>NC_133420.1:28130000-28755000 GCF_049350105.2 Macaca mulatta
GCTTTCTGAGAAACTGCTTAGTGTTCTGTTAAATCATCTCACAGATATACATCGGTATTTCGTGGATCTCTTTGCTAGCCTTATTTCTGTGGAATCTGAGAACAGATATTTCGGATCCCATTGAAGAGTATAGGGCCAAAGGAAATATCCTCCGATAACAAAGAGAAAGAAGCTTTCTGAGAAACTTCTTTGTGTTCTGTGAAATCATCTCACAGAGTTACAGCTTTCCCCTCAAGAAGCCTTTCGCTAAGACAGTTCTTGTGGAATTGGCAAAGTGATAGTTTGGAAGCCCATAGAGGGCTATGGTGAAAAAGGAAATATGCTCAGATGAAATCTGGAAAGAAGCTTTCTGAGAAACTGCTGAGTGTTCTGTTAATTCATCTCACAGAGTTAAATCTGTATTTCGTGGATCTCTTTGCTAGCCTTATTTCTGTGGAATCTGAGAACAGATATTTCGGATCCCATTGAAGACAATAGGGCCAAAGGAAATATCCTCCGATAACAAAGAGAAAGAAGCTTTCTGAGAAACTTCTTTGTGTTCTGTGAAATCATCTCACAGAGTTACAGCTTTCCCCTCAAGAAGCCTTTCGCTAAGACAGTTCTTGTGGAATTGGCAAAGTGATATTTGGAAGCCCATAGAGGGCTATGGTGAAAAAGGAAATATCCTCAGATGAAATCTGGAAAGAAGCTTTCTGAGAAACTGCTTAGTGTTCTGTTAATTCATCTCACAGAGTTACATCTGTATTTCGTGGATCTCTTTGCTAGCCTTATTTCTTTGGAATCTGAGAACAGATATTTCGGATCCCTTTGAAGACTATAGGGCCAAAGGAAATATCCTCCGATAACAAAGAGCAAGAAGCTTTCTGAGAAACTTCTTTGTGTTCTGTGAAATCATCTCACAGAGTTACAGCTTTCCCTTCAAGAAGCCTTTCGCTAAGACAGTTCTTGTGGAATTGGCAAAGTGATATTTGGAAGCCCATAGAGGGCTATGGTGAAAAAGGAAATATCCTCAGATGAAATATGGAAAGAAGCTTTCTGAGAAACTGCTGAGTGTTCTGTTAATTCATCTCACAGAGTTACATCTGTATTTCGTGGATCTCTTTGCTTGCCTTATTTCTCTGGAATCTGAGAACTGATATTTCGGATCCCATTGAAGACTATAGGGCCAAAGGAAATATCCTCGGATAACAAAGAGAAAGAAGCTTTCTGAGAAATTTCTTTGTGTTCTCTGAAATCATCTCACAGAGTTACAGCTTTCCCCTCAAGAAGCCTTTCGCTAAGACAGTTCTTGTGGAATTGGCAAAGTGATAGTTTGGAAGCCCGTAGAGGGCTATGGTGAAAAAGGAAATATCCTCAGATGAAATCTGGAAAGAAGCTTTCTGAGAAACTGCTGAGTGTTCTGTTAATTCATCTCACAGAGTTACATCAGTATTTCGTGGATCTCTTTGCTAGCCTTATTTCGGTGGAATCTGAGAACAGATATTTCGGATCCCATTGAAGACTATAGGGCCAAAGGAAATATCCTCCGATAACAAAGAGAAAGAAGCTTTCTGAGAAACTTCTTTGTGTTCTGTGAAATCATCTCAGAGAGTTACAGCTTTCCCCTGAAGAAGCCTTTCGCTAAGACAGTTCTTGTGGAATTGGCAAAGTGATATTTGGAAGCCCATAGAGGGCTATGGTGAAAAAGAAATATCCTCAGATGAAATCTGGAAAGAAGCTTTCTGAAGAACTGCTTAGTGTTCTGTTAATTCATCTCACAGAGTTACATCTGTATTTCGTGGATCTCTTTGCTAGCCCTATTTCTGTGGAATCTGAGAAGAGATATTTCGGATCCCATTGAAGCCTATAGGGCCCAAGGAAATAATCTCCGATAACAAAGAGAAAGAGCTTTCTGAGAAACTTCTTTGTGTTCTGTGAAATCATCTCACTGAGTTACCGCTATCGCCTCAAGAAGCCTTTCGCTAAGACAGTTCTTGTGGAATTGGCAAAGTGATATTTGGAAGCCCATAGAGGGCTATGGTGAAAAAGGAAATATCCTCAGATGAAATCTGGAAAGAAGCTTTCTGAGAAACTGCTGAGTGTTCTGTTAATTCATCACACAGAGTTACATCTGTATTTCGTGGATCTCTTTGCTAGCCTTATTTCTGTGGAATCTGAGAACAGATATTTCGGATCCCTTTGAAGACTATAGGGCCAAAGGAAATATCCTCCGATAACAAAGAGAAAGAAGCTTTCTGAGAAACTTCTTTGTGTTCTGTGAAATCATCTCACAGAGTTACAGCTTTCACCTCAAGAAGCCTTTCGCTAAGACAGTTCTTGTGGAATTGGCAAAGTGATATTTGGAAGCCCATAGAGGGCTATGGTGAAAAAGGAAATATCCTCAGATGAAATCTGGAAAGAAGCTTTCTGAGAAACTGCTTAGTGTTCTGTTAATTCATCTCACAGAGTTACATCTGTATTTCGTGGAACTCTTTGCTAGCCTTATTTCTGTGGAATCTGAGAACAGATATTTCGGATCCCTTTGAAGACTATAGGGCCAAAGGAAATATCCTCCGATAACAAAGAGAAAGAAGCTTTCTGAGAAACTTCTTTGTGTTCTGTGAAATCATCTCACAGAGTTACAGCTTTCCCCTCAAGAAGCCTTTCGCTAAGACAGTTCTTGTGGAATTGGCAAAGTGATATTTGGAAGCCCTTAGAGGGCTATGGTGAAAAAGGAAATATCCTCAGATGAAATCTGGAAAGAAGCTTTCTGAGAAACTGCTTAATGTTCTGTTAGTTCATCTCACAGAGTTAAATCTGTATTTCGTGGATCTCTTTGCTAGCCTTATTTCTTTGGAATCGGAGAACAGATATTTCGGATCCTATTGAACACTATAGGGCCAAAGGAAATATCCTCCGATAACAAAGAGAAAGAAGCTTTCTGACAAACTTCTTTGTGTTCTGTGAAATCATCTCATAGAGTTACAGCTTTCCCCTCAAGAAGCCTTTCGCTAAGACAGTTCTTGTGGAAATGGCAAAGCGATATTTGGAAGCCCAGAGAGGGCTATGGTGAAAAAGGAAATATCCTCAGATGACAACTGGAAGGAAGCTTTCTGAGAAACTGCTTAGTGTTCTGTGAATTCATCTCACTGACTTACATCGGTATTTCGTGGATCTCTTTGCTAGCCTTATTTCTGTGGAATCTGAGAACTGACATTTCAGATCCCTTTGGAGACGATAGGGCCAAAGGAAATATCCTCCGATAACAAAGAGAAAGAAGCTTTCTGAGAAACTTCTTTGTGTTCTCTGAAATCATCTCACAGAGTTACAGCTTTCCCCTGAAGAAGCCTTTCGCTAAGACAGTTCTTGTGGAATTGGCACAGTGATATTTGGTTGCCCAAAGAGGGCTTTGTGGAAAAAGGAAATATCCTCAGATGAAATCTGGAAAGAAGCTTTCTGAGAAACTGCTTAGTGTTCTGTTAATTCATCTCACAGAGTTACATCTGTATTTCGTGGATCTCTTTGCTAGCCTTATTTCTGTGGAATCTGAGAAGAGATATTTCGGATCCCTTTGGAGACGATAGGGCCAAAGGAAATATCCTCCGATAACAACGAGAAAGAAGCTTTCTGAGCATCTTCTTTGTGTTCTGTGAAATCATCTCACAGAGTTACAGCATTCCCCTCAAGAAGACTTTCGCTAAGACAGTTCTTGTGGAATTGGCAAAGTGATATTTGGAAGCCCATAGAGGGCTAAGTTGAAAAAGAAAATATCCTCAGATGAAATCTGGAAAGAAGCTTTCTGAGAAACTGCTTAGTGTTCTGTTAATTCCTCTCACAGAGTTAAATCTGTATTTCGTGGATCTCTTTGCTAGCCTTATTTCTTTGGAATCTGAGAACAGATATTTCGGATCCCTTTGAAGACTACAGGGCCAAAGGAAATATTCTCCGATAACAAAGAGAAAGAAGCTTTCTGAGAAACTTCTTTGTGTTCTGTCAAATCATCTCACAGAAGTACAGCTTTCCATAGAAGAAGCCTTTCGCTAAGACAGTTCTTGTGGAATTGGCAGAGTGATATTTGGAAGCCCATAGAGGGCTTTGGGGAAAAAGGAAATATCCTCAGATAAAATCTGGAAAGAAGCTTTCTGAGAAACTGCTTAGTGTTCTGTTAATTCATCTCACAGAGTTACATCTGTATTTCGTGGATCTCTTTGCTAGCCTTATTTCTGTGGAATCTGAGAACAGATATTTCGGATCCCTTTAAAGACTATAGGGCCAAAGGAAATATCCTCCGATAACAAAGAGAAAGAAGCTTTCTGAGAAACTTCTTTGTGTTCTGTGAAATCATCTCACAGAGTTACAGCTTTCCCCTCAAGAAGCCTTTCGCTAAGACAGTTCTTGTGGAATTGGCAAAGAGATATTTGGAAGCCCATAGAGGGCTATGGTGAAAAACGAAATATCCTCACATGAAATCAGGAAAGAAGCATTCTAAAGAACTGCTTAGTGTTCTGTTAATTCATCTCACAGAGTTACATCTGTATTTCGTGGATCTCTTTGCTAGCCTTAATTCTGTGGAATCTGAGAACAGATATTTCGGATCCCTTTGAAGACTATACGGCCAAAGGAAATATCCAACGATAACAAAGAGAAAGAAGCTTTCTGATAAACTTCTTTGTGTTCTGTGAAATCATCTCACAGAGTTACAGCTTTTCCCTCTAGAAGCCTTTCGCTAAGACAGTTCTTGTGGAATTGGCAAAGTGATATTTGGAAGCCCCTAGAGGGCTATGGTGAAAAAGGAAATATCCTCACATGAAATCTGGAAAGAACCTTTCTGAGAAACTGCTTAGTGTTCTGTTAATTCATCACACAGAGTTACATCTGTATTTCCTGGATCTGTTTGCTAGCCTTACTTCTGTGGAATCTGACAACAGATATTTCGGATCCCTTTGAAGACTATAGGGCCAAAGGAAATATCCTCCGATAACAAAGAGAAAGAAGCTTTCTGAGAAACTTCTTTGTGTTCTGTGAAATCATCTCACAGAGTTACAGCTTTCCCCTCAAGAAGCCTTTCGCTAAAACAGTTCTTGTGGAATTGGCAAAGTGATATCTGGAAGCCCATAGAGGGCTATGGTGAAAAACGAAATATCCTCACATGAAATTTGGAAAGAAGCATTCTGAAGAACTGCTTAGTGTTCTGTTAATTCATCTCAGCGAGTTACATCTGTATTTCGTGGATCTCTTTGCTAGCCTTATTTCTGTGAAATCTGAGAACAGATATTTCGGAAACCTTTGAAGACTATAGGGACAAAGGAAATATCCAACAATAACAAAGAGAAAGAAGCTTTCTGAGAAACTTCTTTGTGTTCTGTGAAATCATCTCACAGAGTTACAGCTTTCCCCTCAAGAAGCCTTTTGCTAAGACAGTTCTTGTGGAATTGGCAAAGAGATATTTGGAAGCCCCTAGAGGGCTATGGTGAAAAAGGAAATATCCTCAGACGAAATCTGGAAAGAACCTTTCAGAGAAACTGCTTAGTGTTCTGTTAATTCATCTCACAGAGTTACATCTGTATTTCGTGTATCTCTTTGCTAGCCTTATTTCTGTGGAATCTGAGAACAGATATTTCGGATCCCTTTGAAGAATATAGGGCCAAAGGAAATATCCTCCGATAACAAAGAGAAAGAAGCTTTCTGAGAAACTCCTTTGTGTTCTGTGAAATCATATCACAGAGTTACAGTTTTCCCCTCAACAAGCCTTTCGCTAAGACAGTTCTTGTGGAAATAGCAGAGTGATATTTGGAAGCCCTTAGAGGGCTATGGTGAAAAAGGAAATATCCCCCGATGAAATCTGGAAAGAAGCTTTCTGAGAAACTGCTTAGAGTTCTTTTAATTCATCTTACAGAGTTACATCTGTATTTCATGGATCTCTTTGCTAGCCTTATTTCTGTGGAATCTGAGAAGAGATATTTCGGATCCCTTTTGAGACTATACGGCCAAAGGAAATATCCTCCGATAACAAAGAGAAAGAAGCTTTCTGAGCAACTTCTTTGTGTTCTTTGAAATCATCTCACAGAGTTACAGCATTCCCCTCCAGAAGCCTTTCGCAAAGACAGTTCTTGTGGAATTGGCAAAGTGATATTTGGAAGCCCTTAGAGGGCTATGGTGAAAAAGGAAATATCCTCAGAAGATATCTGGTAAGAAGCTTTCTGAGAAACTGCTTAGTGTTCTGTCAATTCATCTCACAGAGTTACATCTGTGTTTCGTGGATCTCTTTGCTAGCCTTATTTCTCTGGAATCTGAGAACAGATATTTCGGATCCCTTTGAAGACTATAGGGCCAAAGGAAATATCCTCCGATAACAAAGAGAAAGAAGCTTTCTGAGAAACTTCTTTGTGTTCTGTGAAATCATATCACAGAGTTAGAGCTTTCCCCTCAACAAGCCTTTCGCTAAGACAGTTCTTGTGGAAATAGCAGAGTGATATTTGGAAGCCCTTAGAGGGCTATGGTGAAAAAGGAAATATCCCCCGATGAAATCTGGAAAGAAGCTTTCTGAGAAACTGCTTAGAGTTCTTTTAATTCATCTTACAGAGTTACATCTGTATTTCATGGATCTCTTTGCTAGCCTTATTTCTGTGGAATCTGAGAAGAGATATTTCGGATCCCTTTGGAGACTATAGGGCCAAAGGAAATATCCTCCGATAACAAAGAGAAAGAAGCTTTCTGAGCAAATTCTTTGTGTTCTTTGAAATCATCTCACAGAGTTACAGCATTCCCCTCCAGAAGCCTTTCGCAAAGACAGTTCTTGTGGAATTTGCAAAGTCATATTTGGAAGCCCTTAGAGGGCTATGGTGAAAAAGGAAATATCCTCAGAAGATATCTGGTAAGAAGCTTTCTGAGAAACTGCTTAGTGTTCTGTCAATTCATCTCACAGAGTTACATCTGTGTTTCGTGGATCTCTTTGCTAGCCTTATTTCTCTGGAATCTGAGAACAGATATTTCGGATCCCTTTGAAGACTATAGGGCCAAAGGAAATATCCTCCGATAACAAAGAGAAAGAAGCTTTCTGAGAAACTTCTCTGTGTTCTGTGAAATCATCTCACAGAGTTACAGCTTTCCCCTCAAGAAGCCTCTCGCTAAGACAGTTCTTGTGGAATTGGCAAAGTGATATTTGGAAGCCCATAGACGGCTATGGTGAAAAAGGAAATATCGTCAGATGAAATCTGGAAAGAAGCTTTCTGAGAAACTGCTTAGTGTTCTCTTAATTCATCTCAGCGAGTTACATCTGTATTTCGTGGATCTCTTTGCTAGCCTTATTTCTCTGGAATCTGAGAACAGATATTTCGGATCCCTTTGAAGACTTTAGGTCCAAAGGAAATATCCTCCGATAACAAAGAGAAAGAAGCTTTCTGAGAAACTTCTTTGTGTTCTGTGAAATCATCTCACAGAGGTACAGCTTTCCTTAGAAGAAGCCATTCGCTAAGACAGTTCTTGTGGAATTGGCAAAGTGATATTTCCATGCCCATAGAGGGCTATGGTGAAAAAAGAAATATCCTCAGATGAAATCTGGAAAGAAGCTTTCTGAGAAACTACTTGGTGTTCTGTTATTTCATCTCACAGGGTTACATCTGTATTTCGTGGATCTCTTTGCTAGCCTTATTTCTGTGGAATCTGAGAACAGATATTTCGGATCCCATTGAAGACTATAGGGTCAAAGGAAATATCCTCCGATAACAAAGAGAAAGAAGCTTTCTGAGAAACTTCTTTGTGTTCTGTGAAATCATCTAACAGAGTTACACCTTTCCCCTCAAGAAGACTTTCTCTAAGACAGTTCTTGTGGAATTGGCAAAGTGATATTTGGAAGCCCATAGAGGGCTAAGTTGAAAAAGAAAATATCCTCAGATGAAATCTGGAAAGAAGCTTTCTGAGAAACTGCTTAGTGTTCTGTTAATTCCTCTCACAGAGTTAAATCTGTATTTCGTGGATCTCTTTGCTAGCCTTATTTCTTTGGAATCTGAGAACAGATATTTCGGATCCCTTTGAAGACTACAGGGCCAAAGGAAATATTCTCCGATAACAAAGAGAAAGAAGCTTTCTGAGCAACTTCTTTGTGTTCTGTGAAATCATCTCAGAGAGTTACAGCTTTCCCCTCATGAAGCCTTTCGCTAAGACAGTTCTTGTGGAATTGGCAAAGTGATATTTGGAAGCCCATAGAGGGCTATGGTGAAAAAGGAAATATCCTCAGATGAAATCTGGAAAGAAGCTTTCTGGAAACTGTTTAGTGTTCTGTTAATTCATCTCACAGAGTTACATCGGTATTTCGTGGATCTCTTTGCTAGCCTTATTTCTGTGGAATCTGAGAACTGATATTTCAGATCCCTTTGGAGACGATAGGGCCAAAGGAAATATCCTCCGATAACAAAGAGAAAGAAGATTTCTGAGAAACTTCTTTGTGTTCTCTGAAATCATCTCACAGAGTTACAGCTTTCCCCTGAAAAAGCCTTTCGCTAAGATAGTTCTTGTGGAATTGGCACAGTGATATTTGGAAGCCCAAATAGGGCTTTGGGGAAAAAGGAAATATCCTCAGATAAAATCTGGAAAGAAGCTTTCTGAGAAACTGCTTAGTGTTCTGTTAATTCATCTCACAGAGTTACATCTGTATTTCGTGGATCTCTTTGCTAGCCTTATTTCTGTGGAATCTGAGAACAGATATTTCGGATCCCTTTAAAGACTATAGGGCCAAAGGAAATATCCTCCGATAACAAAGAGAAAGAAGCTTTCTGAGAAACTTCTTTGTGTTCTGTGAAATCATCTCACAGAGTTACAGCTTTCCCCTCAAGAAGCCTTTCGCTAAGACAGTTCTTGTGGAATTGGCAAAGTGATATTTGGAAGCCCCTAGAGGGCTATGGTGAAAAAGGAAATATCCTCACATGAAATCTGGAAAGAAGCTTTCTGAGAAACTGCTTAGTGTTCTGTTAATTCATCTCACAGAGTTACATCTGTATTTCCTGGATCTGTTTGCTAGCCTTACTTCTGTGGAATCTGACAACAGATATTTCGGATCCCTTTGAAGACTATAGGGCCAAAGGAAATATCCTCCGATAACAAAGAGAAAGAAGCTTTCTGAGAAACTTCTTTGTGTTCTGTGAAATCATCTCACAGAGTTACAGCTTTCCCCTCAAGAAGCCTTTCGCTAAAACAGTTCTTGTGGAATTGGCAAAGTAATATTTGGAAGCCCATAGAGGGCTATGGTGAAAAACGAAATATCCTCACATGAAATCAGGAAAGAAGCATTCTGAAGAACTGCTTAGTGTTCTGTTAATTCATCTCACAGAGTTACATCTGTATTTCGTGGATCTCTTTGCTAGCCTTATTTCTGTGGAATCTGAGAACAGATATTTCGGATCCCTTTGAAGACTATAGGGCCAAAGGAAATATCCAACGATAACAAAGAGAAAGAAGCTTTCTGATAAACTTCTTTGTGTTCTGTGAAATCATCTCACAGAGTTACAGCTTTTCCCTCTAGAAGCCTTTCGCTAAGACAGTTCTTGTGGAATTGGCAAAGTGATATTTGGAAGCCCCTAGAGGGCTATGGTGAAAAAGGAAATATCCTCACATGAAATCTGGAAAGAAGCTTTCTGAGAAACTGCTTAGTGTTCTGTTAATTCATCTCACAGAGTTACATCTGTATTTCCTGGATCTGTTTGCTAGCCTTACTTCTGTGGAATCTGACAACAGATATTTCGGATCCCTTTGAAGACTATAGGGCCAAAGGAAATATCCTCCGATAACAAAGAGAAAGAAGCTTTCTGAGAAACTTCTTTGTGTTCTGTGAAATCATCTCACAGAGTTACAGCTTTCCCCTCAAGAAGCCTTTCGCTAAAACAGTTCTTGTGGAATTGGCAAAGTGATATTTGGAAGCCCATAGAGGGCTATGGTGAAAAACGAAATATCCTCACATGAAATTTGGAAAGAAGCATTCTGAAGAACTGCTTAGTGTTCTGTTAATTCATCTCAGCGAGTTGCATCTGTATTTCGTGGATCTCTTTGCTAGCCTTATTTCTGTGAAATCTGAGAACAGATATTTCGGATCCGTTTGAAGACTATAGGGACAAAGGAAATATCCAACGATAACAAAGAGAAAGAAGCTTTCTGAGAAACTTCTTTGTGTTCTGTGAAATCATCTCACAGAGTTACAGCTTTCCCCTCAAGAAGCCTTTTGCTAAGACAGTTCTTGTGGAATTGGCAAAGTGATATTTGGAAGCCCCTAGAGAGCTATGGTGAAAAAGGAAATATCCACAGACGAAATCTGGAAAGAACCTTTCAGAGAAACTGCTTAGTGTTCTGTTAATTCATCTCACAGAGTTACATCTGTATTTCGTGGATCTCTTTGCTAGCCTTATTTCTGTGGAATCTGAGAACAGATATTTCGGATCCCTTTGAAGAATATAGGGCCAAAGGAAATATCCTCCGATAACAAAGAGAAAGAAGCTTTCTGAGAAACTTCTTTGTGTTATGTGAAATCATATCACAGAGTTACAGCTTTCCCCTCAACAAGCCTTTCGCTAAGACAGTTCTTGTGGAAATAGCAGAGTGATATTTGGAAGCCCTTAGAGGGCTATGGTGAAAAAGGAAATATCCCCCGATGAAATCTGGAAAGAAGCTTTCTGAGAAACTGCTTAGAGTTCTTTTAATTCATCTTACAGAGTTACATCTGTATTTCATGGATCTCTTTGCTAGCCTTATTTCTGTGGAATCTGAGAAGAGATATTTCGGATCCCTTTGGAGACTATAGGGCCAAAGGAAATATCCTCCGATAACAAAGAGAAAGAAGCTTTCTGAGCAACTTCTTTGTGTTCTTTGAAATCATCTCACAGAGTTACAGCACTCCCCTCCAGAAGCCTTTCGCAAAGACAGTTCTTGTGGAATTGGCAAAGTGATATTTGGAAGCCCTTAGAGGGCTATGGTGAAAAAGGAAATATCCTCAGAAGATATCTGGTAAGAAGCTTTCGGAGAAACTGCTTAGTGTTCTGTCAATTCATCTCACAGAGTTACATCTGTGTTTCGTGGATCTCTTTGCTAGCCTTATTTCTCTGGAATCTGAGAACAGATATTTCGGATCCCTTTGAAGACTATAGGGCCAAAGGAAATATCCTCCGATAACAAAGAGAAAGAAGCTTTCTGAGAAACTTCTCTGTGTTCTGTGAAATCATCTCACAGAGTTACAGCTTTCCCCTCAAGAAGCCTCTCGCTAAGACAGTTCTTGTGGAATTGGCAAAGTGATATTTGGAAGCCCATAGACGGCTATGGTGAAAAAGGAAATATCGTCAGATGAAATCTGGAAAGAAGCTTTCTGAGAAACTGCTTAGTGTTCTCTTAATTCATCTCAGCGAGTTACATCTGTATTTCGTGGATCTCTTTGCTAGCATTATTTCTCTGGAATCTGAGAACAGATATTTCGGATCCCTTTGAAGACTATAGGGCCAAAGGAAATACCCACCGATAACAAAGAGAAAGAAGCTTTCTGAGAAACTTCTTTGTGTTCTGTGAAATCATCTCACAGAGGTACAGCTTTCCTTAGAAGAAGCCATTCGCTAAGACAGTTCTTGTGGAATTGGCAAAGTGATATTTGCATGCCCATAGAGGGCTATGGTGAAAAAGGAAATATCCTCAGATGAAATCTGGAAAGAAGCTTTCTGAGAAACTACTTGGTGTTCTGTTATTTCATCTCACAGGGTTACATCTGTATTTCGTGGATCTCTTTGCTAGCCTTATTTCTGTGGAATCTGAGAACAGATATTTCGGATCCCATTGAAGACTATAGGGTCAAAGGAAATATCCTCCGATAACAAAGAGAAAGAAGCTTTCTGTGAAACTTCTTTGTGTTCTGTGAAATCATCTAACAGAGTTACACCTTTCCCCTCAAGAAGACTTTCGCTAAGACAGTTCTTGTGGAATTGGCAAAGTGATATTTGGAAGCCCATAGAGGGCTATGGTGAAAAAGGAAATATCCTCAGACGAAATCTGGAAAGAAGCTTTCTGAGAAACTTCTTAGTGTTCTGTTAATTCATCTCACACAGTTACATCTGTATTTCGTGGATCTCTTTGCTAGCCTTATTTCTGTGGAATCTGAGAACAGATATTTCGGATCCCTTTGAAGAATATAGGGCCAAAGGAAATATCCTCCGATAACAAAGAGAAAGAAGATTTCTGAGAAACTCCTTTGTGTTCTGTGAAATCATCTCACAGAGTTACAGCTTTCCCCTCAAGAAGCCTTTCGCTAACACAGTTCTTGTGGAATTGGCAAAGTGATACTGGGAAGCCCATAGAGGGCTATAGTGAAAAAGAAAATATCCTCAGACGAAATCTGGAAAGAAGCTTTCTGAGAAACTGCTTAGTGTTCTGTTAAATCCACTCACAGAGTTACATCTGTATTTCGTGGATATCTTTGCTAGCCTTATTTCTTTGCAATCTGAGAACAGATATTTCGGATCCCTTTGAAGACTATAGGGCCAAAGGAAATATTCTCCGATAACAAAGAGAAAGAAGATTTCTGAGAAACTTCTTTGTGTTCTGTCAATTCATCTCACAGTAGTACAGCTTTCCATAGCAAAAGCCTTTCGCTAAGACAGTTCTTGTGGAATTGGCAAAGTGATATTTGGAAGCCCATAGAGTGCTATGGTAAAAAAGGAAATATCCTCAGATGAAATCTGGAAAGAAGCTTTCTGAGAAACTGCTTAGTGTTCTGTTAATTCATCTCACAGAGTTACATCTGTATTTCGTGGATCTCTTTGCTAGACTTATTTCTGTGGAATCTGAGAACAGATATTTCAGATCCCTTTGGAGTCGATAGGGCCAAAGGAAATATCCTCCGATAACAAAGAGAAAGAAGCTTTCTGAGAAACTTCTTTGTGTTCTCTGAAATCATCTCACAGAGTTACAGCTTTCCCCTGAAGAAGCCTTTCGCTAAGACAGTTCTTGTGGAATTGGCAGAGTGATATTTGGAAGCCCAAAGAGGGCTTTGGGGAAAAAGGAAATATCCTCAGATGAAATCTGGAAAGAAGCTTTCTGAGAAACTGCTTAGTGTTCTGTTAATTCATCTCACAGAGTTACATCTGTATTTCGTGGATCTCTTTGCTAGCCTTATTTCTGTGGAATCTGAAAACAGATATTTCGGATCCCTTTGAAGACTATAGGGCCAAAGGAAATATCCTCCGATAACAAAGAGAAAGAAGCTTTCTGAGAAACTTCTTTGTGTTCTGTGAAAACATCTCACAGAGTTACAGCATTCCCCTCAAGAAGCCTTTTGCTAAGACAGTTCTTGTGGAATTGGCAAAGTGATATTTGGAAGCCCATAGAGGGCTATGGTGAAAAAGGAAATATCCTCAGACAAAATCTGGAAAGAAGCTTTCTGAGAAACTGCTTAGTGTTCTGTTAATTCATCTCACAGACTTACATCTGTATTTCGTGGATCACTTTGCTAGCCTTATTTCTGTGGAATCTGAGAACAGATATTTCGGATCCCTTTGAAGACTATAGGGCCAAAGGAAATATCCTCCGATAACAAAGAGAAAGAAGCTTTCTGAGAAACTTCTTTGTGTTCTGTGAAATCATATCACAGAGTTACAGCTTTCCCCTCAACAAGCCTTTCGCTAAGACAGTTCTTGTGGAAATAGCAGAGTGATATTTGGAAGCCCTTAGTGGGCTATGGTGAAAAAGGAAATATCCCCAGATGAAATCTGGAAAGAAGCTTTCTGAGAAACTGCTTAGAGTTCTTTTAATTCATCTCACAGAGTTACATCTGTATTTCGTGGATCTCTTTGCTAGCCTTATTTCTGTGGAATCTGAGAAGAGATATTTCGGATCCCATTGGAGACTATAGGGCCGAAGGAAATATCCTCCGATAACAAAGAGAAAGAAGCTTTCTGAGCAACTTCTTTGTGTTCTGTGAAATCATCTCACAGAGTTACAGCATTCCCCTCCAGAAGCCTTTCGCTAAGACAGTTCTTGTGGAATTGGCAAAGTGATATTAGGAAGCCCTTAGAGGGCTATGATGAAAAAGGAAATATCCTCAGATGAAATCTGGAAAGAAGCTTTCTGAGAAACTGCTGAGTGTTCTGTTAATTCATCTCACAGAGTTACATCTGTATTTCGTGGATCTCTTTGCTACCCTTATTTCTGTGGAATCTGAGAACAGATATTTCGGATCCCTTTGAAGACTATAGGGCCAAAGAAAATATCCTCCGATAACAAAGAGAAAGAAGCTTTCTGAGAAACTTCTTTGTGTTCTGTGAAGTCATCTCACAGAGTTACAGCTTTCTCCTCAAGAAGCCACTCGCTAAGACAGTTCTTGTGGAAATAGCAGAGTGATATTTGGAAGCCCATAGACGGCTATGGTGAAAAAGGAAATATCCTCAGATGAAATCTGGAAAGAAGCTTTCTGAGAAACTGCTTAGTGTTCTCTTAATTCATCGCAGCGAGTTACATCTGTATTTCGTGGATCTCTTTGCTAGCCTTATTTCTCTGGAATCTGAGAACAGATATTTCGGATCCCTTTGAAGACTCTAGGGCCAAAGGAAATATCCTCCGATAAAAAAGAGAAAGAAGCTTTCTGAGAAACTTCTTTGTGTTCTGTGAAATCATTTCACAGAGGTACAGCTTTCCCTAGAATAAGCCATTCGCTAAGACAGTTCTTGTGGAATTGGCAAAGTGATATTTGCATGCCCTTAGAGGGCTATGGTGAAAAAGGAAATATCCTCAGACGAAATATGGAAAGAAGCTTTCTGAGAAACTGCTTAGTGTTCTGTTAATTCATCTCACAGAGTTACATCTGTATTTCGTGGATCTCTTTGCTAGCCTTATTTCTGTGGAATCGGAGAACAGATATTTCGGATCCCTTTGAAGAATATAGGGACAAAGGAAGTATCCTAAGATAACAAAGAGAAGGAAGCTTTCTGAGAAACTTCTTTGTGTTCTGTCAATTCATCTCACAGAACTACAGCTTTCCATAGAAAAATTCTTTTGCTAAGACAGTTCTTGTGGAATTGGCAAAGTGACATTTGGAAGCCCATAGAGGGCTATGGTAAAAAAGGAAATATCCTCAGATGAAATCTGGAGAGAAACTTTCTGAGAAACTGCTTTGTGTTCTGTTAATTCATCTCACAGAGTTACATCGGTATTTCGTGGCTCTCTTTCCTAGCCTTATTTCTGTGGAATCTGAGAACAGATATTTCAGATCCCTTTGGAGTCGATAGGGCCAAAGGAAATATCCTCTGATAACAAAGAGAAAGAAGCTTTCTGAGAAACTTCTTTGTGTTCTCTGAAATCATCTCACAGAGTTACAGCTTTACCCTCAAGAAGCCTTTCGTTAAGACAGTTCTTGTGGAATTGGCACAGTGATATTTGGAAGCCCAAAGAGGGCTTTGGGGAAAAAGGAAATAACCTCAGATGAAATCTGGAAAGAAGCTTTCTGAGAAACTGCTGAGTGTTCTGTTATTTCATCTCACAGAGTTACATCTGTATTTCGTGGATATCTTTGCTAGCCTTATTTCTGTGGAATCTGAGAACAGATATTTCGGATCCCTTTGAAGACTATGGGGCCAAAGGAAATATCCTCCGATAACAAAGAGAAAGAAGCTTTCTGAGAAACTTCTTTGTGTTCTGTGAAATCATCTCACAGAGTTACAGCATTCCCCTCAAGAAGCCTTTCGCTAAAACAGTTCTTGTGGAATTGGCAAAGTGATATTTGGAAGCCCATAGAGGGCTATGGTGAAAAACGAAATATCCTCACATGAAATCTGGAAAGAAGCATTCTGAAGAACTGCTTAGTGTTCTGTTAATTCATCTCACAGAGTTACATCTGTATTTCGTGGATCTATTTGCTAACCTTATTTCTGTGGAATCTGAGAACAGATATTTCAGATCCCTTTGAAGACTATAGGGCCAAAGGAAATATCCTCCGATAACAAAGAGAAAGAAGCTTTCTGAGAAACTTCTTTGTGTTCTGTGAAATCATCTCACAGAGTTACAGCTTACCCCTCAAAAAGCCTTTTGCTAAGACAGTTTTTGTGGAATTGGCAAAGTGATATTTGGAAGCCCATAGAGGGCTATGGTGAAAAAGGAAATATCCTCAGATGAAATCTGGAAAGAATCTTTCTGAGAAACTCCTTAGTGTTCTGTTAATTCATCTCACAGAGATAAGGCTATCTCTTTGATAGCCTTATTTCTGTGGAATCTGAGAACAGATATTTCGGATCCCTTTGAAGACTATAGGGCCAAAGGAAATATCCTCCGATAACAAAGAGAAAGAAGCTTTCTGAGAAACTTCTTTGTGTTCTGTGAAACCATCTTACAGAGTTACAGCTTCCCCTCAAGAAGCCATTTGCTAAGACAGTTCTTGTGGAATTGGCAAAGTGATATTTGGAAGCCCAAAGAGGGCTATGGTGAAAAAGGAAATATCCTCAGACGAAATCTGGAAAGAAGCTTTCTGAGAAACTGCTTAGTGTTCTGTTAATTTATCTCACAGAGTTACATCTGTATTTCTTGGATCTCTTTGCTAGCCTTATTTCTGTGGAATCTGAGAAGAGATATTTCGGATCCCTTTGAAGACTATAGGGCCAAAGGAAATATCCTCCGATAACAAAGAGAAAGAAGCTTTCTGAGAAACTTCTTTGTGTTCTGTGAAATCATCTCACAGAGTTACAGCTTTCCCCTCAACAAGTCTTTCGCTAAGACAGTTCTTGTGGAAATAGCAGAGTGATATTGGGAAGCCCATGGAGGGCTACGGTGAAAAAGGAAATATCCCCCGATGAAATCTGGAAAGAAGCTTTCTGAGAATCTGCTTAGAGTTCTTTTAATTTATCTCACAGAGTTACATCTGTATTTCGTGGATCTCTCTGCTAGCCTTATTTATGTGGTATCTGAGAAGAGATATTTCGGATCCCTTTGGAGACTATAGGACCAAAGGAAATATCCTCCGATAACAAAGAGAAAGAAGCTTTCTGAGAAACTTCTTTGTGTTCTGTGAAATCATCTCACAGAGTTACAGCATTCCCCTCCAGAAGCCTTTCGCTAAGACAGTTCTTGTGGAATTGGCAAAGTGATACTGGGAAGCCCATAGAGGGCTACGGTGAAAAAGAAAATATCCTCAGACGAAATCTGGAAAGAAGCTTTCTGAGAAACTGCTAAGTGTTCTGTTAATTCCTCTTACAGAGTTACATCTGAATTTCGTGGATCTCTTTGCTAGCCTTATTTCTTTGGAATCTGAGAACAGGTATTTCGGATCCCTTTGAAGACTATAGGGCCAAAGGAAATATTCTCCGATAACAAAGAGAAAGAAGCTTTCTGAGAAACTTCTTTCTGTTCTTTCAAATCATCTCACAGAAGTACAGCTTTCCATAAGAGAGGCCTTTCGCTAAGACAGTTCTTGTGGAATTGGCAAAGTGATATTTTGAAGCCCATAGAGGGCTATGGTGAAAAAGGAAATATCCTCAGATGAAATCTGGAAAGAAGCTTTCTGAGAAACTGCTTAGTCTTCTGTTAATTCATTTCACAGAGTTACATCTCAATTTCGTGGATCTCTTTGCTAGCCTTATTTCCGTGGAATCTGAGAACAGATATTTCGGATCCCTTTGAAGACTATAGGGCCAAAGGAAATATCTTCCGATAACAAAGAGAAAGAAGCTTTCTGAGAAACTTCTTTGTGTTCTGTGAAATCATCTCACAGAGGTACAGCTTTCCCTAGAAGAAGCCATTCGCTAGGACAGTTCATGTGGAATTGGCAAAGTGATATTTGCATGCCCATAGAGGGCTATGGTGAAAAAGGAAACATCCTCAGATGAAATCTGGAAAGAAGCTTTCTGAGAAACTGCTTAGTGTTCTGTTAATTCATCTCACAGGGTTACATCTGTATTTCGTGGATCTCTTTGCTAGCCTTATTTCTGTGGAATCTGAGAACAGTTATTTCGGATACCTTTGAAGACTATGGGGCCAAAGGAAATATCCTCCGATAACAAAGAGAAAGAAGCTTTCTAAGAAACTTCTTTGTGTTCTGTGAAATCATCTCACAGAGTTACAGCATTCCCCTCAAGAAGCCTTTCGCTAAAACAGTTCTTGTGGAATTGGCAAAGTGATATTTGGAAGCCCATAAAGGGCTATGGTGAAAAACGAAATATCCTCACATGAAATCTGGAAAGAAGCTTTCTGAGAAACTGCTTAGTGTTCTGTTAATTCATCTCACAGAGTTACATCTGTATTTCGTGGATCTCTTTGCTAGCTTTATTTCTCTGGAATCTGAGAACAGATATTTCGGATCCCTTTGAAGACTATAGGGCCAAAGGAAATATCCTCCGATAACAAAGAGAAAGAAGCTTTCTGAGAAACTTCTTTGTGGTCTGTGAAATCATCTCACAGAGTTACAGCTTACCCCTCAACAAGCCTTTCGCTAAGACAGTTCTTGTGGAATTGGCAAAGTGTAATTTGGATGCCCCTAGAGGGCTATGGTGAAAAACGAAATATCCTCACATGAAATCTGGAAAGAAGCTTTCTGAGAAACTGCTTAGTGTTCTGTTAATTCATCTCACAGAGTTACATCTGTATTTCGTGGATCTCTTTGCTAGCCTTACTTCTGTGGAATCTGAGAACAGATATTTCGGATCCCTTTGAAGACTATAGGGCCAAAGGAAATATCCTCCGATAACAAAGAGAAAGAAGCTTTCTGAGAAACTTCTTTGTGTTCTGTGAAATCATCTCACAGAGTTACAGCTTTCCCCTCAAGAAGCCTCTCGCTGAGTCAGTTCTTGTGGAATTGGCAAAGTGATATTTGGAAGCCCATAGAGGTGTATGGTGAAAAAGGAAATATCCTCAGATGAAATCTGGAAAGAAGCTTTCTGAGAAACTGCTTCGTGTTCTGTTAATTCATCTCAGCGAGTTACATCTGTATTTCGTGGATCTCTTTGCTAGCCTTATTTTTGTGGAATCTGAGAACTGATATTTCAGATCCCTTTGGAGACTATAGGGCCAAAGGAAATATCCTCCGATAACAAAGAGAAAGAAGCTTTCTGAGAAACTTCTTTGTGTTCTCTGAAATCATCTCACAGAGTTACAGCTTTCCCCTGAAAAAGCCTTTCGCTAAGACAGTTCTTGTGGAAAAGGCACAGTGACATTTGGAAGCCCAAAGAGGGCTTTGGGGAAAAGTTAAATATCCTCAGATGAAATCTGGAAGGAAGCTTTCTGAGAAACTGCTTAGTATTCTGTTAATTCATCTCACAGAGTTACATCTGTATTTCGTGGATCTCTTTGCTAGCCTTATTTCTGTGGAATCTGAGAACAGATATTTCGGATCCCTTTGAAGACTACAGGGCCAAAGGAAATATCCTCCGATAACAAAGAGAAAGAAGCTTTCTGAGAAACTTCATTGTGTTCTGTGAAGTCATCTCACAGAGTTACAGCTTTCCCCACAAGAAGCCTCTCGCTATGACAGTTCTTGTGGAATTGGCAAAGTGATATTTGGAAGCCCATAGACGGCTATGGTGAAAAAGGAAATATCGTCAGATGAAATCTGGAAAGAAGCTTTCTGAGAAACTCCTTAGTGTTCTCCTAATTCATCTCAGCGAGTTACATCTGTATTTCGTGGATCTCTTTGCTAGCCTTATTTCTGTGGAATCTGAGAACAGATATTTCGGATCCCTTTGAAGACTATAGGGTCAAAGGAAATATCCTCCGAAAACAAAGAGAAAGAAGCTTTCTGAGAAACTTCTTTGTGTTCTGTGAAGTCATCTCACAGAGTTACAGCTTTCCCCTCAAGAAACGTTTCGCTAAAACAGTTCTTGTGGAATTGGAAAAGTGATATTTGGAAGCCCATAGAGGGCTATGGTGAAAAACGAAATATCCTCACACGAAATCTGGAAAGAAGATTTCTGAGAAACTGCTTAGTGTTCTGTTAATTCATCTCACAGAGTTACATCTGTATTTCGTGGATCTCTTTCCTAGCCTTATTTCTGTGGAATCTGAGAACAGATATTTCGGATCCCTTTGAAGACTATAGGGCCAAAGGAAATATCCTCCGATAACAAAGAGAAAGAAGCTTTCTGAGAAACTTCTTTGTGTTCTGTGAAATCATCTCACAGAGTTACAGCTTTCCCCTCAAGAAGCCTTTCGCTAAAACAGTTCTTGTCTAATTGGCAAAGTGATATTTGGAAGCCCATAGAGGGCTATGGTGAAAAACGAAATATCCTCAGATGAAATCTGGAAAGAAGAATTCTGAAGAACTGCTTAGTGTTCTGTTAATTCATCTCACAGAGTTACATCTGTGTTTCCTGGATCTCTTTGATAGCCTTATTTCTGTGGAATCTGAAAACAGATATTTCGGATCCCTTTGAAGACTATAGGGCCAAAGGAAATATCCTCCGATAACAAAGAGAAAGAAGCTTTTGAGAAACTTCTTTGTGTTCTGTGAAATCATCTCACAGACTTACAGCTTTCCCCTCAACAAACCTTTCGCTAAGACAGTGCTTGTGGACATAGCAGAGTGATATTTGGAAGCCCATAGAGGGCTATGGTGAAAAAGGAAATATCCCCCGATGAAATCTGTAAAGAAGCTTTCTGAGAAACTGCTTAGAGTTCTTTTAATTTATCTCACAGAGTTACATCTGTATTTCGTGGATCTCTTTGCTTGCCTTATTTCTGTGGAATCTGAGAACAGATATTTCGGATCCCTTTGAAGACTATAGGGCCAAAGGAAATATCCTCCGATAACAAAGAGAAAGAAGCTTTCTGAGCAACTTCTTTGTGTTCTGTGAAATCATCTCAGAGAGTTACAGCTTTCCCCTCATGAAGCCTTTCGCTAAGACAGTTCTTGTGGAATTGGCAAAGCGATATTTGGAAGCCCATAGAGGGCTATGGTGAAAAAGGAAATATCCTCAGATGAAATCTGGAAAGAAGCTTTCTGAGAAACTGCTGAGTGTTCTGTTAATTCATCTCACAGAGTTACATCTGTATTTCGTGGATCTCTTTGCTAGCCTTATTTCTGTGGAATATGAGAACTAATCTTTCAGATCCCTTTGGAGACGATAGGGCCAAAGGAAATATCCTCCGATAACAAACAGAAAGAAGCTTTCTGAGAAACTTCTTTGTGTTCTGTGAAGTCATCTCACAGAGTTACAGCTTTCCCCTCAAGAAGTCTCTCGCTAAGACAGTTCTTGTGGAATTGGCAAAGTGATATTTGGAAGCCCATAGACGGCTATGGTGAAAAGGGACATATCCTCAGATGAAATCTGGAAAGAAGCTTTCTGAGAAACTGCTTAGTGTTCTCTTAATTCATCTCAGCGAGTTACATCTGTATTTCGTGGATCTCTATGCAAGCCTTATTTCTCTGGAATCTGAGAACAGATATTTCGGATCCCTTTGAAGACTATAGGGCCAAAGGAAATATCCTCCGATAACAAAGAGAAAGAAGCTTTCTGAGAAACTACTTTGTGTTCTGTGAAATCATCTCACAGAGGTACAGCTTTCCCTAGAAGAAGCCATTCGCTAAGACAGTTCTTGTGGAATTGGCAAAGTGATATTTGCATGCCCTTAGAGGGCTATGGTGAAAAAGGAAATATCCTCAGATGAAATCTGGAAAGAAGCTTTCTGAGAAACTACTTAGTGTTCTGTTAATTCATCTCACGGGGTTACATCTGTATTTCGTGGATCTCTTTGCTAGCCTTATTTCTGTGGAATCTGAGAACAGATATTTCGGATCCCTTTGAAGACTATAGGGTCAAAGGAAATATCCTCCGATAACAAAGAGAAAGAAGCTTTCTGAGAAACTTCTTTGTGTTCTGTGAAATCATCTCACAGAGTTACAGCTTTCCCCTCAAGAAACCTTTCGCTAAGACAGTGCTTGTGGACATAGCAGAGTGATATTGGGAAGCCCATAGAGGGCTATGGTGAAAAAGGAAATATACCCCGATGAAATCTGGAAAGAAGCTTTCTGAGAAACTGCTTAGAGTTCTTTTAATTTATCTCACAGAGTTACATCTGTATTTCGTGGATCTCTTTGCTAGCCTTATTGCTGTGGAATCTGAGAACAGATATTTCGGATCCCGTTGGAGACTATAGGGCCAAAGGAAATATCCTCCGATAACAAAGAGAAAGAAGCTTTCTGAGCAACTTCTTTGTGTTCTGTGAAATCATCTCACAGAGTTACAGCATTCCCCTCCAGAAGCCTTTCGCTAAGACAGTTCTTGTGGAATTGGCAAAGTGATACTGGGAAGCCCATAGAGGGCTATGGTGAAAAACGAAATATCCTCACATGAAATCTGGAAAGAAGCATTCTGAAGAACTGCTTAGTGTTCTGTTAATTCATCTCACAGAGTTACATCTGTATTTCGTGGATCTCTTTGCTAGCCTTATTTCTGTGGAATCTGAGAACAGATATTTGGGATCCCTTTGAAGACTATAGGGCCAAAGGAAATATCCTCCGATAACAAAGAGAAAGAAGCTTTCTGAGAAACTTCTTTGTGTTCTGTGAAATCATCTCACAGAGTTACAGCTTTTCCCTCTAGAAGCCTTTCGCTAAGACAGTTCTTGTGGAATTGGCAAAGTGATATTTGGAAGCCCTTAGAGGGCTATGGTGAAAAAGGAAATATCCTCAGATGAAATCTGGAAAGAAGGTTTCTGAGAAACTGCTTAGTGTTCTGTTAATTCATCTCACAGATTTACATCTGTGTTTCCTGGATCTCTTTGATAGCCTTATTTCTTTGGAATCTGAGAACAGATATTTCGGATCCCTTTGAAGACTATAGGGCCAAAGGAAATATTCTCCGATAACAAAGAGAAACAAGCTTTCTGAGAAACTTCTTTGTGTTCTGTCAAATCATCTCACAGAAGGACAGCTTTCCATAGAAGAAGCCTTTCGCTAAGACAGTTCTTGTGGAATTGGCAAAGTGATATTTGGAAGCCCTTAGAGGGCTATGGTGAAAAACGAAATATCCTCACATGAAATCAGGAAAGAGGCATTCTGAAGAACTGCTTACTGTTCTGTTAATTCATCTCACAGAGTTACATCTGTATTTCGTGGATCTCTTTGCTAGCCTTATTTCTGTGGAATCTCAGAACAGATATTTCGGATCCCTTTGAAGACTATAGGGCCAAAGGAAATATCCCACGATAACAAAGAGAAAGAAGCTTTCTGATAAACTTCTTTGTGTTCTGTGAAATCATCTCACAGAGTTACAGCTTTTCCCTCTAGAAGCCTTTCGCTAAGACAGTTCTTGTGGAATTGGCATAGTGATATTTGGAAGCCCATAGAGGGCTATGGTGAAAAAGGAAATATCCTCAGATGAAATCTGGAAAGAAGCTTTCTGAGAAACTGCTTAGTGTTCTCTTAATTCATCTCAGCGAGTTACATCTGTATTTCGTGGATCTCTTTGCTATCCTTATTTCTCTGGAATCTGAGAACAGATATTTTGGATCCCTTGGAAGACTACAGGGCCAAAGGAAATATCCTCCGATAACAAAGAGAAAGAAGCTTTCTGAGAAACTTCTTTGGGTTCTGTGAAATCATCTCACAGAGTTACAGCTTTCCCCTCAACAAGCCTTTCGCTAAGACAGTTCTTGTGGAAATAGCAGAGTGATATTTGGAAGCCCATAGAGGGCTTTAGTGAAAAAGGAAATATCCCCCGATGAAATCTGGAAAGAAGCTTTCTGAGAAACTGCTTAGTGTTCTGTTAATTCATCTCACAGAGTTACATCTGTATTTCGTGGATCTCTTTGCTAGCCTTATTTCTGTGGAAGCTGAGAACCGATATTTCGGATCCCTTTGAAGACTATAGGGCCAAAGGAAATATCCTCCGATAACAAAGAGAAAGAAACTTTCGCAGAAACTTCTTTGTGTTCTGTGATATCATCTCACAGAGTTACAGCTTTCCCCTCAAGAAGCCTTTCGCTAAGACAGTTCTTGTGGAATTGGCAATGTGATATTTTGAAGCCCATAGAGGGCTATGGGGAAAAAGGAAATATCCTCAGATGAAATCTGGAAAGAAGCTTTCTGAGAAACTGCTTAGTGTTCTGGTAATTCATCTCACAGAGTTACATCAGTATTTCGTGGATCTCTTTGCTAGACTTATTTCTGTGGAATCTGAGAACAGATATTTCGGATCCCTTTGAAGACTATAGGGCCAAAGGAAATATCCTCCGATAACAAAGAGAAAGAAGCTTTCTGAGAAACTACTTTGTGTTCTGTGAAATCATCTCACAGAGTTACAGCTTTCCCCTCAACAAGCCTTTCGCTAAGACAGTTCTTATGGAAATAGCAAAGTGATATTGGGAAGCCCATAGAGGGCTATGGTGAAAAAGGAAATATCCTCAGATGAAATCTGGAAAGAAGCTTTCTGTGAAACTGCTTAGTGTTCTGTTAATTCATCTCACAGAGTTACATCTGTATTTCGTGGATCTCTTTGCTAGCCTTATTCTGTGGAATCTGAAAACAGATATTTCGGATCCCTTTGAAGACTATAGGGCCAAAGGAAATATCCTCCGATAACAAAGAGAAAGAAGCTTTCTGAGAAACTTCTTTGTGTTCTGTGAAATCATCTAACAGAGTTACAGCTTTCCCCTCCAGAAGCCTTTCGCTAAGACAGTTCTTGTGGAATCGGCAAAGTGATATTTGGAAGCCCATAGAGGGCTATGGTGAAAAAGGAAATATCCTCCGATGAAATCTGGAAAGAAGCTTTCTGAGAAACTGCTCTGTGATATGTGCCTTCCACTCACAGAGTTACATCTGTATTTCGTGGATCTCTTTGCTAGCCTTATTTCTGTGGAATCTGAGAACAGATATTTCGGATCTCTTTGAAGACTATAGGGCCAAAGGAAATATCCTCCCATAACAAAGAGAAAGAAGCTTTCTGAGAAACTTCTTTGTGTTCTGTGAAATCATCTCACAGAGTTACAGCTTTCCCCTCAAGAAGCCTTTCGCTAAGACAGTTCTTGTGGAATTGGCAAAGTGATATTTGGAAGCCCATAGAGGGCTACGGTGAAAAAGGAAATATCCTCAGATGAAATCTGGAAAGAAGCTTTCTGAGAAACTGCTTAGTGTTCTCTTAATTCATCTCAGCGAGTTACATCTGTATTTCGTGGATCTCTTTGCTATCCTTATTTCTCTGGAATCTGAGAACAGATATTTTGGATCCCTTGGAAGACTACAGGGCCAAAGGAAATATCCTCCGATAACAAAGAGAAAGAAGCTTTCTGAGAAACTTCTTTGGGTTCTGTGAAATCATCTCACAGAGTTACAGCTTTCCCCTCAACAAGCCTTTCGCTAAGACAGTTCTTGTGGAAATAGCAGAGTGATATTTGGAAGCCCATAGAGGGCTTTAGTGAAAAAGGAAATATCCCCCGATGAAATCTGGAAAGAAGCTTTCTGAGAAACTGCTTAGTGTTCTGTTAATTCATCTCACAGAGTTACATCTGTATTTCGTGGATCTCTTTGCTAGCCTTATTTCTGTGGAAGCTGAGAACCGATATTTCGGATCCCTTTGAAGACTATAGGGCCAAAGGAAATATCCTCCGATAACAAAGAGAAAGAAACTTTCGCAG
This sequence comes from Macaca mulatta, assembly GCF_049350105.2. Classification (NCBI taxonomy): domain Eukaryota; kingdom Metazoa; phylum Chordata; class Mammalia; order Primates; family Cercopithecidae; genus Macaca; species Macaca mulatta. Next base: position 28,155,549 of record NC_133420.1, read on the forward strand.
AAACTTCTTTGTGTTCTGTGATATCATCTCACAGAGTTACAGCTTTCCCCTCAAGAAGCCTTTCGCTAAGACAGTTCTTGTGGAATTGGCAATGTGATATTTTGAAGCCCATAGAGGGCTATGGGGAAAAAGGAAATATCCTCAGATGAAATCTGGAAAGAAGCTTTCTGAGAAACTGCTTAGTGTTCTGGTAATTCATCTCACAGAGTTACATCAGTATTTCGTGGATCTCTTTGCTAGACTTATTTCTGTGGAATCTGAGAACAGATATTTCGGATCCCTTTGAAGACTATAGGGCCAAAGGAAATATCCTCCGATAACAAAGAGAAAGAAGCTTTCTGAGAAACTACTTTGTGTTCTGTGAAATCATCTCACAGAGTTACAGCTTTCCCCTCAACAAGCCTTTCGCTAAGACAGTTCTTATGGAAATAGCAAAGTGATATTGGGAAGCCCATAGAGGGCTATGGTGAAAAAGGAAATATCCTCAGATGAAATCTGGAAAGAAGCTTTCTGTGAAACTGCTTAGTGTTCTGTTAATTCATCTCACAGAGTTACATCTGTATTTCGTGGATCTCTTTGCTAGCCTTATTCTGTGGAATCTGAAAACAGATATTTCGGATCCCTTTGAAGACTATAGGGCCAAAGGAAATATCCTCCGATAACAAAGAGAAAGAAGCTTTCTGAGAAACTTCTTTGTGTTCTGTGAAATCATCTAACAGAGTTACAGCTTTCCCCTCCAGAAGCCTTTCGCTAAGACAGTTCTTGTGGAATTGGCAAAGTGATATTTGGAAGCCCATAGAGGGCTATGGTGAAAAAGGAAATATCCTCCGATGAAATCTGGAAAGAAGCTTTCTGAGAAACTGCTCTGTGATATGTGCCTTCCACTCACAGAGTTACATCTGTATTTCGTGGATCTCTTTGCTAGCCTTATTTCTGTGGAATCTGAGAACAGATATTTCGGATCTCTTTGAAGACTATAGGGCCAAAGGAAATATCCTCCCATAACAAAGAGAAAGAAGCTTTCTGAGAAACTTCTTTGTGTTCTGTGAAATCATCTCACAGAGTTACAGCTTTCCCCTCAAGAAGCCTTTCGCTAAGACAGTTCTTGTGGAATTGGCAAAGTGATATTTGGAAGCCCATAGAGGGCTATGGTGAAAAAGGAAATATCCTCAGATGAAATCTGGAAAGCAGCTTTCTGAGAAACTGCTGAGTGTTCTGTTAATTCATCTCACAGAGTTACATCGGTATTTCGTGGATCTCTATGCTAGACTTATTTCTGTGGAATCTGAGAACAGATATTTCGGATCCCCTTGAAGACTATAGGGCCAAAGGAAATATCCTCCGATAACAAAGAGAAAGAAGCTTTCTGAGAAACTTCTTTGTGTTCTGTGAAATCATCTCACAGAGTTACAGCTTTCCCCTCAAGAAGCCTTTCGCTAAGACAGTTCTTGTGGAATTGGCAAAGTGATATTTGGAAGCCCTTAGAGGTCTATGGTGAAAAAGGAAATATCCTCCGATGAAATCTGGAAAGAAGCTTTATGAGAAACTGCTTAGTGTTCTGTTAATTTATCTCACTGAGTTACATCTGTATTTCGTGGATCTCTTTGCTAGCCTTATTTCTGTGGAATCTGAGAACAGATATTTCGGATCCCTTTGAAGACTATAGGGCCAAAGGAAATATCCTCCGATAACAAAGAGAAAGAAGCTTTCTGAGAAACTTCTTTGTGTTCTGTGAAATCATCTCACAGAGTTACAGCTTTCCCCTCAAGAAGCCTTTCGCTAAGACCGTTCTTGTGGAATTGGCAAAGCGATATTTGGAAGCCCTTAGAGGGCTATGGTGAAAAAGGAAATATCCTCAGATGAAATCTGGAAAGAAGCTTTCTGAGAAACTGCTTAGTGTTCTGTTAATTCATCTCACAGAGTTACATCTGTATTTCGTGAATCTCTTTGCTAGCCTTATTTCTCTGGAATCTGAGAACAGATATTTCGGATCCCTTTGAAGACTACAGGGCCAAAGGAAATATCCTCCGATAACAAAGAGAAAGAAGCTTTCTGAGAAACTTCTTTGGGTTCTGTGAAATCATCTCACAGAGTTACAGCTTTCCCCTCAACAAGCCTTTCGCTAAGACAGTTCTTGTGGAAATAGCAGAGTGATATTTGGAAGCCCATAGAGGGCTATAGTGAAAAAGGAAATATCCCCCGATGAAATCTGGAAAGAAGCTTTCTGAGAAACTGCTTAGTGTTCTGTTAATTCATCTCACAGAGTTACATCTGTATTTCGTGGATCTCTTTGCTAGCCTTATTTCTGTGGAATCTGAGAACCGATATTTCGGATCCCTTTGAAGACTATAGGGCCAAAGGAAATATCCTCCTATAACAAAGAGCAAGAAGCTTTCTGAGAAACTTCTTTGTGTTCTGTGAAGTCATCTCACAGAGTTACAGCTTTCCCCTCAAGAAGCCTCTCGCTAAGACAGTTCTTGTGGAATTGGCAAAGCGATATTTGGAAGCCCATAGAGGGCTATGGTGAAAAAGGAAATATCCTCCGATGAAATCTGGAAAGAAGCTTTCTGAGAAACTGCTTAGTGTTCTGTTAATTCATCTCACCGAGTTACATCTGTATTTCGTGGATCTCTTTGCTAGCCTTATTTCTTTGGAATCTGAGAACAGATATTTCGGATCCCACAGAAGACTATAGGGTCAAAGGAAATATCCTCCGATAACAAAGAGAAAGAAGCTTTCTGAGAAACTTCTTTGTGTTCTGTGAAATCATCTCCCAGAGTTACAGCTTTCCCCTCAAGAAGCCTTTCGCTAAGACAGTTCTTGTGGAATTGGCAAAGTGATATTTGGAAGCCCATAGAGGGCTATGGTGAAAAAGGAAATATCCACAGATGATATCTGGAAAGAAGCTTTCTGTGAAACTGCTTAGTGTTCTGTTAATTCATCTCACAGAGTTACATCTGTATTTCGTGGATCTCTTTGCTAGCCTTATTTCTGTGGAATCTGAGAACAGATATTTCGGATCCCTTTGAAGACTATAGGGCCAAAGGAAATATCCTCCGATAACAAAGAGAAAGAAGCTTTCTGAGAAACTTCTTTGTGTTCTGTGAAATCATCTCACAGAGTTACAGCTTTCCCCTCAAGAAGCCTTTCGCTAAGACAGTTCTCGTGGAATTGGCAAAGTGATATTTGGAAGCCCATAGAGGGCTATGGTGAAAAAGCAAATATCCTCAGATGAAATCTGGAAGGAAGCTTTCTGAGAAACTGCTGAGTGTTCTGTTAATTCATCTCACAGAGTTACATCTGTATTTCGTGGATCTCTTTGCTAGCCTTATTTCTGTGGAATCTGAGAACAGATATTTCGGATCCTATGGAAGACTATACGGCCAAAGGAAATATCCTCCGATAACAAAGAGAAAGAAGCTTTCTGAGAAACTTCTTTGTGTTCTGTGAAATCATCTCACAGAGTTACATCTTTCCCCTCAAGAAGCCTTTCGCTAAGACAGTTCTTGTGGAATTGGCAAAGTGATATTTGGAAGCCCATAGAGGGCTATGGTGAAAAAGGAAATCTCCTCAGATGAAATCTGGAAAGAAGATTTCTGAGAAACTGCTGAGTGTTCTGTTAATTCATCTCACAGAGTTACATCTGTATTTCGTGGATCTCTTTGGTAGCCTTATTTCTGTGGAATCGGAGAACAGATATTTCGGATCCCATTGAAGACTATAGGGCCAAAGGAAATAATCTCCGATAACAAACAGAAAGAAGCTTTCTGAGAAACTTCTCTGTGTTCTGTGAAATCATCTAACAGAGTTACAGGTTTCCCCTCCAGAAGCCTTTCGCTAAGACAGTTCTTGTGGAATTGGCAAAGTGATATTTGGAAGCCCATAGAGGGTTATGGTGAAAAAGGAAATATCCTCAGATGAAATCTGGAAGGAAGCTTTCTGAGAAACTGCTGAGTGTTCTGTTAATTCATCTGACAGAGTTACATCTGTATGTCGTGGATCTCTTTGCTAGCCTTATTTCTGTGGAATCTGAGAACAGATATTTCGGATCCTATTGAAGACTATGGGGCCAAAGGAAATATCCTCCGATAAAAAAGAGAAAGAAGCTTTCTGAGAAACTTCTTTGTGTTCTGTGAAATCATCTCACAGAGTTACAGCTTTCCCCTCAAGAAGCCTTTCGCTAAGACAGTTTTCGTGGAATTGGCAAAGTGGTATTTGGAAGCCCATAGAGGGCTATGGTGAAAAAGGAAATATCCTCAGATGAAATCTTTAAAGAAGCTTTCTGAGAAACTGCTTAGTGTTCTGTTACTTCATCTCACAGAGTTACATCTGTATTTCGTGGATCTCTTTGCTAGCCTTATTTCTGTGGAATCTGAGAACAGATATTTCGGATCCCTTTGAGGACTATAGGGCCAAAGGAAATATCCTCCGATAACAAAGAGAAAGAAGCTTTCTGAGAAACTTCTTTGTGTTCTGTGAAATCATCTCACAGAGTTACAGCTTTCCCCTCCATAAGCCTTTCACTAAGACAGTTCTTGTGGAATTGGCAAAGCGATATTTGGAAGCCCATAGAGGGCTATGGTGAAAAAGGAAATATCCTCAGATGAAATCTGGAAAGAAGCTTTCTGAGAAACTGCTTAGTGTTCTGTTAATTCATCTCACAGAGTTACATCTGTATTTCGTGGATCTCTTTGCTAGCCTTATTTCTTTGGAATCTGAGAACAGATATTTCGGATCCCATTGAAGTCTATAGGGCCAAAGGAAATATCCTCCGATAACAAAGAGAAAGAAGCTTTCTGAGAAACTTCTTTGTGTTCTGTGAAATCATCTCCCAGAGTTACAGCTTTCCCCTCAAGAAGCCTTTCGCTAAGACAGTTCTTGTGGAATTGGCAAAGTGATATTTGGAAGCCCATAGAGGGCTATGGTGAAAAAGGAAATATCCTCAGATGAAATCTGGAAAGAAGCTTTCTGTGAAACTGCTTAGTGTTCTGTTAATTCATCTCACAGAGTTACATCTGTATTTCGTGGATCTCTTTGCTAGCCTTATTTCTTTGGAATCTGAGAACAGATATTTCGGATCCCTTTGAAGACTATAGGGCCAAAGGAAATATCCTCCGATAACAAAGAGAAAGAAGCTTTCTGAGAAACTTCTTTGTGTTCTGTGAAATCATCTCACAGAGTTACCGCATTCCCCTCAAGAAGCCTTTTGCTAAGACAGTTCTTGTGGAATTGGCAAAGTGATATTTCGAAGCCCATAGAGGGCTAAGGTGAAAAAGGAAATATCCTCAGATGAAATCTGGAAAGAAGCTTTCTGAGAAACTGCTGAGTGTTCTGTTAATTCATCTCACAGAGTTACATCTTTATTTCGTGGATCTCTTTGCTAGCCTTATTTCTGTGGAATCTGAGAACAGATATTTCGGATCCCATTGAAGACTACAGGGCCAAAGGAAATATCCTCCGATAACAAAGAGAAAGAAGCTTTCTGAGAAACTTCTTTGTGTTCTGTGAAATCATCTCACAGAGTTACAGCTTTTCCCTCAAGAAGTCTTTTGCTAAGACAGTTCTTGTAGAATTGGCAAAGCGATATTTGGAAGCCCATAGAGGGCTATGGTGAAAAAGGAAATATCCTCAGATGAAATCTGGAAAGAAGCTTTCAGAGAAACTGCTTAGTGTTCTGTTAATTCATCTCACAGAGTTACAACTTTCCCCTCAAGAAGCCTTTCGCTAAGACAGTTCTTGTGGAATTGGCAAAGTGATATTTGGAAGCCCATAGAGGGCTACGGGGAAAAAGGAAATATCCTCAGATGAAATCTGGAAAGAAGCTTTCTGTGAAACTGCTTAGTGTTCTGTTAATTCATGTCACAGAGTTATATCTGTATTTCGTGGATCTCTTTGCTAGACTTATTTCTGTGGAATCTGAGAACAGATATTTCGGATCCCTTTGAAGACTATAGGGCCAAAGGAAATATCCTCCGATAACAAAGAGAAAGAAGCTTTCTGAGAAACTTCTTTGTGTTCTGTGAAATCATCTCACAGAGTTACAGCTATCCCCTCAAGAAGCCTTTCGCTAAGACAGTTCTTGTGGAATTGGCAAAGTGATATTTGGAAGCCCATAGAGGGCTATGGTGAAAAAGGAAATATCCTCAGATGAAATCTCGAAAGAAGCTTTCTGAGAAACTGCTGAGTGTTCTGTTAATTCATCTCACAGAGTTACATCTGTATTCCGTGGATCTCTTTGCTAGACTTATTTCTGTGGAATCTGAGAACAGATATTTCGGATCCCTTTGAAGACTATAGGGCCAAAGGAAATATCCTCCGATAACAAAGAGAAAGAAGCTTTCTGAGAAACTTCTTTGTGTTCTGTGAAATAATGTCACGGAGTTACAGCTTTCCCCTCAAGAAGCCTTTCGCTAAGACAGTTCTCGTGGAATTGGCAAAGTGATATTTGGAAGCCCATAGAGGGCTATGGTGAAAAAGGAAATATCCTCAAATGAAATCTGGAAAGAAGCTTTCTGTGAAACTGCTTAGTGTTCTGTTAATTCATCTCACAGAGTTACATCTGTATTTCGTGGATCTCTTTGCTAGCCTTATTTCTGTGGAATCTGAGAACAGATATTTCGGATCCCATTGAAGACTATAGGGCCAAAGGAAATATCCTCCGATAACAAAGAGAAAGAAGCTTTCTGAGAAACTTCTTTGTGTTCTGTGAAATCATCTCACAGAGTTACAGCTTTCCCCTCAAGAAGCCTTTCGTTAAGACAGTTCTTGTGGAATTGGCAAAGTGATATTTCGAAGCCCTTAGAGGGCTACGGTGAAAAAGGAAATATCCTCAGATGAAATCTGGAAAGAAGCTTTCTGAGAAACTGCTTAGTGTTCTGTTAATTCATCTCACAGGGTTACATCTGTATTTCGTGGATCTCTTTGCTAGCCTTATTTCTGTGGAATCTGAGAAGAGATATTTCGGATCCCATTGAAGCCTATAGGGCCAAAGGAAATAATCTCCGATAACAAAGAGAAAGAAGCTTTCTGAGAAACTTCTTTGTGTTCTGTGAAATCATCTCACAGAGTTACCGCATTCCCCTCAAGAAGCCTTTTGCTAAGACAGTTCTTGTGGAATTGGCAAAGTGATATTTGGAAGCCCATAGAGGGCTAAGGTGAAAAAGGAAATATCCTGAGATGAAATCTGGAAAGAAGCTTTCTGAGAAACTGCTGAGTGTTCTGTTAATTCATCTCACAGAGTTACATCTGTATTTCGTGGATCTCTTTGCTAGACTTATTTCTGTGGAATCTGAGAACAGATATTTCGGATCCCATTGAAGACTATAGGGCCAAAGGAAATATCCTCCGAAAACAAAGAGAAAGAAGCTTTCTGAGAAACTTCTTTGTGTTCTGTGAAATCATCTCACAGAGTTACAGCTTTCCCCTCAAGAAGCCTTTCGCTAAGACAGTTCTTGTGGAATTGGCAAAGTGATATTTGGAAGCCCAAAGAGGGCTATGGTGAAAAAGGAAATATCCTCAGATGAAATCTGGAAAGAAGATTTCTGAGAAACTGCTTAGTGTTCTGTTAATTCATCTCACAGGGTTACATCTTTTTTTCGTGGATCTCTTTGCTAGCCTTATCTGTGGAATCTGAGAACAGATATTTCGGATCCCATTGAAGACTATAGGGCCAAAGGAAATATCCTCCGATAACAAAGAGAAAGAAGCTTTCTGAGAAACTTCTTTGTGTTCTGTGAAATCATCTCACAGAATTACAGCTTTCCCCTCAAGAAGCCTTTCGTTAAGACAGTTCTTGTGGAATTGGCAAAGTGATATTTCGAAGCCCATAGAGGGCTACGGTGAAAAAGGAAATATCCTCAGATGAAATCTGGAAAGAAGCTTTCTGAGAAACTGCTTAGTGTTCTGTTAAGTCATCTCACAGAGTTACATCTGTATTTCGTGGATCTCTTTGCTAGCCTTATTTCTGTGGAATCTGAGAAGAGCTATTTCGGATCCCATTGAAGCCTATAGGGCCAAAGGAAATAATCTCCGATAACAAAGAGAAAGAAGCTTTCTGAGAAACTTCTTTGTGTTCTGTGAAATCATCTCACAGAGTTACCGCATTCCCCTCAAGAAGCCTTTTGCTAAGACAGTTCTTGTGGAATTGGCAAAGTGATATTTGGAAGCCCATAGAGGGCTAAGGTGAAAAAGGAAATATCCTCAGATGAAATCTGGAAAGAAGCTTTCTGAGAAACTGCTGAGTGTTCTGTTAATTCATCTCACAGAGTTACATCTGTATTTCGTGGATCTCTTTGCTAGACTTATTTCTGTGGAATCTGAGAACAGATATTTCGGATCCCATTGAAGACTATAGGGCCAAAGGAAATATCCTCCGATAACAAAGAGAAAGAAGGTTTCTGAGAAACTTCTTTGTGTTCTGTGAAATCGTCTCACAGAGTTACAGCTTTCCCCTCAAGAAGCCTTTCGCTAAGACAGTTCTTGTGGAATTGGCAGGGTGATATTTGGAAGCCCATAGAGGGCTATGGTGAAAAAGGAAATATCCTCAGATGAAATCTGGAAAGAAGCTTTCTGAGAAACTGCTGAGTGTTCTGTTAATTCATCTCACAGAGTTACATCTGTATTTCGTGGATCTCTTTGCTAGCCTTATTTCTGTGGAATCTGAGAAGAGATATTTCGGATCCCATTGAAGCCTATAGGGCCAAAGGAAATATCCTCCGATAACAAAGAGAAAGAAGCTTTCTGAGAAACTTCTTTGTGTTCTGTGAAATCATCTCACAGAGTTACAGCTTTCCCCTCAAGAAGTCTTTCGCTAAGACAGTTCTTGTGGAATTGGCAAAGTGATATTTGGAAGCCCATAGAGGGCTATGGTGAAAAAGGAAATATCCTCAGATGAAATCTGGAAAGAAGCTTTCTGAGAAACTGCTGAGTGTTCTGTTAATTCATCTCACAGAGTTACATCTGTATTTCGTGGATCTCTTTGCTAGCCTTATTTCTGTGGAATCTGAGAAGAGATATTTCGGATCCCATTGAAGCCTATAGGGCCATAGGAAATAATCTCCGATAACAAAGAGAAAGAAGCTTTCTGAGAAACTTCTTTGTGTTCTGTGAAATCATCTCACAGAGTTACCGCTTTCCTCTCAAGAAGCCTTTGGCTAAGACAGTTCTTGTGGAATTGGCAAAGTGATATTTGGAAGCCCATAGAGGGCTAAGGTGAAAAAGGAAATATCCTCAGATGGAATCTGGAAAGAAGCTTTCTGAGAAACTGCTGAGTGTTCTGTTAATTCATCTCAGAGCGTTACATCTGTATTTCGAGGATATCTTTGCTAGACTTATTTCTGTGGAATCTGAGAACAGATATTTCGGATCCCATTGAAGACTACAGGGCCAAAGGAAATATCCTCCGATGACAAAGAGAAAGAAGCTTTCTGAGAAACTTCTTTGTGTTCTGTGAAATCATCTCACAGAGTTACAGCTTTTCCCTCAAGAAGTCTTTTGCTAAGACAGTTCTTGTAGAATTGGCAAAGCGATATTTGGAAGCCCATAGAGGGCTATGGTGAAAAAGGAAATATCCTCAGATGAAATCTGGAAAGAAGCTTTCAGAGAAACTGCTTAGTGTTCTGTTAATTCATCTCACAGAGTTACAACTTTCCCCTCAAGAAGCCTTTCGCTAAGACAGTTCTTGTGGAATTGGCAAAGTGATATTTGGAAGCCCATAGAGGGCTACGGGGAAAAAGGAAATATCCTCAGATGAAATCTGGAAAGAAGCTTTCTGTGAAACTGCTTAGTGTTCTGTTAATTCATGTCACAGAGTTATATCTGTATTTCGTGGATCTCTTTGCTAGACTTATTTCTGTGGAATCTGAGAACAGATATTTCGGATCCCTTTGAAGACTATAGGGCCAAAGGAAATATCCTCCGATAACAAAGAGAAAGAAGCTTTCTGAGAAACTTCTTTGTGTTCTGTGAAATCATCTCACAGAGTTACAGCTATCCCCTCAAGAAGCCTTTCGCTAAGACAGTTCTTGTGGAATTGGCAAAGTGATATTTGGAAGCCCATAGAGGGCTATGGTGAAAAAGGAAATATCCTCAGATGAAATCTCGAAAGAAGCTTTCTGAGAAACTGCTGAGTGTTCTGTTAATTCATCTCACAGAGTTACATCTGTATTCCGTGGATCTCTTTGCTAGACTTATTTCTGTGGAATCTGAGAACAGATATTTCGGATCCCTTTGAAGACTATAGGGCCAAAGGAAATATCCTCCGATAACAAAGAGAAAGAAGCTTTCTGAGAAACTTCTTTGTGTTCTGTGAAATAATGTCACGGAGTTACAGCTTTCCCCTCAAGAAGCCTTTCGCTAAGACAGTTCTCGTGGAATTGGCAAAGTGATATTTGGAAGCCCATAGAGGGCTATGGTGAAAAAGGAAATATCCTCAAATGAAATCTGGAAAGAAGCTTTCTGTGAAACTGCTTAGTGTTCTGTTAATTCATCTCACAGAGTTACATCTGTATTTCGTGGATCTCTTTGCTAGCCTTATTTCTGTGGAATCTGAGAACAGATATTTCGGATCCCATTGAAGACTATAGGGCCAAAGGAAATATCCTCCGATAACAAAGAGAAAGAAGCTTTCTGAGAAACTTCTTTGTGTTCTGTGAAATCATCTCACAGAGTTACAGCTTTCCCCTCAAGAAGCCTTTCGTTAAGACAGTTCTTGTGGAATTGGCAAAGTGATATTTCGAAGCCCTTAGAGGGCTACGGTGAAAAAGGAAATATCCTCAGATGAAATCTGGAAAGAAGCTTTCTGAGAAACTGCTTAGTGTTCTGTTAATTCATCTCACAGGGTTACATCTGTATTTCGTGGATCTCTTTGCTAGCCTTATTTCTGTGGAATCTGAGAAGAGATATTTCGGATCCCATTGAAGCCTATAGGGCCAAAGGAAATAATCTCCGATAACAAAGAGAAAGAAGCTTTCTGAGAAACTTCTTTGTGTTCTGTGAAATCATCTCACAGAGTTACCGCATTCCCCTCAAGAAGCCTTTTGCTAAGACAGTTCTTGTGGAATTGGCAAAGTGATATTTGGAAGCCCATAGAGGGCTAAGGTGAAAAAGGAAATATCCTGAGATGAAATCTGGAAAGAAGCTTTCTGAGAAACTGCTGAGTGTTCTGTTAATTCATCTCACAGAGTTACATCTGTATTTCGTGGATCTCTTTGCTAGACTTATTTCTGTGGAATCTGAGAACAGATATTTCGGATCCCATTGAAGACTATAGGGCCAAAGGAAATATCCTCCGAAAACAAAGAGAAAGAAGCTTTCTGAGAAACTTCTTTGTGTTCTGTGAAATCATCTCACAGAGTTACAGCTTTCCCCTCAAGAAGCCTTTCGCTAAGACAGTTCTTGTGGAATTGGCAAAGTGATATTTGGAAGCCCAAAGAGGGCTATGGTGAAAAAGGAAATATCCTCAGATGAAATCTGGAAAGAAGATTTCTGAGAAACTGCTTAGTGTTCTGTTAATTCATCTCACAGGGTTACATCTTTTTTTCGTGGATCTCTTTGCTAGCCTTATCTGTGGAATCTGAGAACAGATATTTCGGATCCCATTGAAGACTATAGGGCCAAAGGAAATATCCTCCGATAACAAAGAGAAAGAAGCTTTCTGAGAAACTTCTTTGTGTTCTGTGAAATCATCTCACAGAATTACAGCTTTCCCCTCAAGAAGCCTTTCGTTAAGACAGTTCTTGTGGAATTGGCAAAGTGATATTTCGAAGCCCATAGAGGGCTACGGTGAAAAAGGAAATATCCTCAGATGAAATCTGGAAAGAAGCTTTCTGAGAAACTGCTTAGTGTTCTGTTAAGTCATCTCACAGAGTTACATCTGTATTTCGTGGATCTCTTTGCTAGCCTTATTTCTGTGGAATCTGAGAAGAGCTATTTCGGATCCCATTGAAGCCTATAGGGCCAAAGGAAATAATCTCCGATAACAAAGAGAAAGAAGCTTTCTGAGAAACTTCTTTGTGTTCTGTGAAATCATCTCACAGAGTTACCGCATTCCCCTCAAGAAGCCTTTTGCTAAGACAGTTCTTGTGGAATTGGCAAAGTGATATTTGGAAGCCCATAGAGGGCTAAGGTGAAAAAGGAAATATCCTCAGATGAAATCTGGAAAGAAGCTTTCTGAGAAACTGCTGAGTGTTCTGTTAATTCATCTCACAGAGTTACATCTGTATTTCGTGGATCTCTTTGCTAGACTTATTTCTGTGGAATCTGAGAACAGATATTTCGGATCCCATTGAAGACTATAGGGCCAAAGGAAATATCCTCCGATAACAAAGAGAAAGAAGGTTTCTGAGAAACTTCTTTGTGTTCTGTGAAATCGTCTCACAGAGTTACAGCTTTCCCCTCAAGAAGCCTTTCGCTAAGACAGTTCTTGTGGAATTGGCAGGGTGATATTTGGAAGCCCATAGAGGGCTATGGTGAAAAAGGAAATATCCTCAGATGAAATCTGGAAAGAAGCTTTCTGAGAAACTGCTGAGTGTTCTGTTAATTCATCTCACAGAGTTACATCTGTATTTCGTGGATCTCTTTGCTAGCCTTATTTCTGTGGAATCTGAGAAGAGATATTTCGGATCCCATTGAAGCCTATAGGGCCAAAGGAAATATCCTCCGATAACAAAGAGAAAGAAGCTTTCTGAGAAACTTCTTTGTGTTCTGTGAAATCATCTCACAGAGTTACAGCTTTCCCCTCAAGAAGTCTTTCGCTAAGACAGTTCTTGTGGAATTGGCAAAGTGATATTTGGAAGCCCATAGAGGGCTATGGTGAAAAAGGAAATATCCTCAGATGAAATCTGGAAAGAAGCTTTCTGAGAAACTGCTGAGTGTTCTGTTAATTCATCTCACAGAGTTACATCTGTATTTCGTGGATCTCTTTGCTAGCCTTATTTCTGTGGAATCTGAGAAGAGATATTTCGGATCCCATTGAAGCCTATAGGGCCATAGGAAATAATCTCCGATAACAAAGAGAAAGAAGCTTTCTGAGAAACTTCTTTGTGTTCTGTGAAATCATCTCACAGAGTTACCGCTTTCCTCTCAAGAAGCCTTTGGCTAAGACAGTTCTTGTGGAATTGGCAAAGTGATATTTGGAAGCCCATAGAGGGCTAAGGTGAAAAAGGAAATATCCTCAGATGGAATCTGGAAAGAAGCTTTCTGAGAAACTGCTGAGTGTTCTGTTAATTCATCTCAGAGCGTTACATCTGTATTTCGAGGATATCTTTGCTAGACTTATTTCTGTGGAATCTGAGAACAGATATTTCGGATCCCATTGAAGACTATAGGGCCAAAGGAAATATCCTCCGATAACAAAGAGAAAGAAGCTTTCTGAGAAACTTCTTTGTGTTCTGTGAAATCATCTCACAGAGTTACAGCTTTCCCCTCAAGAAGCCTTTCGCTAAGACAGTTCTTGTGGAATTGGCAAAGTGATATTTGGAAGCCCATAGAGGGCTACGTTGAAAAAGGAAATATCCTGAGATGAAATCTGGAAAGAAGCTTTCTGAGAAACTGCTTAGTGTTCTGTTAATTCATCTCACAGAGTTACATCTGTATTTCGTGGATCTCTTTGCTAGACTTATTTCTGTGGAATCTGAGAACAGATATTTCGGATCCCTTTGAAGACTATAGGGCCAAAGGAAATATCCTCCGATAACAAAGAGAAAGAAGCTTTCTGAGAAACTTCTTTGTGTTCTGTGAAATCATCTCACAGAGTTACAGCTTTCCCCTCAAGAAGCCTTTCGCTAAGACAGTTCTTGTGGAATTGGCAAAGTGATATTTGGAAGCCCTTAGAGGTCTAGGGTTAAAAAGGAAATATCCTCAGATGAAATCTGGAAAGAAGCTTTCTGAGAAACTGCTTAGTGTTCTGTTAATTCATCTCACAGAGTTACATCTGTATTTCGTGGATCTCTTTGCTAGCCTTATTTTTGTGGAATCTGAGAACAGATATTTCGGATCCCATTGAAGACTATAGGGCCAAAGGAAATATCCTCCGATAACAAAGAGAAAGAAGCTTTCTGAGAAACTTCTTTGTGTTCTGTGAAATCATCTCACAGAGTTACAGCTTTCCCCTCAAGAAGCCTTTCGCTAAGACAGTTCTTGTGGAATTGGCAAAGTGATATTTGGAAGCCCATAGAGGGCTATGGTGAAAAAGGAAATATCCTCAGATGAAATCTGGAAGGAAGCTTTCTGAGAAACTGCTGAGTGTTCTGTTAATTCATCTCAGAGAATTACATCTGTATTTCGTGGATCTCTTTGCTAGCCTTATTTCTGTGGAATCTGAGAACAGATATTTCGGATCATATTGAAGACTATAGGGTCAAAGGAAATATCCTCCGATAACAAAGAGAAAGAAGCTTTCTGAGAAACTTCTTTGTGTTCTGTGAAATCATCTCACAGAGTTACAGCTTTCCCCTCAAGAAGCCTTTCGCTAAGACAGTTCTTGTGGAATTGGCAAAGTGATATTTGGAAGCCCGTAGAGGGCTATGGTGAAAAAGGAAATATCCTCAGATGAAATTTGGAAAGAAGCTTTCTGAGAAACTGCTTAGTGTTCTGTTAATTCATCTCACAGAGTTACATCTGTATTTCGTGGATCTCTTTGCTAGCCTTATTTCTGTGGAATCTGAGAACAGATATTTCGGATCCCATTGAGGACTATAGGGCCAAAGGAAATATCCTCCGATAACAAAGAGAAAGAAGCTTTCTGAGAAACTTCTTTGTGTTCTGTGAAATCATCTCACAGAGTTACAGCTTTCCCCTCAAGAAGCCTTTCGCTAAGACAGTTCTTGTGGAATTGGCAAAGTGATATTTGGAAGCCCATAGAGGGCTATGGGGAAAAAGGAAATATCCTCACATGAAATCTGGAAAGAAGCTTTCTGTGAAACTGCTTAGTGTTCTGTTAATTCATGTCACAGAGTTACATCTGTATTTCGTGGATCTCTTTGCTAGACTTATTTCTGTGGAATCTGAGAACAGATATTTCGGATCCCTTTGAAGACTATAGGGCCAAAGGAAATATCCTCCGATAACAAAGAGAAAGAAGCTTTCTGAGAAACTTCTTTGTGTTCTGTGAAATCATCTCACAGAGTTACAGCTTTCCCTTCAAGAAGCCTTTCGCTAAGACAGTTCTTGTGGAATTGGCAAAGTGATATTTGGAAGCCCATAGAGGGCTATGGTGAAAAAGGAAATATCCTCAGATGAAATCTCGAAAGAAGCTTTCTGAGAAACTGCTGAGTGTTCTGTTAATTCATCTCACAGAGTTACATCTGTATTTCGTGGATCTCTTTGCTAGACTTATTTCTGAGGAATCTGAGAACAGATATTTCGGATCCCTTTGAAGACTATAGGGCCAAAGGAAATATCCTCGGATAACAAAGAGAAAGAAGCTTTCTGAGAAACTTCTTTGTGTTCTGTGAAATCATGTCACAGAGTTACAGCTTTCCCCTCAAGAAGCCTTTCGCTAAGACAGTTCTTTTGGAATTGGCAAAGTGATATTTGGAAGCCCATAGAGGGCTATGGTGAAAAAGGAAATATCCTCAAATGAAATCTGGAAAGAAGCTTTCTGTGAAACTGCTTAGTGTTCTGTTAATTCATCTCACAGAGTTACATCTGTATTTCGTGGATCTCTTTGCTAGCCTTATTTCTGTGGAATCTGAGAACAGATATTTCGGATCCCATTGAAGACTATAGGGCCAAAGGAAATATCCTCCGATAACAAAGAGAAAGAAGCTTTCTGAGAAACTTCTTTGAGTTCTGTGAAATCATCTCACAGAGTTACAGCTTTCCCCTCAAGAAGCCTTTCGTTAAGACAGTTCTTGTGGAATTGGCAAAGTGATATTTCGAAGCCCATAGAGGGCTACGGTGAAAAAGGAAATATCCTCAGATGAAATCTGGAAAGAAGCTTTCTGAGAAACTGCTTAGTGTTCTGTTAATTCATCTCACAGGGTTACATCTGTATTTCGTGGATCTCTTTGCTAGCCTTATTTCTGTGGAATCTGAGAAGAGATATTTCGGATCCCATTGAAGCCTAGAGGGCAAAAGGAAATAATCTCCGATAACAAAGAGAAAGAAGCTTTCTGAGAAACTTCTTTGTGTTCTGTGAAATCATCTCACAGAGTTACCGCATTCCCCTCAAGAAGCCTTTTGCTAAGACAGTTCTTGTGGAATTGGCAAAGTGATATTTGGAAGCCCATAGAGGGCTAAGGTGAAAAAGGAAATATCCTGAGATGAAATCTGGAAAGAAGGTTTCTGAGAAACTGCTGAGTGTTCTGTTAATTCATCTCACAGAGTTACATCTGTATTTCGTGGATCTCTTTGCTAGACTTATTTCTGTGGAATCTGAGAACAGATATTTCGGATCCCATTGAAAACTATAGGGCCAAAGGAAATATCCTCCGATAACAAAGAGAAAGAAGCTTTCTGAGAAACTTCTTTGTGTTCTGTAAAATCATCTCACAGAGTTGCAGCTTTCCCCTCAAGAAGCCTTTCGCTAAGACATTCTTGTGGAATTGGCAAAGTGATATTTGTTAGGCCATAGAGGGCTATGGTGAAAAAGGAAATATCCTCAGATGAAATCTGGAAAGAAGCTTTCTGAGAAACTGCTGAGTGTTCTGTTAATTCATCTCACAGAGTTACATCTGTATTTCTTGGATCTCTTTGCTAGCCTTATTTCTGTGGAATCTGAGAAGAGATATTTCGCATCCCTTTGAAGCCTATAGGGCCAAAGGAAATAATCTCCGATAACAAAGAGAAAGAAGCTTTCTGAGAAACTTCTTTGTGTTCTGTGAAATCATCTCACAGAGTTTCCGCTTTCCTCTCAAGAAGCCTTTCGCTAAGACAGTGCTTGTGGAATTGGCAAAGTGATATTTCGAAGCCCATAGAGGGCTAAGGTGAAAAAGGAAATATCCTCAGATGGAATCTGGAAAGAAGCTTTCTGAGAAACTGCTGAGTGTTCTGTTAATTCATCTCACAGAGGTACATCTGTATTTCGTGGATCTCTTTGCTAGACTTATTTCTTTGGAATCTGAGAACAGATATTTCGGATCCCATTGAAGACTATAGGGCCAAAGGAAATATCCTCCGATAACAAAGAGAAAGAAGCTTTCTGAGAAACTTCTTTCTGTTCTGTGAAATCATCTCACAGAGTTACAGCTTTCCCCTCAAGAAGCCTTTCGCTAAGACAGTTCTTGTGGAATTGGCAAAGTGATATTTGGAAGCCCAAAGAGGGCTATGGTGAAAAAGGAAATATCCTCAGATGAAATCTGGAAAGAAGCTTTCTGAGAAACTGCTTAGTGTACTGTTAATTCATCTCACAGAGTTACATCTGTATTTCGTGGATCTCTTTGCTAGCCTTATTTCTGTGGAATCTGAGAACAGATATTTCGGATCCCTTTGAAGACTATAGGGCCAAAGGAAATATCCTCCGATAACAAAGAGAAAGAAGCTTTCTTAGAAACTTCTTTGTGTTTTGTGAAATCATCTCACAGAGTTACAGCTTTCCCCTCAAGAAGCCTTTCGCTAAGACAGTTCTTGTGGAATTGGCAAAGTGATATTTGGAAACCCTTAGAGGTCTATGGATAAAAAGGAAATATCCTCAGATGAAATCTGGAAAGAAGATTTCTGAGAAACTGCTTAGTGTTCTGTTAATTCATCTCACAGAGTTACATCTGTATTTCGTGGATCTCTTTGCTAGCCTTATTTCTGTGGAATCTGAGAAGAGATATTTCGGATCCCATTGAAGCCTATAGGGCCAAAGGAAATAATCTCCGATAACAAAGAGAAAGAAGCTTTCTGAGAAACTTCTTTGTGTTCTGTGAAATCATCTCACAGAGTTACCGCATTCCCCTCAAGAAGCCTTTTGCTAAGACAGTTCTTGTGGAATTGGCAAAGTGATATTTGGAAGCCCATAGAGGGCTAAGGTGAAAAAGGAAATATCCTCAGATGAAATCTGGAAAGAAGCTTTCTGAGAAACTGCTGAGTGTTCTGTTAATTCATCTCACAGAGTTACATCTGTATTTCGTGGATCTCTTTGCTAGACTTATTTCTGTGGAATCTGAGAACAGATATTTCGGATCCCATTGAAGATTATAGGGCCAAAGGAAATATCCTCCGATAACAAAGAGAAAGAAGGTTTCTGAGAAACTTCTTTGTGTTCTGTGAAATCATCTCACAGAGTTACAGCTTTCCCCTCAAGAAGCCTTTCGCTAAGACAGTTCTTGTGGAATTGGCAAAGTGATATTTGGAAGCCCATAGAGGGCTATGGTGAAAAAGGAAATATCCTCAGATGAAATCTGGAAAGAAGCTTTCTGAGAAACTGCTGAGTGTTCTGTTAATTCATCTCACAGAGTTACATCTGTATTTCGTGGATCTCTTTGCTAGCCTTGTTTCTGTGGAATCTGAGAACAGATATTTCGGATCCCTTTGAAGCCTATAGGGCCAAAGGAAATAATCTCCGATAACAAAGAGAAAGAAGCTTTCTGAGAAACTTCTTTGTGTTCTGTGAAATCATCTCACAGAGGTACCGCTTTCCTCTCAAGAAGCCTTTCGCTAAGACAGTTCTTGTGGAATTGGCAAAGTGATATTTGGAAGCCCATAGAGGGCTATGGTGAAAAAGGAAATATCCTCAGATGGAATCTGGAAAGAAGCTTTCTGAGAAACTGCTGAGTGTGCTTTTAATTCATCTCACAGAGTTACATCTTTATTTTGTGGATCTCTTTGCTAGCCTTATTTCTGTGGAATCGGAGAACAGATATTTCGGATCCCATTGAAGACTACAGGGCCAAAGGAAATATTCTCCGATAACAAAGAGAAAGAAGCTTTCTGAGAAACTTCTTTGTGTACTGTGAAATCATCTCACAGAGTTACAGCTTTTCCCTCAAGAAGTCTTTTGCTAAGACATTTCTTGTAGAATTGGCAAAGTGATATTTGGAAGCCCATAGAGGGCTATGGTGAAAAAGGAAATATCCTCAGATGAAATCTGGAAAGAAGCTTTCTGAGAAACTGCTTAGTGTTCTGTTAATTCATCTCACAGAGTTACATCTGTATTTCGTGGATCTCTTTGCTAGCCTTATTTCTGTGGAATCTGAGAACAGATATTTCGGATCCCTTTGAAGACTATAGGGCAAAAGGAAATATCCTCCGATAACAAAGAGAAAGAAGCTTTCTGAGAAACTTCTTTGTGTTCTGTGAAATCATCTCACAGAGTTACAGCTTTCCCTTCAAGAAGCCTTTCGCTAAGACAGTTCTTGTGGAATTGGCAAAGTGATATTTGGAAGCCCATAGAGGGCTATGGTGAAAAAGGAAATATCCTCAGATGAAATCTCGAAAGAAGCTTTCTGAGAAACTGCTGAGTGTTCTGTTAATTCATCTCACAGAGTTACATCTGTATTTCGTGGATCTCTTTGCTAGACTTATTTCTGAGGAATCTGAGAACAGATATTTCGGATCCCTTTGAAGACTATAGGGCCAAAGGAAATATCCTCGGATAACAAAGAGAAAGAAGCTTTCTGAGAAACTTCTTTGTGTTCTGTGAAATCATGTCACAGAGTTACAGCTTTCCCCTCAAGAAGCCTTTCGCTAAGACAGTTCTTGTGGAATTGGCAAAGTGATATTTGGAAGCCCATAGAGGGCTATGGTGAAAAAGGAAATATCCTCAAATGAAATCTGGAAAGAAGCTTTCTGTGAAACTGCTTAGTGTTCTGTTAATTCATCTCACAGAGTTACATCTGTATTTCGTGGATCTCTTTGCTAGCCTTATTTCTGTGGAATCTGAGAACAGATATTTCGGATCCCATTGAAGACTATAGGGCCAAAGGAAATATCCTCCGATAACAAAGAGAAAGAAGCTTTCTGAGAAACTTCTTTGAGTTCTGTGAAATCATCTCACAGAGTTACAGCTTTCCCCTCAAGAAGCCTTTCGTTAAGACAGTTCTTGTGGAATTGGCAAAGTGATATTTCGAAGCCCATAGAGGGCTACGGTGAAAAAGGAAATATCCTCAGATGAAATCTGGAAAGAAGCTTTCTGAGAAACTGCTTAGTGTTCTGTTAATTCATCTCACAGGGTTACATCTGTATTTCGTGGATCTCTTTGCTAGCCTTATTTCTGTGGAATCTGAGAAGAGATATTTCGGATCCCATTGAAGCCTAGAGGGCAAAAGGAAATAATCTCCGATAACAAAGAGAAAGAGGCTTTCTGAGAAACTTCTTTGTGTTCTGTGAAATCATCTCACAGAGTTACCGCATTCCCCTCAAGAAGCCTTTTGCTAAGACAGTTCTTGTGGAATTGGCAAAGTGATATTTGGAAGCCCATAGAGGGCTAAGGTGAAAAAGGAAATATCCTGAGATGAAATCTGGAAAGAAGCTTTCTGAGAAACTGCTGAGTGTTCTGTTAATTCATCTCACAGAGTTACATCTGTATTTCGTGGATCTCTTTGCTAGACTTATTTCTGTGGAATCTGAGAACAGATATTTCGGATCCCATTGAAAACTATAGGGCCAAAGGAAATATCCTCCGATAACAAAGAGAAAGAAGCTTTCTGAGAAACTTCTTTGTGTTCTGTAAAATCATCTCACAGAGTTACAGCTTTCCCCTCAAGAAGCCTTTCGCTAAGACATTCTTGTGGAATTGGCAAAGTGATATTTGTTAGGCCATAGAGGGCTATGGTGAAAAAGGAAATATCCTCAGATGAAATCTGGAAAGAAGCTTTCTGAGAAACTGCTGAGTGTTCTGTTAATTCATCTCACAGAGTTACATCTGTATTTCTTGGATCTCTTTGCTAGCCTTATTTCTGTGGAATCTGAGAAGAGATATTTCGCATCCCTTTGAAGCCTATAGGGCCAAAGGAAATAATCTCCGATAACAAAGAGAAAGAAGCTTTCTGAGAAACTTCTTTGTGTTCTGTGAAATCATCTCACAGAGTTTCCGCTTTCCTCTCAAGAAGCCTTTCGCTAAGACAGTGCTTGTGGAATTGGCAAAGTGATATTTCGAAGCCCATAGAGGGCTAAGGTGAAAAAGGAAATATCCTCAGATGGAATCTGGAAAGAAGCTTTCTGAGAAACTGCTGAGTGTTCTGTTAATTCATCTCACAGAGGTACATCTGTATTTCGTGGATCTCTTTGCTAGACTTATTTCTTTGGAATCTGAGAACAGATATTTCGGATCCCATTGAAGACTATAGGGCCAAAGGAAATATCCTCCGATAACAAAGAGAAAGAAGCTTTCTGAGAAACTTCTTTCTGTTCTGTGAAATCATCTCACAGAGTTACAGCTTTCCCCTCAAGAAGCCTTTCGCTAAGACAGTTCTTGTGGAATTGGCAAAGTGATATTTGGAAGCCCAAAGAGGGCTATGGTGAAAAAGGAAATATCCTCAGATGAAATCTGGAAAGAAGCTTTCTGAGAAACTGCTTAGTGTACTGTTAATTCATCTCACAGAGTTACATCTGTATTTCGTGGATCTCTTTGCTAGCCTTATTTCTGTGGAATCTGAGAACAGATATTTCGGATCCCTTTGAAGACTATAGGGCCAAAGGAAATATCCTCCGATAACAAAGAGAAAGAAGCTTTCTTAGAAACTTCTTTGTGTTCTGTGAAATCATCTCACAGAGTTACAGCTTTCCCCTCAAGAAGCCTTTCGCTAAGACAGTTCTTGTGGAATTGGCAAAGTGATATTTGGAAACCCTTAGAGGTCTATGGATAAAAAGGAAATATCCTCAGATGAAATCTGGAAAGAAGCTTTCTGAGAAACTGCTTAGTGTTCTGTTAATTCATCTCACAGAGTTACATCTGTATTTCGTGGATCTCTTTGCTAGCCTTATTTCTGTGGAATCTGAGAAGAGATATTTCGGATCCCATTGAAGCCTATAGGGCCAAAGGAAATAATCTCCGATAACAAAGAGAAAGAAGCTTTCTGAGAAACTTCTTTGTGTTCTGTGAAATCATCTCACAGAGTTACCGCATTCCCCTCAAGAAGCCTTTTGCTAAGACAGTTCTTGTGGAATTGGCAAAGTGATATTTGGAAGCCCATAGAGGGCTAAGGTGAAAAAGGAAATATCCTCAGATGAAATCTGGAAAGAAGCTTTCTGAGAAACTGCTGAGTGTTCTGTTAATTCATCTCACAGAGTTACATCTGTATTTCGTGGATCTCTTTGCTAGACTTATTTCTGTGGAATCTGAGAACAGATATTTCGGATCCCATTGAAGATTATAGGGCCAAAGGAAATATCCTCCGATAACAAAGAGAAAGAAGGTTTCTGAGAAACTTCTTTGTGTTCTGTGAAATCATCTCACAGAGTTACAGCTTTCCCCTCAAGAAGCCTTTCGCTAAGACAGTTCTTGTGGAATTGGCAAAGTGATATTTGGAAGCCCATAGAGGGCTATGGTGAAAAAGGAAATATCCTCAGATGAAATCTGGAAAGAAGCTTTCTGAGAAACTGCTGAGTGTTCTGTTAATTCATCTCACAGAGTTACATCTGTATTTCGTGGATCTCTTTGCTAGCCTTGTTTCTGTGGAATCTGAGAACAGATATTTCGGATCCCTTTGAAGCCTATAGGGCCAAAGGAAATAATCTCCGATAACAAAGAGAAAGAAGCTTTCTGAGAAACTTCTTTGTGTTCTGTGAAATCATCTCACAGAGGTACCGCTTTCCTCTCAAGAAGCCTTTCGCTAAGACAGTTCTTGTGGAATTGGCAAAGTGATATTTGGAAGCCCATAGAGGGCTATGGTGAAAAAGGAAATATCCTCAGATGGAATCTGGAAAGAAGCTTTCTGAGAAACTGCTGAGTGTGCTTTTAATTCATCTCACAGAGTTACATCTTTATTTTGTGGATCTCTTTGCTAGCCTTATTTCTGTGGAATCGGAGAACAGATATTTCGGATCCCATTGAAGACTATAGGGCCAAAGGAAATATTCTCCGATAACAAAGAGAAAGAAGCTTTCTGAGAAACTTCTTTGTGTACTGTGAAATCATCTCACAGAGTTACAGCTTTTCCCTCAAGAAGTCTTTTGCTAAGACATTTCTTGTAGAATTGGCAAAGTGATATTTGGAAGCCCATAGAGGGCTATGGTGAAAAAGGAAATATCCTCAGATGAAATCTGGAAAGAAGCTTTCTGAGAAACTGCTTAGTGTTCTGTTAATTCATCTCACAGAGTTACATCTGTATTTCGTGGATCTCTTTGCTAGCCTTATTTCTGTGGAATCTGAGAACAGATATTTCGGATCCCATTGAAGACTATAGGGCCAAAGGAAATATCCTCCGATAACAAAGAGAAAGAAGCTTTCTGAGAATCTTCTTTGTGTTCTTTGAAATCATCTCACAGAGTTACAGCTTTCCCCTCAAGAAGCCTTTCGCTAAGACAGTTCTTGTGGAATTGGCAAAGTGATATTTGGAAGCCCATAGAGGGCTATGGTGAAAAAGGAAATATCCTCAGATGAAATCTGGAAAGAAGCTTTCTGAGAAACTGCTTAGTGTTCTGTTAATTCATCTCACAGAGTTACATCTGTATTTCGTGGATCTCTTTGCTAGCCTTATTTCTTTGGAATCTGAGAACAGATATTTCGGATCCCATTGAAGACTATAGGGCCAAAGGAAATATCCTCCGATAACAAAGAGAAAGAAGCTTTCTGAGAAACTTCCTTGTGTTCTGTAAAATCATCTCACAGAGTTACAGCTTTCCCCTCAAGAAGCCTTTCGCTAAGACAGTTCTTGTGGAATTGGCAAAGTGATATTTGGAAGCCCATAGAGGGCTATGGTGAAAAAGGAAATATCCTCAGATGAAATCTGGAAGGAAGCTTTCTGAGAAACTGCTGAGTGTTCTGTTAATTCATCTCACAGAGTTACATCTGTATTTCGTGGATCTCTTTGCTAGCCTTATTTCTTTGGAATCTGAGAACAGATATTTCGGATCCCATTGAAGACTATAGGGCCAAAGGAAATATCCTCCGATAACAAAGAGAAAGAAGCTTTCTGAGAAACTTCCTTGTGTTCTGTGAAATCATCTCACAGAGTTACAGCTTTCCCCTCAAGAAGCCTTTCGCTAAGACAGTTCTTGTGGAATTGGCAAAGTGATATTTGGAAGCCCATAGAGGGCTATGGTGAAAAAGGAAATATCCTCAGATGAAATCTGGAAAGAAGCTTTCTGAGAAACTGCTGAGTGTTCTGTTAATTCATCTCACAGAGTTACATCTGTATTTCGTGGATCTCTTTGCTAGCCTTATTTCTGTGGAATCTGAGAAGAGATATTTCGGATCCCATTGAAGCCTATAGGGCCAAAGGAAATAATCTCCGATAACAAAGAGAAAGAAGCTTTCTGAGAAACTTCTTTGTGTTCTGTGAAATCATCTCACAGAGTTACAGCTTTCCCCTCAAGAAGCCTTTCGCTAAGACAGTTCTTGTGGAATTGGCAAAGTGATATTTGGAAGCCCATAGAGGGCTATGGTGAAAAAGGAAATATCCTCAGATGAAATCTGGAAAGAAGCTTTCTGAGAAACTGCTGAGTGTTCTGTTAATTCATCTCACAGAGTTACATCTGTATTTCGTGGATCTCTTTGCTAGACTTATTTCTGTGGAATCTGAGAACAGATATTTCGGATCCCATTGAAGACTATGGGCCAAAGGAAATATACTCCGATAACAAAGAGAAAGAAGCTTTCTGAGAAACTTCTTTGTGTTCTGTGAAATCATCTCACAGAGTTACAGCTTTCCCCTCAAGAAGCCTTTCGCTAAGAGAGTTCTTGTGGAATTGGCAAAGTGATATTTGGAAGCCCAAAGAGGGCTATGGTGAAAAAGGAAATATCATCAGATGAAATCTGGAAAGAAGCTTTCTGAGAAACTGCTTAGTGTACTGTTAATTCATCTCACAGAGTTACATCTGTATTTCGTGGATCTCTTTGCTAGCCTTATTTCTGTGGAATCTGAGAACAGATATTTCGGATACCTTTGAAGACTATAGGGCCAAAGGAAATATCCTCCGATAACAAAGAGAAAGAAGCTTTCTGAGAAACTTCTTTGTGTTCTGTGAAATCATCTCACAGAGTTACAGCTTTCCCCTCAAGAAGCCTTTCGCTAAGACAGTTCTTGTGGAATTGGCAAAGTGATATTTGGAAGCCCTTAGAGGTCTATGGATAAAAAGGAAATATCCTCAGATGAAATCTGGAAAGAAGCTTTCTGAGAAACTGCTGAGTGTTCTGTTAATTCATCTCACAGAGTTACATCTGTATTTCGTGGATCTCTTTGCTAGCCTTATTTCTGTGGAATCTGAGAACAGATATTTCGGATCCCATTGAAGACTATAGGGCCAAAGGAAATATCCTACGATAACAAAGAGAAAGAAGCTTTCTGAGAAACTTCTTTGTGTTCTGTGAAATCATCTCACAGAGTTACAGCTTTCCCCTCAAGAAGCCTTTCGCTAAGACAGTTCTTGTGGAATTGGCAAAGCGATATTTGGAAGCCCATAGTGGACTATGGTGAAAAAGGAAATATCCTCAGATGGAATCTGGAAAGAAGCTTTCTGAGAAACTGCTGAGTGTTCTGTTAATTCATCTCACAGAGTTACATCTGTATTTCGTGGATCTCTTTGCTAGACTTATTTCTGTGGAATCTGAGAACAGATATTTCGGATCCCATTGAAGACTATGGGCCAAAGGAAATATACTCCGATAACAAAGAGAAAGAAGCTTTCTGAGAAACTTCTTTGTGTTCTGTGAAATCATCTCACAGAGTTACAGCTTTCCCCTCAAGAAGCCTTTCGCTAAGAGAGTTCTTGTGGAATTGGCAAAGTGATATTTGGAAGCCCAAAGAGGGCTATGGTGAAAAAGGAAATATCCTCAGATGAAATCTGGAAAGAAGCTTTCTGAGAAACTGCTTAGTGTACTGTTAATTCATCTCACAGAGTTACATCTGTATTTCGTGGATCTCTTTGCTAGCCTTATTTCTGTGGAATCTGAGAACAGATATTTCGGATACCTTTGAAGACTATAGGGCCAAAGGAAATATCCTCCGATAACAAAGAGAAAGAAGCTTTCTGAGAAACTTCTTTGTGTTCTGTGAAATCATCTCACAGAGTTACAGCTTTCCCCTCAAGAAGCCTTTCGCTAAGACAGTTCTTGTGGAATTGGCAAAGTGATATTTGGAAGCCCTTAGAGGTCTATGGATAAAAAGGAAATATCCTCAGATGAAATCTGGAAAGAAGCTTTCTGAGAAACTGCTGAGTGTTCTGTTAATTCATCTCACAGAGTTACATCTGTATTTCGTGGATCTCTTTGCTAGCCTTATTTCTGTGGAATCTGAGAACAGATATTTCGGATCCCATTGAAGACTATAGGGCCAAAGGAAATATCCTACGATAACAAAGAGAAAGAAGCTTTCTGAGAAACTTCTTTGTGTTCTGTGAAATCATCTCACAGAGTTACAGCTTTCCCCTCAAGAAGCCTTTCGCTAAGACAGTTCTTGTGGAATTGGCAAAGCGATATTTGGAAGCCCATAGTGGACTATGGTGAAAAAGGAAATATCCTCAGATGAAATCTGGAAAGAAGCTTTCTGAGAAACTGCTTAGTGTTCTGTTAATTCATCTCACAGGGTTACATCTTTTTTTCGTGGATCTCTTTGCTAGCCTTATTTCTGTGGAATCTGAGAAGAGATATTTCGGATCCCATTGAAGCCTATAGGGCCAAAGGAAATAATCTCCGATAACAAAGAGAAAGAAGCTTTCTGAGAAACTTCTTTGTGTTCTGTGAAATCATCTCACAGAGTTACCGCATACCCCTCAAGAAGCCTTTTGCTAAGACAGTTCATGTGGAATTGGCAAAGTGATATTTGGAAGCCCATAGAGGGCTAAGGTGAAAAAGGAAATATCCTCAGATGAAATCTGGAAAGAAGCTTTCTGAGAAACTGCTGAGTGTTCTGTTAATTCATCTCACAGAGTTACATCTGTATTTCGTGGATCTCTTTGCTAGACTTATTTCTGTGGAATCTGAGAACAGATATTTCGGATCCCATTGAAGATTATAGGGCCAAAGGAAATATCCTCCGATAACAAAGAGAAAGAAGGTTTCTGAGAAACTTCTTTGTGTTCTGTGAAATCATCTCACAGAGTTACAGCTTTCCCCTCAAGAAGCCTTTCGCTAAGACAGTTCTTGTGGAATTGGCAAAGTGATATTTGGAAGCCCATAGAGGGCTATGGTGAAAAAGGAAATATCCTCAGATGAAATCTGGAAAGAAGCTTTCTGAGAAACTGCTGAGTGTTCTGTTAATTCATCTCACAGAGTTACATCTGTATTTCGTGGATCTCTTTGCTAGCCTTGTTTCTGTGGAATCTGAGAACAGATATTTCGGATCCCTTTGAAGCCTATAGGGCCAAAGGAAATAATCTCCGATAACAAAGAGAAAGAAGCTTTCTGAGAAACTTCTTTGTGTTCTGTGAAATCATCTCACAGAGGTACCGCTTTCCTCTCAAGAAGCCTTTCGCTAAGACAGTTCTTGTGGAATTGGCAAAGTGATATTTGGAAGCCCATAGAGGGCTATGGTGAAAAAGGAAATATCCTCAGATGGAATCTGGAAAGAAGCTTTCTGAGAAACTGCTGAGTGTGCTTTTAATTCATCTCACAGAGTTACATCTTTATTTTGTGGATCTCTTTGCTAGCCTTATTTCTGTGGAATCGGAGAACAGATATTTCGGATCCCATTGAAGACTATAGGGCCAAAGGAAATATTCTCCGATAACAAAGAGAAAGAAGCTTTCTGAGAAACTTCTTTGTGTACTGTGAAATCATCTCACAGAGTTACAGCTTTTCCCTCAAGAAGTCTTTTGCTAAGACATTTCTTGTAGAATTGGCAAAGTGATATTTGGAAGCCCATAGAGGGCTATGGTGAAAAAGGAAATATCCTCAGATGAAATCTGGAAAGAAGCTTTCTGAGAAACTGCTTAGTGTTCTGTTAATTCATCTCACAGAGTTACATCTGTATTTCGTGGATCTCTTTGCTAGCCTTATTTCTGTGGAATCTGAGAACAGATATTTCGGATCCCATTGAAGACTATAGGGCCAAAGGAAATATCCTCCGATAACAAAGAGAAAGAAGCTTTCTGAGAATCTTCTTTGTGTTCTTTGAAATCATCTCACAGAGTTACAGCTTTCCCCTCAAGAAGCCTTTCGCTAAGACAGTTCTTGTGGAATTGGCAAAGTGATATTTGGAAGCCCATAGAGGGCTATGGTGAAAAAGGAAATATCCTCAGATGAAATCTGGAAAGAAGCTTTCTGAGAAACTGCTTAGTGTTCTGTTAATTCATCTCACAGAGTTACATCTGTATTTCGTGGATCTCTTTGCTAGCCTTATTTCTTTGGAATCTGAGAACAGATATTTCGGATCCCATTGAAGACTATAGGGCCAAAGGAAATATCCTCCGATAACAAAGAGAAAGAAGCTTTCTGAGAAACTTCCTTGTGTTCTGTAAAATCATCTCACAGAGTTACAGCTTTCCCCTCAAGAAGCCTTTCGCTAAGACAGTTCTTGTGGAATTGGCAAAGTGATATTTGGAAGCCCATAGAGGGCTATGGTGAAAAAGGAAATATCCTCAGATGAAATCTGGAAGGAAGCTTTCTGAGAAACTGCTGAGTGTTCTGTTAATTCATCTCACAGAGTTACATCTGTATTTCGTGGATCTCTTTGCTAGCCTTATTTCTGTGGAATCTGAGAACAGATATTTCGGATACCATTGAAGACTATAGGGCCAAAGGAAATATCCTCCGATAACAAAGAGAAAGAAGCTTTCTGAGAAACTTCTTTGTGTTCTGTGAAATCATCTCACAGAGTTACAGCTTTCCCCTCAAGAAGCCTTTCGCTAAGACAGTTCTTGTGGAATTGGCAAAGTGATATTTGGAAGCCCATAGAGGGCTATGGTGAAAAAGGAAATATCCTCAGATGAAATCTGGAAAGAAGCTTTCTGAGAAACTGCTGAGTGTTCTGTTAATTCATCTCACAGAGTTACATCTGTATTTCGTGGATCTCTTTGCTAGCCTTATTTCTGTGGAATCTGAGAAGAGATATTTCGGATCCCATTGAAGCCTATAGGGCCAAAGGAAATAATCTCCGATAACAAAGAGAAAGAAGCTTTCTGAGAAACTTCTTTGTGTTCTGTGAAATCATCTCACAGAGTTACCGCTTTCCTCTCAAGAAGCCTTTCGCTAAGACAGTTCTTGTGGAATTGTCAAAGTGATATTTGGAAGCCCATAGAGGGCTAAGGTGAAAAAGGAAATATCCTCAGATGGAATCTGGAAAGAAGCTTTCTGAGAAACTGCTGAGTGTTCTGTTAATTCATCTCACAGAGTTACATCTGTATTTCGTGGATCTCTTTGCTAGACTTATTTCTGTGGAATCTGAGAACAGATATTTCGGATCCCATTGAAGACTATGGGCCAAAGGAAATATACTCCGATAACAAAGAGAAAGAAGCTTTCTGAGAAACTTCTTTGTGTTCTGTGAAATCATCTCACAGAGTTACAGCTTTCCCCTCAAGAATCCTTTCGCTAAGAGAGTTCTTGTGGAATTGGCAAAGTGATATTTGGAAGCCCAAAGAGGGCTATGGTGAAAAAGGAAATATCATCAGATGAAATCTGGAAAGAAGCTTTCTGAGAAACTGCTTAGTGTACTGTTAATTCATCTCACAGAGTTACATCTGTATTTCGTGGATCTCTTTGCTAGCCTTATTTCTGTGGAATCTGAGAACAGATATTTCGGATACCTTTGAAGACTATAGGGCCAAAGGAAATATCCTCCGATAACAAAGAGAAAGAAGCTTTCTGAGAAACTTCTTTGTGTTCTGTGAAATCATCTCACAGAGTTACAGCTTTCCCCTCAAGAAGCCTTTCGCTAAGACAGTTCTTGTGGAATTGGCAAAGTGATATTTGGAAGCCCTTAGAGGTCTATGGATAAAAAGGAAATATCCTCAGATGAAATCTGGAAAGAAGCTTTCTGAGAAACTGCTGAGTGTTCTGTTAATTCATCTCACAGAGTTACATCTGTATTTCGTGGATCTCTTTGCTAGCCTTATTTCTGTGGAATCTGAGAACAGATATTTCGGATCCCATTGAAGACTATAGGGCCAAAGGAAATATCCTACGATAACAAAGAGAAAGAAGCTTTCTGAGAAACTTCTTTGTGTTCTGTGAAATCATCTCACAGAGTTACAGCTTTCCCCTCAAGAAGCCTTTCGCTAAGACAGTTCTTGTGGAATTGGCAAAGCGATATTTGGAAGCCCATAGTGGACTATGGTGAAAAAGGAAATATCCTCAGATGGAATCTGGAAAGAAGCTTTCTGAGAAACTGCTGAGTGTTCTGTTAATTCATCTCACAGAGTTACATCTGTATTTCGTGGATCTCTTTGCTAGACTTATTTCTGTGGAATCTGAGAACAGATATTTCGGATCCCATTGAAGACTATGGGCCAAAGGAAATATACTCCGATAACAAAGAGAAAGAAGCTTTCTGAGAAACTTCTTTGTGTTCTGTGAAATCATCTCACAGAGTTACAGCTTTCCCCTCAAGAAGCCTTTCGCTAAGAGAGTTCTTGTGGAATTGGCAAAGTGATATTTGGAAGCCCAAAGAGGGCTATGGTGAAAAAGGAAATATCCTCAGATGAAATCTGGAAAGAAGCTTTCTGAGAAACTGCTTAGTGTACTGTTAATTCATCTCACAGAGTTACATCTGTATTTCGTGGATCTCTTTGCTAGCCTTATTTCTGTGGAATCTGAGAACAGATATTTCGGATACCTTTGAAGACTATAGGGCCAAAGGAAATATCCTCCGATAACAAAGAGAAAGAAGCTTTCTGAGAAACTTCTTTGTGTTCTGTGAAATCATCTCACAGAGTTACAGCTTTCCCCTCAAGAAGCCTTTCGCTAAGACAGTTCTTGTGGAATTGGCAAAGTGATATTTGGAAGCCCTTAGAGGTCTATGGATAAAAAGGAAATATCCTCAGATGAAATCTGGAAAGAAGCTTTCTGAGAAACTGCTGAGTGTTCTGTTAATTCATCTCACAGAGTTACATCTGTATTTCGTGGATCTCTTTGCTAGCCTTATTTCTGTGGAATCTGAGAACAGATATTTCGGATCCCATTGAAGACTATAGGGCCAAAGGAAATATCCTACGATAACAAAGAGAAAGAAGCTTTCTGAGAAACTTCTTTGTGTTCTGTGAAATCATCTCACAGAGTTACAGCTTTCCCCTCAAGAAGCCTTTCGCTAAGACAGTTCTTGTGGAATTGGCAAAGCGATATTTGGAAGCCCATAGTGGACTATGGTGAAAAAGGAAATATCCTCAGATGAATTCTGGAAAGAAGCTTTCTGAGAAACTGCTTAGTGTTCTGTTAATTCATCTCACAGGGTTACATCTTTTTTTCGTGGATCTCTTTGCTAGCCTTATTTCTGTGGAATCTGAGAAGAGATATTTCGGATCCCATTGAAGCCTATAGGGCCAAAGGAAATAATCTCCGATAACAAAGAGAAAGAAGCTTTCTGAGAAACTTCTTTGTGTTCTGTGAAATCATCTCACAGAGTTACCGCATACCCCTCAAGAAGCCTTTTGCTAAGACAGTTCATGTGGAATTGGCAAAGTGATATTTGGAAGCCCATAGAGGGCTAAGGTGAAAAAGGAAATATCCTCAGATGAAATCTGGAAAGAAGCTTTCTGAGAAACTGCTGAGTGTTCTGTTAATTCATCTCACAGAGTTACATCTGTATTTCGTGGATCTCCTTGCTAGACTTATTTCTGTGGAATCTGAGAACAGATATTTCGGATCCCATTGAGGACTACAGGGCCAAAGAAATAATCTCCGATAACAAAGAGAAGGAAGCTTTCTAAGAAACTTCTTTGTGTTCTGTGAAATTATCTCACAGAGGCACAGCTTTCCCCTCAAGAAGCCTTTCGCTAAGACAGTTCTTGTGGAATTGGCAAAGTGATATTTGGAAGCCCATAGAGGGCTATGGTGAAAAAGGAAATATCTTCAGATGAAATCTGGAAAGAGCTTTCTGAGAAACTGCTGAGTGTTCTTTTAATTCATCTCACAGAGTTACATCTTTATTTCGTGGATCTCTTTGCTAGCCTTATTTCTGTGGAATCTGAGAACAGATATTTCAGATCCCATTGAAGATTACAGGGCCAAAGGAAATATCCTCCGATAACAAAGAGAAAGAAGCTTTCTGAGAAACTTCTTTGTGTTCTGTGAAATCATCTCACAGAGTTACAGCTTTTCCCTCAAGAAGTCTTTTGCTAAGACAGTTCTTGTAGAAATGGCAAAGCGATATTTGGAAGCCCATAGAGGGCTATGGTGAAATAGGAAATATCCTCAGTTGAAATCTGGAAAGAAGCTTTCAGAGAAACTGCTTAGTGTTCTGTTAATTCATCTCACAGAGTTACAGCTTTCCCCTCAAGAAGCCTTTCGCTAAGACAGTTCTTGTGGAATTGGCAAAGTGATATTTGGAAGCCCATAGAGGGCTATGGTGAAAAAGGAAATATCCTCAGATGAAATCTGGAAGGAAGCTTTCTGAGAAACTGCTGAGTGTTCTGTTAATTCATCTCACAGAGTTACATCTGTATGTCGTGGATCTCTTTGCTAGCCTTATTTCTGTGGAATCTGAGAACAGATATTTCGGATCCCATTGAAGACTATAGTGCCAAAGGAAATATCCTCCGATAACAAAGAGAAAGAAGCTTTCTGAGAAACTTCTTTGTGTTCTGTGAAATCATCTCCCAGAGTTACAGCTTTCCCCTCAAGAAGCCTTTCGCTAAGACAGTTCTTGTGGAATTGGCAAAGTGATATTTGGAACCCCTTAGAGGGCTATGGTGAAAAAGGAAATATCCTCAGATGAAATCTGGAAGGAAGCTTTCTGAGAAACTACTGAGTGTTCTGTTAATTCATCTCACAGAGTTACATCTGTATTTCGTGGATCTCTTTGCTAGCCTTATTTCTGTGGAATCTGAGAACAGATATTTCGGATCCCATTGAGGACTATAGGGCCAAAGGAAATATCCTCCGATAACAAAGAGAAAGAAGCTTTCTGAGAAACTTCTTTGTGTTCTGTGAAATCATCTCACAGAGTTACAGCTTTCCCCTCAAGAAGCCTTTCGCTAAGACAGTTCTTGTGGAATTCGCAAAGTGATATTTGGAAGCCCATTGAGGGCTATGGGGAAAAAGGAAATATCCTCAGATGAAATCTGGAAAGAAGCTTTCTGTGAAACTGCTTAGTGTTCTGTTAATTCATGTCACAGAGTTACATCTGTATTTCGTGGATCTCTTTGCTAGACTTATTTCTGTGGAATCTGAGAACAGATATTTCGGATCCCTTTGAAGACTATAGGGCCAAAGGAAATACCCTCCGATGACAAAGAGAAAGAAGCTTTCTGAGAAACTTCTTTGTGTTCTGTGAAATCATCTCACAGAGTTACAGCTTTCCCCTCAAGAAGCCTTTCGCTAAGACAGTTCTTTTGGAATTGGCAAAGTGATATTTGGAAGCGCATAGAGGGCTATGGTGAAAAAGGAAATATCCTCAGATGAAATCTCGAAAGAAGCTTTCTGAGAAACTGCTGAGTGTTCTGTTAATTCATCTCACAGACTTACATCTGTATTTCGTGGATCTCTTTGCTAGACTTATTTCTGAGGAATCTGAGAACAGATATTTCGGATCCCTTTGAAGACTATAGGGCCAAAGGAAATATCCTCCGATAACAAAGAGAAAGAAGCTTTCTGAGAAACTTCTTTGTGTTCTGTGAAATCATGTCACAGAGTTACAGCTTTCCCCTCTAGAAGCCTTTCGTTAAGACAGTTCTTGTGGAATTGGCAAAATGATATTTCGAAGCCCATAGAGGGCTACGGTGAAAAAGGAAATATCCTCAGATGAAATCTGGAAGGAAGCTTTCTGAGAAACTGCTTAGTGTTCTGTTAATTCATCTCACAGAGTTACATCTGTATTTCGTGGATCTCTTTGCTAGCCTTATTTCTGTGGAATCTGAGAAGAGATATTTCGGATCCCATTGAAGCCTATAGGGCCAAAGGAAATAATCTCCGATAACAAAGAGAAAGAAGCTTTCTGAGAAACTTCTTTGTGTTCTGTGAAATCATCTCACAGAGTTACCGCATTCCCCTCAAGAAGCCTTTTGCTAAGACAGTTCTTGTGGAATTGGCAAAGTGATATTTGGAAGCCCATAGAGGGCTAAGGTGAAAAAGGAAATATCCTGAGATGAAATCTGGAAAGAAGCTTTCTGAGAAACTGCTGAGTGTTCTGTTAATTCATCTCACAGAGTTACATCTGTATTTCGTGGATCTCTTTGCTAGACTTATTTCTGTGGAATCTGAGAACAGATATTTCGGATCCCATTGAAAACTATAGGGCCAAAGGAAATATCCTCCGATAACAAAGAGAAAGAAGCTTTCTGAGAAACTTCTTTGTGTTCTGTAAAATCATCTCACAGAGTTACAGCTTTCCCCTCAAGAAGCCTTTCGCTAAGACATTCTTCTGGAATTGGCAAAGTGATATTTGTTAGGCCATAGAGGGCTATGGTGAAAAAGGAAATATCCTCAGATGAAATCTGGAAAGAAGCTTTCTGAGAAACTGCTGAGTGTTCTGTTAATTCATCTCACAGAGTTACATCTGTATTTCGTGGATCTCTTTGCTAGCCTTATTTCTGTGGAATCTGAGAAGAGATATTTCGCATCCCTTTGAAGCCTATAGGGCCAAAGGAAATAATCTCCGATAACAAAGAGAAAGAAGCTTTCTGAGAAACTTCTTTGTGTTCTGTGAAATCATCTCACAGAGTTTCCGCTTTCCTCTCAAGAAGCCTTTCGCTAAGACAGTGCTTGTGGAATTGGCAAAGTGATATTTGGAAGCCCATAGAGGGCTAAGGTGAAAAAGGAAATATCCTCAGATGGAATCTGGAAAGAAGCTTTCTGAGAAACTGCTGAGTGTTCTGTTAATTCATCTCACAGAGGTACATCTGTATTTCGTGGATCTCTTTGCTAGACTTATTTCTGTGGAATCTGAGAACATATATTTCGGATCCCATTGAAGACTATAGGGCCAAAGGAAATATCCTCCGATAACAAAGAGAAAGAAGCTTTCTGAGAAACTTCTTTCTGTTCTGTGAAATCATCTCACAGAGTTACAGCTTTCCCCTCAAGAAGCCTTTCGCTAAGACAGTTCTTGTGGAATTGGCAAAGTGATATTTGGAAGCCCAAAGAGGGCTATGGTGAAAAAGGAAATATCCTCAGATGAAATCTGGAAAGAAGCTTTCTGAGAAACTGCTTAGTGTACTGTTAATTCATCTCACAGAGTTACATCTGTATTTCGTGGATCTCTTTGCTAGCCTTATTTCTGTGGAATCTGAGAACAGATATTTCGGATCCCTTTGAAGACTATAGGGCCAAAGGAAATATCCTCCGATAACAAAGAGAAAGAAGCTTTCTTAGAAACTTCTTTGTGTTCTGTGAAATCATCTCACAGAGTTACAGCTTTCCCCTCAAGAAGCCTTTCGCTAAGACAGTTCTTGTGGAATTGGCAAAGTGATATTTGGAAACCCTTAGAGGTCTATGGATAAAAAGGAAATATCCTCAGATGAAATCTGGAAAGAAGCTTTCTGAGAAACTGCTTAGTGTTCTGTTAATTCATCTCACAGAGTTACATCTGTATTTCGTGGATCTCTTTGCTAGCCTTATTTCTGTGGAATCTGAGAACAGATATTTCGGATCCCATTGAAGACTATAGGGCCAAAGGAAATATCCTCCGATAACAAAGAGAAAGAAGCTTTCTGAGAAACTTCTTTGTGTTCTGTGAAATCATCTCACCGAGTTACAGCTTTCCCCTCAAGAAGCCTTTCGCTAAGACAGTTCTTGTGGAATTGGCAAAGCGATATTTGGAAGCCCATAGTGGACTATGGTGAAAAAGGATATATCCTCAGATGAAATCTGGAAAGAAGCTTTCTGAGAAACTGCTTAGTGTTCTGTTAATTCATCTCACAGGGTTACATCTTTTTTCCTGGATCTCTTTGCTAGCCTTATTTCTGTGGAATCTGAGAACAGATATTTCGGATCCCATTGAAGACTATAGGGCCAAAGGAAATATCCTCCGATAACAAAGAGAAAGAAGCTTTCTGAGAAACTTCTTTGTGTTCTGTGAAATCATCTCACAGAGTTACAGCTTTCCCCTCAAGAAGCCTTTCGTTAAGACAGTTCTTGTGGAATTGGCAAAGTGATATTTGGAAGCCCATAGAGGGCTAAGGTGAAAAAGGAAATATCCTCAGATGAAATCTGGAAAGAAGCTTTCTGAGAAACTGCTGAGTGTTCTGTTAATTCATCTCACAGAGTTACATCTGTATTTCGTGGATCTCTTTGCTAGCCTTATTTCTGTGGAATCTGAGAACAGATATTTCGGATCCCATTGAAGACTATAGGGCCAAAGGAAATATCCTCCGATAACAAAGAGAAAGAAGGTTTCTGAGAAACTTCTTTGTATTCTGTGAAATCATCTCACAGAGTTACAGCTTTCCCCTCAAGAAGCCTTTCGCTAAGACAGTTCTTGTGGAATTGGCAAAGTGATATTTGGAAGCCCATAGAGGGCTATGGTGAAAAAGGAAATATCCTCAGATGAAATCTGGAAAGAAGCTTTCTGAGAAACTGCTGAGTGTTCTGTTAATTCATCTCACAGAGTTACATCTGTATTTCGTGGATCTCTTTGCTAGCCTTGTTTCTGTGGAATCTGAGAACAGATATTTCGGATCCCTTTGAAGCCTATAGGGCCAAAGGAAATAATCTCCGATAACAAAGAGAAAGAAGCTTTCTGAGAAACTTCTTTGTGTTCTGTGAAATCATCTCACAGAGGTACCGCTTTCCTCTCAAGAAGCCTTTCGCTAAGACAGTTCTTGTGGAATTGGCAAAGTGATATTTGGAAGCCCATAGAGGGCTAAGGTGAAAAAGGAAATATCCTCAGATGGAATCTGGAAAGAAGCTTTCTAAGAAACTGCTGAGTGTGCTTTTAATTCATCTCACAGAGTTACATCTTTATTTTGTGGATCTCTTTGCTAGCCTTATTTCTGTGGAATCGGAGAACAGATATTTCGGATCCCATTGAAGACTATAGGGCCAAAGGAAATATCCTCCGATAACAAAGAGAAAGAAGCTTTCTGAGAAACTTCTCTGTGTACTGTGAAATCATCTCACAGAGTTACAG
This sequence comes from Macaca mulatta, assembly GCF_049350105.2. Lineage (NCBI taxonomy): Eukaryota > Metazoa > Chordata > Mammalia > Primates > Cercopithecidae > Macaca > Macaca mulatta. The sequence goes on from NC_133420.1 coordinate 28,192,793, forward strand.
CTTTTCCCTCAAGAAGTCTTTTGCTAAGACATTTCTTGTAGAATTGGCAAAGTGATATTTGGAAGCCCATAGAGGGCTATGGTGAAAAAGGAAATATCCTCAGATGAAATCTGGAAAGAAGCTTTCTGAGAAACTGCTGAGTGTTCTGTTAATTCATCTCACAGAGTTACATCTGTATTTCGTGGATCTCTTTGCTAGCCTTATTTCTGTGGAATCTGAGAAGAGATATTTCGGATCCCATTGAAGCCTATAGGGCCAAAGGAAATAATCTCCGATAACAAAGAGAAAGAAGCTTTCTGAGAAACTTCTTTGTGTTCTGTGAAATCATCTCACAGAGTTACCGCTTTCCTCTCAAGAAGCCTTTCGCTAAGACAGTTCTTGTGGAATTGTCAAAGTGATATTTGGAAGCCCATAGAGGGCTAAGGTGAAAAAGGAAATATCCTCAGATGGAATCTGGAAAGAAGCTTTCTGAGAAACTGCTGAGTGTTCTGTTAATTCATCTCACAGAGTTACATCTGCATTTCGTGGATCTCTTTGCTAGACTTATTTCTGTGGAATCTGAGAACAGATATTTCGGATCCCATTGAAGACTATGGGCCATAGGAAATATCCTCCGATAACAAAGAGAAAGAAGCTGTCTGAGAAAGTTCTTTGTGTTCTGTGAAATCATCTCACAGAGTTACAGCTTTCCCCTCAAGAAGCCTTTCGCTAAGAGAGTTCTTGTGGAATTGGCAAAGTGATATTTGGAAGCCCAAAGAGGGCTATGGTGAAAAAAGAAATATCATCAGATGAAATCTGGAAAGAAGCTTTCTGAGAAACTGCTTAGTGTACTGTTAATTCATCTCACAGAGTTACATCTGTATTTCGTGGATCTCTTTGCTAGCCTTATTTCTGTGGAATCTGAGAACAGATATTTCGGATACCTTTGAAGACTATAGGGCCAAAGGAAATATCCTCCGATAACAAAGAGAAAGAAGCTTTCTGAGAAACTTCTTTGTGTTCTGTGAAATCATCTCACAGAGTTACAGCTTTCCCCTCAAGAAGCCTTTCGCTAAGACAGTTCTTGTGGAATTGGCAAAGTGATATTTGGAAGCCCTTAGAGGTCTATGGATAAAAAGGAAATATCCTCAGATGAAATCTGGAAAGAAGCTTTCTGAGAAACTGCTGAGTGTTCTGTTAATTCATCTCACAGAGTTACATCTGTATTTCGTGGATCTCTTTGCTAGCCTTATTTCTGTGGAATCTGAGAACAGATATTTCGGATCCCATTGAAGACTATAGGGCCAAAGGAAATATCCTACGATAACAAAGAGAAAGAAGCTTTCTGAGAAACTTCTTTGTGTTCTGTGAAATCATCTCACAGAGTTACAGCTTTCCCCTCAAGAAGCCTTTCGCTAAGACAGTTCTTGTGGAATTGGCAAAGCGATATTTGGAAGCCCATAGTGGACTATGGTGAAAAAGGAAATATCCTCAGATGAAATCTGGAAAGAAGCTTTCTGAGAAACTGCTTAGTGTTCTGTTAATTCATCTCACAGGGTTACATCTTTTTTTCGTGGATCTCTTTGCTAGCCTTATTTCTGTGGAATCTGAGAAGAGATATTTCGGATCCCATTGAAGCCTATAGGGCCAAAGGAAATAATCTCCGATAACAAAGAGAAAGAAACTTTCTGAGAAACTTCTTTGTGTTCTGTGAAATCATCTCACAGAGTTACCGCATTCCCCTCAAGAAGCCTTTTGCTAAGACAGTTCTTGTGGAATTGGCAAAGTGATATTTGGAAGCCCATAGAGGGCTAAGGTGAAAAAGGAAATATCCTCAGATGAAATCTGGAAAGAAGCTTTCTGAGAAACTGCTGAGTGTTCTGTTAATTCATCTCACAGAGTTACATCTGTATTTCGTGGATCTCCTTGCTAGACTTATTTCTGTGGAATCTGAGAACAGATATTTCGGATCCCATTGAGGACTACAGGGCCAAAGAAATAATCTCCGATAACAAAGAGAAGGAAGCTTTCTAAGAAACTTCTTTTGTGTTCTGTGAAATTATCTCACAGAGGCACAGCTTTCCCCTCAAGAAGCCTTTCGCTAAGACAGTTCTTGTGGAATTGGCAAAGTGATATTTGGAAGCCCATAGAGGGCTATGGTGAAAAAGGAAATATCTTCAGATGAAATCTGGAAAGAGCTTTCTGAGAAACTGCTGAGTGTTCTTTTAATTCATCTCACAGAGTTACATCTTTATTTCGTGGATCTCTTTGCTAGCCTTATTTCTGTGGAATCTGAGAACAGATATTTCGGATCCCATTGAAGATTACAGGGCCAAAGGAAATATCCTCCGATAACAAAGAGAAAGAAGCTTTCTGAGAAACTTCTTTGTGTTCTGTGAAATCATCTCACAGAGTTACAGCTTTTCCCTCCAGAAGTCTTTTGCTAAGACAGTTCTTGTAGAATTGGCAAAGCGATATTTGGAAGCCCATAGAGGGCTATGGTGAAAAAGGAAATATCCTCAGATGAAATCTGGAAAGAAGCTTTCAGAGAAACTGCTTAGTGTTCTGTTAATTCATCTCACAGAGTTACAGCTTTCCCCTCAAGAAGCCTTTCGCTAAGACAGTTCTTGTGGAATTGGCAAAGTGATATTTGGAAGCCCATAGAGGGCTAAGGTGAAAAAGGAAATATCCTCAGATGAAATCTGGAAAGAAGCTTTCTGAGAAACTGCTGAGTGTTCTGTTAATTCATCTCACAGAGTTACATCTGTATTTCGTGGATCTCTTTGCTAGCCTTATTTCTGTGGAATCTGAGAACAGATATTTCGGATCCCATTGAAGACTATAGGGCCAAAGGAAATATCCTCCGATAACAAAGAGAAAGAAGGTTTCTGAGAAACTTCTTTGTATTCTGTGAAATCATCTCACAGAGTTACAGCTTTCCCCTCAAGAAGCCTTTCGCTAAGACAGTTCTTGTGGAATTGGCAAAGTGATATTTGGAAGCCCATAGAGGGCTATGGTGAAAAAGGAAATATCCTCAGATGAAATCTGGAAAGAAGCTTTCTGAGAAACTGCTGAGTGTTCTGTTAATTCATCTCACAGAGTTACATCTGTATTTCGTGGATCTCTTTGCTAGCCTTGTTTCTGTGGAATCTGAGAACAGATATTTCGGATCCCTTTGAAGCCTATAGGGCCAAAGGAAATAATCTCCGATAACAAAGAGAAAGAAGCTTTCTGAGAAACTTCTTTGTGTTCTGTGAAATCATCTCACAGAGGTACCGCTTTCCTCTCAAGAAGCCTTTCGCTAAGACAGTTCTTGTGGAATTGGCAAAGTGATATTTGGAAGCCCATAGAGGGCTAAGGTGAAAAAGGAAATATCCTCAGATGGAATCTGGAAAGAAGCTTTCTAAGAAACTGCTGAGTGTGCTTTTAATTCATCTCACAGAGTTACATCTTTATTTTGTGGATCTCTTTGCTAGCCTTATTTCTGTGGAATCGGAGAACAGATATTTCGGATCCCATTGAAGACTATAGGGCCAAAGGAAATATCCTCCGATAACAAAGAGAAAGAAGCTTTCTGAGAAACTTCTCTGTGTACTGTGAAATCATCTCACAGAGTTACAGCTTTTCCCTCAAGAAGTCTTTTGCTAAGACATTTCTTGTAGAATTGGCAAAGTGATATTTGGAAGCCCATAGAGGGCTATGGTGAAAAAGGAAATATCCTCAGATGAAATCTGGAAAGAAGCTTTCTGAGAAACTGCTGAGTGTTCTGTTAATTCATCTCACAGAGTTACATCTGTATTTCGTGGATCTCTTTGCTAGCCTTATTTCTGTGGAATCTGAGAAGAGATATTTCGGATCCCATTGAAGCCTATAGGGCCAAAGGAAATAATCTCCGATAACAAAGAGAAAGAAGCTTTCTGAGAAACTTCTTTGTGTTCTGTGAAATCATCTCACAGAGTTACCGCTTTCCTCTCAAGAAGCCTTTCGCTAAGACAGTTCTTGTGGAATTGTCAAAGTGATATTTGGAAGCCCATAGAGGGCTAAGGTGAAAAAGGAAATATCCTCAGATGGAATCTGGAAAGAAGCTTTCTGAGAAACTGCTGAGTGTTCTGTTAATTCATCTCACAGAGTTACATCTGCATTTCGTGGATCTCTTTGCTAGACTTATTTCTGTGGAATCTGAGAACAGATATTTCGGATCCCATTGAAGACTATGGGCCATAGGAAATATCCTCCGATAACAAAGAGAAAGAAGCTGTCTGAGAAAGTTCTTTGTGTTCTGTGAAATCATCTCACAGAGTTACAGCTTTCCCCTCAAGAAGCCTTTCGCTAAGAGAGTTCTTGTGGAATTGGCAAAGTGATATTTGGAAGCCCAAAGAGGGCTATGGTGAAAAAAGAAATATCATCAGATGAAATCTGGAAAGAAGCTTTCTGAGAAACTGCTTAGTGTACTGTTAATTCATCTCACAGAGTTACATCTGTATTTCGTGGATCTCTTTGCTAGCCTTATTTCTGTGGAATCTGAGAACAGATATTTCGGATACCTTTGAAGACTATAGGGCCAAAGGAAATATCCTCCGATAACAAAGAGAAAGAAGCTTTCTGAGAAACTTCTTTGTGTTCTGTGAAATCATCTCACAGAGTTACAGCTTTCCCCTCAAGAAGCCTTTCGCTAAGACAGTTCTTGTGGAATTGGCAAAGTGATATTTGGAAGCCCTTAGAGGTCTATGGATAAAAAGGAAATATCCTCAGATGAAATCTGGAAAGAAGCTTTCTGAGAAACTGCTGAGTGTTCTGTTAATTCATCTCACAGAGTTACATCTGTATTTCGTGGATCTCTTTGCTAGCCTTATTTCTGTGGAATCTGAGAACAGATATTTCGGATCCCATTGAAGACTATAGGGCCAAAGGAAATATCCTACGATAACAAAGAGAAAGAAGCTTTCTGAGAAACTTCTTTGTGTTCTGTGAAATCATCTCACAGAGTTACAGCTTTCCCCTCAAGAAGCCTTTCGCTAAGACAGTTCTTGTGGAATTGGCAAAGCGATATTTGGAAGCCCATAGTGGACTATGGTGAAAAAGGAAATATCCTCAGATGAAATCTGGAAAGAAGCTTTCTGAGAAACTGCTTAGTGTTCTGTTAATTCATCTCACAGGGTTACATCTTTTTTTCGTGGATCTCTTTGCTAGCCTTATTTCTGTGGAATCTGAGAAGAGATATTTCGGATCCCATTGAAGCCTATAGGGCCAAAGGAAATAATCTCCGATAACAAAGAGAAAGAAACTTTCTGAGAAACTTCTTTGTGTTCTGTGAAATCATCTCACAGAGTTACCGCATTCCCCTCAAGAAGCCTTTTGCTAAGACAGTTCTTGTGGAATTGGCAAAGTGATATTTGGAAGCCCATAGAGGGCTAAGGTGAAAAAGGAAATATCCTCAGATGAAATCTGGAAAGAAGCTTTCTGAGAAACTGCTGAGTGTTCTGTTAATTCATCTCACAGAGTTACATCTGTATTTCGTGGATCTCCTTGCTAGACTTATTTCTGTGGAATCTGAGAACAGATATTTCGGATCCCATTGAGGACTACAGGGCCAAAGAAATAATCTCCGATAACAAAGAGAAGGAAGCTTTCTAAGAAACTTCTTTTGTGTTCTGTGAAATTATCTCACAGAGGCACAGCTTTCCCCTCAAGAAGCCTTTCGCTAAGACAGTTCTTGTGGAATTGGCAAAGTGATATTTGGAAGCCCATAGAGGGCTATGGTGAAAAAGGAAATATCTTCAGATGAAATCTGGAAAGAGCTTTCTGAGAAACTGCTGAGTGTTCTTTTAATTCATCTCACAGAGTTACATCTTTATTTCGTGGATCTCTTTGCTAGCCTTATTTCTGTGGAATCTGAGAACAGATATTTCGGATCCCATTGAAGATTACAGGGCCAAAGGAAATATCCTCCGATAACAAAGAGAAAGAAGCTTTCTGAGAAACTTCTTTGTGTTCTGTGAAATCATCTCACAGAGTTACAGCTTTTCCCTCCAGAAGTCTTTTGCTAAGACAGTTCTTGTAGAATTGGCAAAGCGATATTTGGAAGCCCATAGAGGGCTATGGTGAAAAAGGAAATATCCTCAGATGAAATCTGGAAAGAAGCTTTCAGAGAAACTGCTTAGTGTTCTGTTAATTCATCTCACAGAGTTACAGCTTTCCCCTCAAGAAGCCTTTCGCTAAGACAGTTCTTGTGGAATTGGCAAAGTGATATTTGGAAGCCCATAGAGGGCTACGGTGAAAAAGGAAATATCCTCAGATGAAATCTGGAAGGAAGCTTTCTGAGAAACTGCTGAGTGTTCTGTTAATTCATCTCACAGAGTTACATCTGTATGTCGTGGATCTCTTTGCTAGCCTTATTTCTGTGGAATCTGAGAACAGATATTTCGGATCGCATTGAAGACTATAGGGCCAAAGGAAATATCCTCCGATAACAAAGAGAAAGAAGCTTTCTGAGAAACTTCTTTGTGTTCTGTGAAATCATCTCACAGAGTTACAGCTTTCCCCTCAAGAAGCCTTTCGCTAAGACAGTTCTTGTGGAATTGGCAAAGTGATATTTGGAAGCCCATAGAGGGCTATGGTGAAAAAGGAAATATCCTCAGATGAAATCTGGAAGGAAGCTTTCTGAGAAACTACTGAGTGTTCTGTTAATTCATCTCACAGAGTTACATCTGTATTTCGTGGATCTCTTTGCTAGCCTTATTTCTGTGGAATCTGAGAACAGATATTTCGGATCCCTTTGAGGACTATAGGGCCAAAGGAAATATCCTCCGATAACAAAGAGAAAGAAGCTTTCTGAGAAACTTCTTTGTGTTCTGTGAAATCATCTCACAGAGTTACAGCTTTCCCCTCAAGAAGCCTTTCGCTAAGACAGTTCTTGTGGAATTGGCAAAGTGATATTTGGAAGCCCATAGAGGGCTATGGTGAAAAAGGAAATATCCTCAAATGAAATCTGGAAAGAAGCTTTCTGTGAAACTGCTTAGTGTTCTGTTAATTCATCTCACAGAGTTACATCTGTATTTCGTGGATCTCTTTGCTAGCCTTATTTCTGTGGAATCTGAGAACAGATATTTCGGATCCCATTGAAGACTATAGGGCCAAAGGAAATATCCTCCGATAACAAAGAGAAAGAAGCTTTCTGAGAAACTTCTTTGTGTTCTGTGAAATCATCTCACAGAGTTACAGCTTTCCCCTCAAGAAGCCTTTCGTTAAGACAGTTCTTGTGGAATTGGAAAAGTGATATTTCGAAGCCCATAGAGGGCTACGGTGAAAAAGGAAATATCCTCAGATGAAATCTGGAAAGAAGCTTTCTGAGAAACTGCTTAGTGTTCTGTTAATTCATCTCACAGGGTTACATCTGTATTTCGTGGATCTCTTTGCTAGCCTTATTTCTGTGGAATCTGAGAAGAGATATTTCGGATCCCATTGAAGCCTATAGGGCCAAAGGAAATAATCTCCGATAACAAAGAGAAAGAAGCTTTCTGAGAAACTTCTTTGTGTTCTGTGAAATCATCTCACAGAGTTACCGCATTCCCCTCAAGAAGCCTTTTGCTAAGACAGTTCTTGTGGAATTGGCAAAGTGATATTTGGAAGCCCATAGAGGGCTAAGGTGAAAAAGGAAATATCCTCAGATGGAATCTGGAAAGAAGCTTTCTGAGAAACTGCTGAGTGTTCTGTTAATTCATCTCACAGAGTTACATCTGTATTTCGTGGATCTCTTTGCTAGACTTATTTCTGTGGAATCTGAGAACAGATATTTCGGATCCCATTGAAGACTATGGGCCAAAGGAAATATCCTCCGATAACAAAGAGAAAGAAGCTGTCTGAGAAAGTTCTTTGTGTTCTGTGAAATCATCTCACAGAGTTACAGCTTTCCCCTCAAGAAGCCTTTCGCTAAGAGAGTTCTTGTGGAATTGGCAAAGTGATATTTGGAAGCCCAAAGAGGGCTATGGTGAAAAAGGAAATATCATCAGATGAAATCTGGAAAGAAGCTTTCTGAGAAACTGCTTAGTGTACTGTTAATTCATCTCACAGAGTTACATCTGTATTTCGTGGATCTCTTTGCTAGCCTTATTTCTGTGGAATCTGAGAACAGATATTTCGGATACCTTTGAAGACTATAGGGCCAAAGGAAATATCCTCCGATAACAAAGAGAAAGAAGCTTTCTGAGAAACTTCTTTGTGTTCTGTGAAATCATCTCACAGAGTTACAGCTTTCCCCTCAAGAAGCCTTTCGCTAAGACAGTTCTTGTGGAATTGGCAAAGTGATATTTGGAAGCCCTTAGAGGTCTATGGATAAAAAGGAAATATCCTCAGATGAAATCTGGAAAGAAGCTTTCTGAGAAACTGCTGAGTGTTCTGTTAATTCATCTCACAGAGTTACATCTGTATTTCGTGGATCTCTTTGCTAGCCTTATTTCTGTGGAATCTGAGAACAGATATTTCGGATCCCATTGAAGACTATAGGGCCAAAGGAAATATCCTACGATAACAAAGAGAAAGAAGCTTTCTGAGAAACTTCTTTGTGTTCTGTGAAATCATCTCACAGAGTTACAGCTTTCCCCTCAAGTAGCCTTTCGCTAAGACAGTTCTTGTGGAATTGGCAAAGCGATATTTGGAAGCCCATAGTGGACTATGGTGAAAAAGGACATATCCTCAGATGAAATCTGGAAAGAAGCTTTCTGAGAAACTGCTTAGTGTTCTGTTAATTCATCTCACAGGGTTACATCTTTTTTTCGTGGATCTCTTTGCTAGCCTTATTTCTGTGGAATCTGAGAAGAGATATTTCGGATCCCATTGAAGCCTATAGGGCCAAAGGAAATAATCTCCGATAACAAAGAGAAAGAAACTTTCTGAGAAACTTCTTTGTGTTCTGTGAAATCATCTCACAGAGTTACCGCATTCCCCTCAAGAAGCCTTTTGCTAAGACAGTTCTTGTGGAATTGGCAAAGTGATATTTGGAAGCCCATAGAGGGCTAAGGTGAAAAAGGAAATATCCTCAGATGAAATCTGGAAAGAAGCTTTCTGAGAAACTGCTGAGTGTTCTGTTAATTCATCTCACAGAGTTACATCTGTATTTCGTGGATCTCCTTGCTAGACTTATTTCTGTGGAATCTGAGAACAGATATTTCGGATCCCATTGAGGACTACAGGGCCAAAGAAATAATCTCCGATAACAAAGAGAAGGAAGCTTTCTAAGAAACTTCTTTGTGTTCTGTGAAATTATCTCACAGAGGCACAGCTTTCCCCTCAAGAAGCCTTTCGCTAAGACAGTTCTTGTGGAATTGGCAAAGTGATATTTGGAAGCCCATAGAGGGCTATGGTGAAAAAGGAAATATCTTCAGATGAAATCTGGAAAGAGCTTTCTGAGAAACTGCTGAGTGTTCTTTTAATTCATCTCACAGAGTTACATCTTTATTTCGTGGATCTCTTTGCTAGCCTTATTTCTGTGGAATCTGAGAACAGATATTTCGGATCCCATTGAAGATTATAGGGCCAAAGGAAATATCCTCCGATAACAAAGAGAAAGAAGCTTTCTGAGAAACTTCTTTGTGTTCTGTGAAATCATCTCACAGAGTTACAGCTTTTCCCTCCAGAAGTCTTTTGCTAAGACAGTTCTTGTAGAATTGGCAAAGCGATATTTGGAAGCCCATAGAGGGCTAAGGTGAAAAAGGAAATATCCTCAGATGAAATCTGGAAAGAAGCTTTCAGAGAAACTGCTTAGTGTTCTGTTAATTCATCTCACAGAGTTACAGCTTTCCCCTCAAGAAGCCTTTCGCTAAGACAGTTCTTGTGGAATTGGCAAAGTGATATTTGGAAGCCCATAGAGGGCTACGGTGAAAAAGGAAATATCCTCAGATGAAATCTGGAAGGAAGCTTTCTGAGAAACTGCTGAGTGTTCTGTTAATTCATCTCACAGAGTTACATCTGTATGTCGTGGATCTCTTTGCTAGCCTTATTTCTGTGGAATCTGAGAACAGATATTTCGGATCGCATTGAAGACTATAGGGCCAAAGGAAATATCCTCCGATAACAAAGAGAAAGAAGCTTTCTGAGAAACTTCTTTGTGTTCTGTGAAATCATCTCACAGAGTTACAGCTTTCCCCTCAAGAAGCCTTTCGCTAAGACAGTTCTTGTGGAATTGGCAAAGTGATATTTGGAACCCCTTAGAGGGCTATGGTGAAAAAGGAAATATCCTCAGATGAAATCTGGAAGGAAGCTTTCTGAGAAACTACTGAGTGTTCTGTTAATTCATCTCACAGAGTTACATCTGTATTTCGTGGATCTCTTTGCTAGCCTTATTTCTGTGGAATCTGAGAACAGATATTTCGGATCCCATTGAGGACTATAGGGCCAAAGGAAATATCCTCCGATAACAAAGAGAAAGAAGCTTTCTGAGAAACTTCTTTGTGTTCTGTGAAATCATCTCACAGAGTTACAGCTTTCCCCTCAAGAAGCCTTTCGCTAAGACAGTTCTTGTGGAATTGGCAAAGTGATATTTGGAAGCCCATAGACGGCTATGGGGAAAAAGGAAATATCCTCAGATGAAATCTGGAAAGAAGCTTTCTGTGAAACTGCTTAGTGTTCTGTTAATTCATGTCACAGAGTTACATCTGTATTTCGTGGATCTCTTTGCTAGACTTATTTCTGTGGAATCTGAGAACAGATATTTCGGATCCCTTTGAAGACTATAGGGCCAAAGGAAATAGACTCCGATAACAAAGAGAAAGAAGGTTTCTGACAAACTTCTTTGTGTTCTGTGAAATCATCTCACCGAGTTACAGCTTTCCCCTCAAGAAGCCTTTCGCTAAGACAGTTCTTGTGGAATTGGCAAAGTGATATTTGGAAGCCCATAGAGGGCTATGGTGAAAAAGGAAATATCCTCAGATGAAATCTCGAAAGAAGCTTTCTGAGAAACTGCTGAGTGTTCTGTTAATTCATCTCACAGAGTTACATCTGTATTTCGTGGATCTCTTTGCTAGACTTATTTCTGAGGAATCTGAGAACAGATATTTCGGATCCCTTTGAAGACTATAGGGCCAAAGGAAATATCCTCCGATAACAAAGAGAAAGAAGCTTTCTGAGAAACTTCTTTGTGTTCTGTGAAATCATCTCACAGAGTTACCGCATTCCCCTCAAGAAGCCTTTTGCTAAGACAGTTCTTGTGGAATTGGCAAAGTGATATTTGGAAGCCCATAGAGGGCTAAGGTGAAAAAGGAAATATCCTGAGATGAAATCTGGAAAGAAGCTTTCTGAGAAACTGCTGAGTGTTCTGTTAATTCATCTCACAGAGTTACATCTGTATTTCGTGTATCTCTTTGCTAGACTTATTTCTGTGGAATCTGAGAACAGATATTTCGGATCCCATTGAAGACTATAGGGCCAAAGGAAATATCCTCCGATAACAAAGAGAAAGAAGCTTTCTGAGAAACTTCTTTGTGTTCTGTAAAATCATCTCACAGAGTTACAGCTTTCCCCTCAAGAAGCCTTTCGCTAAGACATTCTTGTGGAATTGGCAAAGTGATATTTGTTAGGCCATAGAGGGCTATGGTGAAAAAGGAAATATCCTCAGATGAAATCTGGAAAGAAGCTTTCTGAGAAACTGCTGAGTGTTCTGTTAATTCATCTCACAGAGTTACATCTGTATTTCGTGGATCTCTTTGCTAGCCTTATTTCTGTGGAATCTGAGAAGAGATATTTCGCATCCCATTGAAGCCTATAGGGCCAAAGGAAATAATCTCCGATAACAAAGAGAAAGAAGCTTTCTGAGAAACTTCTTTGTGTTCTGTGAAATCATCTCACAGATTTTCCGCTTTCCTCTCAAGAAGCCTTTCGCTAAGACAGTGCTTGTGGAATTGGCAAAGTGATATTTGGAAGCCCATAGTGGACTATGGTGAAAAAGGATATATCCTCAGATGAAATCTGGAAAGAAGCTTTCTGAGAAACTGCTGAGTGTTCTGTTAATTCATCTCACAGAGTTACATCTGTATTTCGTGGATCTCTTTGCTAGACTTATTTCTGTGGAATCTGAGAACAGATATTTCGGATCCCATTGAAGACTATAGGGCCAAAGGAAATATCCTCCGATAACAAAGAGAAAGAAGGTTTCTGAGAAACTTCTTTGTGTTCTGTGAAATCATCTCACAGAGTTACAGCTTTCCCCTCAAGAAGCCTTTCGCTAAGACATTTCTTGTGGAATTGGCAAAGTGATATTTGGAAGCCCATAGAGGGCTATGGTGAAAAAGGAAATATCCTCAGATGAAATCTGGAAAGAAGCTTTCTGAGAAACTGCTGAGTGTTCTGTTAATTCATCTCACAGAGTTACATCTGTATTTCGTGGATCTCTTTGCTAGCCTTATTTCTGTGGAATCTGAGAACAGATATTTCGGATCCCTTTGAAGCCTATAGGGCCAAAGGAAATAATCTCCGATAACAAAGAGAAAGAAGCTTTCTGAGAAACTTCCTTGTGTTCTGTGAAATCATCTCACAGAGGTACCGCTTTCCTCTCAAGAAGCCTTTCGCTAAGACAGTTCTTGTGGAATTGGCAAAGTGATATTTGGAAGCCCACAGAGGGCTAAGGTGAAAAAGGAAATATCCTCAGATGGAATCTGGAAAGAAGCTTTCTGAGAAACTGCTGAGTGTGCTTTTAATTCATCTCACAGAGTTACATCTTTATTTTGTGGATCTCTTTGCTAGCCTTATTTCTGTGGAATCGGAGAACAGATATTTCGGATCCCATTGAAGACTATAGGGCCAAAGAAAATATCCTCCGATAACAAAGAGAAAGAAGCTTTCTGAGAAACTTCTTTGTGTACTGTGAAATCATCTCACAGAGTTACAGCTTTTGCCTCAAGAAGTCTTTTGCTAAGACATTTCTTGTAGAATTGGCAAAGTGATATTTGGAAGCCCATAGAGGGCTATGGTGAAAAAGGAAATATCCTCAGATGAAATCTGGAAAGAAGCTTTCTGAGAAACTGCTTAGTGTTCTGTTAATTCATCTCACAGAGTTACATCTGTATTTCGTGGATCTCTTTGCTAGCCTTATTTCTGTGGAATCTGAGAACAGATATTTCGGATCCCATTGAAGACTATAGGGCCAAAGGAAATATCCTCCGATAACAAAGAGAAAGAAGCTTTCTGAGAATCTTCTTTGTGTTCTTTGAAATCATCTCACAGAGTTACAGCTTTCCCCTCAAGAAGCCTTTCGCTAAGACAGTTCTTGTGGAATTGGCAAAGTGATATTTGGAAGCCCATAGAGGGCTATGGTGAAAAAGGAAATATCCTCAGATGAAATCTGGAAAGAAGCTTTCTGAGAAACTGCTTAGTGTTCTGTTAATTCATCTCACAGAGTTACATCTGTATTTCGTGGATCTCTTTGCTAGCCTTATTTCTTTGGAATCTGAGAACAGATATTTCGGATCCCATTGAAGACTATAGGGCCAAAGGAAATATCCTCCGATAACAAAGAGAAAGAAGCTTTCTGAGAAACTTCTTTGTGTTCTGTAAAATCATCTCACAGAGTTACAGCTTTCCCCTCAAGAAGCCTTTCGCTAAGACAGTTCTTGTGGAATTGGCAAAGTGATATTGGGAAGCCCATAGAGGGCTATGGTGAAAAAGGAAATATCCTCAGATGAAATCTGGAAGGAAGCTTTCTGAGAAACTACTTAGTGTTCTCTTAATTCATCTCACAGAATTACATCTGTATTTCGTGGATCTCTTTGCTAGCCTTATTTCTGTGGAATCTGAGAACAGATATTTCGGATGCCATTGAAGACTATAGGGCCAAAGGAAAAATCCTCCGATAACAAAGAGAAAGAAGCTTTCTGAGAAACTTCTTTGTGTTCTGTGAAATCATCTCACAGAGTTACAGCTTTCCCCTCAAGAAGCCTTTCGTTAAGACAGTTCTTGTGGAATTGGCAAAGTGATATTTCGAAGCCCATAGAGGGTTACGGTGAAAAAGGAAATATCCTCAGATGAAATCTGGAAAGAAGCTTTCTGAGAAACTGCTTAGTGTTCTGTTAATTCATCTCACAGAGTTACATCTGTATTTCGTGGATCTCCTTGCTAGACTTATTTCTGTGGAATCTGAGAACAGATATTTCGGATCCCATTGAAGACTATAGGGCCAAAGGAAATATCCTCCGATAACAAAGAGAAAGAAGCTTTCTGAGAAACTTGTTTGTGTTCTGTGAAATCATCCCACAGAGTTACAGCTTTCCCCTCAAGAAGCCTTTCGCTAAGACAGTTCTTGTGGAATTGGCAAAGTGATATTTGGAAGCCCATAGAGGGCTATGGTGAAAAAGGAAATATCCTCAGATGAAATCTGGAAAGAAGCTTTCTGAGAAACTGCTGAGTGTTCTGTTAATTCATCTCACAGAGTTACATCTGTATTTCGTGGATCTCTTTGCTAGCCTTATTTCTGTGGAATCTGAGAACAGATATTTCAGATCCCATTGAAGACTATAGAGCCAAAGGAAATATCCTCCGATAACAAAGAGAAAGAAGCTTTCTGAGAAACTTCTTTGTGTTCTTTGAAATCATCTCACAGAGTTACAGCTTTCCCCTCAAGAAGCCTTTCGCTAAGACAGTTCTTGTGGAATTGGCAAAGTGATATTTGGAACCCCTTAGAGGGCTATGGTGAAAAAGGAAATATCCTCAGATGAAATCTGGAAGGAAGCTTTCTGAGAAACTGCTGAGTGTTCTGTTAATTCATCTCACAGAGTTACATCTGTATTTCGTGGATCTCTTTGCTAGCCTTATTTGTGTGGAATCTGAGAACAGATATTTCGGATCCCATTGAAGACTATATGGCCAAAGGCAATATCTTCCGATAACAAAGAGAAAGAAGCTTTCTGAGAAACTTCTTTGTGTTCTGTGAAATCATCTCACAGAGTTACAGCTTTCCCCTCAAGAAGCCTTTCGCTAAGACAGTTCTTGTGGAATTGGCAAGGTGATATTTGGATGCCCATAGAGGGCTACGGTGAAAAAGGAAATATCCTCAGATGAAATCTGGAAAGAAGCTTTCTGATTAACTGCTTAGTGTTCTGTTAATTCATCTCACAGAGCTACATCTGTATTTCGTGGATCTCTTTGCTAGCCTTTTTTCTTTGGAATCTGAGAACACATATTTCGGATCACATTGAAGACTATAGGGCCAAAGGAAATATCCTCCGATAACAAAGAGAAAGAAGCTTTCTGAGAAACTTCTTTGTGTTCTGTGAAATCATGTCACAGAGTTACAGCTTTCCCCTCAAGAAGCCTTTCGCTAATACAGTTCTTGTGGAATTGGCAAAGTGATATTTGGAAGCCCATAGAGGGCTATGGTGAAAAAGGAAATATCCTCAAATGAAATCTGGAAAGAAGCTTTCTGTGAAACTGCTTAGTGTTCTGTTAATTCATCTCACAGAGTTACATCTGTATTTCGTGGATCTCTTTGCTAGTCTTATTTCTCTATAATCTGAGAACAGATATTTCGGATCCCATTGAGGACTATAGGGCCAAAGGAAATATCCTCCGATAACAAAGAGAAAGAAGCTTTCTGAGAAACTTCTGTGTGTTCTGTGAAATCATCTCACAGAGTTACAGCTTTCCCCTCAAGAAGCCTTTCGCTAAGACAGTTCTTGTGGAATTGGCAAAGTGATATTTGGAAGCCCATAGAGGGCTATGGTGAAAAAGGAAATATCCTCAGATGAAATCTGGAAGGAAGCTTTCTGAGAAACTGCTGAGTGTTCTGTTAATTCATCTCAGAGAATTACATCTGTATTTCGTGGATCTCTTTGCTAGCCTTATTTCTGTGGAATCTGAGAACAGATATTTCGGATCCTATGGAAAACTATAGGGCCAAAGGAAATAACCTCCGATAACAAAGAGAAAGAAGCTTTCTGAGAAACTTCTTTGTGTTCTGTGAAATCATCTCACAGAGTTACAGCTTTCCCCTCAAGAAGCCTTTCGCTAAGACAGTTCTTGTGGAATTGGCAAAGTGATATTTGGAAGCCCATAGAGGGCTATGGTGAAAAAGGAAATATCCTCAGATGAAATTTGGAAAGAAGCTTTCTGAGAAACTGCTTAGTGTTCTGTTAATTCATCTCACAGAGTTACATCTGTATTTCGTGGATCTCCTTGCTAGCCTTATTTCTGTGGAATCTGAGAACAGATATTTCGGATCCCATTGAGGACTATAGGGCTAAAGAAATAATCTCCGATAACAAAGAGAAGGAAGCTTTCTAAGAAACTTCTTTGTGTTCTGTGAAATTATCTCACAGAGGCACAGCTTTCCCCTCAAGAAGCCTTTCGCTAAGACAGTTCTTGTGGGATTGGCAAAGTGATATTTGGAAGCCCATAGAGGGCTATGGTGAAAAAGGAAATATCTTCAGATGAAAACTGGAAAGAGCTTTCTGAGAAACTGCTGAGTGTGCTTTTAATTCATCTCACAGAGTTACATCTTTATTTTGTGGATCTCTTTGCTAGCCTTATTTCTGTGGAATCGGAGAACAGATATTTCGGATCCCATTGAAGACTATAGGGCCAAAGGAAATATCCTCCGATAACAAAGAGAAAGAAGCTTTCTGAGAAACTTCTTTGTGTTCTTTGAAATCATCTCACAGAGTTACAGCTTTCCCCTCAAGAAGCCTTTCGCTAAGACAGTTCTTGTGGAATTGGCAAAGTGATATTTGGAAGCCCATAGAGGGCTATGGTGAAAAAGGAAATATCCTCAGATGAAATCTGGAAAGAAGCTTTCTGAGAAACTGCTTAGTGTTCTGTTAATTCATCTCACAGAGTTACATCTGTATTTCGTGGATCTCTTTGCTAGCGTTTTTTCTTTGGAATCTGAGAACAGATATTTCGGATCCCATTGAAGACTATGGGCCAAAGGAAATATCCTCCGATAACAAAGAGAAAGAAGCTTTCTGAGAAACTTCTTTGTGTTCTGTAAAATCATCTCACAGAGTTACAGCTTTCCCCTCAAGAAGCCTTTCGCTAAGACAGTTCTTGTGGAATTGGCAAAGTGATATTGGGAAGCCCATAGAGGGCTATGGTGAAAAAGGAAATATCCTCAGATGAAATCTGGAAGGAAGCTTTCTGAGAAACTGCTTAGTGTTCTCTTAATTCATCTCACAGAATTACATCTGTATTTCGTGGATCTCTTGCTAGCCTTATTTCTGTGGAATCTGAGAACAGATATTTCGGATGCCATTGAAGACTACAGGGCCAAAGGAAAAATCCTCCGATAACAAAGAGAAAGAAGCTTTCTGATAAACTTCTTTGTGTTCTGTGAAATCATCTCACAGAGTTACAGCTTTCCCCTCAAGAAGCCTTTCGCTAAGACAGTTCTTGTGGAATTGGCAAAGTGATATTTGAACGCCCCTAGAGGGCTATGGTGAAAAAGGAAATATCCTCAGATGAAATCTAGAAAGAAGTTTTCTGAGAAACTGCTTAGTGTTCTGTTAATTCTTCTCACAGAGTTACATCTGTATTTCGTGGATCTCTTTGCTAGCCTTATTTCTGTGGAATCTGAGAACAGATATTTCGGATCCCATTGAAGACTATAGGGCCAAAGGAAATAATCTCCGATAACAAAGAGAAAGAAGCTTTCTGAGAAACTTCTTTGTGTTCTGTGAAATCATCTCACAGAGTTACAGCTTTCCCCTCAAGAAGCCTTTCGCTAAGACAGTTCTTGTGGAATTGGCAAAGTGATATTTGGAAGCCCATAGAGGGCTATGGTGAAAAAGGAAATATCCTCAGATGAAATCTGGAAAGAAGCTTTCTGAGAAACTGCTGAGTGTTCTGTTAATTCATCTCACAGAGTTACATCTGTATTTCGTGCATCTCTTTGCTAGACTTATTTCTGTGGAATCTGAGAACAGATATTTCGCATCCCATTTAAGACTGTAGGGCCAAAGGAAATAATCTCCGATAACAAAGAGAAAGAAGCTTTCTGAGAAACTTCTTTGTGTTCTGTGAAATCATCTCACAGAGTTACAGCTTTCCCCTCAAGAAGCCTTTCGCTAAGACAGTTCTTGTGGAATTGGCAAAGTGATATTTGGAAGCCCATAGAGGGCTATGGTGAAAAAGGAAATATCCTCAGATGAAATCTGGAAGGAAGCTTTCTGAGAAACTGCTGAGTGTTCTGTTAATTCATCTCACAGAGTTACATCTGTATGTCGTGGATCTCTTTGCTAGCCTTATTTCTGTGGAATCTGAGAACAGATATTTCAGATCCCATTGAAGACTATAGAGCCAAAGGAAATATCCTCTGATAACAAAGAGAAAGAAGCTTTCTGAGAAACTTCTTTGTGTTCTTTGAAATCATCTCACAGAGTTACAGCTTTCCCCTCAAGAAGCCTTTCGCTAAGACAGTTCTTGTGGAATTGGCAAAGTGATATTTGGAACCCCTTAGAGGGCTATGGTGAAAAAGGAAATATCCTCAGATGAAATCTGGAAGGAAGCTTTCTGAGAAACTACTGAGTGTTCTCTTAATTCATCTCACAGAGTTACATCTGTATTTCGTGGATCTCTTTGCTAGCCTTATTTCTGTGGAATCTGAGAACAGATATTTCGGATCCCATTGAAGACTATATGGCCAAAGGCAATATCTTCCGATAACAAAGAGAAAGAAGCTTTCTGAGAAACTTCTTTGAGTTCTGTGAAATCATCTCACAGAGTTACAGCTTTCCCCTCAAGAAGCCTTTCGCTAAGACAGTTCTTGTGGAATTGGCAAGGTGATATTTGGATGCCCATAGAGGGCTACGGTGAAAAAGGAAATATCCTCAGATGAAATCTGGAAAGAAGCTTTCTGATTAACTGCTTAGTGTTCTGTTAATTCATCTCACAGAGCTACATCTGTATTTCGTGGATCTCTTTGCTAGCCTTTTTTCTTTGGAATCTGAGAACACATATTTCGGATCACATTGAAGACTATAGGGCCAAAGGAAATATCCTCCGATAACAAAGAGAAAGAAGCTTTCTGATAAACTTCTTTGTGTTCTGTGAAATCATCTCACAGAGTTACAGCTTTCCCCTCAAGAAGCCTTTCGCTAAGACAGTTCTTGTGGAATTGGCAAAGTGATATTTGAACGCCCCTAGAGGGCTATGGTGAAAAAGGAAATATCCTCAGATGAAATCCAGAAAGAAGCTTTCTGAGAAACTGCTTAGTGTTCTGTTAATTCTTCTCACAGAGTTACATCTGTATTTCGTGGATCTCTTTGCTAGCCTTATTTCTGTGGAATCTGAGAACAGATATTTCGGATCCCTTTGAAGACTATAGGGCCAAAGGAAATAATCTCCGATAACAAAGAGAAAGAAGCTTTCTGAGAAACTTCTTTGTGTTCTGTGAAATCATCTCACAGAGTTACAGCTTTCCCCTCAAGAAGCCTTTCGCTAAGACAGTTCTTGTGGAATTGGCAAAGTGATATTTGGAAGCCCATAGAGGGGTATGGTGAAAAAGGAAATATCCTCAGATGAAATCTAGAAAGAAGTTTTCTGAGAAACTGCTGAGTGTTCTGTTAATTCATCTCACAGAGTTACATCTGTATTTCGTGGATCTCTTTGCTAGCCTTATTTCTGTGGAATCTGATAAGAGATATTTCGGATCCCTTTGAAGCCTATAGGGCCAAAGGAAATAATCTCCGATAACAAAGAGAAAGAAGCTTTCTGAGAAACTTCTTTGTGTTCTGTGAAATCATCTCACAGAGTTACCGCTTTCCTCTCAAGAAGCCTTTCGCTAAGACAGTTCTTGTGGAATTGGCAAAGTGATATTTGGAAGCCCATAGAGGGCTAAGGTGAAAAAGGAAATATCCTCAGATGGAATCTGGAAAGAAGCTTTCTGAGAAACTGTTGAGTGTGCTTTTAATTCATCTCACAGAGTTACATCTTTATTTTGTGGATCTCTTTGCTAGCCTTATTTCTGTGGAATCGGAGAACAGATATTTCGGATCCCATTGAAGACTATAGGGCCAAAGGAAATATCCTCCGATAACAAAGAGAAAGAAGCTTTCTGAGAAACTTCTTTGTGTACTGTGAAATCATCTCACAGAGTTACAGCTTTTCCCTCAAGAAGTCTTTTGCTAAGACATTTCTTGTAGAATTGGCAAAGTGATATTTGGAAGCCCGTAGAGGGCTATGGTGAAAAAGGAAATATCCTCAGATGAAATCTGGAAAGAAGCTTTCTGAGAAACTGCTTAGTGTTCTGTTAATTCATCTCACAGAGTTACATCTGTATTTCGTGGATCTCTTTGCTAGCCTTATTTCTGTGGAATCTGAGAACAGATATTTCGGATCCCATTGAAGACTATAGGGCCAAAGGAAATATCCTCCGATAACAAAGAGAAAGAAGCTTTCTGAGAATCTTCTTTTTGTTCTTTGAAATCATCTCACAGAGTTACAGCTTTCCCCTCAAGAAGCCTTTCGCTAAGACAGTTCTTGTGGAATTGGCAAAGTGGTATTTGGAAGCCCAAAGAGGGCTATGGTGAAAAAGGAAATATCATCAGATGAAATCTGGAAAGAAGCTTTCTGAGAAACTGTTTAGTGTACTGTTAATTCATCTCACAGAGTTACATCTGTATTTCCTGGATCTCTTTGCTAGCCTTATTTCTGTGGAATCTGAGAACAGATATTTCGGATACCTTTGAAGACTATAGGGCCAAAGGAAATATCATCCGATAACAAAGAGAAAGAAGCTTTCTGAGAAACTTCTTTGTGTTCTGTGAAATCATCTCACAGAGTTACAGCTTTCCCCTCAAGAAGCCTTTCGCTAAGACAGTTCTTGTGGAATTGGCAAAGTGATATTTGGAAGCCCTTAGAGGTCTATGGATAAAAAGGAAATATCCTCAGATGAAATCTGGAAAGAAGCTTTCTGAGAAACTGCTGAGTGTTCTGTTAATTCATCTCACAGAGTTACATCTGTATTTCGTGGATCTCTTTGCTAGCCTTATTTCTGTGGAATCTGAGAACAGATATTTCGGATCCCATTGAAGACTATAGGGCCAAAGGAAATATCCTACGATAACAAAGAGAAAGAAGCTTTCTGAGAAACTTCTTTGTGTTCTGTGAAATCATCTCACAGAGTTACAGCTTTCCCCTCAAGAAGCCTTTCGCTAAGACAGTTCTTGTGGAATTGGCAAAGCGATATTTGGAAGCCCATAGTGGACTATGGTGAAAAAGGAAATATCCTCAGATGAAATCTGGAAAGAAGCTTTCTGAGAAACTGCTTAGTGTTCTGTTAATTCATCTCACAGGGTTACATCTTTTTTTCGTGGATCTCTTTGCTAGCCTTATTTCTGTGGAATCTGAGAACATATATTTCCGATCCCTTTGAAGACTATAGGGCCAAAGGAAATATCCTCCGATAACAAAGAGAAAGAAGCTTTATGAGAAACTTCTTTGTGTTCTGTGAAATCATCTCAAAGAGTTACAGCTTTCCCCTCAAGAAGCCTTTCGCTAAGACAGTTCTTGTGCAATTGGCAAAGTGATATTTGGAAGCCCCTAGAGGGCTATGGTGAAAAAGGAAATATCCTCAGATGAAATCTGGAAAGAAGCTTTCTGTGAAACTGCTTAGTGTTCTGTTAATTCATCTCACAGAGTTACATCTGTATTTCGTGGATCTCTTTGCTAGCCTTATTTCTGTGGAATCTGAGAACAGATATTTCGGATCCCATTGAAGACTGTAGGGCCAAAGGAAATATCCTCCGATAACAAAGAGAAAGAAGCTTTCTGAGAAACTTCTGTGTGTTCCGTGAAATCATCTCACAGAGTTACAGCTTTCCCCTCAAGAAGCCTTTCGCTAAGACAGTTCTTGTGGAATTGGCAAAGTGATATTTGGAAGCCCATAGAGGGCTATGGTGAAAAAGGAAATATCCTCAGATGAAATCTGGAAGGAAGCTTTCTGAGAAACTGCTGAGTGTTCTGTTAATTCATCTCAGAGAATTACATCTGTATTTCGTGGATCTCTTTGCTAGCCTTATTTCTGTGGAATCTGAGAACAGATATTTCGGATCCTATTGAAAACTATAGGGCCAAAGGAAATAACCTCCGATAACAAAGAGAAAGAAGCTTTCTGAGAAACTTCTTTGTGTTCTGTGAAATCATCTCACAGAGTTACAGCTTTCCCCTCAAGAAGCCTTTCGCTAAGACAGTTCTTGTGGAATTGGCAAAGTGATATTTGGAAGCCCATAGAGGGCTATGGTGAAAAAGGAAATATCTTCAGATGAAATCTGGAAGGAGCTTTCTGAGAAACTGCTGAGTGTGCTTTTAATTCATCTCACAGAGTTACATCTTTATTTTGTGGATCTCTTTGCTAGCCTTATTTCTGTGGAATCGGAGAACAGATATTTCGGATCCCATTGAAGACTATAGGGCCAAAGGAAATATCCTCCGATAACAAAGAGAAAGAAGCTTTCTGAGAAACTTCTTTGTGTACTGTGAAATCATCTCACAGAGTTACAGCTTTTCCCTCAAGAAGTCTTTTGCTAAGACATTTCTTGTAGAATTGGCAAAGTGATATTTGGAAGCCCGTAGAGGGCTATGGTGAAAAAGGAAATATCCTCAGATGAAATCTGGAAAGAAGCTTTCTGAGAAACTGCTTAGTGTTCTGTTAATTCATCTCACAGAGTTACATCTGTATTTCGTGGATCTCTTTGCTAGCCTTATTTCTGTGGAATCTGAGAACAGATATTTCGGATCCCATTGAAGACTATAGGGCCAAAGGAAATATCCTCCGATAACAAAGAGAAAGAAGCTTTCTGAGAATCTTCTTTTTGTTCTTTGAAATCATCTCACAGAGTTACAGCTTTCCCCTCAAGAAGCCTTTCGCTAAGACAGTTCTTGTGGAATTGGCAAAGTGATATTGGGAAGCCCATAGAGGGCTATGGTGAAAAAGGAAATATCCTCAGATGAAATCTGGAAGGAAGCTTTCTGAGAAACTGCTTAGTGTTCTCTTAATTCATCTCACAGAATTACATCTGTATTTCGTGGATCTCTTGCTAGCCTTATTTCTGTGGAATCTGAGAACAGATATTTCGGATGCCATTGAAGACTACAGGGCCAAAGGAAAAATCCTCCGATAACAAAGAGAAAGAAGCTTTCTGATAAACTTCTTTGTGTTCTGTGAAATCATCTCACAGAGTTACAGCTTTCCCCTCAAGAAGCCTTTCGCTAAGACAGTTCTTGTGGAATTGGCAAAGTGATATTTGAACGCCCCTAGAGGGCTATGGTGAAAAAGGAAATATCCTCAGATGAAATCTAGAAAGAAGCTTTCTGAGAAACTGCTTAGTGTTCTGTTAATTCTTCTCACAGAGTTACATCTGTATTTCGTGGATCTCTTTGCTAGCCTTATTTCTGTGGAATCTGAGAACAGATATTTCGGATCCCATTGAAGACTATAGGGCCAAAGGAAATAATCTCCGATAACAAAGAGAAAGAAGCTTTCTGAGAAACTTCTTTGTGTTCTGTGAAATCATCTCACAGAGTTACAGCTTTCCCCTCAAGAAGCCTTTCGCTAAGACAGTTCTTGTGGAATTGGCAAAGTGATATTTGGAAGCCCATAGAGGGCTATGGTGAAAAAGGAAATATCCTCAGATGAAATCTGGAAAGAAGCTTTCTGAGAAACTGCTGAGTGTTCTGTTAATTCATCTCACAGAGTTACATCTGTATTTCGTGCATCTCTTTGCTAGACTTATTTCTGTGGAATCTGAGAACAGATATTTCGCATCCCATTTAAGACTGTAGGGCCAAAGGAAATAATCTCCGATAACAAAGAGAAAGAAGCTTTCTGAGAAACTTCTTTGTGTTCTGTGAAATCATCTCACAGAGTTACAGCTTTCCCCTCAAGAAGCCTTTCGCTAAGACAGTTCTTGTGGAATTGGCAAAGTGATATTTGGAACCCCTTAGAGGGCTATGGTGAAAAAGGAAATATCCTCAGATGAAATCTGGAAGGAAGCTTTCTGAGAAACTACTGAGTGTTCTGTTAATTCATCTCACAGAGTTACATCTGTATTTCGTGGATCTCTTTGCTAGCCTTATTTCTGTGGAATCTGAGAACAGATATTTCGGATCCCATTGAAGACTATATGGCCAAAGGCAATATCTTCCGATAACAAAGAGAAAGAAGCTTTCTGAGAAACTTCTTTGTGTTCTGTGAAATCATCTCACAGAGTTACAGCTTTCCCCTCAAGAAGCCTTTCGCTAAGACAGTTCTTGTGGAATTGGCAAGGGGATATTTGGATGCCCATAGAGGGCTATGGTGAAAAAGGAAATATCCTCAGATGAAATCTGGAAAGAAGCTTTCTGATTAACTGCTTAGTGTTCTGTTAGTTCATCTCACAGAGCTACATCTGTATTTCGTGGATCTCTTTGCTAGCCTTTTTTCTTTGGAATCTGAGAACAGATATTTCGGATCCCATTGAAGACTATAGGGCCAAAGGAAATATCCTCCGATAACAAAGAGAAAGAAGCTCTCTGAGAAACTTCTTTGTGTTCTGTGAAATCATGTCACAGAGTTACAGCTTTCCCCTCAAGAAGCCTTTCGCTAATACAGTTCTTGTGGAATTGGCAAAGTGATATTTGGAAGCCCATAGAGGGCTATGGTGAAAAAGGAAATATCCTCAAATGAAATCTGGAAAGAAGCTTTCTGTGAAACTGCTTAGTGTTCTGTTAATTCATCTCACAGAGTTACATCTGTATTTCGTGGATCTCTTTGCTAGTCTTATTTCTGTATAATCTGAGAACAGATATTTCGGATCCCATTGAGGACTATAGGGCCAAAGGAAATATCCTCCGATAACAAAGAGAAAGAAGCTTTCTGAGAAACTTCTTTGTGTTCTGTGAAATCATCTCACAGAGTTACAGCTTTCCCCTCAAGAAGCCTTTCGCTAAGACAGTTCTTGTGGAATTGGCAAAGTGATATTTGGAAGCCCATAGAGGGCTATGGTTAAAAAGGAAATATCCTCAGATGAAATCTGGAAAGAAGCTTTCTGAGAAACTGCTTAGTGTTCTGTTAATTCATCTCACAGAGTTACATCTGTATTTCGTGGATCTCTTTGCTAGCCTTATTTCTGTGGAATCTGAGAACAGATATTTCGGATCCCATTGAAGACCATAGGGCCAAAGGAAATATCCTCCGATAACAAACAGAAAGAAGCTTTCTGAGAAACTTCTGGTGTTCTGTGAAATCATCTCACAGAGTTACAGCTTTCCCCTCAAGAAGCCTTTCGCTAAGACAGTTCTTGTGGAATTGGCAAAGTGATATTTGGAAGCCCATAGAGGGCTATGGGGAAAAAGGAAATATCCTCAGATGAAATCTGGAAAGAAGTTTCTGTGAAACTGCTTAGTGTTCTGTTAATTCATGTCACAGAGTTACATCTGTATTTCGTGGATCTCTTTGCTAGACTTATTTCTGTGGAATCTGAGAACAGATATTTCGGATCCCTTTGAAGACTATAGGGCCAAAGGAAATATCCTCCGATAACAAAGAGAAAGAAGCTTTCTGAGAAACTTCTTTGTGTTCTGTGAAATCATCTCACAGAGTTACAGCTTTCCCCTCAAGAAGCCTTTCGCTAAGACAATTCTTGTGGAATTGGC
This sequence comes from Macaca mulatta, assembly GCF_049350105.2. Classification (NCBI taxonomy): domain Eukaryota; kingdom Metazoa; phylum Chordata; class Mammalia; order Primates; family Cercopithecidae; genus Macaca; species Macaca mulatta. The sequence continues at coordinate 28,218,380 of NC_133420.1, forward strand.
AAAGTGATATTTGGAAGCCCATAGAGGGCTATGGTGAAAAAGGAAATATCCTCAGATGAAATCTCGAAAGAAGCTTTCTGAGAAACTGCTGAGTGTTCTGTTAATTCATCTCACAGTGTTACATCTGTATTTCGTGGATCTCTTGGCTAGACTTATTTCTGTGGAATCTGAGAACAGATATTTCGGATCCCTTTGAAGACTATAGGGCCAAAGGAAATATCCTCCGATAACAAAGAGAAAGAAGCTTTCTGAGAAACTTCTTTGTGTTCTGTGAAATCATGTCACAGAGTTACAGCTTTCCCCTCAAGAAGCCTTTCGCTAAGACAGTTCTTGTGGAATTGGCAAAGTGATATTTGGAAGCCCATAGAGGGCTATGGTGAAAAAGGAAATATCCTCAAATGAAATCTGGAAAGAAGCTTTCTGTGAAACTGCTTAGTGTTCTGTTAATTCATCTCACAGAGTTACATCTGTATTTCGTGGATCTCTTTGCTAGCCTTATTTCTGTGGAATCTGAGAACAGATATTTCGGATCCCATTGAAGACTATAGGGCCAAAGGAAATATCCTCCGATAACAAAGAGAAAGAAGCTTTCTGAGAAACTTCTTTGTGTTCTGTGAAATCATCTCACAGAGTTACAGCTTTCCCCTCAAGAAGCCTTTCGTTAAGACAGTTCTTGTGGAATTGGCAAAGTGATATTTCGAAGCCCATAGAGGGCTACGGTGAAAAAGGAAATATCCTCAGATGAAATCTGGAAAGAAGCTTTCTGAGAAACTGCTTAGTGTTCTGTTAATTCATCTCACAGAGTTACATCTGTATTTCGTGGATCTCTTTGCTAGCCTTATTTCTGTGGAATCTGAGAAGAGATATTTCGGATCCCATTGAAGCCTATAGTGCCAAAGGAAATAATCTCCGATAACAAAGAGAAAGAAGCTTTCTGAGAAACTTCTTTGTGTTCTGTGAAATCATCTCACAGAGTTACCGCATTCCCCTCAAGAAGCCTTTTGCTAAGACAGTTCTTGTGGAATTGGCAAAGTGATATTGGGAAGCCCATAGAGGGCTAAGGTGAAAAAGGAAATATCCTCAGATGAAATCTGGAAAGAAGCTTTCTGAGACACTGCTGAGTGTTCTGTTAATTCATCTCACAGAGTTACATCTGTATTTCGTGGATCTCTTTGCTAGACTTATTTCTGTGGAATCTGAGAACAGATATTTCGGATCCCATTGAAGACTATAGGGACAAAGGAAATATCCTCCGATAACAAAGAGAAAGAAGGTTTCTGAGAAACTTCTTTGTGTTCTGTGAAATCATCTCACAGAGTTACAGCTTTCCCCTCAAGAAGCCTTTCGCTAAGACAGTTCTTGTGGAATTGGCAAAGTGATATTTGGAAGCCCATAGAGGGCTATGGTGAAAAAGGAAATATCCTCAGATGAAATCTGGAAAGAAGCTTTCTGAGAAACTGCTGAGTGTTCTGTTAATTCATCTCACAGAGTTACATCTGTATTTCGTGGATCTCTTTGCTAGCCTTATTTCTGTGGAATCTGAGAAGAGATATTTCGGATCCCTTTGAAGCCTATAGGGCCAAAGGAAATAATCTCCGATAACAAAGAGAAAGAAGCTTTCTGAGAAACTTCTTTGTGTTCTGTGAAATCATCTCACAGAGTTACCGCTTTCCTCTCAAGAAGCCTTTCGCTAAGACAGTTCTTGTGGAATTGGCAAAGTGATATTTGGAAGCCCATAGAGGGCTAAGGTGAAAAAGGAAATATCCTCAGATGGAATCTGGAAAGAAGCTTTCTGAGAAACTGTTGAGTGTGCTTTTAATTCATCTCACAGAGTTACATCTTTATTTTGTGGATCTCTTTGCTAGCCTTATTTCTGTGGAATCGGAGAACAGATATTTCGGATCCCATTGAAGACTATAGCGCCAAAGGAAATATCCTCCGATAACAAAGAGAAAGAAGCTTTCTGAGAAACTTCTTTGTGTACTGTGAAATCATCTCACAGAGTTACAGCTTTTCCCTCAAGAAGTCTTTTGCTAAGACATTTCTTGTAGAATTGGCAAAGTGATATTTGGAAGCCCATAGAGGGCTATGGTGAAAAAGGAAATATCCTCAGATGAAATCTGGAAAGAAGCTTTCTGAGAAACTGCTTATTGTTCTGTTAATTCATCTCACAGAGTTACATCTGTATTTCGTGGATCTCTTTGCTAGCCTTATTTCTGTGGAATCTGAGAACAGATATTTCGGATCCCATTGAAGACTATAGGGCCAAAGGAAATATCCTCCGATAACAAAGAGAAAGAAGCTTTCTGAGAATCTTCTTTGTGTTCTTTGAAATCATCTCACAGAGTTACAGCTTTCCCCTCAAGAAGCCTTTCGCTAAGACAGTTCTTGTGGAATTGGCAAAGTGATATTTGGAAGCCCATAGAGGGCTATGGTGAAAAAGGAAATATCCTCAGATGAAATCTGGAAAGAAGCTTTCTGAGAAACTGCTTAGTGTTCTGTTAATTCATCTCACAGAGTTACATCTGTATTTCGTGGATCTCTTTGCTAGCCTTATTTCTTTGGAATCTGAGAACAGATATTTCGGATCCCATTGAAGACTATAGGGCCAAAGGAAATATCCTCCGATAACAAAGAGAAAGAAGCTTTCTGAGAAACTTCTTTGTGTTCTGTAAAATCATCTCACAGAGTTACAGCTTTCCCCTCAAGAAGCCTTTCGCTAAGACAGTTCTTGTGGAATTGGCAAAGTGATATTGGGAAGCCCATAGAGGGCTATGGTGAAAAAGGAAATATCCTCAGATGAAATCTGGAAGGAAGCTTTCTGAGAAACTGCTTAGTGTTCTCTTAATTCATCTCACAGAATTACATCTGTATTTCGTGGATCTCTGTGCTAGCCTTATTTCTGTGGAATCTGAGAACAGATATTTCGGATGCCATTGAAGACTATAGGGCCAAAGGAAAAATCCTCCGATAACAAAGAGAAAGAAGCTTTCTGAGAAACTTCTTTGTGTTCTGTGAAATCATCTCACAGAGTTACAGCTTTCCCCTCAAGAAGCCTTTCGTTAAGACAGTTCTTGTGGAATTGGCAAAGTGATATTTCGAAGCCCATAGAGGGTTACGGTGAAAAAGGAAATATCCTCAGATGAAATCTGGAAAGAAGCTTTCTGAGAAACTGCTTAGTGTTCTGTTAATTCATCTCACAGAGTTACATCTGTATTTCGTGGATCTCTTTGCTAGCCTTATTTCTGTGGAATCTGAGAAGAGATATTTCGGATCCCATTGAAGCCTATAGGGCCAAAGGAAATAATCTCCGATAACAAACAGAAAGAAGCTTTCTGAGAAACTTCTTTGTGTTCTGTGAAATCATCTCACAGTGTTACCGCATTCCCCTCAAGAAGCCTTTTGCTAAGACAGTTCTTGTGGAATTGGCAAAGTGATATTTGGAAGCCCATAGCGGGCTAAGGTGAAAAAGGAAATATCCTCAGATGAAATCTGGAAAGAAGCTTTCTGAGAAACTGCTGAGTGTTCTGTTAATTCATCTCACAGAGTTACATCTGTATTTCGTGGATCTCTTTGCTAGACTTATTTCTGTGGAATCTGAGAACAGATATTTCGGATCCCATTGAAGACTATAGGGCCAAAGGAAATATCCTCCGATAACAAAGAGAAAGAAGCTTTCTGAGAAACTTCTTTGTGTTCTGTGAAATCATCTCACAGAGTTACAGCTTTCCCCTCAAGAAGCCTTTCGCTATGACAGTTCTTGTGGAATTGGCAAAGTGATATTTGGTAGGCCATAGAGGGCTATGGTGAAAAAGGAAATATCCTCAGATGAAATCTGGAAAGAAGCTTTCTGAGAAACTGCTGAGTGTTCTGTTAATTCATCTCACAGAGTTACATCTGTATTTCGTGGATCTCTTTGCTAGACTTATTTCTGTGGAATCTGAGAACAGATATTTCGGATCCCATTGAAGACTATAGGGCCAAAGGAAATATCCTCCGATAACAAAGAGAAAGAAGCTTTCTGAGAAACTTCTTTGTGTTCTGTGAAATCATCTCACAGAGTTACAGCTTTCCCCTTAAGAAGCCTTTCGCTAAGACAGTTCTTGTGGAATTGGCAAAGTAATATTTGGAAGCCCATAGAGGGCTGTGGTGAAAAAGGAAATATCCTCAGATGAAATCTGGAAAGAAGCTTTCTGAGAAACTGCTTAGTGTTCTGTTAATTCATCTCACAGAGTTACATCTGTATTTCGTGGATCTCTTTGCTAGCCTTATTTCTGTGGAATCTGAGAAGAGATATTTCGGATCCCATTGAAGCCTACTGGGCCAAAGGAAATAATCTCCGATAACAAAGAGAAAGAAGCTTTCTGAGAAACTTCTTTGTGTTCTGTGAAATCATCTCACAGAGTTACCGCTTTCCTCTCAAGAAGCCTTTCGCTAAGACAGTTCTTGTGGAATTGGCAAAGTGATATTTGGAAGCCCATAGAGGGCTAAGGTGAAAAAGGAAATATCCTCAGATGGAATCTGGAAAGAAGCTTTCTGAGAAACTGCTGAGTGTTCTGTTAATTCATCTCACAGAGTTACATCTGTATTTCGTGGATCTCTTTGCTAGACTTATTTCTGTGGAATTTGAGAACAGATATTTCGGATCCCATTGAAGACTATGGGCCAAAGGAAATATCCTCCGATAACAAAGAGAAAGAAGCTTTCTGAGAAACTTCTTTGTGTTCTGTGAAATCATCTCACAGAGTTACAGCTTTCCCCTCAAGAAGCCTTTCGCTAAGAGAGTTCTTGTGGAATTGGCAAAGTGATATTTGGAAGCCCAAAGAGGGCTATGGTGAAAAAGGAAATATCATCAGATGAAATCTGGAAAGAAGCTTTCTGAGAAACTGCTGCGTGTTCTGTTAATTCATCTCACAGAGTTACATCTGTATTTCGTGGATCTCTTTGCTAGCCTTATTTCTGTGGAATCTGAGAACAGATATTTCGGATCCCATTGAAGACTATAGGGCCAAAGGAAATATCCTACGATAACAAAGAGAAAGAAGCTTTCTGAGAAACTTCTTTGTGTTCTGTGAAATCATCTCACAGAGTTACAGCTTTCCCCTCAAGAAGCCTTTCGCTAAGACAGTTCTTGTGGAATTGGCAAAGCGATATTTGGAAGCCCATAGTGGACTATGGTGAAAAAGGAAATATCCTCAGATGAAATCTGGAAAGAAGCTTTCTGAGAAACTGCTTAGTGTTCTGTTAATTCATCTCACAGGGTTACATCTTTTTTTCGTGGATCTCTTTGCTAGCCTTATTTCTGTGGAATCTGAGAACATATATTTCCGATCCCTTTGAAGACTATAGGGCCAAAGGAAATATCCTCCGATAACAAAGAGAAAGAAGCTTTATGAGAAACTTCTTTGTGTTCTGTGAAATCATCTCAAAGAGTTACAGCTTTCCCCTCAAGAAGCCTTTCGCTAAGACAGTTCTTGTGGAATTGGCAAAGTGATATTTGGAAGCCCATAGAGGGCTATGGTGAAAAAGGAAATATCCTCAGATGAAATCTGGAAAGAAGCTTTCTGTGAAACTGCTTAGTGTTCTGTTAATTCATCTCACAGAGTTACATCTGTATTTCGTGGATCTCTTTGCTAGCCTTATTTCTGTGGAATCTGAGAACAGATATTTCGGATCCCATTGAAGACTGTAGGGCCAAAGGAAATATCCTCCGATAACAAAGAGAAAGAAGCTTTCTGAGAAACTTCTGTGTGTTCTGTGAAATCATCTCACAGAGTTACAGCTTTCCCCTCAAGAAGCCTTTCGCTAAGACAGTTCTTGTGGAATTGGCAAAGTGATATTTGGAAGCCCATAGAGGGCTATGGTGAAAAAGGAAATATCCTCAGATGAAATCTGGAAGGAAGCTTTCTGAGAAACTGCTGAGTGTTCTGTTAATTCATCTCAGAGAATTACATCTGTATTTCGTGGATCTCTTTGCTAGCCTTATTTCTGTGGAATCTGAGAACAGATATTTCGGATCCTATTGAAAACTATAGGGCCAAAGGAAATATCCTCCGATAACAAAGAGAAAGAAGCTTTCTGAGAAACTTCTTTGTGTTCTGTGAAATCATCTCACAGAGTTACAGCTTTCCCCTCAAGAAGCCTTTCGCTAAGACAGTTCTTTTGGAATTGGCAAAGTGATATTTGGAAGCCCATAGAGGGCTATGGTGAAAAAGGAAATATCCTCAGATGAAATCTGGAAAGAAGCTTTCTGAGAAACTGCTTAGTGTTCTGTTAATTCATCTCACAGAGTTACATCTGTATTTCGTGGATCTCTTTGCTAGCCTTATTTCTTTGGAATCTGAGAACAGATATTTCGGATCCCTTTGAAGACTATAGGGCCAAAGGAAATAATCTCCGATAACAAAGAGAAAGAAGCTTTCTGAGAAACTTCTTTGTGTTCTGTGAAATCATCTCACAGAGTTACCGCATTCCCCTCAAGAAGCCTTTTGCTAAGACAGTTCTTGTGGAATTGGCAAAGTGATATTTGGAAGCCCATAGAGGGCTAAGGTGAAAAAGGAAATATCCTCAGATGAAATCTGGAAAGAAGCTTTCTGAGAAACTGCTGAGTGTTCTGTTAATTCATCTCACAGAGTTACATCTGTATTTCGTGGATCTCTTTGCTAGACTTATTTCTGTGGAATCTGAGAACAGATATTTCGGATCCCATTGAAGACTATAGGGCCAAAGGAAATATCCTCCGATAACAAAGAGAAAGAAGCTTTCTGAGAAACTTCTTTGTGTTCTGTGAAATCATCTCACAGAGTTACAGCTTTCCCCTCAAGAAGCCTTTCGCTAAGACAGTTCTTGTGGAATTGGCAAAGTGATATTTGGAAGCCCATAGAGGGCTATGGTGAAAAAGGAAATATCCTCAGATGAAATCTGGAAAGAAGCTTTCTGAGAAACTGCTGAGTGTTCTGTTAATTCATCTCACAGAGTTACATCTGTATTTCGTGGATCTCTTTGCTAGCCTTATTTCTGTGGAATCTGAGAAGAGATATTTCGGATCCCATTGAAGCCTATAGGGCCAAAGGAAATAATCTCCGATAACAAAGAGAAAGAAGCTTTCTGAGAAACTTCTTTGTGTTCTGTGAAATCATCTCACAGAGTTACCGCTTTCCTCTCAAGAAGCCTTTCGCTAAGACAGTTCTTGTGGAATTGGCAAAGTGATATTTGGAAGCCCATAGAGGGCTAAGGTGAAAAAGGAAATATCCTCAGATGGAATCTGGAAAGAAGCTTTCTGAGAAACTGCTGAATGTTCTGTTAATTCATCTCACAGAGTTACATCTGGATTTCGTGGATCTCTTTGCTAGACTTATTTCTGTGGAATCTGAGAACAGATATTTCGGATCCCATTGAAGACTATAGGGCCAAAGGAAATATCCTCCAATAACAAGGAGAAAGAAGCTTTCTGAGAAACTTCTTTGTGTTCTGTGAAATCATCTCACAGAGTTACAGCTTTCCCCTCAAGAAGCCTTTCGCTAAGAGAGTTCTTGTGGAATTGGCAAAGTGATATTTGGAAGCTCAAAGAGGGCTATGGTGAAAAAGGAAATATCATCAGATGAAATCTGGAAAGAAGCTTTCTGAGAAACTGCTTACTGTACTGTTAATTCATCTCACAGAGTTACATCTGTATTTCGTGGATCTCTTTGCTAGCCTTATTTCTGTGGAATCTGAGAACAGATATTTCGGATACCTTTGAAGACTATAGGGCCAAAGGAAATATCCTCCGATAACAAAGAGAAAGAAGCTTTCTGAGAAACTTCTTTGTGTTCTGTGAAATCATCTCACAGAGTTACCGCTTTCCTCTCAAGAAGCCTTTCGCTAAGACAGTTCTTGTGGAATTGGCAAAGTGATATTTGGAAGCCCATAGAGGGCTAAGGTGAAAAAGGAAATATCCTCAGATGGAATCTGGAAAGAAGCTTTCTGAGAAACTGTTGAGTGTGCTTTTAATTCATCTCACAGAGTTACATCTTTATTTTGTGGATCTCTTTGCTAGCCTTATTTCTGTGGAATCGGAGAACAGATATTTCGGATCCCATTGAAGACTATAGCGCCAAAGGAAATATCCTACGATAACAAAGAGAAAGAAGCTTTCTGAGAAACTTCTTTGTGTACTGTGAAATCATCTCACAGAGTTACAGCTTTTCCCTCAAGAAGTCTTTTGCTAAGACATTTCTTGTAGAATTGGCAAAGTGATATTTGGAAGCCCATAGAGGGCTATGGTGAAAAAGGAAATATCCTCAGATGAAATCTGGAAAGAAGCTTTCTGAGAAACTGCTTATTGTTCTGTTAATTCATCTCACAGAGTTACATCTGTATTTCGTGGATCTCTTTGCTAGCCTTATTTCTGTGGAATCTGAGAACAGATATTTCGGATCCCATTGAAGACTATAGGGCCAAAGGAAATATCCTCCGATAACAAAGAGAAAGAAGCTTTCTGAGAATCTTCTTTGTGTTCTTTGAAATCATCTCACAGAGTTACAGCTTTCCCCTCAAGAAGCCTTTCGCTAAGACAGTTCTTGTGGAATTGGCAAAGTGATATTTGGAAGCCCATAGCGGGCTAAGGTGAAAAAGGAAATATCCTCAGATGAAATCTGGAAAGAAGCTTTCTGAGAAACTGCTGAGTGTTCTGTTAATTCATCTCACAGAGTTACATCTGTATTTCGTGGATCTCTTTGCTAGACTTATTTCTGTGGAATCTGAGAACAGATATTTCGGATCCCATTGAAGACTATAGGGCCAAAGGAAATATCCTCCGATAACAAAGAGAAAGAAGCTTTCTGAGAAACTTCTTTGTGTACTGTGAAATCATCTCACAGAGTTACAGCTTTCCCCTCAAGAAGCCTTTCGCTATGACAGTTCTTGTGGAATTGGCAAAGTGATATTTGGTAGGCCATAGAGGGCTATGGTGAAAAAGGAAATATCCTCAGATGAAATCTGGAAAGAAGCTTTCTGAGAAACTGCTGAGTGTTCTGTTAATTCATCTCACAGAGTTACATCTGTATTTCGTGGATCTCTTTGCTAGACTTATTTCTGTGGAATCTGAGAACAGATATTTCGGATCCCATTGAAGACTATAGGGCCAAAGGAAATATCCTCCGATAACAAAGAGAAAGAAGCTTTCTGAGAAACTTCTTTGTGTTCTGTGAAATCATCTCACAGAGTTACAGCTTTCCCCTCAAGAAGCCTTTCGCTAAGACAGTTCTTGTGGAATTGGCAAAGTAATATTTGGAAGCCCATAGAGGGCTGTGGTGAAAAAGGAAATATCCTCAGATGAAATCTGGAAAGAAGCTTTCTGAGAAACTGCTTAGTGTTCTGTTAATTCATCTCACAGAGTTACATCTGTATTTCGTGGATCTCTTTGCTAGCCTTATTTCTGTGGAATCTGAGAAGAGATATTTCGGATCCCATTGAAGCCTACTGGGCCAAAGGAAATAATCTCCGATAACAAAGAGAAAGAAGCTTTCTGAGAAACTTCTTTGTGTTCTGTGAAATCATCTCACAGAGTTACCGCTTTCCTCTCAAGAAGCCTTTCGCTAAGACAGTTCTTGTGGAATTGGCAAAGTGATATTTGGAAGCCCATAGAGGGCTAAGGTGAAAAAGGAAATATCCTCAGATGGAATCTGGAAAGAAGCTTTCTGAGAAACTGCTGAGTGTTCTGTTAATTCATCTCACAGAGTTACATCTGTATTTCGTGGATCTCTTTGCTAGACTTATTTCTGTGGAATTTGAGAACAGATATTTCGGATCCCATTGAAGACTATGGGCCAAAGGAAATATCCTCCGATAACAAAGAGAAAGAAGCTTTCTGAGAAACTTCTTTGTGTTCTGTGAAATCATCTCACAGAGTTACAGCTTTCCCCTCAAGAAGCCTTTCGCTAAGAGAGTTCTTGTGGAATTGGCAAAGTGATATTTGGAAGCCCAAAGAGGGCTATGGTGAAAAAGGAAATATCATCAGATGAAATCTGGAAAGAAGCTTTCTGAGAAACTGCTGCGTGTTCTGTTAATTCATCTCACAGAGTTACATCTGTATTTCGTGGATCTCTTGGCTAGCCTTATTTCTGTGGAATCTGAGAACAGATATTTCGGATCCCATTGAAGACTATAGGGCCAAAGGAAATATCCTACGATAACAAAGAGAAAGAAGCTTTCTGAGAAACTTCTTTGTGTTCTGTGAAATCATCTCACAGAGTTACAGCTTTCCCCTCAAGAAGCCTTTCGCTAAGACAGTTCTTGTGGAATTGGCAAAGCGATATTTGGAAGCCCATAGTGGACTATGGTGAAAAAGGAAATATCCTCAGATGAAATCTGGAAAGAAGCTTTCTGAGAAACTGCTTAGTGTTCTGTTAATTCATCTCACAGGGTTACATCTTTTTTTCGTGGATCTCTTTGCTAGCCTTATTTCTGTGGAATCTGAGAACATATATTTCCGATCCCTTTGAAGACTATAGGGCCAAAGGAAATATCCTCCGATAACAAAGAGAAAGAAGCTTTATGAGAAACTTCTTTGTGTTCTGTGAAATCATCTCAAAGAGTTACAGCTTTCCCCTCAAGAAGCCTTTCGCTAAGACAGTTCTTGTGGAATTGGCAAAGTGATATTTGGAAGCCCATAGAGGGCTATGGTGAAAAAGGAAATATCCTCAGATGAAATCTGGAAAGAAGCTTTCTGTGAAACTGCTTAGTGTTCTGTTAATTCATCTCACAGAGTTACATCTGTATTTCGTGGATCTCTTTGCTAGCCTTATTTCTGTGGAATCTGAGAACAGATATTTCGGATCCCATTGAAGACTGTAGGGCCAAAGGAAATATCCTCCGATAACAAAGAGAAAGAAGCTTTCTGAGAAACTTCTGTGTGTTCTGTGAAATCATCTCACAGAGTTACAGCTTTCCCCTCAAGAAGCCTTTCGCTAAGACAGTTCTTGTGGAATTGGCAAAGTGATATTTGGAAGCCCATAGAGGGCTATGGTGAAAAAGGAAATATCCTCAGATGAAATCTGGAAGGAAGCTTTCTGAGAAACTGCTGAGTGTTCTGTTAATTCATCTCAGAGAATTACATCTGTATTTCGTGGATCTCTTTGCTAGCCTTATTTCTGTGGAATCTGAGAACAGATATTTCGGATCCTATTGAAAACTATAGGGCCAAAGGAAATATCCTCCGATAACAAAGAGAAAGAAGCTTTCTGAGAAACTTCTTTGTGTTCTGTGAAATCATCTCACAGAGTTACAGCTTTCCCCTCAAGAAGCCTTTCGCTAAGACAGTTCTTTTGGAATTGGCAAAGTGATATTTGGAAGCCCATAGAGGGCTATGGTGAAAAAGGAAATATCCTCAGATGAAATCTGGAAAGAAGCTTTCTGAGAAACTGCTTAGTGTTCTGTTAATTCATCTCACAGAGTTACATCTGTATTTCGTGGATCTCTTTGCTAGCCTTATTTCTTTGGAATCTGAGAACAGATATTTCGGATCCCTTTGAAGACTATAGGGCCAAAGGAAATAATCTCCGATAACAAAGAGAAAGAAGCTTTCTGAGAAACTTCTTTGTGTTCTGTGAAATCATCTCACAGAGTTACCGCATTCCCCTCAAGAAGCCTTTTGCTAAGACAGTTCTTGTGGAATTGGCAAAGTGATATTTGGAAGCCCATAGAGGGCTAAGGTGAAAAAGGAAATATCCTCAGATGAAATCTGGAAAGAAGCTTTCTGAGAAACTGCTGAGTGTTCTGTTAATTCATCTCACAGAGTTACATCTGTATTTCGTGGATCTCTTTGCTAGACTTATTTCTGTGGAATCTGAGAACAGATATTTCGGATCCCATTGAAGACTATAGGGCCAAAGGAAATATCCTCCGATAACAAAGAGAAAGAAGCTTTCTGAGAAACTTCTTTGTGTTCTGTGAAATCATCTCACAGAGTTACAGCTTTCCCCTCAAGAAGCCTTTCGCTAAGACAGTTCTTGTGGAATTGGCAAAGTGATATTTGGAAGCCCATAGAGGGCTATGGTGAAAAAGGAAATATCCTCAGATGAAATCTGGAAAGAAGCTTTCTGAGAAACTGCTGAGTGTTCTGTTAATTCATCTCACAGAGTTACATCTGTATTTCGTGGATCTCTTTGCTAGCCTTATTTCTGTGGAATCTGAGAAGAGATATTTCGGATCCCATTGAAGCCTATAGGGCCAAAGGAAATAATCTCCGATAACAAAGAGAAAAAAGCTTTCTGAGAAACTTCTTTGTGTTCTGTGAAATCATCTCACAGAGTTACCGCTTTCCTCTCAAGAAGCCTTTCGCTAAGACAGTTCTTGTGGAATTGGCAAAGTGATATTTGGAAGCCCATAGAGGGCTAAGGTGAAAAAGGAAATATCCTCAGATGGAATCTGGAAAGAAGCTTTCTGAGAAACTGCTGAGTGTTCTGTTAATTCATCTCACAGAGTTACATCTGGATTTCGTGGATCTCTTTGCTAGACTTATTTCTGTGGAATCTGAGAACAGATATTTCGGATCCCATTGAAGACTATAGGGCCAAAGGAAATATCCTCCGATAACAAGGAGAAAGAAGCTTTCTGAGAAACTTCTTTGTGTTCTGTGAAATCATCTCACAGAGTTACAGCTTTCCCCTCAAGAAGCCTTTCGCTAAGAGAGTTCTTGTGGAATTGGCAAAGTGATATTTGGAAGCCCAAAGAGGGCTATGGTGAAAAAGGAAATATCATCAGATGAAATCTGGAAAGAAGCTTTCTGAGAAACTGCTTACTGTACTGTTAATTCATCTCACAGAGTTACATCTGTATTTCGTGGATCTCTTTGCTAGCCTTATTTCTGTGGAATCTGAGAACAGATATTTCGGATACCTTTGAAGACTATAGGGCCAAAGGAAATATCCTCCGATAACAAAGAGAAAGAAGCTTTCTGAGAAACTTCTTTGTGTTCTGTGAAATCATCTCACAGAGTTACAGCTTTCCCCTCAAGAAGCCTTTCGCTAAGACAGTTCTTGTGGAATTGGCAAAGTGATATTTGGAAGCCCTTAGAGGTGTATGGATAAAAAGGAAATATCCTCAGATGAAATCTGGAAAGAAGCTTTCTGAGAAACTGCTGAGTGTTCTGTTAATTCATCTCACAGAGTTACATCTGTATTTCGTGGATCTCTTTGCTAGCCTTATTTCTGTGGAATCTGAGAACAGATATTTCGGATCCCATTGAAGACTATAGGGCCAAAGGAAATATCCTACGATAACAAAGAGAAAGAAGCTTTCTGAGAAACTTCTTTGTGTTCTGTGAAATCATCTCACAGAGTTACAGCTTTCCCCTCAAGAAGCCTTTCGCTATGACAGTTCTTGTGGAATTGGCAAAGTGATATTTGGTAGGCCATAGAGGGCTATGGTGAAAAAGGAAATATCCTCAGATGAAATCTGGAAAGAAGCTTTCTGAGAAACTGCTGAGTGTTCTGTTAATTCATCTCACAGAGTTACATCTGTATTTCGTGGATCTCTTTGCTAGACTTATTTCTGTGGAATCTGAGAACAGATATTTCGGATCCCATTGAAGACTATAGGGCCAAAGGAAATATCCTCCGATAACAAAGAGAAAGAAGCTTTCTGAGAAACTTCTTTGTGTTCTGTGAAATCATCTCACAGAGTTACAGCTTTCCCCTCAAGAAGCCTTTCGCTAAGACAGTTCTTGTGGAATTGGCAAAGTAATATTTGGAAGCCCATAGAGGGCTGTGGTGAAAAAGGAAATATCCTCAGATGAAATCTGGAAAGAAGCTTTCTGAGAAACTGCTTAGTGTTCTGTTAATTCATCTCACAGAGTTACATCTGTATTTCGTGGATCTCTTTGCTAGCCTTATTTCTGTGGAATCTGAGAAGAGATATTTCGGATCCCATTGAAGCCTACTGGGCCAAAGGAAATAATCTCCGATAACAAAGAGAAAGAAGCTTTCTGAGAAACTTCTTTGTGTTCTGTGAAATCATCTCACAGAGTTACCGCTTTCCTCTCAAGAAGCCTTTCGCTAAGACAGTTCTTGTGGAATTGGCAAAGTGATATTTGGAAGCCCATAGAGGGCTAAGGTGAAAAAGGAAATATCCTCAGATGGAATCTGGAAAGAAGCTTTCTGAGAAACTGCTGAGTGTTCTGTTAATTCATCTCACAGAGTTACATCTGTATTTCGTGGATCTCTTTGCTAGACTTATTTCTGTGGAATTTGAGAACAGATATTTCGGATCCCATTGAAGACTATGGGCCAAAGGAAATATCCTCCGATAACAAAGAGAAAGAAGCTTTCTGAGAAACTTCTTTGTGTTCTGTGAAATCATCTCACAGAGTTACAGCTTTCCCCTCAAGAAGCCTTTCGCTAAGAGAGTTCTTGTGGAATTGGCAAAGTGATATTTGGAAGCCCAAAGAGGGCTATGGTGAAAAAGGAAATATCATCAGATGAAATCTGGAAAGAAGCTTTCTGAGAAACTGCTGCGTGTTCTCTTAATTCATCTCACAGAGTTACATCTGTATTTCGTGGATCTCTTTGCTAGCCTTATTTCTGTGGAATCTGAGAACAGATATTTCGGATCCCATTGAAGACTATAGGGCCAAAGGAAATATCCTACGATAACAAAGAGAAAGAAGCTTTCTGAGAAACTTCTTTGTGTTCTGTGAAATCATCTCACAGAGTTACAGCTTTCCCCTCAAGAAGCCTTTCGCTAAGACAGTTCTTGTGGAATTGGCAAAGCGATATTTGGAAGCCCATAGTGGACTATGGTGAAAAAGGAAATATCCTCAGATGAAATCTGGAAAGAAGCTTTCTGAGAAACTGCTTAGTGTTCTGTTAATTCATCTCACAGGGTTACATCTTTTTTTCGTGGATCTCTTTGCTAGCCTTATTTCTGTGGAATCTGAGAACATATATTTCCGATCCCTTTGAAGACTATAGGGCCAAAGGAAATATCCTCCGATAACAAAGAGAAAGAAGCTTTATGAGAAACTTTTTGTGTTCTGTGAAATCATCTCAAAGAGTTACAGCTTTCCCCTCAAGAAGCCTTTCGCTAAGACAGTTCTTGTGGAATTGGCAAAGTGATATTTGGAAGCCCATAGAGGGCTATGGTGAAAAAGGAAATATCCTCAGATGAAATCTGGAAAGAAGCTTTCTGTGAAACTGCTTAGTGTTCTGTTAATTCATCTCACAGAGTTACATCTGTATTTCGTGGATCTCTTTGCTAGCCTTATTTCTGTGGAATCTGAGAACAGATATTTCGGATCCTATTGAAAACTATAGGGCCAAAGGAAATATCCTCCGATAACAAAGAGAAAGAAGCTTTCTGAGAAACTTCTTTGTGTTCTGTGAAATCATCTCACAGAGTTACAGCTTTCCCCTCAAGAAGCCTTTCGCTAAGACAGTTCTTTTGGAATTGGCAAAGTGATATTTGGAAGCCCATAGAGGGCTATGGTGAAAAAGGAAATATCCTCAGATGAAATCTGGAAAGAAGCTTTCTGAGAAACTGCTTAGTGTTCTGTTAATTCATCTCACAGAGTTACATCTGTATTTCGTGGATCTCTTTGCTAGCCTTATTTCTTTGGAATCTGAGAACAGATATTTCGGATCCCTTTGAAGACTATAGGGCCAAAGGAAATAATCTCCGATAACAAAGAGAAAGAAGCTTTCTGAGAAACTTCTTTGTGTTCTGTGAAATCATCTCACAGAGTTACCGCATTCCCCTCAAGAAGCCTTTTGCTAAGACAGTTCTTGTGGAATTGGCAAAGTGATATTTGGAAGCCCATAGAGGGCTAAGGTGAAAAAGGAAATATCCTCAGATGAAATCTGGAAAGAAGCTTTCTGAGAAACTGCTGAGTGTTCTGTTAATTCATCTCACAGAGTTACATCTGTATTTCGTGGATCTCTTTGCTAGACTTATTTCTGTGGAATCTGAGAACAGATATTTCGGATCCCATTGAAGACTATAGGGCCAAAGGAAATATCCTCCGATAACAAAGAGAAAGAAGCTTTCTGAGAAACTTCTTTGTGTTCTGTGAAATCATCTCACAGAGTTACAGCTTTCCCCTCAAGAAGCCTTTCGCTAAGACAGTTCTTGTGGAATTGGCAAAGTGATATTTGGAAGCCCATAGAGGGCTATGGTGAAAAAGGAAATATCCTCAGATGAAATCTGGAAAGAAGCTTTCTGAGAAACTGCTGAGTGTTCTGTTAATTCATCTCACAGAGTTACATCTGTATTTCGTGGATCTCTTTGCTAGCCTTATTTCTGTGGAATCTGAGAAGAGATATTTCGGATCCCATTGAAGCCTATAGGGCCAAAGGAAATAATCTCCGATAACAAAGAGAAAGAAGCTTTCTGAGAAACTTCTTTGTGTTCTGTGAAATCATCTCACAGAGTTACCGCTTTCCTCTCAAGAAGCCTTTCGCTAAGACAGTTCTTGTGGAATTGGCAAAGTGATATTTGGAAGCCCATAGAGGGCTAAGGTGAAAAAGGAAATATCCTCAGATGGAATCTGGAAAGAAGCTTTCTGAGAAACTGCTGAGTGTTCTGTTAATTCATCTCACAGAGTTACATCTGGATTTCGTGGATCTCTTTGCTAGACTTATTTCTGTGGAATCTGAGAACAGATATTTCGGATCCCATTGAAGACTATAGTGCCAAAGGAAATATCCTCCGATAACAAGGAGAAAGAAGCTTTCTGAGAAACTTCTTTGTGTTCTGTGAAATCATCTCACAGAGTTACAGCTTTCCCCTCAAGAAGCCTTTCGCTAAGAGAGTTCTTGTGGAATTGGCAAAGTGATATTTGGAAGCCCAAAGAGGGCTATGGTGAAAAAGGAAATATCATCAGATGAAATCTGGAAAGAAGCTTTCTGAGAAACTGCTTACTGTACTGTTAATTCATCTCACAGAGTTACATCTGTATTTCGTGGATCTCTTTGCTAGCCTTATTTCTGTGGAATCTGAGAACAGATATTTCGGATACCTTTGAAGACTATAGGGCCAAAGGAAATATCCTCCGATAACAAAGAGAAAGAAGCTTTCTGAGAAACTTCTTTGTGTTCTGTGAAATCATCTCACAGAGTTACAGCTTTCCCCTCAAGAAGCCTTTCGCTAAGACAGTTCTTGTGGAATTGGCAAAGTGATATTTGGAAGCCCTTAGAGGTCTATGGATAAAAAGGAAATATCCTCAGATGAAATCTGGAAAGAAGCTTTCTGAGAAACTGCTGAGTGTTCTGTTAATTCATCTCACAGAGTTACATCTGTATTTCGTGGATCTCTTTGCTAGCCTTATTTCTGTGGAATCTGAGAACAGATATTTCGGATCCCATTGAAGACTATAGGGCCAAAGGAAATATCCTACGATAACAAAGAGAAAGAAGCTTTCTGAGAAACTTCTTTGTGTTCTGTGAAATCATCTCACAGAGTTACAGCTTTCCCCTCAAGAAGCCTTTCGCTAAGACAGTTCTTGTGGAATTGGCAAAGCGATATTTGGAAGCCCATAGTGGACTATGGTGAAAAAGGAAATATCCTCAGATGAAATCTGGAAAGAAGCTTTCTGAGAAACTGCTTAGTGTTCTGTTAATTCATCTCACAGGGTTACATCTTTTTTTCGTGGATCTCTTTGCTAGCCTTATTTCTGTGGAATCTGAGAACATATATTTCCGATCCCTTTGAAGACTATAGGGCCAAAGGAAATATCCTCCGATAACAAAGAGAAAGAAGCTTTATGAGAAACTTCTTTGTGTTCTGTGAAATCATCTCAAAGAGTTACAGCTTTCCCCTCAAGAAGCCTTTCACTAAGACAGTTCTTGTGGAATTGGCAAAGTGATATTTGGAAGCCAATAGAGGGCTATGGTGAAAAAGGAAATATCCTCAGATGAAATCTGGAAAGAAGCTTTCTGTGAAACTGCTTAGTGTTCTGTTAATTCATCTCACAGAGTTACATCTGTATTTCGTGGATCTCTTTGCTAGCCTTATTTCTGTGGAATCTGAGAACAGTTATTTCGGATCCCATTGAAGACTGTAGGGCCAAAGGAAATATCCTCCGATAACAAAGAGAAAGAAGCTTTCTGAGAAACTTCTGTGTGTTCTGTGAAATCATCTCACAGAGTTACAGCTTTCCCCTCAAGAAGCCTTTCGCTAAGACAGTTCTTGTGGAATTGGCAAAGTGATATTTGGAAGCCCATAGAGGGCTATGGTGAAAAAGGAAATATCCTCAGATGAAATCTGGAAGGAAGCTTTCTGAGAAACTGCTGAGTGTTCTGTTAATTCATTCAGAGAATTACATCTGTATTTCGTGGATCTCTTTGCTAGCCTTATTTCTGTGGAATCTGAGAACAGATATTTCGGATCCTATTGAAAACTATAGGGCCAAAGGAAATATCCTCCGATAAAAAAGAGAAAGAAGCTTTCTGAGAAACTTCTTTGTGTTCTGTGAAATCATCTCACAGAGTTACAGCTTTCCCCTCAAGAAGCCTTTCGCTAAGACAGTTCTTGTGGAATTGGCAAAGTGATATTTGGAAGCCCATAGAGGGCTATGGTGAAAAAGGAAATATCCTCAGATGAAATTTGGAAAGAAGCTTTCTGAGAAACTGCTTAGTGTTCTGTTAATTCATCTCACAGAGTTACATCTGTATTTCGTGGATCTCTTTGCTAGCCTTATTTCTGTGGAATCTGTGAACAGATATTTCGGATCCCATTGAGGACTATAGGGCCAAAGAAATAATCTCCGATAACAAAGAGAAGGAAGCTTTCTAAGAAACTTCTTTGTGTTCTGTGAAATTATCTCACAGAGGCACAGCTTTCCCCTCAAGAAGCCTTTCGCTAAGACAGTTCTTGTGGAATTGGCAAAGTGATATTTGGAAGCCCATAGAGGGCTATGGTGAAAAAGGAAATATCTTCAGATGAAATCTGGAAAGAGCTTTCTGAGAAACTGCTGAGTGTGCTTTTAATTCATCTCACAGAGTTACATCTTTATTTTGTGGATCTCTTTGCTAGCCTTATTTCTGTGGAATCTGAGAACAGATATTTCGGATCCCTTTGAAGACTATAGGGCCAAAGGAAATATCCTCCGATAACAAAGAGAAAGAAGCTTTCTGAGAAACTTCTTTGTGTTCTTTGAAATCATCTCACAGAGTTACAGCTTTCCCCTCAAGAAGCCTTTCGCTAAGACAGTTCTTGTGGAATTGGCAAAGTGATATTTGGAAGCCCATAGAGGGCTATGGTGAAAAAGGAAATATCCTCAGATGAAATCTGGAAAGAAGCTTTCTGAGAAACTGCTTAGTGTTCTGTTAATTCATCTCACAGAGTTACATCTGTATTTCGTGGATCTCTTTGCTAGCCTTTTTTCTTTGGAATCTGAGAACAGATATTTCGGATCCCATTGAAGACTATAGGGCCAAAGGAAATATCCTCCGATAACAAAGAGAAAGAAGCTTTCTGTGAAACTTCTTTGTGTTCTGTAAAATCATCTCACAGAGTTACAGCTTTCCCCTCAAGAAGCCTTTCGCTAAGACAGTTCTTGTGGAATTGGCAAAGTGATATTGGGAAGCCCATAGAGGGCTATGGTGAAAAAGGAAATATCCTCAGATGAAATCTGGAAGGAAGCTTTCTGAGAAACTGCTTAGTGTTCTCTTAATTCATCTCACAGAATTACATCTGTATTTCGTGGATCTCTTGCTAGCTTTATTTCTGTGGAATCTGAGAACAGATATTTCGGATGCCATTGAAGACTACAGGGCCAAAGGAAAAATCCTCCGATAACAAAGAGAAAGAAGCTTTCTGATAAACTTCTTTGTGTTCTGTGAAATCATCTCACAGAGTTACAGCTTTCCCCTCAAGAAGCCTTTCGCTAAGACAGTTCTTGTGGAATTGGCAAAGTGATATTTGAACGCCCCTAGAGGGCTATGGTGAAAAAGGAAATATCGTCAGATGAAATCTAGAAAGAAGCTTTCTGAGAAACTGCTTAGTGTTCTGTTAATTCTTCTCACAGAGTTACATCTGTATTTCGTGGATCTCTTTGCTAGCCTTATTTCTGTGGAATCTGAGAACAGATATTTCGGATCCCATTGAAGACTATACGGCCAAAGGAAATAATCTCCGATAACAAAGAGAAAGAAGCTTTCTGAGAAACTTCTTTGTGTTCTGTGAAATCATCTCACAGAGTTACAGCTTTCCCCTCAAGAAGCCTTTCGCTAAGACAGTTCTTGTGGAATTGGCAAAGTGATATTTGGAAGCCCATAGAGGGCTATGGTGAAAAAGGAAATATCCTCAGATGAAATCTGGAAAGAAGCTTTCTGAGAAACTGCTGAGTGTTCTGTTAATTCATCTCACAGAGTTACATCTGTATTTCGTGCATCTCTTTGCTAGACTTATTTCTGTGGAATCTGAGAACAGATATTTCGCATCCCATTGAAGACTGTAGGGCCAAAGGAAAAAATCTCCGATAACAAAGAGAAAGAAGCTTTCTGAGAAACTTCTTTGTGTTCTGTGAAATCATCTCACAGAGTTAGAGCTTTCCCCTCAAGAAGCCTTTTGCTAAGACAGTTCTTGTGGAATTGGCAAAGTGATATTTGGAAGCCCATAGAGGGCTAAGGTGAAAAAGGAAATATCCTCAGATGAAATCTGGAAAGAAGCTTTCTGAGAAACTGCTGAGTGTTCTGTTAATTCATCTCACAGAGTTACATCTGTATTTCGTGGATCTCTTTGCTAGCCTTATTTCTGTGGAATCTGAGAAGAGATATTTCGGATCCCATTGAGGCCTATAGGGCCAAAGGAAATAATCTCCGATAACAAAGAGAAAGAAGCTTTCTGAGAAACTTCTTTGTGTTCTGTGAAATCATCTCACGGAGTTACCGCTTTCCTCTCAAGAAGCCTTTCGCTAAGACAGTTCTTGTGGAATTGGCAAAGTGATATTTGGAAGCCCATAGAGGGCTAAGGTGAAAAAGGAAATATCCTCAGATGGAATCTGGAAAGAAGCTTTCTGAGAAACTGCTGAGTGTTCTGTTAATTCATCTCACAGAGTTACATCTGTATTTCGTGGATCTCTTTGCTAGACTTATTTCTGTGGAATCTGAGAACAGATATTTCGGATCCCATTGAAGACTATGGGCCAAAGGAAATATCCTCCGATAACAAAGAGAAAGAAGCTTTCTGAGAAACTTCTTTGTGTTCTGTGAAATCATCTCACAGAGTTACAGCTTTCCCCTCAAGAAGCCTTTCGCTAAGACAGTTCTTGTGGAATTGGCAAAGTGATATTTGGAAGCCCCTAGAGGGCTATGGTGAAAAAGGAAATATCCTCAGATGAAATCTGGAAAGAAGCTTTCTGAGACACTGCTTAGTGTTCTGTTAATTCATCTCACAGAGTTACATCTGTATTTCGTGGATCTCTTTGCTAGCCTTATTTCTGTGGAATCTGAGAACAGATATTTCGGATCCCATTGAAGACTGTAGGGCCAAAGGAAATTTCCTCCGGTAACAAAGAGAAAGAAGCTTTCTGAGAAACTTCTTTGTGTTCTGTGAAATCATCTCACAGAGTTACAGCTTTCCCCTCAAGAAGCCTTTCGCTAAGACAGTCCTTTGGGAATTGGCAAAGTGATATTTGGAAGCCCATAGAGGGCTAGGGGAAAAAGGAAATATCCTCAGATGAAATCTAAAAAGAAGCTTTCTGAGAAACTGCTTAGTGTTCTGTTAATTCGTGTCACAGAGTTACATCTGTATTTCGTGGATCTCTTTGCTAGACTTATTTCTGTGGAATCTGAGAACAGATATTTCGGATCCCTTTGAAGACTATAGGGCCAAAGGAAATATCCTCCGATAACAAAGAGAAGGAAGCTTACTGAGAAACTTTTTTGTGTTCTGTGAAATTATCTCACAGAGTTACAGGTTTCCCCTCAAGAAGCCTTTCGCTAAGACAGTTCTTGTGGAATTGGCAAAGTGATATTTGGACGCCCCTAGAGGGCTATGGTGAAAAAGGAAATATCCTCAGATGAAATCTGGAAAGAAACTTTCTGAGAAACTGCTTAGTGTTCTGTTAATTCATCTCACAGAGTTACATCTGTATTTCGTGGATCTCTTTGCTAGCCTTATTTCTGTGGCATCGGAGAACAGATATTTCGGATCCCATTGAGGACTATAGGGCCAAAGGAAATAATCTCCGATAACAAAGAGAATGAAGCTTTCTGAGAAAGTTCTTTGTGTTCTGTGAAATCATCTCACAGAGTTACAGCTTTCCCCTCAAGAAGCCTTTCGCTAGGACAGTTCTTGTGGAATTGGCAAAGTGATATTTGGAAGCCCATAGAGGGCTATGGTGAAAAAGGAAATATCCTCAGATGCAATCTGGAAAGAGCTTTCTGAGAAACTGCTGAGTGTTCTGTTAATTCATCTCACAGAGTTACATCTGTATTTCGTGGATCTCTTTGCTAGCCTTATTTCTGTGGAAGCTGAGAACAGATATATCGGATCCCATTGAAGACTATAGGGCCAAAGGAAATATCCTCGGATAACAAAGAGAAAGAAGCTTTCTGAGAAATTTCTTTGTGTTCTCTGAAATCATCTCACAGAGTTACAGCTTTCCCCTCAAGAAGCCTTTCGCTAAGACAGTTCTTTTGGAATTGGCAAAGTGATATTTGGAGGCCCATAGAGGGCTATGGTGAAAAAGGAAATATCCTCAGATGAAATCTGGAAAGAAGCTTTCTGAGAAACTACTTAGTGTTCTGTTAATTCATCTCACCGAGTTACATCTGTATTTCGTGGATCTCTTTGCTAGCCTTATTTCTGTGGAATCGGAGAACAGATATTTCGGATCCCCTTGAAGACTATAGGGCCAAAGGAAA
This sequence comes from Macaca mulatta, assembly GCF_049350105.2. Taxonomy (NCBI): domain Eukaryota; kingdom Metazoa; phylum Chordata; class Mammalia; order Primates; family Cercopithecidae; genus Macaca; species Macaca mulatta. The sequence goes on from NC_133420.1 coordinate 28,241,224, forward strand.
TATCCTCCGATAACAAAGAGAAAGAAGCTTTCTGAGAAACTTCTTTGTGTTCTGTGAAATCATCTCACAGAGTTACAGCTTTCCCCTCAGGAAGCCTTTCGCTAAGACACTTCTTGTGGAATTGGCAAAGTGATATTTGGAAGCCCTTAGAGGGCTATGGTGAAAAAGGAAATATCCTCAGATGAAATCTGGAAAGAAGCTTTCTGAGAAACTGCTTAGTGTTCTGTTAATTCACCTCACAGAGTTACATCTGTATTTCGTGGATCTCTTTGCCAGCCTTATTTCTTTGGAATCTGAGAACAGATATTTCGGATCCCATTGAAGACTATAGGGCCAAAGGAAATATCCTCCGATAACAAAGAGAAAGAAGCTTTCTGAGAAACTTCTTTGTGTACTGTGAAATCATCTCACAGAGTTACAGCTTTCCCCTCAAGAAGCCTTTCGCTACGACAGTTCTTGTGGAATTGGCAAAGTGATATATGGATGCCCTTAGAGGGCTATGGTGAAAAAGGAAATATCCTCAGATGAAATCTGGAAAGAAGCTTTCTGAGAAACTGCTTAGTGTTCTGTTAATTCACCTCACAGAGTTACATCTGTATTTCGTGGATCTCTTTGCTAGCCTTTTTTCTGTGGAATCTGAGAACAGATATTGCCGATCCCTTTGAAGACTATAGGGCCAAAGGAAATATCCTCCGATAACAAAGAGAAAGAAGCTTTCTGAGAAACTTCTTTGTGTTCTGTGAAATCATCTCACAGAGTTACAGCTTTCCCCTCAAGAAGCCTTTCCTTAAGACAGTTCTTGTGGAATTGGCAGAGTGATATTTGGAAGCCCTTAGAGGGCTATGGTGAAAAAGGAAATATCCTCAGATGAAATCTGGAAAGAAGCTTTCTGAGAAACTGCTGAGTGTTCTGTTAATTCATCTCACAGAGTTACATCTGTATTTCGTGGATCTCTTTGCTAGCCTTATTTTTGTGGAATCTGAGAACAGATATTTCGGATCCCATTGAAGACTATAGGGCCAAAGGAAATATCCTCCGATAACAAAGAGAAAGAAGCTTTCTGAGAAACTTCTTTGTGTTCTGTGAAATCATCTCACAGAGTTACAGCTTTCCCCTCAAGAAGCCTTTCACTAAGACAGTTCTTGTGTAATTGGCAAAGTGATATTTGGAAGCCCATAGAGGGCTATGGTGAAAAAGGAAATATCCTCAGATGAAATCTGGAAAGAAGCTTTCTGAGAAACTGCTGAGTGTTCTGTTAATTCATCTCACAGAGTTACATCTGCATTTCGTGGATCTCTTTGCTAGCCTTATTTCTGTGGAATCTGAGAACAGATATTTCGGATCCCATTGAAGACTATAGGGGCAAAGGAAATATCCTCCGATAACAAAGAGAAAGAAGCTTTCTGAGAAACTTCTTTGTGTTCTGTGAAATCATCTCACAGAGTTACAGCTTTCCCCTCAAGAAGCCTTTCGCTAAGACAGTTCTTGGGGAATTAGCAAAGTTATATTTGGAAGCCCATTGAGGGCTCTGGGGAAAAAGGAAATATCCGCAGATGAAATCTGGAAAGAAGCTTTCTGTGAAACTGCTTAGTGTTCTGTTAATTCATGTCACAGAGTTACATCTGTATTTCGTGGATCTCTTTGCTAGACTTATTTCTGTGGAATCTGAGAACAGATATTTCGGATCCCTTTGAAGACTATAGGGCCAAAGGAAATATCCTCCGATAACAAAGAGAAAGAAGCTTACTGAGAAACTTCTTTGTATTCTGTGAAATCATCTCACAGAGTTACAGCTTTCCCCTCAAGAAGCGTTTCGCTAAGACAGTTCTTGTGGAATTTGGCAAAGTGATATTTGGACGCCCCTAGAGAGCTATGGTGAAAAAGGAAATATCCTCAGACGAAATCTGGAAAGAAGCTTTCTGAGAAACTGCTTAGTGTTCTGTTAATTCTTCTCACAGAGTTACTTCTGTATTTCGTGGATCTCTTTGCTAGCCTTATTTCTGGGGCATCTGAGAAGAGATATTTCGGATCCCATTGAGGACTATAGGGCCAAAGGAAATAATCTCCGATAACAAAGAGAAGGAAGCTTTCTGAGAAACTTCTTTGTGTTCTGTGAATTCATCTCACAGAGTTACAGCTTTCCCCTGAAGAAGCCTTTCGCTAAGACAGTTCTTGGGGAATTGGCAAAGTGATATTTGGAAGCCCATAGAGGGCTATGGTGAAAAAGGAAATATCCTCAGATGAAATCTGGAAAGAAGCTTTCTGTGAAACTGCTTAGTGTTCTGTTCATTCATCTCACAGAGTTACATCTGTATTTCGTTGATCTCTTTGCTAGACTTATTTCTGTGGAATGTGAGAACAGATATTTCGAATCCCTTTGAAGACTATAGGGCCAAAGGAAATATCTTCCGATAACAAAGAGAAAGAAGCTTACTGAGAAACTTCTTTGTGTTCTGTGAAATCATCTCACAGAGTTACAGCTTTCCCCTCAAGAAGCCTTTCGCTAAGACAGTTCTTGTGGAATTGGCAAAGTGATATTTGGACGCCCCTAGAGGGCTATGGTGAAAATGGAAATATCCTCAGATGTTCTGGAAAGAAGCTTTCTGAGAAACTGCTGAGTGTTCTGTTAATTCATCTCACAGAGTTACATCTGTATTTCGTGGATCTCTTTGCTAGCCTTATTTCTGTGGAATCGGAGAACAGATATTTCGGATCCCATTGAGGACTATAGGGCCAAAGGAAATAATCTCCGATAACAAAGAGAAGGAAGCTTTCTGAGAAACTTCTTTGTGTTCTGTGAAATCATCTCACAGAGTTACAGCTTTACTCTCAAGAAGCCTTTCGCTAAGACAGTTCTTGTGGAATTGGCAAAGTGATATTTGGAAGCCCATAGAGGGCTATGGTGAAAAAGGAAATATCCTCAGATGAAATCTGGAAAGAACTTTCTGAGAAACTGCTGAGTGTTCTGTTAATTCATCTCACAGTGTTACATCTGTATTTCGTGGATCTCTTTGCTAGCCTTATTTCTGTGGAATCGGAGAACAGATATTTCGGATCCCTTTGAGGACTATAGGGCCAAAGGAAATATCCTCCGATAACAAAGAGAAAGAAGCTTTCTGAGATACTTCTTTGTGTTCTGTGAAATCATCTCACAGAGTTACAGCTTTCCCCTCAGGAAGCCTTTCGCTCAGACAGTTCTTGTGGAATTGGCAAAGTGGTATTTGGAAGCCCTTAGAGGGCTATGGTGAAAAAGGAAATATCCTCAGATGAAATCTGGAAAGAAGCTTTCTGAGAAACTGCTTAGTGTTCTGTTAATTCACCTCACAGAGTTATATCTGTATTTCGTGGATCTCTTTGCTAGCCTTATTTCTTTGGAATCTGAGAACAGATATTTCGGATCCCATTGAAGACTATAGGGCCAAAGGAAATATCCTCCGATAACAAAGAGAAAGAAGCTTTCTGAGATACTTCTTTGTGTTCTGTGAAATCATCTCACAGAGTTACAGCGTTCCCCTCAGGAAGCCTTTCGCTCAGACAGTTCTTGTGGAATTGGCAAAGTGGTATTTGGAAGCCCTTAGAGGGCTATGGTGAAAAAGGAAATATCCTCAGATGAAATCTGGAAAGAAGCTTTCTGAGAAACTGCTTAGTGTTCTGTTAATTCACCTCACAGAGTTACATCTGTATTTCGTGGATCTCTCTGCTAGCCTTATTTCTTTGGAATCTGAGAACAGATATTTCGGATCCCATTGAAGACTATAGGGCCAAAGGAAATATCCTCCGATAACGAAGAGAAAGAAGCTTTCTGAGAAACTTCTTTGTGTTCTGTGAAATCATCTCACAGAGTTACAGCTTACCCCTCAAGAAGCCTTTCGCTAAGACAGTTCTTGTGGAATTGGCAAAGTGATATTGGGAAGCCCATAGAGGGCTATGGTGAAAAAGGAAATATCCTCAGATGAAATCTGGAAAGAAGCTTTCTGAGAAACTGCTGAGTGTTCTGTTAATTCATCTCACAGAGTTACATCTGTATTTCGTGGATCTCTTTGCTAGCCTTATTTCTGTGGAATCTGAGAACAGATATTTCGGATCCCATTGAAGACTATGGGGCCAAAGGAAATTTCCTCTGATAACAAAGAGAAAGAAGCTTTCTGAGAAACTTCTTTGTGTTCTGTGAAATCATCTCACAGAGTTACAGCTTTCCCCTCCAGAAGCCTTTCGCTAAGACAGTTCTTGTGGAATTGGCAAAGTGATATTTGGAAGCCCATAGAGGGCTATGGTGAAAAAGGAAATATCCTCAGATGAAATCTGGAAGGAAGCTTTCTGAGAAACTGCTGAGTGTTCTGTTAATTCATCTCACAGAATTACATCAGTATTTCGTGGATCTCTTTGCTAGCCTTATTTCTGTGGAATCTGAGAACAGATATTTCGGATCCCATTGAAGACTATAGGGCCAAAGGAAATATCCTCCGATAACAAAGAGAAAGAAGCTTTCTGAGAAACTTCTTTGTGTTCTGTGAAATCATCTCACAGAGTTACAGCTTTCCCCACAAGAAGCCTTTCGCTAAGACAGTTTTGTGGAATTGGCAAAGTGATATTTGCAAGCCCATAGAGGGCTATGGTGAAAAAGGAAATATCCTCAGATGAAATCTGGAAAGAAGCTTTCTGAGAAACTGCTTAGTGTTCTGTTAATTCATCTCACAGAGTTACATCTGTATTTCGTGGATCTCTTTGCTAGCCTTATTTCTGTGGAATCTGAGAAAAGATATTTCGGATCCCTTTGAAGACTATAGGGGCAAAGGAAATGTCCTCCGATAACAAAGAGAAAGAAGCTTTCTGAGAAACTTCTTTGTGTTCTGTGAAATCATCTCACAGAGTTACAGCTTTCCCCTCAAGAAGCCTTTCGCTAAGACAGTTCTTGTGGAATTGGCAAAGTGATATTTGGAAGCCCATAGAGGGCTCTGGGGAAAAAGGAAATATCCGCAGATGAAATCTGGAAAGAAGCTTTCTGTGAAACTGCTTAGTGTTCTGTTAATTCATGTCACAGAGTTACATCTGTATTTCGTGGATCTCTTTGCTAGACTTATTTCTGTGGAATCTGAGAACAGATATTTCGGATCCCTTTGAAGACTATAGGGCCAAAGGAAATATCCTCCGATAACAAAGAGAAAGAAGCTTACTGAGAAACTTCTTTGTGTTCTGTGAAATCATCTCACAGAGTTACAGCTTTCCCCTCAAGAAGCGTTTCGCTAAGACAGTTCTTGTGGAATTGGCAAAGTGATATTTGGACGCCCCTAGAGGGCTATGGTGAAAAAGGAAATATCCTCAGACGAAATCTGGAAAGAAGCTTTCTGAGAAACTGCTTAGTGTTCTGTTAATTCTTCTCACAGAGTTACTTCTGTATTTCGTGGATCTCTTTGCTAGCCTTATTTCTCTGGCATCTGAGAACAGATATTTCGGATCCCATTGAAGACTATAGGGCCAAAGGAAATAATCTCCGATAACAAAGAGAAGGAAGCTTTCTGAGAAACTTCTTTGTGTTCTGTGAAATCATCTCACAGAGTTACAGCTTTCCCCTCAAGAAGCCTTTCGCTAAGACAGTTCTTGGGCAATTGGCAAAGTGATATTTGGAAGCCCATACAGGGCTATGGTGAAAAAGGAAATATCCTCAGACGAAATCTGGAAAGAAGCTTTCTGTGAAACTGCTTAGTGTTCTGTTCATTCATCTCACAGAGTTACATCTGTATTTCGTTGATCTCTTTGCTAGACTTATTTCTGTGGAATCTGAGAACAGATATTTCGAATCCCTTTGAAGACTATAGGGCCAAAGGAAATATCCTCCGATAACAAAGAGAAAGAAGCTTACTGAGAAACTTCTTTGTGTTCTGTGAAATCATCTCACAGAGTTACAGCTTTACTCTCAAGAAGCCTTTCCTTAAGACAGTTCTTGTGGAATTGGCAAAGTGATATTTGGAAGCCCATAGAGGGCTATGGTGAAAAAGGAAATATCCTCAGATGAAATCTGGAAAGAAGTTTCTGAGAAACTGCTGATTGTTCTGTTAATTCATCTCACAGATTTACATCTGTATTTCGTGGATCTCTTTGCTAGCCTTATTTCTGTGGAATCTGAGAACAGATATTTCGGATCCCATTGAAGACTCTAGGGCCAAAGGAAATATCCTCCGATAACAAAGAGAAAGAAGCTTTCTGAGAAACTTCTTTGTGTTCTGTGAAATCATCTCACAGAGTTACAGCTTTCCCCTCAAGAAGCCTTTCACTAAGACAGTTCTTGTGTAATTGGCAAAGTGATATTTGGAAGCCCATAGAGGGCTATGGAGAAAAAGGAAATATCCTCAGATGAAATCTGGAAAGAAGCTTTCTGAGAAACTGCTGAGTGTTCTGTTAATTCATCTCACAGAGTTACATCTGTATTTCGTGGATCTCTTTTCTAGCCTTATTTCTGTGGAATCTGAGAACAGATATTTCGGATCCCTTTGAAGACTATAGGGCCAAAGGAAATATCCTCCGATAACAAAGAGAAAGAAGCTTTCTGAGAAACTTCTTTGTGTTCTGTGAAATCATCTCACAGAGTTACAGCTTTCCCCTCAAGAAGCCTTTCGCTAAGACAGTTCTTGGGGAATTGGCAAAGTTATATTTGGAAGCCCATAGAGGGCTCTGGGGAAAAAGGAAATATCCGCAGATGAAATCTGGAAAGAAGCATTCCTAAGAACTGCTTACTGTTCTGTTAATTCATGTCACAGAGTTACATCTGTATTTCGTGGATCTCTTTGCTAGCCTTATTTCTGTGGAATCTGAGAACAGATATTTCGGATCCCTTTGAAGACTATAGGGCCAAAGGAAATATCCTCCGATAACAAAGAGAAAGAAGCTTACTGAGAAACTTCTTTGTGTTCTGTGAAATCATCTCACAGAGTTACAGCTTTCCCCTCAAGAAGCGTTTCGCTAAGACAGTTCTTGTGGAATTTGGCAAAGTGATATTTGGACGCCCCTAGAGGGCTATGGTGAAAAAGGAAATATCCTCAGACGAAATCTGGAAAGAAGCTTTCTCAGAAACTGCTTAGTGTTCTGTTAATTCTTCTCACAGAGTTACTTCTGTATTTCGTGGATCTCTTTGCTAGCCTTATTTCTGTGGCATCTGAGAACAGATATTTCGGATCCCATTGAGGACTATAGGGCCAAAGGAAATAATCTCCGAAAACAAAGAGAAGGAAGCTTTCTGAGAAACTTCTTTGTGTTCTGTGAAATCATCTCACAGAGTTACAGCTTTCCCCTCAAGAAGCCTTTCGCTAAGACAGTTCTTGGGGAATTGGCAAAGTGATATTTGGAGCCCATAGAGGGCTATGGTGAAAAAGGAAATATCCTCAGATGAAATCTGGAAAGAAGCTTTCTGTGAAACTGCTTAGTGTTCTGTTCATTCATCTCACAGAGTTACATCTGTATTTCGTTGATCTCTTTGCTAGACTTATTTCTGTGGAATCTGAGAACAGATATTTCGAATCCCTTTGAAGACTATAGGGCCAAAGGAAATATCCTCCGATAACAAAGAGAAAGAAGCTTACTGAGAAACTTCTTTGTGTTCTGTGAAATCATCTCACAGAGTTACAGCTTTCCCCTCAAGAAGCCTTTCGCTAAGACAGTTCTTGTGGAATTGGCAAAGTGATATTTGGACGCCCCTAGAGGGCTATGGTGAAAATGGAAATATCCTCTGATGAATTCTGGAAAGAAGCTTTCTGAGAAACTGCTGAGTGTTCTGTTAATTCATCTCACAGAGTTACATCTGTATTTCGTGGATCTCTTTGCTAGCCTTATTTCTGTGGAATCGGAGAACAGATATTTCGGATCCCAGGGAGGACTATAGGGCCAAAGGAAATAATCTCCGATAACAAAGAGAAGGAAGCTTTCTGAGAAACTTCTTTGTGTTCTGTGAAATCATCTCACAGAGTTACAGCTTTACTCTCAAGAAGCCTTTCGCTAAGACAGTTCTTGTGGAATTGGCAAAGTGATATTTGGAAGCCCATAGAGGGCTATGGTGAAAAAGGAAATATCCTCAGATGAAATCTGGAAAGAACTTTCTGAGAAACTGCTGAGTGTTCTGTTAATTCATCTCACAGAGTTACATCTGTATTTCGTGGATCTCTTTGCTAGCCTTATTTCTGTGGAATCGGAGAACAGATATTTCGGATCCCATTGAGGACTATAGGGCCAAAGGAAATATCCTCCGATAACAAAGAGAAAGAAGCTTTCTGAGATACTTCTTTGTGTTCTGTGAAATCATCTCACAGAGTTACAGCTTTCCCCTCAGGAAGCCTTTCGCTCAGACAGTTCTTGTGGAATTGGCAAAGTGGTATTTGGAAGCCCTTAGGGGGCTATGGTGAAAAAGGAAATATCCTCAGATGAAATCTGGAAAGAAGCTTTCTGAGAAACTGCTTAGTGTTCTGTTAATTCACCTCACAGAGTTACATCTGTATTTCGTGGATCTCTTTGCTAGCCTTATTTCTTTGGAATCTGAGAACAGATATTTCGGATCCCATTGAAGACTATAGGGCCAAAGGAAATATCCTCCGATAACGAAGAGAAAGAAGCTTTCTGAGAAACTTCTTTGTGTTCTGTGAAATCATCTCACAGAGTTACAGCTTACCCCTCAAGAAGCCTTTCGCTACGACAGTTCTTGTGGAATTGGCAAAGTGATATATGGATGCCCTTAGAGGGCTATGGTGAAAAAGGAAATATCCTCAGATGAAATCTGGAAAGAAGCTTTCTGAGAAACTGCTTAGTGTTCTGTTAATTCATCTCACAGAGTTACATCTGTATTTCGTGGATCTCTTTGCTAGCCTTATTTCTGTGGAATCTGAGAACAGATATTGCCGATCCCTTTGAAGACTATAGGGCCAAAGGAAATATCCTCCGATAACAAAGAGAAAGAAGCTTTCTGAGAAACTTCTTTGTGTTCTGTGAAATCATCTCACAGAGTTACAGCTTTCCCCTCAAGAAGCCTTTCCTTAAGATAGTTCTTGTGGAATTGGCAGAGTGATATTTGGAAGCCCTTAGAGGGCTATGGTGAAAAAGGAAATATCCTCAGATGAAATCTGGAAAGAAGCTTTCTGAGAAACTGCTTAGTGTTCTGTTAATTCATCTCACAGAGTTACATCTGTATTTCGTGGATCTCTTTGCTAGCCTTATTTCTTTGGAATCTGAGAACAGATATTTCGGATTCCTATGAAGAGTATAGGGGCAAAGGAAATATCCTCCGATAACAAAGAGAAAGAAGCTTTCTGAGAAACTTCTTTGTGTTCTGTGAAATCATCTCACAGAGTTACAGCTTTCCCCTTAAGAAACCTTTCGCTAGGACAGTTCTTCTGGAATTGGCAAAGTGATATTTGGAAGCCCATAGAGGGCTATGGTGAAAAAGGAAATATCCTCAGATGAAATCTGGAAGGAAGCTTTCTGAGAAACTGCTGAGTGTTCTGTTAATTCATCTCACAGAGTTACATCTGTATTTCGTGGATCTCTTTTCTAGCCTTATTTTTGTGGAATCTGAGAACAGATATTTCGGATCCCATTGAAGACTATAGGGCCAAAGGAAATATCCTCCGATAACAAAGAGAAAGAAGCTTTCTGAGAAACTTCTTTGTGTTCTGTGAAATCATCTCACAGAGTTACAGCTTTCCCCTCAAGAAACCTTTCGCTAAGACAGTTCTTGTGGAATTGGCAAAGTGATATTTGGAAGCCCATAGAGGGCTATGGTGAAAAAGGAAATATCCTCAGATGAAATCTGGAAAGAAGCTTTCTGTGAAACTGCTTAGTGTTCTGTTAATTCATCTCACAGAGTTACATCTGTATTTCGTGGATCTCTTTGCTAGCCTTATTTCTGTGGAATCTGAAAACACATATTTCGGATCTCTTTGAAGACCATAGGGCCAAAGGAAATATCCTCCGATAACAAAGAGAAAGAAGCTTTCTGAGAAACTTCTTTGTGTTCTGTGAAATCATCTCACAGAGTTACAGCTTTCCCCTCAAGAAGCCTTTCGCTAAGACAGTTCTTGTGGAATTGGCAAAGTGATATTTGGAAGACCATAGAGGGCTATGGTGAAAAAGGAAATATCCTCAGATAAAATCTGGAAGGAAGCTTTCTGAGAAACTGCTGAGTGTTCTGTTAATTCATCTCACAGAATTACATCTGTATTTCGTGGATCTCTTTGCTAGCCTTATTTCTGTGGAATCTGAGAACAGATATTTCGTATCCCATTGAAGACTATAGGGCCAAAGGAAATATCCTCCGATAACAAAGAGAAAGAAGCTTTCTGAGAAACTTCTTTGTGTTCTGTGAAATCATCTCACAGAGTTACAGCTTTCCCCACAAGAAGCCTTTCGCTAAGACAGTTTTGTGGAATTGGCAAAGTGATATTTGCAAGCCCATAGAGGGCTATGGTGAAAAAGGAAATATCCTCAGATGAAATCTGGAAAGAAGCTTTCTGAGAAACTGCTTAGTGTTCTGTTAATTCATCTCACAGAGTTACATCTGTATTTCGTGGATCTCTTTGCTAGACTTATTTCTGTGGAATCTGAGAAAAGATATTTCGGATCCCTTTGAAGACTATAGGGCCAAAGGAAATATCCTCCGATAACAAAGAGAAAGAAGCTTACTGAGAAACTTCTTTGTGTTCTGTGAAATCATCTCACAGAGTTACAGCTTTCCCCTCAAGAAGCGTTTCGCTAAGACAGTTCTTGTGGAATTGGCAAAGTGATATTTGGACGCCCCTAGAGGGCTATGGTGAAAAAGGAAATATCCTCAGACGAAATCTGGAAAGAAGCTTTCTGAGAAACTGCTTAGTGTTCTGTTAATTCTTCTCACAGAGTTACTCTGTATTTCGTTGATCTCTTTGCTAGACTTATTTCTGTGGAATCTGAGAACAGATATTTCGAATCCCTTTGAAGACTATAGGGCCAAAGGAAATATCCTCCGATAACAAAGAGAAAGAAGCTTACTGAGAAACTTCTTTTTGTTCTGTGAAATCATCTCACAGAGTTACAGCTTTACTCTCAAGAAGCCTTTCCTTAAGGCAGTTCTTGTGGAATTGGCAAAGTGATATTTGGAAGCCCATAGAGGGCTATGGTGAAAAAGGAAATATCCTCAGATGAAATCTGGAAAGAACTTTCTGAGAAACTGCTGATTGTTCTGTTAATTCATCTCACAGAGTTACATCTGTATTTCGTGGATCTCTTTGCTAGCCTTATTTCTGTGGAATCTGAGAACAGATATTTCGGATCCCATTGAATACTCTAGGGCCAAAGGAAATATCCTCGGATAACAAAGAGAAAGAAGCTTTCTGAGAAATTTCTTTGTGTTCTCTGAAATCATCTCACAGAGTTACAGCTTTCCCCTCAAGAAGCCTTTCGCTAAGACAGTTCTTGTGGAATTTGCAAAGTGATATTTGGAAGCCCATAGAGGGCTATGGTGAAAAAGGAAATATCCTCAGATGAAATCTGGAAAGATTTCTGAGAAACTGCTGAGTGTTCTGTTAATTCATCTCTCAGAGTTACACCTGTATTTCGTGGATCTCTTTGCTAGCCTTATTTCTGTGGAATCGGAGAACAGATATTTCGGATCCCATTGAGGACTATAGGGCCAAAGGAAATATCCTCCGATAACAATGAGAAAGAAGCTTTCTGAGATACTACTTTGTGTTCTGTGAAACCATCTCACAGAGTTACAGCTTTCCCCTCAGGAAGCCTTTCGCTAAGACAGTTCTTGTGGAATTGGCAAAGTGGTATTTGGAAGCCCTTAGAGGGCTATGGTGAAAAAGGAAATATCCTCAGATGAAATCTGGAAAGAAGCTTTCTGAGAAACTGCTTAGTGTTCTGTTAATTCACCTCACAGAGTTACATCTGTATTTCATGGATCTCTTTGCTAGCCTTATTTCTTTGGAATCTGAGAACAGATATTTCGGATCCCATTGAAGACTATAGGGCCAAAGGAAATATCCTCCGATAACAAAGAGAAAGAAGCTTTCTGAGAAACTTCTTTGTGTTCTGTGAAATCATCTCACAGAGTTACAGCTTACCCCTCAAGAAGCCTTTCGCTAAGACAGTTCTTGTGGAATTGGCAAAGTGATATTGGGAAGCCCATAGAGGGCTATGGTGAAAAAGGAAATATCCTCAGATGAAATCTGGAAAGAAGCTTTCTGAGAAACTGCTTAGTGTTCTGTAAATTCATCTCACAGAGTTACATCTGTATTTCGTGGATCTCTTTGCTAGCCTTATTTTTGTGGAATCTGAGAACAGATATTTCGGATCCCATTGAAGACTATAGGGCCAAAGGAAATATCCTCCGATAACAAAGAGAAAGAAGCTTTCTGAGAAACTTCTTTGTGTTCTGTGAAATCATCTCACAGAGTTACAGCTTTCCCCTCAAGAAACCTTTCGCTAAGACAGTTCTTGTGGAATTGGCAAAGTGATATTTGGAAGCCCATAGAGGGCTATGGTGAAAAAGGAAATATCCTCAGATGAAATCTGGAAAGAAGCTTTCTGTGAAACTGCTTAGTGTTCTGTTAATTCATCTCACAGAGTTACATCTGTATTTCGTGGATCTCTTTGCTAGCCTTATTTCTGTGGAATCTGAAAACACATATTTCGGATCTCTTTGAAGACCATAGGGCCAAAGGAAATATCCTCCGATAACAAAGAGAAAGAAGCTTTCTGAGAAACTTCTTTGTGTTCTGTGAAATCATCTCACAGAGTTACAGCTTTCCCCTCAAGAAGCCTTTCGCTAAGACAGTTCTTGTGGAATTGGCAAAGTGATATTTGGAAGACCATAGAGGGCTATGGTGAAAAAGGAAATATCCTCAGATAAAATCTGGAAGGAAGCTTTCTGAGAAACTGCTGAGTGTTCTGTTAATTCATCTCACAGAATTACATCTGTATTTCGTGGATCTCTTTGCTAGCCTTATTTCTGTGGAATCTGAGAACAGATATTTCGTATCCCATTGAAGACTATAGGGCCAAAGGAAATATCCTCCGATAACAAAGAGAAAGAAGCTTTCTGAGAAACTTCTTTGTGTTCTGTGAAATCATCTCACAGAGTTACAGCTTTCCCCACAAGAAGCCTTTCGCTAAGACAGTTTTGTGGAATTGGCAAAGTGATATTTGCAAGCCCATAGAGGGCTATGGTGAAAAAGGAAATATCCTCAGATGAAATCTGGAAAGAAGCTTTCTGAGAAACTGCTTAGTGTTCTGTTAATTCATCTCACAGAGTTACATCTGTATTTCGTGGATCTCTTTGCTAGACTTATTTCTGTGGAATCTGAGAAAAGATATTTCGGATCCCTTTGAAGACTATAGGGCCAAAGGAAATATCCTCCGATAACAAAGAGAAAGAAGCTTACTGAGAAACTTCTTTGTGTTCTGTGAAATCATCTCACAGAGTTACAGCTTTCCCCTCAAGAAGCGTTTCGCTAAGACAGTTCTTGTGGAATTGGCAAAGTGATATTTGGACGCCCCTAGAGGGCTATGGTGAAAAAGGAAATATCCTCAGACGAAATCTGGAAAGAAGCTTTCTGAGAAACTGCTTAGTGTTCTGTTAATTCTTCTCACAGAGTTACTTCTGTATTTCGTTGATCTCTTTGCTAGACTTATTTCTGTGGAATCTGAGAACAGATATTTCGAATCCCTTTGAAGACTATAGGGCCAAAGGAAATATCCTCCGATAACAAAGAGAAAGAAGCTTACTGAGAAACTTCTTTTTGTTCTGTGAAATCATCTCACAGAGTTACAGCTTTACTCTCAAGAAGCCTTTCCTTAAGGCAGTTCTTGTGGAATTGGCAAAGTGATATTTGGAAGCCCATAGAGGGCTATGGTGAAAAAGGAAATATCCTCAGATGAAATCTGGAAAGAACTTTCTGAGAAACTGCTGATTGTTCTGTTAATTCATCTCACAGAGTTACATCTGTATTTCGTGGATCTCTTTGCTAGCCTTATTTCTGTGGAATCTGAGAACAGATATTTCGGATCCCATTGAATACTCTAGGGCCAAAGGAAATATCCTCGGATAACAAAGAGAAAGAAGCTTTCTGAGAAATTTCTTTGTGTTCTCTGAAATCATCTCACAGAGTTACAGCTTTCCCCTCAAGAAGCCTTTCGCTAAGACAGTTCTTGTGGAATTTGCAAAGTGATATTTGGAAGCCCATAGAGGGCTATGGTGAAAAAGGAAATATCCTCAGATGAAATCTGGAAAGATTTCTGAGAAACTGCTGAGTGTTCTGTTAATTCATCTCTCAGAGTTACACCTGTATTTCGTGGATCTCTTTGCTAGCCTTATTTCTGTGGAATCGGAGAACAGATATTTCGGATCCCATTGAGGACTATAGGGCCAAAGGAAATATCCTCCGATAACAATGAGAAAGAAGCTTTCTGAGATACTACTTTGTGTTCTGTGAAACCATCTCACAGAGTTACAGCTTTCCCCTCAGGAAGCCTTTCGCTAAGACAGTTCTTGTGGAATTGGCAAAGTGGTATTTGGAAGCCCTTAGAGGGCTATGGTGAAAAAGGAAATATCCTCAGATGAAATCTGGAAAGAAGCTTTCTGAGAAACTGCTTAGTGTTCTGTTAATTCACCTCACAGAGTTACATCTGTATTTCATGGATCTCTTTGCTAGCCTTATTTCTTTGGAATCTGAGAACAGATATTTCGGATCCCATTGAAGACTATAGGGCCAAAGGAAATATCCTCCGATAACAAAGAGAAAGAAGCTTTCTGAGAAACTTCTTTGTGTTCTGTGAAATCATCTCACAGAGTTACAGCTTACCCCTCAAGAAGCCTTTCGCTAAGACAGTTCTTGTGGAATTGGCAAAGTGATATTGGGAAGCCCATAGAGGGCTATGGTGAAAAAGGAAATATCCTCAGATGAAATCTGGAAAGAAGCTTTCTGAGAAACTGCTTAGTGTTCTGTAAATTCATCTCACAGAGTTACATCTGTATTTCGTGGATCTCTTTGCTAGCCTTATTTTTGTGGAATCTGAGAACAGATATTTCGGATCCCTTTGAAGACTATAGGGCCAAAGGAAATATCCTCCGATAACAAAGAGAAAGAAGCTTTCTGAGAAACTTCTTTGTGTTCTGTGAAATCATCTCACAGAGTTACAGCTTTCCCCTCAAGAAGCCTTTCACTAAGACAGTTCTTGTGTAATTGGCAAAGTGATATTTGGAAGCCCATAGAGGGCTATGGTGAAAAAGGAAATATCCTCAGATGAAATCTGGAAAGAAGCTTTCTGAGAAACTGCTGAGTGTTCTGTTAATTCATCTCACAGAGTTACATCTGTATTTCGTGGATCTCTTTGCTAGCCTTATTTCTGTGGAATCTGAGAACAGATATTTCGGATCCCTTTGAAGGCTATAGGGCCAAAGGAAATATCCTCCGATAACAAAGAGAAAGAAGCTTTCTGAGAAACTTCTTTGTGTTCTGTGAAATCATCTCACAGAGTTACAGCTTTCCCCTCAAGAAGCCTTTCGCTAAGACAGTTCTTGTGGAATTGGCAAAGTGATATTTGGAAGCCCATAGAGGGCTATGGTGAAAAAGGAAATATCCTCAGACGAAATCTGGAAGGAAGCTTTCTGAGAAACTGCTGAGTGTTCTGTTAATTCATCTCACAGAATTACATCTGTATTTCGTGGATCTCTTTGCTAGCCTTATTTCTGTGGAATCTGAGAACAGATATTTCGGATCCCATTGAAGACTACAGGGCCAAAGGAAATATCCTCCGATAACAAAGAGAAAGAAGCTTTCTGAGAAACTTCTTTGTGTTCTGTGAAATCATCTCACAGAGTTACAGCTTTCCCCACAAGAAGCCTTTCGCTAAGACAGTTTTGTGGAATTGGCAAAGTGATATTTGCAAGCCCATAGAGGGCTATGGTGAAAAAGGAAATATCCTCAGATGAAATCTGGAAAGAAGCTTTCTGAGAAACTGCTTAGTGTTCTGTTAATTCTTCTCACAGAGTTACATATGTATTTCGTGGATCTCTTTGCTAGCCTTATTTCTGTGGAATCTGAGAACAGATATTTCGGATCCCATTGAGGACTATAGGGCCAAAGGAAATAATCTCCGATAACAAAGAGAAGGAAGCTTTCTGAGAAACTTCTTTGTGTTCTGTGAAATCATCTCACAGAGTTACAGCTTTCCCCTCAAGAAGCTTTTCGCTAAGACAGTCCTTTGGGAATTGGAAAAGTGATATTTGGAAGCCCTTAGAGGGCTATGGGGAAAAAGGAAATATCCTCAGATGAAATCTGGAAAGAAGCTTTCTGAGAAACTGCTTAGTGTTCTGTTAATTCGTGTCACAGAGTTACATCTGTATTTCGTGGATCTCTTTGCTAGACTTATTTCTGTGGAATCTGAGAACAGATATTTCGGATCCCTTTGAAGACTATAGGGCCAAAGGAAATATCCTCCGATAACAAAGAGAAAGAAGCTTACTGAGAAACTTTTTTGTGTTCTGTGAAATCATCTCACAGAGTTACAGCTTTCCCCTCAAGAAGCCTTTCGCTAAGACAGTTCTTGTGGAATTGGCAAAGTGATATTTGGACGCCCATAGAGGGCTATGGTGAAAAAGGAAATATCCTCAGATGAAATCTGGAAAGAAGCTTTCTGAGAAACTGCTTAGTGTTCTGTTAATTCATCTCACAGAGTTACATCTGTATTTCGTGGATCTCTTTGCTAGCCTTATTTCTGTGGAATCTGAGAACAGATATATCGGATCCCATTGAAGACTATAGGGCCAAAGGAAATATCCTCGGATAACAAAGAGAAAGAAGCTTTCTGAGAAATTTCTTTGTGTTCTCTGAAATCATCTCACAGAGTTACAGCTTTCCCCTCAGGAAGCCTTTCGCTAAGACAGTTCTTTTGGAATTGGCAAAGTGATATTTGGAGGCCCATAGAGGGCTATGGTGAAAAAGGAAATATCCTCAGATGAAATCTGGAAAGAATTCTGAGAAACTGCTGAGTGTTCTGATAATTCATTTCACAGAGTTACATCTGTATTTCGTGGATCTCTTTGCTAGCCTTATTTCTGTGGAATCGGAGAACAGATATTTCGGATCCCATTGAGGATTATAGGGCCAAAGGAAATATCCTCCGATAACAAAGAGAAAGAAGCTTTCTGAGAAACTTCTTTGTGTTCTGTGAAATCATCTCACAGAGTTACAGCTTTCCCCACAAGAAGCCTTTCGCTAAGACAGTTTTGTGGAATTGGCAAAGTGATATTTGCAAGCCCATAGAGGGCTATGGTGAAAAAGGAAATATCCTCAGATGAAATCTGGAAAGAAGCTTTCTGAGAAACTGCTTAGTGTTCTGTTAATTCATCTCACAGAGTTACATCTGTATTTCGTGGATCTCTTTGCTAGCCTTATTTCTGTGGAATCTGAGAACAGATATTTCGGATCCCATTGAAGACTATAGGGCCAAAGGAAATAATCTCCGATAACAAAGAGAAGGAAGCTTTCTGAGAAACTTCTTTGTGTTCTGTGAAATCATCTCACAGAGTTACAGCTTTCCCCTCAAGAAGCCTTTCGCTAAGACAGTTCTTGTGGAATTGGCAAAGTGATATTTGGAAGCCCATAGAGGGCTATGGTGAAAAAGGAAATATCCTCACATGAAATCTGGAAAGAAGCTTTCTGAGAAACTGCTTAGTGTTCTGTTAATTCATGTCACAGAGTTACATCTGTATTTCGTGGATCTCTTTGCTAGACTTATTTCTGTGGAATCTGAGAACAGATATTTCGGATCCCTTTGAAGACTATAGGGCCAAAGGAAATATCCTCCGATAACAAAGAGAAAGAAGCTTACTGAGAAACTTCTTTGTGTTCTGTGAAATCATCTCACAGAGTTACAGCTTTCCCCTCAAAAAGCGTTTCGCTAAGACAGTTCTTGTGGAATTTGGCAAAGTGATATTTGGACGCCCCTAGAGAGCTATGGTGAAAAAGGAAATATCCTCAGACGAAATCTGGAAAGAAGCTTTCTGAGAAACTGCTTAGTGTTCTGTTAATTCTTCTCACAGAGTTACTTCTGTATTTCGTGGATCTCTTTGCTAGCCTTATTTCTGTGGCATCTGAGAACAGATATTTCGGATCCCATTGAGGACTATAGGGCCAAAGGAAATAATCTCCGATAACAAAGAGAAGGAAGCTTTCTGAGAAACTTCTTTGTGTTCTGTGAAATCATCTCACAGAGTTACAGCTTTCCCCTCAAGAAGCCTTTCGCTAAGACAGTTCTTGGGGAATTGGCAAAGTGATATTTGGAAGCCCATAGAGGGCTATGGTGAAAAAGGAAATATCCTCAGATGTAATCTGGAAAGAAGCTTTCTGTGAAACTGCTTAGTGTTCTGTTCATTCATCTCACAGAGTTACATCTGTATTTCGTTGATCTCTTTGCTAGACTTATTTCTGTGGAATCTGAGAACAGATATTTCGAATCCCTTTGAAGACTCTAGGGCCAAAGGAAATATCCTCCGATAACAAAGAGAAAGAAGCTTACTGAGAAACTTCTTTGTGTTCTGTGAAATCATCTCACAGAGTTACAGCTTTCCCCTCAAGAAGCCTTTCGCTAAGACAGTTCTTGTGGAATTGGCAAAGTGATATTTGGACGCCCCTAGAGGGCTATGGTGAAAATGGAAATATCCTCAGATGAATTCTGGAAAGAAGCTTTCTGAGAAACTGCTGAGTGTTCTGTTAATTCATCTCACAGAGTTACATCTGTATTTCGTGGATCTCTTTGCTAGCCTTATTTCTGTGGAATCGGAGAACAGATATTTCGGATCCCATTGAGGACTATAGGGCCAAAGGAAATAATCTCCGATAACAAAGAGAAGGAAGCTTTCTGAGAAACTTCTTTGTGTTCTGTGAAATCATCTCACAGAGTTACAGCTTTACTCTCAAGAAGCCTTTCGCTAAGAAAGTTCTTGTGGAATTGGCAAAGTGATATTTGGAAGCCCATAGAGGGCTATGGTGAAAAAGGAAATATCCTCAGATGAAATCTGGAAAGAACTTTCTGAGAAACTGCTGAGTGTTCTGTTAATTCATCTCACAGAGTTACATCTGTATTTCGTGGATCTCTTTGCTAGCCTTATTTCTGTGGAATCGGAGAACAGATATTTCGGATCCCATTGAGGACTATAGGGCCAAAGGAAATATCCTCCGATAACAAAGAGAAAGAAGCTTTCTGAGATACTTCTTTGTGTTCTGTGAAATCATCTCACAGAGTTACAGCTTTCCCCTCAGGAAGCCTTTCGCTCAGACAGTTCTTGTGGAATTGGCAAAGTGGTATTTGGAAGCCCTTAGAGGGCTATGGTGAAAAAGGAAATATCCTCAGATGAAATCTGGAAAGAAGCTTTCTGAGAAACTGCTGAGTGTTCTGTTAATTCATCTCACAGAATTACATCAGTATTTCGTGGATCTCTTTGCTAGCCTTATTTCTGTGGAATCTGAGAACAGATATTTCGGATCCCATTGAAGACTATAGGGCCAAAGGAAATATCCTCCGATAACAAAGAGAAAGAAGCTTTCTGAGAAACTTCTTTGTGTTCTGTGAAATCATCTCACAGAGTTACAGCTTTCACCTTAAGAAGCCTTTCGCTAAGACAGTTCTTGTGGAATTGGCATAGTGATATTTGGAAGCCCATAGAGGGCTATGGTGAAAAAGGAAATATCCTCAGATGAAATCTGGAAAGAAGCTTTCTGAGAAACTGCTGAGTGTTCTGTTAATTCATCTCACAGAGTTACATCTGTATTTCGTGGATCTCTTTGCTAGCCTTATTTCTGTGGAATCTGAGAACAGATATTTCGGATCCCATTGAAGACTATGGGGCCAAAGGAAATTTCCTCTGATAACAAAGAGAAAGAAGCTTTCTGAGAAACTTCTTTGTGTTCTGTGAAATCATCTCACAGAGTTACAGCTTTCCCCTCCAGAAGCCTTTCGCTAAGACAGTTCTTGTGGAATTGGCAAAGTGATATTTGGAAGCCCATAGAGGGCTATGGTGAAAAAGGAAATATCCTCAGATGAAATCTGGAAAGAAGCTTTCTGAGAAACTGCTGAGTGTTCTGTTAATTCATCTCACAGAATTACATCAGTATTTCGTGGATCTCTTTGCTAGCCTTATTTCTGTGGAATCTGAGAACAGATATTTCGGATCCCTTTGAAGACTATAGGGCCAAAGGAAATATCCTCCGATAACAAAGAGAAAGAAGCTTTCTGAGAAACTTCTTTGTGTTCTGTGAAATCATCTCACAGAGTTACAGCTTTCCCCTCAAGAAGCCTTTCGCTAAGACAGTTCTTGTGGAGTTGGCAAAGTGATATTTGGAAGCCCATAGAGGGCTATGGTGAAAAAGGAAATATCCTCAGATGAAATCTGGAAGGAAGCTTTCTGAGAAACTGCTTAGTGTTCTGTTAGTTCATATCACAGAGTTACATCTCTATTTCGTGGATCTCTTTGCTAGCCTTATTTCTTTGGAATCTGAGAACAGATATTTCGGATTCCTATGAAGACTATAGGGGCAAAGGAAATATCCTCCGATAACAAAGAGAAAGAAGCTTTCTGAGAAACTTCTTTGTGTTCTGTGAAATCATCTCACAGAGTTACAGCTTTCAACTCAAGAAGCCTTTCGCTAAGACAGTTCTTGTGGAGTTGGCATAGTGATATTTGGAAGCCCATAGAGGGCTATGGTGAAAAAGGAAATATCCTCAGATGAAATCAGGAAGGAAGCTTTCTGAGAAACTGCTTAGTGTTCTGTTAGTTCATCTCACAGAGTTACATCTCTATTGCGTGGATCTCTTTGCTAGCCTTATTTCTGTGGAATCTGAGAACAGATATTTCGGATCCCATTGAAGACTATAGGGCCAAAGGAAATATCCTCCGATAACAAAGAGAAAGAAGCTTTCTGAGAAACTTCTTTGTGTTCTGTGAAATCATCTCACAGAGTTACAGCTTTCCCCTCAAGAAACCTTTCGCTAGGACAGTTCTTCTGGAATTGGCAAAGTGATATTTGGAAGCCCATAGAGGGCTATGGTGAAAAAGGAAATATCCTCAGATGAAATCTGGAAGGAAGCTTTCTGAGAAACTGCTGAGTGTTCTGTTAATTCATCTCACAGAGATACATCTGTATTTCGTGGATCTCTTTCCTAGCCTTATATCTGTGGAATCTGAGAACAGATATTTCGGATCCCTTTGAAGACTATAGGGCCAAAGGAAATATCCTCCGATAACAAAGAGAAAGAAGCTTTCTGAGAAACTTCTTTGTGTTCTGTGAAATCATCTCACAGAGTTGCAGCTTTCCCCTCAAGAAGACTTTCGCTAAGACAGTTCTCCTGGAATTGGCAAAGTGATATTTGGAAGCCCATAGAGGGCTATGGTGAAAAAGGAAATATCCTCAGATGAAATCTGGAAGGAAGCTTTCTGTGAAACTGCTTAGTGTTCTGTTAATTCATCTCACAGAGTTACATCTGTATTTCGTGGATCTCTTTGTTAGCCTTATTTCTGTGGAATCTGAAAACAGATATTTCGGATCCCTTTGAAGACTATAGGGCCAAAGGAAATATCCTCCGATAACAAAGAGAAAGAAGCTTTCTGAGAAACTTCTTTGTGTTCTGTGAAATCATCTCACAGAGTTACAGCTTTCCCCTCAAGAAGCCTTTCGCTAAGACAGTTCTTGTGGAATTGGCAAAGTGATATTTGGAAGCCCATAGAGGGCTATGGTGAAAAAGGAAATATCCTCAGATGAAATCTGGAAAGAAGCTTTCTGTGAAACTGCTTAGTGTTCTGTTAATTCATCTCACAGAGTTACATCTGTATTTCGTGGATATATTTGCTAGCCTTATTTCTTTGGAATCTGAGAACAGATATTTCGGATCCCCTTGAAGACTATAGGGCCAAAGGAAATATCCTCCGATAACAAAGAGAAAGAAGCTTTCTGAGAAACTTCTTTGGTTTCTGTGAAATCATCTCACAGAGTTACAGCTTTCCCCTCAAGAAGTCTTTCGCTAGGACAGTTCTTCTGGAATTGGCAAAGTGATATTTGGAAGCCCATAGAGGGCTATGGTGAAAAAGGAAATATCCTCAGATGAAATCTGGAAGGAAGCTTTCTGAGAAACTGCTTAGTGTTCTGTTAATTCATCTCACAGAGTTACATCTGTATTTCGTGGATCTCTTTGCTAGCCTTATATCTGTGGAATCTGAGAACAGATATTTCGGATCCCATTGAAGACTATAGGGCCAAAGGAAATATCCTCCGATAACAAAGAGAAAGAAGCTTTCTGAGAAACTTCTTTGTGTTCTGTGAAATCATCTCACAGAGTTGCAGCTTTCCCCTCAAGAAGCCTTTCGCTAAGACAGTTCTCGTGGAATTGGCAAAGTGATATTTGGAAGCCCATAGAGGGCTATGGTGAAAAAGGAAATATCCTCAGATGAAATCTAGAAAGAAACTTTCTGAGAAACTGCTTAGTGTTCTGCTAATTCATCTCACAGAGTTACATCTCTATTTCGTGGATCTCTTTGCCAGCCTTATTTTTGTGGAATCTGAGAACAGATATTTCGGATCCCATTGAAGACTATAGGGCCAAAGGAAATATCCTCCGATAACAAAGAGAAAGAAGCTTTCTGAGAAACTTTTTGTGTTCTGTGAAATCATCTCACAGAGTTACAGCTTTCCCCTCAAGAAGCCTTTCCTTAAGACAGTTCTTGTGGAATTGGCAGAGTGATATTTGGAAGCCCTTAGAGGGCTATGGTGAAAAAGGAAATATCCTCAGATGAAATCTGGAAAGAAGCTTTCTGAGAAACTGCTTAGTGTTCTGTTAATTCATCTCACAGAGTTACATCTGTATTTCGTGGATCTCTTTTCTAGCCTTATTTTTGTGGAATCTGAGAACAGATATTTCGGATCCCATTGAAGACTATAGGGCCAAAGGAAATATCCTCTGATAACAAAGAGAAAGAAGCTTTCTGAGAAACTTCTTTGTGTTCTGTGAAATCATCTCACAGAGTTACAGCTTTCCCCTCAAGAAACCTTTCGCTAGGACAGTTCTTGTGGAATTGGCAAAGTGATATTTGGAAGCCCATAGAGGGCTATGGTGAAAAAGGAAATATCCTCAGATGAAATCTGGAAGGAAGCTTTCTGAGAAACTGCTGAGTGTTCTGTTAATTCATCTCACAGAGTTACATCTGTATTTCGTGGATCTCTTTCCTAGCCTTATATCTGTGGAATCTGAGAACAGATATTTCGGATCCCATTGAAGACTATAGGGCCAAAGGAAATATCCTCCGATAACAAAGAGAAAGAAGCTTTCTGAGAAACTTCTTTGTGTTCTGTGAAATCATCTCACAGAGTTGCAGCTTTTCCCTCAAGAAGCCTTTCGCTAAGACAGTTCTCGTGGAATTGGCAAAGTGATATTTGGAAGCCCATAGAGGGCTATGGTGAAAAAGGAAATATCCTCAGATGAAATCTGGAAAGAAGCTTTCTGAGAAACTGCTTATTGTTCTGTTAATTCATCTCACAGAGTTACATCTCTATTTCGTGGATCTCTTTGCTAGCCTTATTTTTGTGGAATCTGAGAACAGATATTTCGGATCCCATTGAAGACTATAGGGCCAAAGGAAACATCCTCCGATAACAAAGAGAAAGAAGCTTTCTGAGAAACTTCTTTGTGTTCTGTGAAATCATCTCACAGAGTTACAGCTTTCCCCTCAAGAAGCCTTTCGCTAAGACAGTTCTCGTGGAATTGGCAAAGTGATATTTGGAAGCCCATAGAGGGCTACGGTGAAAAAGGAAATATCCTCAGATGAAATCTGGAAGGAAGCCTTCTGTGAAACTGCTTAGTGTTCTGTTAATTCATCTCACAGAGTTACATCTGTATTTCGTGGATCTCTTTGCTAGCCTTATTTCTGTGGAATCTGAAAACAGATATTTCGGATCCCTTTGAAGACTATAGGGCCAAAGGAAATATCCTCCGATAACAAAGAGAAAGAAGCTTTCTGAGAAACTTCTTTGTGTTCTGTGAAATCATCTCACAGAGTTACAGCTTTCCCCTCAAGAAGCCTTTCGCTAAGACAGTTCTTGTGGAATTGGCAAAGTGATATTTGGAAGCCCATAGAGGGCTATGGTGAAAAAGGAAATATCCTCAGATGAAATCTGGAAAGAAGCTTTCTGTGAAACTGCTTAGTGTTCTGTTAATTCATCTCACAGAGTTACATCTGTATTTCGTGGATCTATTTGCTAGCCTTATTTCTTTGGAATCTGAGAACAGATATTTCGGATCCCATTGAAGATTATAGGGCCAAAGGAATTATCCTCCGATAACAAAGAGAAAGAAGCTTTCTGAGAAACTTCTTTGTGTTCTGTGAAATCATCTCACAGAGTTACAGCTTTCCCCTCAAGAAGACTTTCGCTAGGACAGTTCTTGTGGAATTGGCAAAGTGATATTTGGAAGCCCATAGAGGGCTATGGTGAAAAAGGAAATATCCTCAGATGAAATCTGGAAGGAAGTTTTCTGAGAAACTGCTGAGTGTTCTGTTAATTCATCTCACAGAGTTACATCTGTATTTCGTGGATCTCTTTGCTAGCCTTATATCTGTGGAATCTGAGAACAGATATTTCGGATCCCATTGAAGACTATAGGGCCAAAGGAAATATCCTCCGATAACAAAGAGAAAGAAGCTTTCTGAGAAACTTCTTTGTGTTCTGTGAAATCATCTCACAGAGTTGCAGCTTTCCCCTCAAGAAGCCTTTCGCTAAGACAGTTCTCGTGGAATTGGCAAAGTGATATTTGGAAGCCCATAGAGGGCTTTGGTGAAAAAGGAAATATCCTCAGATGAAATCTGGAAAGAAACTTTCTGAGAAACTGCTTAGTGTTCTGCTAATTCATCTCACAGAGTTACATCTCTATTTCGTGGATCTCTTTGCTAGCCTTATTTTTGTGGAATCTGAGAACAGATATTTCGGATCCCATTGAAGACTATAGGGCCAAAGGAAATATCCTCGGATAACAAAGAGAAAGAAGCTTTCTGAGAAACTTCTTTGTGTTCTGTGAAATCATCTCACAGAGTTACAGCTTTCCCCTCAAGAAGCCTTTCGCTAAGACAGTTCTTGTGGAATTGGCAAAGTGATATTTGGAAGCCCATAGAGGGCTATGGTGAAAAAGGAAATATCCTCAGATGAAATCTGGAAAGAAGCTTTCTGAGAAACTGCTGAGTGTTCTGTTAATTCATCTCACAGAGTTACATCTGTATTTCGTGGATCTCTTTGCTAGCCTTATTTCTGTGGAATCTGAGAACAGATATTTCGGAACCCATTGAAGACTATAGGGCCAAAGGAAATATCCTCCGATAACAAAGAGAAAGAAGCTTTCTGAGAAACTTCTTTGTGTTCTGTGAAATCATCTCACAGAGTTACAGCTTTCCCCTCAAGAAGCCTTTCACTAAGACAGTTCTTGTGGAATTGGCAAAGTGATATTTGGAAGCCCATAGAAGGCTATGGTGAAAAAGGAAATATCCTCAGATGAAATCTGGAAAGAAGCTTTCTGAGAAACTGCTGAGTGTTCTGTTAATTCATCTCACAGAGTTACATCTGTATTTCGTGGATCTCTTTGCTAGCCTTATTTCTGTGGAATCTGAGAACAGATATTTCGGATCCCATTGAAGACTATAGGGCCAAAGGAAATATCCTCGGATCACAAAGAGAAAGAAGCTTTCTGAGAAACTTCTTTGTGTTCTGTGATATCATCTCACAGAGTTACAGCTTTCCCCTCAAGAAGCCTTTCGCTAAGACAGTTCTTGTGGAATTGGCAAAGTGATATTTGGAAGCCCATAGAGGGCTATGGTGAAAAAGGAAATATCCTCAGATGAAATCTGGAAGGAAGCTTTCTGAGAAACTGCTGAGTGTTGTGTTAATTCATCTCACAGAGTTACATCTGTATTTCGTGGATCTCTTTGCTAGCCTTATTTCTGTGGAATCTGAGAACAGATATTTCGGATCCAATTGAAGACTATAGGGCCAAAGGAAACATCCTCCGATAACAAAGAGAAAGAAGCTTTCTGAGAAACTTCTTTGTGTTCTGTGAAATCATCTCACAGAGGTACAGCTTTCCCCTCAAGAAGCCTTTCGCTAAGACAGTTCTTGTGTAATTGGCAGAGTGATATTTGGAAGCCCATAGAGGGCTACGGTGAAAAAGGAAATATCCTCAGATGAAATCTGGAAAGAAGCTTTCTGAGAAACTGCTTAGTGTTCTGTTAATTCATCTCACAGAGTTACATCTGTATTTCGTGGATCTCTTTGCTAGCCTTATTTCTGTGGAATCGGAGAACAGATATTTCGGATCCCATTGAGGACTATAGGGCCAAAGGAAATAATCTCCGATAACATAGAGAATGAAGCTTTCTGAGAAAGTTCTTTGTGTTCTGTGAAATCATCTCACAGAGTTACAGCTTTCCCCTCAAGAAGCCTTTCGCTAAGACAGTTCTTTTGGAATTGGCAAAGTGATATTTGGAGGCCCATAGAGGGCTATGGTGAAAAAGGAAATATCCTCAGATGAAATTTGGAAAGAATTCTGAGAAACTGCTAAGTGTTCTGTTAATTCATCTCACAGAGTTACATCTGTATTTCGTGGATCTCTTTGCTAGCCTTATTTCTGTGGAATCGGAGAACAGATATTTCGGATCCCATTGAGGACTATAGGGCCAAAGGAAATATCCTCCGATAACAAAGAGAAAGAAACTTTCTGAGATACTTCTTTGTGTTCTGTGAAATCATCTCACAGAGTTACAGCTTTCCCCTCAGGAAGGCTTTCGCTAAGACAGTTCTTGTGGAATTGGCAAAGTGATATTGGGAAGCCCATAGAGGGCTATGGTGAAAAAGGAAATATCCTCAGATGAAATCTGGAAAGAAGCTTTCTGAGAAACTGCTGAGTGTTCTGTTAATTCATCTCACAGAGTTACATCTGTATTTCGTGGATCTCTTTGCTAGCCTTATTTCTGTGGAATCTGAGAACAGATATTTCGGATCCCATTGAAGACTATGGGGCCAAAGGAAATTTCCTCTGATAACAAAGAGAAAGAAGCTTTCTGAGAAACTTCTTTGTGTTCTGTGAAATCATCTCACAGAGTTACAGCTTTCCCGTCCAGAAGCCTTTCGCTAAGACAGTTCTTGTGGATTTGGCAAAGTGATATTTGGAAGCCCCTAGAGGGCTATGGTGAAAAAGGAAATATCCTCAGATGAAATCTGGAAAGAAGCTTTCTGAGACACTGCTTAGTGTTCTGTTAATTCATCTCACAGAGTTACATCTGTATTTCGTGGATCTCTTTGCTAGCCTTATTTCTGTGGAATCTGAGAACAGATATTTCGGATCCCATTGAAGACTATAGGGCCAAAGGAAATTTCCTCCGATAACAAAGAGAAAGAAGCTTTCTGAGAAACTTCTTTGTATTCTGTGAAATCATCTCACAGAGTTACAGCTTTCCCCTCAAGAAGCTTTTCGCTAAGACAGTCCTTTGGGAATTGGCAAAGTGATATTTGGAAGCCCTTAGAGGGCTATGGGGAAAAAGGAAATATCCTCAGATGAAATCTGGAAAGAAGCTTTCTGTGAAACTGCTTAGTTTTCTGTTAATTCGTGTCACAGAGTTACATCTGTATTTCGTGGATCTCTTTGCTAGACTTATTTCTGTGGAATCTGAGAACAGATATTTCGGATCCCTTTGAAGACTATAGGGCCAAAGGAAATATCCTCGGATAACAAAGAGAAAGAAGCTTTCTGAGAAATTTCTTTGTGTTCTCTGAAATCATCTCACAGAGTTACAGCTTTCCCCTCAGGAAGCCTTTCGCTAAGACAGTTCTTTTGGAATTGGCAAAGTGATAATTGGGAGCACATAGAGGGCTATGGTGAAAAAGGAAATATCCTCAGATGAAATCTGGAAAGAAGATTTCTGAGAAACTGCTGAGTGTTCTGTTAATTCATCTCACAGAGTTACATCTGTATTTCGTGGATCTCTTTGCTAGCCTTATTTCTGTGGAATCGGAGAACAGGTATTTCGGATCCCCTTGAAGACTATAGGGCCAAAGGAAATATCCTCCGATAACAAAGAGAAAGAAGCTTTCTGAGAAACTTCTTTGTGTTCTGTGAAATCATCTCACAGAGTTACAGCTTTCCCCTCAGGAAGCCTTTCGCTAAGACAGTTCTTGTGGAATTGGCAAAGTGATATTTGGAAGCCCTTAGAGGGCTATGGTGAAAAAGGAAATATCCTCAGATGAAATCTGGAAAGAAGCTTTCTGAGAAACTGCTGAGTGTTCTGTTAATTCACCTCACAGAGTTATATCTGTATTTCGTGGATGTCTTTGCCAGCCTTATTTCTTTGGAATCTGAGAACAGATATTTCGGATCCCATTGAAGACAATAGGGCCAAAGGAAATATCCTCCGATAACAAAGAGAAAGAAGCTTTCTGAGAAACTTCTTTGTGTACTGTGAAATCATCTCACAGAGTTACAGCTTTCCCCTCAAGAAGCCTTTCGCTACGACAGTTCTTGTGGAATTGGCAAAGTGATATATGGATGCCCATAGAGGGCTATGGTGAAAAAGGAAATATCCTCAGATGAAATCTGGAAAGAAGCTTTCTGAGAAACTGCTTAGTGTTCTGTTAATTCACCTCACAGAGTTACATCTCTATTTCGTGGATCTCTTTGCTAGCCTTATTTCTGTGGAATCTGAGAACCGATATTTCCGATCCCTTTGAAGACTAGAGGGCCAAAGGAAATATCCTCCGATAACAAAGAGAAAGAAGCTTTCTGAGAAACTTCTTTGTGTTCTGTGAAATCATCTCACAGAGTTACAGCTTTCCCCTCAAGAAGCCTTTCGCTAAGACAGTTCATGTGGAATTGGCAAAGTGATATTTGGAAGCCCATAGAGGGCTATGATGAAAAACGAAATATCCTCAGATGAAATCTGGAAAGAAGCTTTCTGAGAAACTGCTTAGTGTTCTGTTAATTCATCTCACAGAGTTACATCTGTATTTCGTGGATCTCTTTGCTAGCCTTATTTCTGTGGAATCTGAGAACAGATATGTCGGATCCCATTGAAGACTATAGGGCCAAAGGAAATATCCTCCGATAACAAAGAGAAAGAAGCTTTCTGAGAAACTTCTTTGTGTTCTGTGAAATCATCTCAGAGAGTTACAGCTTTCCCCTGAAGACCCTTTCGCTAAGACAGTTCTTGTGGAATTGGCAAAGTGATATTTGGAAGCCCATAGAGGGCTATGGTGAAAAAGGAAATATCCTCAGATGAAATCTGGAAAGAAGCTTTCTGTGAAACTGCTTAGTGTTCTGTTAATTCATCTCACAGAGTTACATCTGTATTTCGTGGATCTATTTGCTAGCCTTATTTCTTTGGAATCTGAGAACAGATATTTCGGATCCCATTGAAGACTATAGGGCCAAAGGAAATATCTTCCGATAACAAAGAGAAAGAAGCTTTCTGAGAAACTTCTTTGTGTTCTGTGAAATCATCTCACAGAGTTACAGCTTTCCCCTCAAGAAGCGTTTCGCTAGGACAGTTCTTCTGGAATTGGCAAAGTGATATTTGGAAGCCCATAGAGGGCTATGGTGAAAAAGGAAATATACTCAGATGAAATATGGAAAGAAGCTTTCTGAGAAACTGCTTAGTGTTCTGTTAATTCATCTCACAGAGTTACATCTCTATTTCGTGGATCTCTTTGCTAGCCTTATTTTTGTGGAATCTGAGAACAGATATTTCGGATCCCATTGAAGACTATAGGGCCAAAGGAAATATCCTCTGATAACAAAGAGAAAGAAGCTTTCTGAGACACTTCTTTGTGTTCTGTGAAATCATCTCACAGAGTTACAGCTTTCCCCTCAAGAAACCTTTCGCTAGGACAGTTCTTCTGGAACTGGCAAAGTGATATTTGGAAGCCCATAGAGGGCTATGGTGAAAAAGGAAATATCCTCAGATGAAATCTGGAAGGAAGCTTTCTGAGAAACTGCTGGGTGTTCTGTTAATTCATCTCACAGAGTTACATCTGTATTTCGTGGATCTCTTTCCTAGCCTTATATCTGTGGAATCTGAGAACAGATATTTCGGCTTCCTTTGAAGACTATAGGGCCAAAGGAAATATCCTCCGATAACAAAGAGAAAGAAGCTTTCTGAGAAACTTCTTTGTGTTCTGTGAAATCATCACACAGAGTTGCAGCTTTCCCCTCAAGAAGCCTTTCGCTAAGACAGTTCTCGTGGAATTGGCAAAGTGATATTTGGAAGCCCATAGAGAGCTATGGTGAAAAAGGAAATATCCTCAGATGAAATCTGGAAAGAAGCTTTCTGAGAAACTGCTTATTGTTCTGTTAATTCATCTCACAGAGTTACATCTCTATTTCGTGGATCTCTTTGCTAGACTTATTTTTGTGGAATCTGAGAACAGATATTTCGGATCCCATTGAAGATTATAGGGCCAAAGGAAACATCCTCCGATAACAAAGAGAAAGAAGCTTTCTGAGAAACTTCTTTGTGTTCTATGAAATCATCTCACAGAGTTACAGCTTTCCCCTCAAGAAGCCTTTCGCTAAGACAGTTCTCGTGGAATTGGCAAAGTGATATTTGGAAGCCCATAGAGGGCTATGGTGAAAAAGGAAATATCCTCAGATGAAATCTGGAAGGAAGCTTTCTGTGAAACTGCATAGTGTTCTGTTAATTCATCTCACAGAGTTACATCTGTATTTCGTGGATCTCTTTGCTAGCCTTATTTCTGTGGAATCTGAAAACAGATATTTCGGATCCCTTTGAAGACTATAGGGCCAAAGGAAATATCCTCCGATAACAAAGAGAAAGAAGCTTTCTGAGAAACTTCTTTGTGTTCTGTGAAATCATCTCACAGAGTTACAGCTTTCCCCTCAAGAAGCCTTTCGCTAAGACAGTTCTTGTGGAATTGGCAAAGTGATATTTGGAAGCCCATAGAGGGCTATGGTGAAAAAGGAAATATCCTCAGATGAAATCTGGAAAGAAGCTTTCTGTGAAACTGCTTAGTGTTCTGTTAATTCATCTCACAGAGTTACATCTGTATTTCGTGGATCTATTTGCTAGCCTTATTTCTTTGGAATCTGAGAACAGATATTTCGGATCCCATTGAAGACTATAGGGCCAAAGGAAATATCTTCCGATAACAAAGAGAAAGAAGCTTTCTGAGAAACTTCTTTGTGTTCTGTGAAATCATCTCACAGAGTTACAGCTTTCCCCTCAAGAAGCCTTTCGCTAGGACAGTTCTTCTGGAATTGGCAAAGTGATATTTGGAAGCCCATAGAGGGCTATGGTGAAAAAGGAAATATACTCAGATGAAATATGGAAAGAAGCTTTCTGAGAAACTGCTTAGTGTTCTGTTAATTCATCTCACAGAGTTACATCTCTATTTCGTGGATCTCTTTGCTAGCCTTATTTTTGTGGAATCTGAGAACAGATATTTCGGATCCCATTGAAGACTATAGGGCCAAAGGAAATATCCTCTGATAACAAAGAGAAAGAAGCTTTCTGAGACACTTCTTTGTGTTCTGTGAAATCATCTCACAGAGTTACAGCTTTCCCCTCAAGAAACCTTTCGCTAGGACAGTTCTTCTGGAATTGGCAAAGTGATATTTGGAAGCCCATAGAGGGCTATGGTGAAAAAGGAAATATCCTCAGATGAAATCTGGAAGGAAGCTTTCTGAGAAACTGCTGAGTGTTCTGTTAATTCATCTCACAGAGTTACATCTGTATTTCGTGGATCTCTTTGCTAGCCTTATTTCTGTGGAATCTGAGAACAGATATTTCGGATCCCTTTGAAGACTATAGGGCCAAAGGAAATATCCTCCGATAACAAAGAGAAAGAAGCTTTCTGAGAAACTTCTTTGTGTTCTGTGAAATCATCACACAGAGTTGCAGCTTTCCCCTCAAGAAGCCTTTCGCTAAGACAGTTCTCGTGGAATTGGCAAAGTGATATTTGGAAGCCCATAGAGAGCTATGGTGAAAAAGGAAATATCCTCAGATGAAATCTGGAAAGAAGCTTTCTGAGAAACTGCTTATTGTTCTGTTAATTCATCTCACAGAGTTACATCTCTATTTCGTGGATCTCTTTGCTAGACTTATTTTTGTGGAATCTGAGAACAGATATTTCGGATCCCATTGAAGATTATAGGGCCAAAGGAAACATCCTCCGATAACAAAGAGAAAGAAGCTTTCTGAGAAACTTCTTTGTGTTCTATGAAATCATCTCACAGAGTTACAGCTTTCCCCTCAAGAAGCCTTTCGCTAAGACAGTTCTCGTGGAATTGGCAAAGTGATATTTCGAAGCCCATAGAGGGCTATGGTGAAAAAGGAAATATCCTCAGATGAAATCTGGAAGGAAGCTTTCTGTGAAACTGCATAGTGTTCTGTTAATTCATCTCACAGAGTTACATCTGTATTTCGTGGATCTCTTTGCTAGCCTTATTTCTGTGGAATCTGAAAACAGATATTTCGGATCCCTTTGAAGACTATAGGGCCAAAGGAAATATCCTCCGATAACAAAGAGAAAGAAGCTTTCTGAGAAACTTCTTTGTGTTCTGTGAAATCATCTCACAGAGTTACAGCTTTCCCCTCAAGAAGCCTTTCGCTAAGACAGTTCTTGTGGAATTGGCAAAGTGATATTTGGAAGCCCATAGAGGGCTACGGTGAAAAAGGAAATATCCTCAGATGAAATCTGGAAAGAAGCTTTCTGTGAAACTGCTTAGTGTTCTGTTAATTCATCTCACAGAGTTACATCTGTATTTCGTGGATCTATTTGCTAGCCTTATTTCTTTGGAATCTGAGAACAGATATTTCGGATCCCATTGAAGACTATAGGGCCAAAGGAAATATCCTCCGATAACAAAGAGAAAGAAGCTTTCTGAGAAACTTCTTTGTGTTCTGTGAAATCATCTCACAGAGTTACAGCTTTCCCCTCAAGAAGCCTTTCGCTAGGACAGTTCTTGTGGAATTGGCAAAGTGATATTTGGAAGCCCATAGAGGGCTATGGTGAAAAAGGAAATATCCTCAGATGAAATCTGGAAGGAAGTTTTCTGAGAAACTGCTGAGTGTTCTGTTAATTCATCTCACAGAGTTACATCTGTATTTCGTGGATCTCTTTGCTAGCCTTATATCTGTGGAATCTGAGAACAGATATTTCGGATCCCATTGAAGACTATAGGGCCAAAGGAAATATCCTCCGATAACAAAGAGAAAGAAGCTTTCTGAGAAACTTCTTTGTGTTCTGTGAAATCATCTCACAGAGTTGCAGCTTTCCCCTCAAGAAGCCTTTCGCTAAGACAGTTCTCGTGGAATTGGCAAAGTGATATTTGGAAGCCCATAGAGGGCTTTGGTGAAAAAGGAAATATCCTCAGATGAAATCTGGAAAGAAACTTTCTGAGAAACTGCTTAGTGTTCTGCTAATTCATCTCACAGAGTTACATCTCTATTTCGTGGATCTCTTTGCCAGCCTTATTTTTGTGGAATCTGAGAACAGATATTTCGGATCCCATTGAAGACTATAGGGCCAAAGGAAATATCCACGGATAACAAAGAGAAAGAAGCTTTCTGAGAAACTTCTTTGTGTTCTGTGAAATCATCTCACAGAGTTACAGCTTTCCCCTCAAGAAGCCTTTCGCTAAGACAGTTCTTGTGGAATTGGCAAAGTGATATTTGGAAGCCCATAGAGGGCTATGGTGAAAAAGGAAATATCCTCAGATGAAATCTGGAAAGAAGCTTTCTGTGAAACTGCTTAGTGTTCTGTTAATTCATCTCACAGAGTTACATCTGTATTTCGTGGTTCTCTTTGCTAGCCTTATTTCTGTGGAATCTGAAAACAGATATTTCGGATCCCTTTGAAGACTATAGGGCCAAAGGAAATATCCTCCGATAACAAAGAGAAAGAAGCTTTCTGAGAAACTTCTTTGTGTTCTGTGAAATCATCTCACAGAGTTGCAGCTTTCCCCTCAAGAAGCCTTTCGCTAAGACAGTTCTCGTGGAATTGGCAAAGTGATATTTGGAAGCCCATAGAGAGCTATGGTGAAAAAGGAAATATCCTCAGATGAAATCTGGAAAGAAGCTTTCTGAGAAACTGCTTATTGTTCTGTTAATTCATCTCACAGAGTTACATCTCTATTTCGTGGATCTCTTTGCTAGCCTTATTTTTGTGGAATCTGAGAACAGATATTTCGTATCCCATTGAAGATTATAGGGCCAAAGGAAACATCCTCCGATAACAAAGAGAAAGAAGCTTTCTGAGAAACTTCTTTGTGTTCTGTGAAATCATCTCACAGAGTTACAGCTTTCCCCTCAAGAAGCCTTTCGCTAAGACAGTTCTCGTGGAATTGGCAAAGTGATATTTGGAAGCCCATAGAGGGCTATGGTGAAAAAGGAAATATCCTCAGATGAAATCTGGAAGGAAGCTTTCTGTGAAACTGCTTAGTGTTCTGTTAATTCATCTCACAGAGTTACATCTGTATTTCGTGGATCTCTTTGCTAGCCTTATTTCTGTGGAATCTGAAAACAGATATTTCGGATCCCTTTGAAGACTATAGGGCCAAAGGAAATATCCTCCGATAACAAAGAGAAAGAAGCTTTCTGAGAAACTTCTTTGTGTTCTGTGAAATCATCTCACAGAGTTACAGCTTTCCCCTCAAGAAGCCTTTCGCTAAGACAGTTCTTGTGGAATTGGCAAAGTGATATTTGGAAGCCCATAGAGGGCTATGGTGAAAAAGGAAATATCCTCAGATGAAATCTGGAAAGAAGCTTTCTGTGAAACTGCTTAGTGTTCTGTTAATTCATCTCACAGAGTTACATCTGTATTTCGTGGATCTATTTGCTAGCCTTATTTCTTTGGAATCTGAGAACAGATATTTCGGATCCCATTGAAGACTATAGGGCCAAAGGAAATATCCTCCGATAACAAAGAGAAAGAAGCTTTCTGAGAAACTTCTTTGTGTTCTGTGAAATCATCTCACAGAGTTACAGCTTTCCCCTCAAGAAGCCTTTCGCTAGGACAGTTCTTGTGGAATTGGCAAAGTGATTTTTGGAAGCCCATAGAGGGCTATGGTGAAAAAGGAAATATCCTCAGATGAAATCTGGAAGGAAGTTTTCTGAGAAACTGCTGAGTGTTCTGTTAATTCATCTCACAGAGTTACATCTGTATTTCGTGGATCTCTTTGCTAGCCTTATATCTGTGGAATCTGAGAACAGATATTTCGGATCCCATTGAAGACTATAGGGCCAAAGGAAATATCCTCCGATAACAAAGAGAAAGAAGCTTTCTGAGAAACTTCTTTGTGTTCTGTGAAATCATCTCACAGAGTTGCAGCTTTCCCCTCAAGAAGCCTTTCGCTAAGACAGTTCTCGTGGAATTGGCAAAGTGATATTTGGAAGCCCATAGAGGGCTTTGGTGAAAAAGGAAATATCCTCAGATGAAATCTGGAAAGAAACTTTCTGAGAAACTGCTTAGTGTTCTGCTAATTCATCTCACAGAGTTACATCTGTATTTCGTGGATCTCTTTGCCAGCCTTATTTTTGTGGAATCTGAGAACAGATATTTCGGATCCCATTGAAGACTATAGGGCCAAAGGAAATATCCACGGATAACAAAGAGAAAGAAGCTTTCTGAGAAACTTCTTTGTGTTCTGTGAAATCATCTCACAGAGTTACAGCTTTCCCCTCAAGAAGCCTTTCGCTAAGACAGTTCTTGTGGAATTGGCAGAGTGATATTTGGAAGCCCATAGAGGGCTACGGTGAAAAAGGAAATATCCTCAGATGAAATCTGGAAGGACGATTTCTGAGAAACTGCTGAGTGTTCTGTTAATTCATCTCACAGAGTTACATCTGTATTTCGTGGATCTCTTTGCTAGCCTTATTTCTGTGGAATCTGAGAACAGATATTTCGGATCCCATTGAAGACTATAGGGCCAAAGGAAATATCCTCCGATAACAAAGAGAAAGAAGCTTTCTGAGAAACTTCTTTGTGTTCTGTGATATCATCTCACAGAGTTACAGCTTTCCCCTCAAGAAGCCTTTCGCTAAGACAGTTCTTGTGGAATTGGCAAAGTGATATTTGGAAGCCCATAGAGGGCTACGGTGAAAAAGGAAATATCCTCAGATGAAATCTGGAAGGAAGCTTTCTGAGAAACTGCTGAGTGTTCTGTTAATTCATCTCACAGAGTTACATCTGTATTTCGTGGATCTCTTTGCTAGCCTTATTTCTGTGGAATCTGAGAACAGATATTTCGGATCCAATTGAAGACTATAGGGCCAAAGGAAACATCCTCCGATAACAAAGAGAAAGAAGCTTTCTGAGAAACTTCTTTGTGTTCTGTGAAATCATCTCACAGAGGTACAGCTTTCCCCTCAAGAAGCCTTTCGCTAAGACAGTTCTTGTGTAATTGGCAGAGTGATATTTGGAAGCCCATAGAGGGCTACGGTGAAAAAGGAAATATCCTCAGATGAAATCTGGAAAGAAGCTTTCTGAGAAACTGCTTAGTGTTCTGTTAATTCATCTCACAGAGTTACATCTGTATTTCGTGCATCTCTTTGCTAGCCTTATTTCTGTGGAATCTGAGAACAGATATTTCGGATCCCTTTGAAGACTATAGGGCCAAAGGAAATATCCCCCGATAACAAAGAGAAAGAAGCTTTCTGAGAAACTTCTTTGTGTTCTGTGAAATCATCTCACAGAGTTACAGCTTTCCCCTCAACAAGCCTTTCGCTAAGACAGTTCTTGTGGAATTGGCAAAGTGATATTTGGAAGCCCATAGAGGGCTATGGTGAAAAAGGAAATATCCTCAGATGAAATCTGGAAGGAAGCTTTCTGAGAAACTGCTGAGTGTTCTGTTAATTCATCTCACAGAGTTACATCTGTATTTCGTGGATCTCTTTGCTAGCCTTATTTCTGTGGAATCTGAGAACAGATATTTCGGATCCCATTGAAGACTATAGGGCCAAAGGAAACATCCTCCGATAACAAAGAGAAAGAAGCTTTCTGAGAAACTTCTTTGTGTTCTGTGAAATCATCTCACAGAGTTACAGCTTTCCCCTCAAGAAGCCTTTCGCTAAGACAGTTCTTGTGGAATTGGCAGAGTGATATTTGGAAGCCCATAGAGGGCTACGGTGAAAAAGGAAATATCCTCAGATGAAATCTGGAAGGACGATTTCTGAGAAACTGCTGAGTGTTCTGTTAATTCATCTCACAGAGTTACATCTGTATTTCGTGGATCTCTTTGCTAGCCTTATTTCTGTGGAATCTGAGAACAGATATTTCCGATCCCTTTGAAGACTATAGGGCCAAAGGAAATATCCTCCAATAACAAAGAGAAAGAAGCTTTCTGAGAAACTTCTTTGTGTTCTGTGAAATCATCTCTCAGAGTTACAGCTTTCCACTCAAGAAGCCTTTCGCTAAGACAGTTCTTGTGGAATTGGCAAAGTGATACTTGGAAGCCCTTAGAGGGCTATGGTGAAAAAGGAAATATCCTCAGATGAAATCTGGAAGGAAGCTTTCTGAGAAACTGCTGAGTGTTCTGTTAATTCATCTCACAGACTTACATCTGTATTTCGTGGATCTCTTTGCTAGCCTTATTTCTGTGGAATCTGAGAACAGATATGTCGGATCCCATTGAAGACTATAGGGCCAAAGGAAATATCCTCCGATAACAAAGAGAAAGAAGCTTTCTGAGAAACTTCTTTGTGTTCTGTGAAATCATCTCAGAGAGTTACAGCTTTCCCCTGAAGACCCTTTCGCTAAGACAGTTCTTGTGGAATTGGCAAAGTGATATTTGGAAGCCCATAGAGGGCTATGGTGAAAAAGGAAATATCCTCAGATGAAATCTGGAAAGAAGCTTTCTGTGAAACTGCTTAGTGTTCTGTTAATTCATCTCACAGAGTTACATCTGTATTTCGTGGATCTATTTGCTAGCCTTATTTCTTTGGAATCTGAGAACAGATATTTCGGATCCCATTGAAGACTATAGGGCCAAAGGAAATATCCTCCGATAACAAAGAGAAAGAAGTTTTCTGAGAAACTTCTTTGTGTTCTGTGAAATATTCTCACAGAGTTACAGCTTTCCCCTCAAGAAACCTTTCGCTAGGACAGTTCTTCTGGAATTGGCAAAGTGATATTTGGAAGCCCATAGAGGGCTATGGTGAAAAAGGAAATATCCTCAGATGAAATCTGGAAAGAAGCTTTCTGTGAAACTGCTTAGTGTTCTGTTAATTCATCTCACAGAGTTACATCTGTATTTCGTGGATCTCTTTGCTAGCCTTATTTCTGTGGAATCTGAAAACAGATATTTCGGATCCCTTTGAAGACTATAGGGCCAAAGGAAACATCCTCCGATAACAAAGAGAAAGAAGCTTTCTGAGAAACTTCTTTGTGTTCTTTGAAATCATCTCACAGAGTTACAGCTTTCCCCTCAAGAAGCCTTTCGCTAAGACAGTTCTTGTGGAATTGGCAAAGTGATATTTGGAAGCCCATAGAGGGCTATGGTGAAAAAGGAAATATCCTCAGATGAAATCTGGAAGGAAGCTTTCTGAGAAACTGCTGAGTGTTCTGTTAATTCATCTCACAGAGTAACATCTGTATTTCGTGGATCTCTTTGCTAGCCTTATTTCTGTGGAATCTGAGAACAGATATTTCGGATCCCATTGAAGACTATAGGGCCAAAGGAAACATCCTCCGATAACAAAGAGAAAGAAGCTTTCTGAGAAACTTCTTTGTGTTCTGTGAAATCATGTCACAGAGTTACAGCTTTCACCTCAAGAAGCCTTTCGCTAAGACAGTTCTTGTGGAATTGGCAGAGTGATATTTGGAAGCCCATAGAGGGCTATGGTGTAAAAGGAAATATCCTCAGATGAAATTTGGAAAGAAGATTTCTGAGAAACTGCTGAGTGTTCTGTTAATTCATCTCACAGAGTTACATCTGTATTTCGTGGATCTCTTTGCTAGCCTTATTTCTGTGGAATCGGAGAACAGATATTTCGGATCCCCTTGAAGACTATAGGGCCAAAGGAAATATCCTCCGATAACAAAGAGAAAGAAGCTTTCTGAGAAACTTCTTTGTGTTCTGTGAAATCATCTCACAGAGTTACAGCTTTCCCCTCAGGAAGCCTTTCGCTAAGACAGTTCTTGTGGAATTGGCAAAGTGATATTTGGAAGCCCTTAGAGGGCTATGGTGAAAAAGGAAATATCCTCAGATGAAATCTGGAAAAAAGCTTTCTGAGAAACTGCTTAGTGTTCTGCTAATTCACCTCACAGAGTTACATCAGTATTTCGTGGATCTCTTTGCTAGCCTTATTTCTTTGGAATCTGAGAACAGATATTGCGGATTCCTATGAAGACTATAGGGGCAAAGGAAATATCCTCCGATAACAAAGAGAAAGAAGCTTTCTGAGAAACTTCTTTGTATTCTGTGAAATCATCTCACAGAGTTACAGCTTTCCCCTCAAGAAGCCTTTCGCTAAGACAGTTCTTGTGGAATTGGCAAAGTGATATTTGGAAGCCCATAGAGGGCTATGGTGAAAAAGGAAATATCCTCAGATGAAATCTGGAAAGAAGCTTTCCGAGAAACTGCTTAGTGTTCTGTGAATTCATCTCACAGAGTTACATCTGTATTTCGTGGATCTCTTTGCTAGCCTTATTTCTTTGGAATCTGAGAACAGATATTTCGGATTCCTATGAAGACTATAGGGGCAAAGGAAATATCCTCCGATAACAAAGAGAAAGAAGCTTTCTGAGAAACTTCTTTGTGTTCTGTGAAATCATCTCACAGAGTTACAGCTTTCCCCTCAAGAAGCCTTTCGCTAAGACAGTTCTCGTGAAATTGGCAAAGTGATATTTGGAAGCCCATAGAGGGCTATGGTGAAAAAGGAAATATCCTCAGATGAAATCTGGAAGGAAGCTTTCTGTGAAACTGCTTAGTGTTCTGTTAATTCATCTCACAGAGTTACATCTGTATTTCGTGGATCTCTTTGCTAGCCTTATTTCTGTGGAATCTGAAAACAGATATTTCGGATCCCTTTGAAGACTATAGGGCCAAAGGAAATATCCTCGGATAACAAAGAGAAAGAAGCTTTCTGAGAAACTTCTTTGTGTTCTGTGAAATCATCTCACAGAGTTACAGCTTTCCCCTCAAGAAGCCTTTCGCTAAGACAGTTCTTGTGGAATTGGCAAAGTGATATTTGGAAGCCCATAGAGGGCTGTGGTGAAAAAGGAAATATCCTCAGATGAAATCTGGAAAGAAGCTTTCTGTGAAACTGCTTAGTGTTCTGTTAATTCATCTCACAGAGTTACATCTGTATTTCGTGGATCTATTTGCTAGCCTTATTTCTTTGGAATCTGAGAACAGATATTTCGGATCCCATTGAAGACTATAGGGCCAAA
This sequence comes from Macaca mulatta, assembly GCF_049350105.2. Taxonomy (NCBI): domain Eukaryota; kingdom Metazoa; phylum Chordata; class Mammalia; order Primates; family Cercopithecidae; genus Macaca; species Macaca mulatta. The sequence continues at coordinate 28,281,666 of NC_133420.1, forward strand.
GGAAATATCTTCCGATAACAAAGAGAAAGAAGCTTTCTGAGAAACTTCTTTGTGTTCTGTGAAATCATCTCACAGAGTTACAGCTTTCCCCTCAAGAAGCCTTTCGCTAGGACAGTTCTTCTGGAATTGGCAAAGTGATATTTGGAAGCCCATAGAGAGCTATGGTGAAAAAGGAAATATCCTCAGATGAAATATGGAAAGAAGCTCTCTGAGAAACTGCTTAGTGTTCTGTTAATTCATCTCACAGAGTTACATCTGTATTTCGTGGATCTCTTTGCTAGCCTTATTTCTGTGGAATCTGAAAACAGATATTTCGGATCCCTTTGAAGACTATAGGGCCAAAGGAAATATCCTCCGATAACAAAGAGAAAGAAGCTTTCTGAGAAACTTCTTTGTGTTCTGTGAAATCATCTCACAGAGTTACAGCTTTCCCCTCAAGAAGCCTTTCACTAAGACAGTTCTTGTGGAATTGGCAAAGTGATATTTGGAAGCACATAGAGGGCTATGGTGAAAAAGGAAATATCCTCAGATGAAATCTGGAAAGAAGCTTTCTGAGAAACTGCTGAGTGTTGTGTTAATTCATCTCACAGAGTTACATCTGTATTTCGTGGATCTCTTTGCTAGCCTTATTTCTGTGGAATCTGAGAACAGATATTTCGGATCCCATTGAAGACTATAGGGCCAAAGGAAATATCCTCCGATAACAAAGAGAAAGAAGCTTTCTGAGAAACTTCTTTGTGTTCTGTGATATCATCTCACAGAGTTACAGCTTTCCCCTCAAGAAGCCTTTCCTTAAGACAGTTCTTGTGGAATTGGCAAAGTGATATTTGGAAGCCCATAGAGGGCTATGGTGAAAAAGGAAATATCCTCAGATGAAATCTGGAAGGAAGCTTTCTGAGAAACTGCTGAGTGTTCTGTTAATTCATCTCACAGAGTTACATCTGTATTTCGTGGATCTCTTTGCTAGCCTTATTTCTGTGGAATCTGAGAACAGATATTTCGGATCCAATTGAAGACTATAGGGCCAAAGGAAACATCCTCCGATAACAAAGAGAAAGAAGCTTTCTGAGAAACTTCTTTGTGTTCTGTGAAATCATCTCACAGAGGTACAGCTTTCCCCTCAAGAAGCCTTTCGCTAAGACAGTTCTTGTGGAATTGGCAGAGTGATATTTGGAAGCCCATAGAGGGCTACGGTGAAAAAGGAAATATCCTCAGATGAAATCTGGAAAGAAGCTTTCTGAGAAACTGCTTAGTGTTCTGTTAATTCATCTCAGAGAGTTACATCTGTATTTCGTGCATCTCTTTGCTAGCCTTATTTCTGTGGAATCTGAGAACAGATATTTCGGATCCCTTTGAAGACTATAGGGCCAAAGGAAATATCCCCCGATAACAAAGAGAAAGAAGCTTTCTGAGAAACTTCTTTGTGTTCTGTGAAATCATCTCACAGAGTTACAGCTTTCCCCTCAAGAAGCCTTTCGCTAAGACAGTTCTTGTGGAATTGGCAGAGTGATATTTGGAAGCCCATAGAGGGCTACGGTGAAAAAGGAAATATCCTCAGATGAAATCTGGAAAGAAGCTTTCTGAGAAACTGCTTAGTGTTCTGTTAATTCATCTCACAGAGTTACATCTGTATTTCGTGCATCTCTTTGCTAGCCTTATTTCTGTGGAATCTGAGAACAGATATTTCGGATCCCTTTGAAGACTATAGGGCCAAAGGAAATATCCTCCGATAACAAAGAGAAAGAAGCTTTCTGAGAAACTTCTTTGTGTTCTCTGAAATCATCTCACAGAGTTACAGCTTTCCCCTCAACAAGCCTTTCGCTAAGACAGTTCTTGTGGAATTGGCAAAGTGATATTTGGAAGCCCTTAGAGGGCTATAGTGAAAAAGGAAATATCCTCAGATGAAATCTGGAAGGAAGCTTTCTGAGAAACTGCTGAGTGTTCTGTTAATTCATCTCACAGAGTTACATCTGTATTTCGTGGATCTCTTTGCTAGCCTTATTTCTTTGGAATCTGAGAACAGATATTTCGGATCCCATTGAAGACTATAGGGCCAAAGGAAACATCCTCCGATAACAAAGAGAAAGAAGCTTTCTGAGAAACTTCTTTGTGTTCTGTGAAATCATCTCACAGAGATACAGCTTTCCCCTCAAGAAGCATTTCGCTAAGAAAGTTCTTGTGGAATTGGCAGAGTGATATTTGGAAGCCCATAGAGGGCTACGGTGAAAAAGGAAATATCCTCAGATGAAATCTGGAAGGAAGATTTCTGAGAAACTGCTGAGTGTTCTGTTAATTCATCTCACAGAGTTACATCTGTATGTCGTGGATCTCTTTGCTAGCCTTATTTCTGTGGAATCTGAGAACAGATATTTCCGATCCCTTTGAAGACTATAGGGCCAAAGGAAATATCCTCCGATAACAAAGAGAAAGAAGCTTTCTGAGAAACTTCTTTGTGTTCTGTGAAATCATCTCACAGAGTTACAGCTTTCCCCTCAAGAAGCCTTTCGCTAAGACAGTTCTTGTGGAATTGGCAAAGTGATATTTGGAAGCCCTTAGAGGGCTATGGTGAAAAAGGAAATATCCTCAGATGAAATCTGGAAAGAAGCTTTCTGAGAAACTGCTTAGTGTTCTGTTAATTCACCTCACAGAGTTACATCTGTATTTCGTGGATCTCTTTGCTAGCCTTATTTCTGTGGAATCTGAGAACAGATATTTCGGATCCCATTGAAGACTACAGGGCCAAAGGAAATATCCTCCGATAACAAAGAGAAAGAAGCTTTCTGAGAAACTTCTTTGTGTACTGCGAAATCATCTCACAGAGTTACAGCTTTCTCCTCAAGAAGCCTTTCGCTACGACAGTTCTTGTGGAATTGGCAAAGTGATATTTGGATGCCCATAGAGGGCTATGGTGAAAAAGGAAATATCCTCAGATGAAATCTGGAAAGAAGCTTTCTGAGAAACTGCTGAGTGTTCTGTTAATTCATCTCACAGAGTTACATCTGTATTTCGTGGATCTCTTTGCTAGCCTTATTTCTGTGGAATCTGAGAACAGATATTTCCGATCCCTTTGAAGACTATAGGGCCAAAGGAAATATCCTCCGATAACAAAGAGAAAGAAGCTTTCTGAGAAACTTCTTTGTGTTCTGTGAAAACATCTCACAGAGTTACAGCTTTGCCCTCAAGAAGCCTTTCGCTAAGACAGTTATTGTGGAATTGGCAAAGTGATACTTGGAAGCCCTTAGAGGGATATGGTGAAAAAGGAAATATCCTCAGATGAAATCTGGAAGGAAGCTTTCTGAGAAACTGCTGAGTGTTCTGTTAATTCATCTCACAGAGTTACATGTGTATTTCGTGGATCTCTTTGCTAGCCTTATTTCTGTGGAATCTGAGAACAGATATTTCGGATCCCTTTGAAGACTATAGGGCCAAAGGAAACATCCTCCGATAACAAAGAGAAAGAAGCTTTCTTAGAAACTTCTTTGTGTTCTGTGAAATCATCTCACAGAGTTACAGCTTTCCCCTCAAGAAGCCTTTCGCTAAGACAGTTCTTGTGGAATTGGCAGAGTGATATTTGGAAGCCCATAGAGGGCTACGGTGAAAAAGGAAATATCCTCAGATGAAATCTGGAAAGAAGATTTCTGAGAAACTGCTGAGTGTTCTGTTAATTCATCTCACAGAGTTACATCTGTATTTCGTGGATCTCTTTGCTAGCCTTATTTCTGTGGAATCGGAGAACAGATATTTCGGATCCCCTTGAAGACTATAGGGCCAAAGAAAATATCCTCCGATAACAAAGAGAAAGAAGCTTTCTGAGAAACTTCTTTGTGTTCTGTGAAATCATCTCACAGAGTTACAGCTTTCCCCTCAGGAAGCCTTTCGCTAAGACAGTTCTTGTGGAATTGGCAAAGTGATATTTGGAAGCCCTTAGAGGGCTATGGTGAAAAAGGAAATATCCTCAGATGAAATCTGGAAAGAAGCTTTCTGAGAAACTGCTTAGTGTTCTGTTAATTCACCTCACAGAGTTACATCTGTATTTCGTGGATCTCTTTGCTAGCCTTATTTCTGTGGAATCTGAGAACAGATATTTCGGATCCCATTGAAGACTATAGGGCCAAAGGAAATATCCTCCGATAACAAAGAGAAAGAAGCTTTCTGAGAAACTTCTTTGTGTACTGCGAAATCATCTCACAGAGTTACAGCTTTCTCCTCAAGAAGCCTTTCGCTACGACAGTTCTTGTGGAATTGGCAAAGTGATATTTGGATGCCCATAGAGGGCTATGGTGAAAAAGGAAATATCCTCAGATGAAATCTGGAAAGAAGCTTTCTGAGAAACTGCTGAGTGTTCTGTTAATTCATCTCACAGAGTTACATCTGTATTTCGTGGATCTCTTTGCTAGCCTTATTTCTGTGGAATCTGAGAACAGATATTTCCGATCCCTTTGAAGACTATAGGGCCAAAGGAAATATCCTCCGATAACAAAGAGAAAGAAGCTTTCTGAGAAACTTCTTTGTGTTCTGTGAAATCATCTCACAGAGTTACAGCTTTCCCCTCAAGAAGCCTTTCCTTAAGACAGTTCTTGTGGAATTGTAAGAGTGATATTTGGAAGCCCTTAGAGGGCTATGGTGAAAAAGGAAATATCCTCAGATGAAATCTGGAAAGAAGCTTTCTGAGAAACTGCTTAGTGTTCTGTTAATTCATCTCACAGAGTTACGTCTGCATTTCGTGGATCTCTTTGCTAGCCTTATTTCTGTGGTATCTGAGAACAGATATTTCGGATCCCATTGAAGACTATAGGGCCAAAGGAAATATCCTCCGATAACAAAGAGAAAGAAGCTTTCTGAGAAACTTCTTTGTGTTCTGTGAAAACATCTCACAGAGTTACAGCTTTGCCCTCAAGAAGCCTTTCGCTAAGACAGTTATTGTGGAATTGGCAAAGTGATATTTGGAAGCCCATAGAGGGCTATGGTGAAAAAGGAAATATCCTCACATGAAATCTGGAAAGAAGCTTTCTGAGAAACTGCTTAGTGTTCTGTTAATTCATCTCACAGAGTTACATCTGTATTTCGTGGATCTCTTTGCTAGCCTTATTTCTGTGGAATCTGAGAACAGATATTTCGGATCCCATTGAAGACTATAGGGCCAAAGGAAATATCCTCCGATAACAAAGAGAAAGAAGCTTTCTGAGAAACTTCTTTTTGTTCTGTGAAATCATCTCACAGAGTTACAGCTTTCCCCTCAAGAAGCCTTTCGCTAAGACAGTTCTTGTGGAATTGGCAAAGTGATATTTGGAAGCCCATAGAGGGCTATGGTGAAAAAGGAAATATCCTCACATGAAATCTGGAAAGAAGCTTTCTGAGAAACTGCTTAGTGTTCTGTTAATTCATCTCACAGAGTTACATCTGTATTTCGTGGATCTCTTTGCTGGCCTTATTTCCGTGGAATCTGAAAACAGATATTTCGGATCCCTTTGAAGACTATAGGGCCAAAGGAAATATCCTCCGATAACAAAGAGAAAGAAGCTTTCTGAGAAACTTCTTTGTGTTCTGTGAAATCATCTCACAGAGTTACAGCTTTCCCCTCAAGAAGCCTTTCACTAAGACAGTTCTTGTGGAATTGGCAAAGTGATATTTGGAAGCACATAGAGGGCTATTGTGAAAAAGGAAATATCCTCAGATGAAATCTGGAAAGAAGCTTTCTGAGAAACTGCTGAGTGTTCTGTTAATTCATCTCACAGAGTTACATCTGTATTTCGTGGATCTCTTTGCTAGCCTTATTTCTGTGGAATCTGAGAACAGATATTTCGGATCCCATTGAAGACTATAGGGCCAAAGGAAATATCCTCCGATAACAAAGAGAAAGAAGCTTTCTGAGAAACTTCTTTGTGTTCTGTGATATCATCTCACAGAGTTACAGCTTTCCCCTCAAGAAGCCTTTCGCTAAGACAGTTCTTGTGGAATTGGCAAAGTGATATTTGGAAGCCCATAGAGGGCTATGGTGAAAAAGGAAATATCCTCAGATGAAATCTGGAAGGAAGCTTTCTGAGAAACTGCTGAGTGTTCTGTTAATTCATCTCACAGAGTTACATCTGTATTTCGTGGATCTCTTTGCTAGCCTTATTTCTGTGGAATCTGAGAACAGATATTTCGGATCCAATTGAAGACTATAGGGCCAAAGGAAACATCCTCCGATAACAAAGAGAAAGAAGCTTTCTGAGAAACTTCTTTGTGTTCTGTGAAATCATCTCACAGAGGTACAGCTTTCCCCTCAAGAAGCCTTTCGCTAAGACAGTTCTTGTGTAATTGGCAGAGTGATATTTGGAAGCCCATAGAGGGCTACGGTGAAAAAGGAAATATCCTCAGATGAAATCTGGAAAGAAGCTTTCTGAGAAACTGCTTAGTGTTCTGTTAATTCATCTCACAGAGTTACATCTGTATTTCGTGCATCTCTTTGCTAGCCTTATTTCTGTGGAATCTGAGAACAGATATTTCGGATCCCTTTGAAGACTATAGGGCCAAAGGAAATATCCCCCGATAACAAAGAGAAAGAAGCTTTCTGAGAAACTTCTTTGTGTTCTGTGAAATCATCTCACAGAGTTACAGCTTTCCCCTCAACAAACCTTTCGCTAAGACAGTTCTTGTGGAATTGGCAAAGTGATATTTGGAAGGCCTTAGAGGGCTATGGTGAAAAAGGAAATATCCTCAGATGAAATCTGGAAGGAAGCTTTCTGAGAAACTGCTGAGTGTTCTGTTAATTCATCTCACAGAGTTACATCTGTATTTCGTGGATCTCTTTGCTAGCCTTATTTCTGTGGAATCTGAGAACAGATATTTCGGATCCCATTGAAGACTATAGGGCCAAAGGAAACATCCTCCGATAACAAAGAGAAAGAAGCTTTCTCAGAAACTTCTTTGTGTTCTGTGAAATCATCTCACAGAGTTACAGCTTTCCCCTCAAGAAGCCTTTCGCTAAGACAGTTCTTGTGGAATTGGCAGAGTGATATTTGGAAGCCCATAGAGGGCTATGGTGAAAAAGGAAATATCCTCAGATGAAATCTGGAAGGACGATTTCTGAGAAACTGCTGAGTGTTCTGTTAATTCATCTCACAGAGTTACATCTGTATTTCGTGGATCTCTTTGCTAGCCTTATTTCTGTGGAATCTGAGAACAGATATTTCCGATCCCTTTGAAGACTATAGGGCCAAAGGAAATATCCTCCAATAACAAAGAGAAAGAAGCTTTCTGAGAAACTTCTTTGTGTTCTGTGAAATCATCTCACAGAGTTACAGCTTTCCACTCAAGAAGCCTTTCGCTAAGACAGTTCTTGTGGAATTGGCAAAGTGATACTTGGAAGCCCTTAGAGGGCTATGGTGAAAAAGGAAATATCCTCAGATGAAATCTGGAAGGAAGCTTTCTGAGAAACTGCTGAGTGTTCTGTTAATTCTTCTCACAGACTTACATCTGTATTTCTTGGATCTCTTTGCTAGCCTTATTTCTGTGGAATCTGAGAACAGATATTTCGGATCCCTTTGAAGACTATAGGGCCAAAGGAAACATCCTCCGATAACAAAGAGAAAGAAGCTTTCTTAGAAACTTCTTTGTGTTCTGTGAAATCATCTCACAGATTTACAGCTTTCCCCTCAAGAAGCCTTTCGCTAAGACTGTTCTTGTGGAATTGGCAGAGTGATATTTGGAAGCCCATAGAGGGCTACGGTGAAAAAGGAAATATCCTCAGATGAAATCTGGAAAGAAGATTTCTGAGAAACTGCTGAGTGTTCTGTTAATTCATCTCACAGAGTTACATCTGTATTTCGTGGATCTCTTTGCTAGCCTTATTTCTGTGGAATCGGAGAACAGATATTTCGGATCCCCTTGAAGACTATAGGGCCAAAGGAAATATCCTCCGATAACAAAGAGAAAGAAGCTTTCTGAGAAACTTCTTTGTGTACTGCGAAATCATCTCACAGAGTTACAGCTTTCTCCTCAAGAAGCCTTTCGCTACGACAGTTCTTGTGGAATTGGCAAAGTGATATTTGGATGCCCATAGAGGGCTATGGTGAAAAAGGAAATATCCTCAGATGAAATCTGGAAAGAAGCTTTCTGAGAAACTGCTGAGTGTTCTGTTAATTCATCTCACAGAGTTACATCTGTATTTCGTGGATCTCTTTGCTAGCCTTATTTCTGTGGAATCTGAGAACAGATATTTCCGATCCCTTTGAAGACTATAGGGCCAAAGGAAATATCCTCCGATAACAAAGAGAAAGAAGCTTTCTGAGAAACTTCTTTGGGTTCTGTGAAATCATCTCACAGAGTTACAGCTTTCCCCTCAAGAAGCCTTTCCTTAAGACAGTTCTTGTGGAATTGTAAGAGTGATATTTGGAAGCCCTTAGAGGGCTATGGTGAAAAAGGAAATATCCTCAGATGAAATCTGGAAAGAAGCTTTCTGAGAAACTGCTTAGTGTTCTGTTAATTCATCTCACAGAGTTACGTCTGCATTTCGTGGATCTCTTTGCTAGCCTTATTTCTGTGGTATCTGAGAACAGATATTTCGGATCCCATTGAAGACTATAGGGCCCAAGGAAATATCCTCCGATAACAAAGAGAAAGAAGCTTTCTGAGAAACTTCTTTGTGTTCTGTGAAAACATCTCACAGAGTTACAGCTTTCCCCTCAAGAAGCCTTTCGCTAAGACAGTTATTGTGGAATTGGCAAAGTGATATTTGGAAGCCCATAGAGGGCTATGGTGAAAAAGGAAATATCCTCACATGAAATCTGGAAAGAAGCTTTCTGAGAAACTGCTTAGTGTTCTGTTAATTCATCTCACAGAGTTACATCTGTATTTCGTGGATCTCTTTGCTAGCCTTATTTCTGTGGAATCTGAGAACAGATATTTCGGATCCCATTGAAGACTATAGGGCCAAAGGAAATATCCTCCGATAACAAAGAGAAAGAAGCTTTCTGAGAAACTTCTTTGTGTTCTGTGAAATCATCTCACAGAGTTACAGCTTTCCCCTCAAGAAGCCTTTCGCTAAGACAGTTCTTGTGGAATTGGCAAAGTGATATTTGGAAGCCCATAGAGGGCTATGGTGAAAAAGGAAATATCCTCACATGAAATCTGGAAAGAAGCTTTCTGAGAAACTGCTTAGTGTTCTGTTAATTCATCTCACAGAGTTACATCTGTATTTCGTGGATCTCTTTGCTAGCCTTATTTCCGTGGAATCTGAAAACAGATATTTCGGATCCCTTTGAAGACTATAGGGCCAAAGGAAATATCCTCCGATAACAAAGAGAAAGAAGCTTTCTGAGAAACTTCTTTGTGTTCTGTGAAATCATCTCACAGAGTTACAGCTTTCCCCTCAAGAAGCCTTTCACTAAGACAGTTCTTGTGGAATTGGCAAAGTGATATTTGGAAGCACATAGAGGGCTATTGTGAAAAAGGATATATCCTCAGATGAAATCTGGAAAGAAGCTTTCTGAGAAACTGCTGAGTGTTCTGTTAATTCATCTCACAGAGTTACATCTGTATTTCGTGGATCTCTTTGCTAGCCTTATTTCTGTGGAATCTGAGAACAGATATTTCGGATCCCATTGAAGACTATAGGGCCAAAGGAAATATCCTCCGATAACAAAGAGAAAGAAGCTTTCTGAGAAACTTCTTTGTGTTCTGTGATATCATCTCACAGAGTTACAGCTTTCCCCTCAAGAAGCCTTTCGCTAAGACAGTTCTTGTGGAATTGGCAAAGTGATATTTGGAAGCCCATAGAGGGCTATGGTGAAAAAGGAAATATCCTCAGATGAAATCTGGAAGGAAGCTTTCTGAGAAACTGCTGAGTGTTCTGTTAATTCATCTCACAGAGTTACATCTGTATTTCGTGGATCTCTTTGCTAGCCTTATTTCTGTGGAATCTGAGAACAGATATTTCGGATCCAATTGAAGACTATAGGGCCAAAGGAAACATCCTCCGATAACAAAGAGAAAGAAGCTTTCTGAGAAACTTCTTTGTGTTCTGTGAAATCATCTCACAGAGGTACAGCTTTCCCCTCAAGAAGCCTTTCGCTAAGACAGTTCTTGTGTAATTGGCAGAGTGATATTTGGAAGCCCATAGAGGGCTACGGTGAAAAAGGAAATATCCTCAGATGAAATCTGGAAAGAAGCTTTCTGAGAAACTGCTTAGTGTTCTGTTAATTCATCTCACAGAGTTACATCTGTATTTCGTGCATCTCTTTGCTAGCCTTATTTCTGTGGAATCTGAGAACAGATATTTCGGATCCCTTTGAAGACTATAGGGCCAAAGGAAATATCCCCCGATAACAAAGAGAAAGAAGCTTTCTGAGAAACTTCTTTGTGTTCTGTGAAATCATCTCACAGAGTTACAGCTTTCCCCTCAACAAACCTTTCGCTAAGACAGTTCTTGTGGAATTGGGAAAGAGATATTTGGAAGGCCTTAGAGGGCTATGGTGAAAAAGGAAATATCCTCAGATGAAATCTGGAAGGAAGCTTTCTGAGAAACTGCTGAGTGTTCTGTTAATTCATCTCACAGAGTTACATCTGTATTTCGTGGATCTCTTTGCTAGCCTTATTTCTGTGGAATCTGAGAACAGATATTTCGGATCCCATTGAAGACTATAGGGCCAAAGGAAACATCCTCCGATAACAAAGAGAAAGAAGCTTTCTCAGAAACTTCTTTGTGTTCTGTGAAATCATCTCACAGAGTTACAGCTTTCCCCTCAAGAAGCCTTTCGCTAAGACAGTTCTTGTGGAATTGGCAGAGTGATATTTGGAAGCCCATAGAGGGCTACGGTGAAAAAGGAAATATCCTCAGATGAAATCTGGAAGGACGATTTCTGAGAAACTGCTGAGTGTTCTGTTAATTCATCTCACAGAGTTACATCTGTATTTCGTGGATCTCTTTGCTAGCCTTATTTCTGTGGAATCTGAGAACAGATATTTCCGATCCCTTTGAAGACTATAGGGCCAAAGGAAATATCCTCCAATAACAAAGAGAAAGAAGCTTTCTGAGAAACTTCTTTGTGTTCTGTGAAATCATCTCACAGAGTTACAGCTTTCCTCTCAAGAAGCCTTTCGCTAAGACAGTTCTTGTGGAATTGGCAAAGTGATACTTGGAAGCCCTTAGAGGGCTATGGTGAAAAAGGAAATATCCTCAGATGAAATCTGGAAGGAAGCTTTCTGAGAAACTGCTGAGTGTTCTGTTAATTCATCTCACAGACTTACATCTGTATTTCGTGGATCTCTTTGCTAGCCTTATTTCTGTGGAATCGGAGAACAGATATTTCGGATCCCCTTGAAGACTATGGGGCCCAAGGAAATATCCTCCGATAACAAAGAGAAAGAAGCTTTCTGAGAAACTTCTTTGTGTTCTGTGAAATCATCTCACAGAGTTAAGCTTTCCCCTCAGGAAGCCTTTCGCTAAGACAGTTCTTGTGGAATTGGCAAAGTGATATTTGGAAGCCCTTAGAGGGCTATGTTGAAAAAGGAAATATCCTCAGATGAAATCTGGAAAGAAGCTTTCTGAGAAACTGCTTAGTGTTCTGTTAATTCACCTCACCGAGTTACATCTGTATTTCGTGGATCTCTTTGCTAGCCTTATTTCTTTGGAATCTGAGAACAGATATTTCGGATCCCATTGAAGACTAGAGGGCCAAAGGAAATATCCTCCGATAACAAAGAGAAAGAAGCTTTCTGAGAAACTTCTTTGTGTACTGCGAAATCATCTCACAGAGTTACAGCTTTCTCCTCAAGAAGCCTTTCGCTACGACAGTTCTTGTGGAATTGGCAAAGTGATAATTGGATGCCCATAGAGGGCTATGGTGAAAAAGGAAATATCCTCAGATGAAATCTGGAAAGAAGCTTTCTGAGAAACTGCTTAGTGTTCTATTAATTCATCTCACAGAGTTACATCTCTATTTCGTGGATCTCTTTGCTAGCCTTATTTTTGTGGAATCTGAGAACAGATATTTCGGATCCCATTGAAGACTATAGGGCCAAAGGAAATATCCTCCGATAACAAAGAGAAAGAAGCTTTCTGAGAAACTTCTTTGTGTTCTGTGAAATCATCTCACAGAGTTACAGCTTTCCCCTCAAGAAGCATTTCGCTAGGACAGTTCTTCTGGAATTGGCAAAGTGATATTTGGAAGCCCATAGAGGGCTATGGTGAAAAAGGAAATATCCTCAGATGAAATCTGGAAGGAAGCTTTCTGAGAAACTGCTGAGGTTTCTGTTAATTCATCTCACAGAGTTACATCTGTATTTCGTGGATCTCTTTGCTAGCCTTATTTCTGTGAAATCTGAGAACAGATATTTCGGATCCAATTGAAGAATATAGGGCCAAAGGAAACATCCTCCGATAACAAAGAGAAAGAAGCTTTCTGAGAAACTTCTTTGTCTTCTGTGAAATCATCTCACAGAGTTACAGCTTTCCCCTCAAGAAGCCTTTCGCTAAGACAGTTCTTGTGGAATTGGCAGAGTGATATTTGGAAGCCCATAGAGGGCTACGGTGAAAAAGGAAATATCCTCAGATGAAATCTGGAAAGAAGCTTTCTGAGAAACTGCTGAGTGTTCTGTTAATTCATCTCACAGAGTTACATCTGTATTTCGTGCATCTCTTTGCTAGCCTTATTTCTGTGGAATCTGAGAACAGATATTTCGGATCCCTTTGAAGACTATAGGGCCAAAGGAAATATCCTCCGATAACAAAGAGAAAGAAGCTTTCTGAGAAACTTCTTTGTGTTCTCTGAAATCATCTCACAGAGTTACAGCTTTCTCCTCAAGAAGCCTTTCGCTACGACTGTTCTTGTGGAATTGGCAAAGTGATATTTGGATGCCCATAGAGGGCTATGGTGAAAAAGGAAATATCCTCAGATGAAATCTGGAAAGAAGCTTTCTGAGAAACTGCTGAGTGTTCTGTTAATTCATCTCACAGAGTTACATCTGTATTTCGTGGATCTCTTTGCTAGCCTTATTTCTGTGGAATCTGAGAACAGATATTTCCGATCCCTTTGAAGACTATAGGGCCAAAGGAAATATCCTCCGATAACAAAGAGAAAGAAGCTTTCTGAGAAACTTCTTTGTGTTCTGTGAAATCATCTCACAGAGTTACAGCTTTCCCCTCAAGAAGCCTTTCCTTAAGACAGTTCTTGTGGAATTGTAAGAGTGATATTTGGAAGCCCTTAGAGGGCTATGGTGAAAAAGGAAATATCCTCAGATGAAATCTGGAAAGAAGCTTTCTGAGAAACTGCTTAGTGTTCTGTTAATTCATCTCACAGAGTTACGTCTGCATTTCGTGGATCTCTTTGCTAGCCTTATTTCTGTGGTATCTGAGAACAGATATTTAGGATCCCATTGAAGACTATAGGGCCCAAGGAAATATCCTCCGATAACAAAGAGAAAGAAGCTTTCTGAGAAACTTCTTTGTGTTCTGTGAAAACATCTCACAGAGTTACAGCTTTCCCCTCAAGAAGCCTTTCGCTAAGACAGTTATTGTGGAATTGGCAAAGTGATATTTGGAAGCCCATAGAGGGCTATGGTGAAAAAGGAAATATCATCACATGAAATCTGGAAAGAAGCTTTCTGAGAAACTGCTTAGTGTTCTGTTAATTCATCTCACAGAGTTACATCTGTATTTCGTGGATCTCTTTGCTAGCCTTATTTCTGTGGAATCTGAGAACAGATATTTCGGATCCCATTGAAGACTATAGGGCCAAAGGAAATATCCTCCGATAACAAAGAGAAAGAAGCTTTCTGAGAAACTTCTTTGTGTTCTGTGAAATCATCTCACAGAGTTACAGCTTTCCCCTCAAGAAGCCTTTCGCTAAGACAGTTCTTGTGGAATTGGCAAAGTGATATTTGGAAGCCCATAGAGGGCTATGGTGAAAAAGGAAATATCCTCACATGAAATCTGGAAAGAAGCTTTCTGAGAAACTGCTTAGTGTTCTGTTAATTCATCTCACAGAGTTACATCTGTATTTCGTGGATCTCTTTGCTAGCCTTATTTCCGTGGAATCTGAAAACAGATATTTCGGATCCCTTTGAAGACTATAGGGCCAAAGGAAATATCCTCCGATAACAAAGAGAAAGAAGCTTTCTCAGAAACTTCTTTGTGTTCTGTGAAATCATCTCACAGAGGTACAGCTTTCCCCTCAAGAAGCCTTTCGCTAAGACAGTTCTTGTGTAATTGGCAGAGTGATATTTGGAAGCCCATAGAGGGCTACGGTGAAAAAGGAAATATCCTCAGATGAAATCTGGAAAGAAGCTTTCTGAGAAACTGCTTAGTGTTCTGTTAATTCATCTCACAGAGTTACATCTGTATTTCGTGCAACTCTTTGCTAGCCTTATTTCTGTGGAATCTGAGAACAGATATTTCGGATCCCTTTGAAGACTATAGGGCCAAAGGAAATATCCCCCGATAACAAAGAGAAAGAAGCTTTCTGAGAAACTTCTTTGTGTTCTGTGAAATCATCTCACAGAGTTACAGCTTTCCCCTCAACAAACCTTTCGCTAAGACAGTTCTTGTGGAATTTGCAAAGTGATATTTGGAAGCCCTTAGAGGGCTATGGTGAAAAAGGAAATATCCTCAGATGAAATCTGGAAGGAAGCTTTCTGAGAAACTGCTGAGTGTTCTGTTAATTCATCTCACAGAGTTACATCTGTATTTCGTGGATCTCTTTGCTAGCCTTATTTCTGTGGAATCTGAGAACAGATATTTCGGATCCCATTGAAGACTATAGGGCCAAAGGAAACATCCTCCGATAACAAAGAGAAAGAAGCTTTCTCAGAAACTTCTTTGTGTTCTGTGAAATCATCTCACAGAGTTACAGCTTTCCCCTCAAGAAGCCTTTCGCTAAGACAGTTCTTGTGGAATTGGCAGAGTGATATTTGGAAGCCCATAGAGGGCTACGGTGAAAAAGGAAATATCCTCAGATGAAATCTGGAAGGACGATTTCTGAGAAACTGCTGAGTGTTCTGTTAATTCATCTCACAGAGTTACATCTGTATTTCGTGGATCTCTTTGCTAGCCTTATTTCTGTGGAATCTGAGAACAGATATTTCCGATCCCTTTGAAGACTATAGGGCCAAAGGAAATATCCTCCAATAACAAAGAGAAAGAAGCTTTCTGAGAAACTTCTTGGTGTTCTGTGAAATCATCTCACAGAGTTACAGCTTTCCACTCAAGAAGCCTTTCGCTAAGACAGTTCTTGTGGAATTGGCAAAGTGATACTTGGAAGCCCTTAGAGGGCTATGGTGAAAAAGGAAATATCCTCAGATGAAATCTGGAAGGAAGCTTTCTGAGAAACTGCTGAGTGTTCTGTTAATTCATCTCACAGACTTACATCTGTATTTCTTGGATCTCTTTGCTAGCCTTATTTCTGTGGAATCTGAGAACAGATATTTCGGATCCCTTTGAAGACTATAGGGCCAAAGGAAACATCCTCCGATAACAAAGAGAAAGAAGCTTTCTTAGAAACTTCTTTGTGTTCTGTGAAATCATCTCACAGAGTTACAGCTTTCCCCTCAAGAAGCCTTTCGCTAAGACTGTTCTTGTGGAATTGGCAGAGTGATATTTGGAAGCCCATAGAGGGCTACGGTGAAAAAGGAAATATCCTCAGATGAAACCTGGAAAGAAGATTTCTGAGAAACTGCTGAGTGTTCTGTTAATTCATCTCACAGAGTTACATCTGTATTTCGTGGATCTCTTTGCTAGCCTTATTTCTGTGGAATCGGAGAACAGATATTTCGGATCCCCTTGAAGACTATAGGGCCAAAGGAAATATCCTCCGATAACAAAGAGAAAGAAGCTTTCTGAGAAACTTCTTTGTGTTCTGTGAAATCATCTCACAGAGTTAAGCTTTCCCCTCAGGAAGCCTTTCGCTAAGACAGTTCTTGTGGAATTGGCAAAGTGATATTTGGAAGCCCTTAGAGGGCTATGTTGAAAAAGGAAATATCCTCAGATGAAATCTGGAAAGAAGCTTTCTGAGAAACTGCTTAGTGTTCTGTTAATTCACCTCACAGAGTTACATCTGTATTTCGTGGATCTCTTTGCTAGCCTTATTTCTTTGGAATCTGAGAACAGATATTTCGGATCCCATTGAAGACTAGAGGGCCAAAGGAAATATCCTCCGATAACAAAGAGAAAGAAGCTTTCTGAGAAACTTCTTTGTGTACTGCGAAATCATCTCACAGAGTTACAGCTTTCTCCTCAAGAAGCCTTTCGCTACGACAGTTCTTGTGGAATTGGCAAAGTGATAATTGGATGCCCATAGAGGGCTATGGTGAAAAAGGAAATATCCTCAGATGAAATCTGGAAAGAAGCTTTCTGAGAAACTGCTTAGTGTTCTATTAATTCATCTCACAGAGTTACATCTCTATTTCGTGGATCTCTTTGCTAGCCTTATTTTTGTGGAATCTGAGAACAGATATTTCGGATCCCATTGAAGACTATAGGGCCAAAGGAAATATCCTCCGATAACAAAGAGAAAGAAGCTTTCTGAGAAACTTCTTTGTGTTCTGTGAAATCATCTCACAGAGTTACAGCTTTCCCCTCAAGAAACCTTTCGCTAGGACAGTTCTTCTGGAATTGGCAAAGTGATATTTGGAAGCCCATAGAGGGCTATGGTGAAAAAGGAAATATCCTCAGATGAAATCTGGAAGGAAGCTTTCTGAGAAACTGCTGAGGTTTCTGTTAATTCATCTCACAGAGTTACATCTGTATTTCGTGGATCTCTTTGCTAGCCTTATTTCTGTGAAATTTGAGAACAGATATTTCGGATCCAATTGAAGACTATAGGGCCAAAGGAAACATCCTCCGATAACAAAGAGAAAGAAGCTTTCTGAGAAACTTCTTTGTGTTCTGTGAAATCATCTCACAGAATTACAGCTTTCCCCTCAAGAAGCCTTTCGCTAAGACAGTTCTTGTGGAATTGGCAGAGTGATATTTGGAAGCCCATAGAGGGCTACGGTGAAAAAGGAAATATCCTCAGATGAAATCTGGAAAGAAGCTTTCTGAGAAACTGCTTAGTGTTCTGTTAATTCATCTCACAGAGTTACATCTGTATTTCGTGCATCTCTTTGCTAGCCTTATTTCTGTGGAATCTGAGAACAGATATTTCGGATCCCTTTGAAGACTATAGGGCCAAAGGAAATATCCTCCGATAACAAAGAGAAAGAAGCTTTCTGAGAAACTTCTTTGTGTTCTCTGAAATCATCTCACAGAGTTACAGCTTTCCCCTCAACAAGCCTTTCGCTAAGACAGTTCTTGTGGAATTGGCAAAGTGATATTTGGAAGCCCTTAGAGGGCTATAGTGAAAAAGGAAATATCCTCAGAAGAAATCTGGAAGGAAGCTTTCTGAGAAACTGCTGAGTGTTCTGTTAATTCATCTCACAGAGTTACATCTGTATTTCGTGGATCTCTTTGCTAGCCTTATTTCTTTGGAATCTGAGAACAGATATTTCGGATCCCATTGAAGACTATAGGGCCAAAGGAAACATCCTCCGATAACAAAGAGAAAGAAGCTTTCTGAGAAACTTCTTTGTGTTCTGTGAAATCATCTCACAGAGTTACAGCTTTCCCCTCAAGGAGCCTTTCGCTAAGAAAGTTCTTGTGGAATTGGCAGAGTGATATTTGGAAGCCCATAGAGGGCTATGGTGAAAAAGGAAATATCCTCAGATGAAATCTGGAAGGAAGATTTCTGAGAAACTGCTGAGTGTTCTGTTAATTCATCTCACAGAGTTACATCTGTATTTCGTGGATCTCTTTGCTAGCCTTATTTCTGTGGAATCTGAGAACAGATATTTCCGATCCCTTTGAAGACTATAGGGCCAAAGGAAATATCCTCCGATAACAAAGAGAAAGAAGCTTTCTGAGAAACTTCTTTGTGTTCTGTGAAATCATCTCACAGAGTTACAGCTTTCCCCTCAAGAAGCCTTTCGCTAAGATAGTTCTTGGGGAATTGGAAAAGTGATACTTGGAAGCCCTTAGAGGGCTATGGTGAAAAAGGGAATATCCTCAGATGAAATCTGGAAGGAAGCTTTCTGAGAAACTGCTGAGTGTTCTGTTAATTCATCTCACAGAGTTACATGTGTATTTCGTGGATCTCTTTGCTAGCCTTATTTCTGTGGAATCTGAGAACAGATATTTCGGATCCCTTTGAAGACTATAGGGCCAAAGGAAACATCCTCCGATAACAAAGAGAAAGAAGCTTTCTTAGAAACTTCTTTGTGTTCTGTGAAATCATCTCACAGAGTTACAGCTTTCCCCTCAAGAAGCCTTTCGCTAAGACAGTTCTTGTGGAATTGGCAGAGTGATATTTGGAAGCCCATAGAGGGCTACGGTGAAAAAGGAAATATCCTCAGATGAAATCTGGAAAGAAGATTTCTGAGAAACTGATGAGTGTTCTGTTAATTCATCTCACAGAGTTACATCTGTATTTCGTGGATCTCTTTGCTAGCCTTATTTCTGTGGAATCGGAGAACAGATATTTCGGATCCCCTTGAAGACTATAGGGCCAAAGGAAATATCCTCCGATAACAAAGAGAAAGAAGCTTTCTGAGAAACTTCTTTGTGTTCTGTGAAATCATCTCACAGAGTTACAGCTTTCCCCTCAGGAAGCCTTTCGCTAAGACAGTTCTTGTGGAATTGGCAAAGTGATATTTGGAAGCCCTTAGAGGGCTATGGTGAAAAAGGAAATATCCTCAGATGAAATCTGGAAAGAAGCTTTCTGAGAAACTGCTTAGTGTTCTGTTAATTCACCTCACAGAGTTACATCTGTATTTCGTGGATCTCTTTGCTAGCCTTATTTCTGTGGAATCTGAGAACAGATATTTCGGATCCCATTGAAGACTATAGGGCCAAAGGAAATATCCTCCGATAACAAAGAGAAAGAAGCTTTCTGAGAAACTTCTTTGTGTACTGCGAAATCATCTCACAGAGTTACAGCTTTCTCCTCAAGAAGCCTTTCGCTACGACAGTTCTTGTGGAATTGGCAAAGGGATATTTGGATGCCCATAGAGGTCTATGGTGAAAAAGGAAATATCCTCAGATGAAATCTGGAAAGAAGCTTTCTGAGAAACTGCTGAGTGTTCTGTTAATTCATCTCACAGAGTTACATCTGTATTTCGTGGATCTCTTTGCTAGCCTTATTTCTGTGGAATCTGAGAACAGATATTTCGGATCCCATTGAAGACTATAGGGCCAAAGGAAACATCCTCCGATAACAAAGAGAAAGAAGCTTTCTCAGAAACTTCTTTGTGTTCTGTGAAATCATCTCACAGAGTTACAGCTTTCCCCTCAAGAAGCCTTTCGCTAAGACAGTTCTTGTGGAATTGGCAGAGTGATATTTGGAAGCCCATAGAGGGCTACGGTGAAAAAGGAAATATCCTCAGATGAAATCTGGAAGGACGATTTCTGAGAAACTGCTGAGTGTTCTGTTAATTCATCTCACAGAGTTACATCTGTATTTCGTGGATCTCTTTGCTAGCCTTATTTCTGTGGAATCTGAGAACAGATATTTCCGATCCCTTTGAAGACTATAGGGCCAAAGGAAATATCCTCCAATAACAAAGAGAAAGAAGTTTTCTGAGAAACTTCTTTGTGTTCTGTGAAATCATCTCACAGAGTTACAGCTTTCCACTCAAGAAGCCTTTCGCTAAGACAGTTCTTGTGGAATTGGCAAAGTGATACTTGGAAGCCCTTAGAGGGCTATGGTGAAAAAGGAAATATCCTCAGATGAAATCTGGAAGGAAGCTTTCTGAGAAACTGCTGAGTGTTCTGTTAATTCATCTCACAGACTTACATCTGTATTTCTTGGATCTCTTTGCTAGCCTTATTTCTGTGGAATCTGAGAACAGATATTTCGGATCCCTTTGAAGACTATAGGGCCAAAGGAAACATCCTCCGATAACAAAGAGAAAGAAGCTTTCTTAGAAACTTCTTTGTGTTCTGTGAAATCATCTCACAGAGTTACAGCTTTCCCCTCAAGAAGCCTTTCGCTAAGACTGTTCTTGTGGAATTGGCAGAGTGATATTTGGAAGCCCATAGAGGGCTACGGTGAAAAAGGAAATATCCTCAGATGAAACCTGGAAAGAAGATTTCTGAGAAACTGCTGAGTGTTCTGTTAATTCATCTCACAGAGTTACATCTGTATTTCGTGGATCTCTTGCTAGCCTTATTTCTGTGGAATCTGAGAACAGATATTTCGGATCCCCTTGAAGACTATAGGGCCAAAGGAAATATCCTCCGATAACAAAGAGAAAGAAGCTTTCTGAGAAACTTCTTTGTGTTCTGTGAAATCATCTCACAGAGTTACCGCTTTCCCCTCAAGATGCCTTTCGCTAAGACAGTTCCTGTGGAATTGGCAAAGTGATATTTGGAAGCCCATAGAGGGCTATGGTGAAAAAGGAAATATCCTCTGATGAAATCTGGAAAGAAGCTTTCTGAGAAACTGCTTAGTGTTCTGTTAATTCATCTCACAGAGTTACATCTGTATTTCGTGGATCTCTTTGCTAGCCTTATTTCTTTGGAATCGGAGAACAGATATTTCGGATTCCTATGAAGAATATAGGGGCAAAGGAAATATCCTCCGATAACAAAGAGAAAGAAGCTTTCTGAGAAACTTCTTTGTGTTCTGTGAAATCATCTCACAGAGTTACAGCTTTCCCCTCAAGAAGCCTTTCGCTAAGAAAGTTCTTGTGGAATTGGCAGAGTGATATTTGGAAGCCCATAGAGGGCTACGGTGAAAAAGGAAATATCCTCAGATGAAATCTGGAAGGAAGATTTCTGAGAAACTACTGAGTGTTCTGTTAATTCATCTCACAGAGTTACATCTGTATTTCGTGGATCTCTTTGCTAGCCTTATTTCTGTGGAATCTGAGAACAGATATTTCCGATCCCTTTGAAGACTATAGGGCCAAAGGAAATATCCTCCGATAACAAAGAGAAAGAAGCTTTCTGAGAAACTTCTTTGTGTTCTGTGAAATCATCTCACAGAGTTACAGCTTTCCCCTCAAGAAGCCTTTCGCTAAGACAGTTCTTGTGGAATTGGCAAAGTGATACTTGGAAGCCCTTAGAGGGCTATGGTGAAAAAGGAAATATCCTCAGATGAAATCTGGAAGGAAGCTTTCTGAGAAACTGCTGAGTGTTCTGTTAATTCATCTCACAGAGTTACATCTGTATTTCGTGGATCTCTTTGCTAGCCTTATTTCTTTGGAATCTGAGAACAGATATTTCGGATCCCATTGAAGACTATAGGGCCAAAGGAAATATCCTCTGATAACAAAGAGAAAGAAGCTTTCTGAGAAACTTCTTTGTGTTCTGTGAAATCATCTCACAGAGTTACAGCTTTCCCCTCAAGAAGCCTTTCGCAAAGACAGTTCTTGTGGAATTGGCAAAGTGATATTTGGAAGCTAATAGAGGGCTATGGTGAAAAAGGAAATATCCTCACATGAAATCTGGAAAGAAGCTTTCTGAGAAACTGCTTAGTATTCTGTTAATTCATCTCACAGAGTTACATCTGTATTTCGTGGATCTCTTTGCTAGCCTTATTTCTGTGGAATCTGAGAACAGATATTTCGGATCCCATTGAAGACTATAGGGCCAAAGGAAATATCCTCCGATAACAAAGAGAAAGAAGCTTTCTGAGATACTTCTTTGTGTTCTGTGAAATCATCTCACAGAGTTACAGCTTTCTCCTCAAGAAGACTTTCGCTAAGACAGTTCTTGTGGAATTGGCAAAGTGATATTTGGAAGCCCATAGAGGGCTATGGTGAAAAAGGAAATATCCTCACATGAAATCTGAAAAGAAGCTTTCTGAGAAACTGCTTAGTGTTCTGTTAATTCATCTCACAGAGGTACATCTGTATTTCGTGGATCTCTTTGCTAGCCTTATTTCTGTGGAATCTGAGAACAGATATTTCGGATCCCTTTGAAGACTATAGGGCCAAAGGAAATATCCTCCGATAACAAAAAGAAAGAAGCTTTCTGAGAAACTTCTTTGTGTTCTGTGAAATCATCCCACAGAGTTACAGCTTTCCCCTCAAGAAGCCTTTCGCTAAGACAGTTCTTGTGGAATTGGCAAAGTGATATTTGGAAGCCCATAGAGGGCTATGGTGAAAAACTAAATATCCTCAGATGAAATCTGGAAAGAAGCTTTCTGAGAAACTGCTTAGTGTTCTGTTAATTCATCTCACAGAGTTACATCTGTATTTCGTGGATCTCTTTGCTAGCCTTATTTCTGTGGAATCTGAGAACAGATATTTCGGATCCCATTGAAGACTATCGGGCCAAAGGAAATATCCTCCGATAACAAAGAGAAAGAAGCTTTCTGAGAAACTTCTTTGTGTTCTGTGAAATCATCCCACAGAGTTACAGCTTTCCCCTCAAGAAGCCTTTCGCTAAGACAGTTCTTGTGGAATTGGCAAAGTGATATTTGGAAGCCCATAGAGGGCTATGGTGAAAAAGGAAATATCCTCTGATGAAATCTGGAAAGAAGCTTTCTGAGAAACTTCTTAGTGTTCTGTTAATTCATCTCACAGAGTTACATCTGTATTTCGTGGATCTCTTTGCTAGCCTTATTTCTGTGGAATCTGAGAACAGATATTTCGGATCCCATTGAAGACTATAGGGCCAAAGGAAATATCCTCTGATAACAAAGAGAAAGAAGCTTTCTGAGAAACTTCTTTGTGCTCTGTGAAATCATCTCACAGAGTTACAGCTTTCCCCTCAAGAAGCCTTTCGCTAAGACAGTTCTTGTGGAATTGGAAAGTGATATTTGGAAGCCCATAGAGGGCTATGGTGAAAAAGGAAATATCCTCACATGAAATCTGGAAAGAAGCTTTCTGAGAAACTGCTGAGTGTTCTGTTAATTCATCTCACAGAGTTACATCTGTATTTCGTGGATCTCTTTGCTAGCCTTATTTCTGTGGAATCTGAGAACAGATATTTCGGATCCCTTTGAAGACTATAGGGCCAAAGGAAATATCCTCCGATAACAAAGAGAAAGAAGCTTTCTGAGAAACTTTTTTGTGTTCTGTGAAATCATCCCACAGAGTTACAGCTTTCCCCTCAAGAAGCCTTTCGCTAAGACAGTTCTTCTGGAATTGGCAAAGTGATATTTGGAAGCCCATAGAGGGATATGGTGAAAAAGGAAATATCCTCAGATGAAATCTGGAAAGAAGCTTTCTGAGAAAATTCTTAGTGTTCTGTTAATTCATCTCACAGAGTTACATCTGTATTTCGTGGATCTCTTTGCTAGCCTTATTTCTGTGGAATCTGAGAACAGATATTTCGGATCCCATTGAAGACTATAGGGCCAAAGGAAATATCCTCCGATAACAAAGAGAAAGAAGCTTTCTGAGAAACTTCTTTGTGCTCTGTGAAATCATCTCACAGAGTTACAGCTTTCCCCTCAAGAAGCCTTTCGGTAAGACAGTTCTTGTGGAATTGGAAAGTGATATTTGGAAGCCCATAGAGGGCTATGGTGAAAAAGGAAATATCCTCAGATGAAATCTGGAAAGAAGCTTTCTGAGAAACTGCTTAGTGTTCTGTTAATTCATCTCACAGAGTTACATCTGTATTTCGTGGATCTCTTTGCTAGCCTTATTTCTGTGGAATCTGAGAACAGATATTTCGGATCCCATTGAAGACTATAGGGCCAAAGGAAATATCCTCCGATAACAAAGAGAAAGAAGCTTTCTGAGAAACTTCTTTGTGTTCTGTGAAATCATCTCACAGAGTTACAGCTTTCCCCTCAAGATGCCTTTCGCTAAGACAGTTCCTGTGGAATTGGCAAAGTGATATTTGGAAGCCCATAGAGGGCTATGGTGAAAAAGGAAATATCCTCAGATGAAATCTGGAAAGAAGCTTTCTGAGAAACTGCTTAGTGTTCTGTTAATTCATCTCACATAGTTACATCTGTATTTCGTGGATCTCTTTGCTAGCCTTATTTCTTTGGAATCGGAGAACAGATATTTCGGATTCCTATGAAGAATATAGGGGCAAAGGAAATATCCTCCGATAACAAAGAGAAAGAAGCTTTCTGAGAAACTTCTTTGTGTTCTGTGAAATCATCTCACAGAGTTACAGCTTTCCCCTCAAGAAGCCTTTCGCTAAGAAAGTTCTTGTGGAATTGGCAGAGTGATATTTGGAAGCCCATAGAGGGCTACGGTGAAAAAGGAAATATCCTCAGATGAAATCTGGATGGAAGATTTCTGAGAAACTGCTGAGTGTTCTGTTAATTCATCTCACAGAGTTACATCTGTATTTCGTGGATCTCTTTGCTAGCCTTATTTCTGTGGAATCTGAGAACAGATATTTCCGATCCCTTTGAAGACTATAGGGCCAAAGGAAATATCCTCCGATAACAAAGAGAAAGAAGCTTTCTGAGAAACTTCTTTGTGTTATGTGAAATCATCTCACAGAGTTACAGCTTTCCCCTCAAGAAGCCTTTCGCTAAGACAGTTCTTGTGGAATTGGCAAAGTGATACTTGGAAGCCCTTAGAGGACTATGGTGAAAAAGGAAATATCCTCAGATGAAATCTGGAAGGAAGCTTTCTGAGAAACTGCTGAGTGTTCTGTTAATTCATCTCACAGAGTTACATCTGTATTTCGTGGATCTCTTTGCTAGCCTTATTTCTGTTGAATCTGAGAACAGATATTTCGGATCCCTTTGAAGACTATAGGGCCAAAGGAAACATCCTCCGATAACAAAGAGAAAGAAGCTTTCTTAGAAACTTCTTTGTGTTCTGTGAAATCATCTCACAGAGTTACAGCTTTCCCCTCAAGAAGCCTTTCGCTAAGACAGTTCTTGTGGAATTGGCAGAGTGATATTTGGAAGCCCATAGAGGGCTACGGTGAAAAAGGAAATATCCTCAGATGAAATCTGGAAAGAAGATTTCTGAGAAACTGCTGAGTGTTCTGTTAATTCATCTCACAGAGTTACATCTGTATTTCGTGGATCTCTTTGCTAGCCTTATTTCTGTGGAATCTGAGAACAGATATTTCGGATCCCCTTGAAGACTATAGGGCCAAAGGAAATATCCTCCGATAACAAAGAGAAAGAAGCTTTCTGAGAAACTTCTTTGTGTTCTGTGAAATCATCTCACAGAGTTACACCTTTCCCCTCAGGAAGCCTTTCGCTAAGACAGTTCTTGTGGAATTGGCAAAGTGATATTTGGAAGCCCATAGAGGGCTATGGTGAAAAAGGAAATATCCTCAGATGAAATCTGGAAAGAAGCTTTCTGAGAAACTGCTTAGTGTTCTGTTAATTCACCTCACAGAGTTACATCTGTATTTCTTGGATCTCTTTGCTAGCCTTATTTCTTTGGAATCTGAGAACAGATATTTCGGATCCCATTGAAGACTATAGGGCCAAAGGAAATATCCTCCGATAACAAAGAGAAAGAAGCTTTCTGAGAAACTTCTTTGTGTACTGCGAAATCATATCACAGAGTTACAGCTTTCTCCTCAAGAAGCCTTTCGCTACGACAGTTCTTGTGGAATTGGCAAAGTGATATTTGGATGCCCATAGAGGGCTATGGTGAAAAAGGAAATATACTCAGATGAAATCTGGAAAGAAGCTTACTGAGAAACTGCTGAGTGTTCTGTTAATTCATCTCACAGAGTTACATCTGTATTTCGTGGATCTCTTTACTAGCCTTATTTCTGTGGAATCTGAGAACAGATATTTCCGATCCCTTTGAAGACTATAGGGCCAAAGGAAATATCCTCCGATAACAAAGAGAAAGAAGCTTTCTGAGAAACTTCTTTGTGTTCTGTGAAATCATCTCACAGAGTTACAGCTTTCCCCTCAAGAAGCCTTTCCTTAAGACAGTTCTTGTGGAATTGTCAGAGTGATATTTGGAAGCCCTTAGAGGGCTATGGTGAAAAAGGAAATATCCTCAGATGAAATCTGGAAAGAAGCTTTCTGAGAAACTGCTTAGTGTTCTGTTAATTCATCTCACAGAGTTACATCTGTATTTCGTGGATCTCTTTGCTAGCCTTATTTCTTTGGAATCTGAGAACAGATATTTCGGATCCCATTGAAGACTATAGGGCCAAAGGAAATATCCTCCGATAACAAAGAGAAAGAAGCTTTCTGAGAAACTTCTTTGTGTTCTGTGAAATCATCTCACAGAGTTACAGCTTTCCCCTCAAGAAGCCTTTCGCAAAGACAGTTCTTGTGGAATTGGCAAAGTGATATTTGGAAGCCCATAGAGGGCTATGGTGAAAAAGGAAATATCCTCACATGAAATCTGGAAAGAAGCTTTCTGAGAAACTGCTTAGTGTTCTGTTAATTCATCTCACAGAGTTACATCTGTATTTCGTGGATCTCTTTGATAGCCTTATTTCTGTGGAATCTGAGAACAGATATTTCGGATCCCTTTGAAGACTATAGGGCCAAAGGAAATATCCTCCGATAACAAAGAGAAAGAAGCTTTCTGAGAAACTTCCTTGTATTCTGTGAAATCATCTCACAGAGTTACAGCTTTCCCCTCAAGAAGCCTTTCGCTAAGACAGTTCTTGTGGAATTGGCAAAGTGATATTTGGAAGCCCATAGATGGCTATGGTGAAAAAGGAAATATCCTCAGATGAAATCTGGAAAGAAGCTTTCTGTGAAACTGCTGAGTGTTCTGTTAATTCATCTCACAGAGTTACATCTGTATTTCGTGGATCTCTTTGCTCGACTTATTTCTGTGGAATCTGAGAACAGATATTTCCGATCCCTTTGAAGACTATAGGGCCAAAGGAAATATCCTCCGATAACAAAGAGAAAGAAGCTTTCTGAGAAACTTCTTTGTGTTCTGTGAAATCATCTCACAGAGTTACAGCTTTCCCCTCAAGAAGCCTTTCGCTAAGATAGTTCTTGGGGAATTGGCAAAGTGATATTTGGAAGCCCATAGAGGGCTAGGGTGAAAAAGGAAATATCCTCAGATGAAATCTGGAAAGAAGCTTTCTGAGAAACTGCTCAGTGTTCTGTTAATTCATCTCACAGAGTTACATCTGTATTTCGTGGATCTCTTTGCTAGCCTTATTTCTTTGGAATGGGAGAACAGATATTTCGGATTCTTATGAAGACTATAGGGGCAAAGGAAATATCCTCCGATAACAAAGAGAAAGAAGCTTTCTGAGAAACTTCTTTGTGTTCTGTGAAATCATCTCACAGAGTTACAGCTTTCCCTTCAAGAAGCCTTTCGCTAAGACAGTTCTTGTGGAATTGGCAAAGTGATATTTGGAAGCCCATAGAGGGCTATGTTGAAAAAGGAAATATCCTCAGATGAAATCTGGAAAGAAGCTTTCTGAGAAACTGCTTAGTGTTCTGTTAATTCATCTCACAGAGTTACATCTGTATTTCGTGGATCTCTTTGCTAGACTTATTTCTGTGGAATCTGAGAACAGATATTTCGGATCCTATTGAATGCTATAGGGCAAAGGGAAATATCCTACGATAACAAAGAGAAAGAAGCTTTCTGAGAAACTTCTTTGTGTTCTGTGAAATCATCTCACAGAGTTACAGCTTTCCCCTCAAGAAGCCTTTCGCTAAGACAGTTCTTGTGGAATTGGCAAAGTGATATTTGGAAGCCCATAGAGGGCTATGGTGAAAAAGGAAATATCCTCACATGAAATCTGGAAAGAAGCTTTCTGAGAAACTGCTTAGTGTTCTGTTAATTCATCTCACAGAGTTACATCTGTATTTCGTGGATCTCTTTGCTAGCCTTATTTCTGTGGAATCTGAGAACAGATATTTCGGATCCCTTTGAAGACTATAGGGCCAAAGGAAATATCCTCCGATAACAAAGAGAAAGAAGCTTTCTGAGAAACTTCTTTGTGTTCTGTGAAATCATCTCACAGAGTTACAGCTTTCCCCTCAAGAAGCCTTTCGCTAAGACAGTTCTTGTGGAATTGGCAAAGTGATATTTGGAATCCCATAGAGGGCTTTGGTGAAAAAGGAAATATCCTCACATGAAATCTGGAAAGAAGCTTTCTGAGAAACTGCTTAGTGTTCTGTTAATTCATCTCACAGAGTTACATCTGTATTTCGTGGATCTCTTTGCTAGCCTTATTTCTGTGGAATCTGAGAACAGATATTTCGGATCCCTTTGAAGACTATAGGGCCAAAGGAAATATCCTCCGATAACAAAGAGAAAGAAGCTTTCTGAGAAACTTCTTTGTGTTCTGTGAAATCATCCCACAGAGTTACAGCTTTCCCCTCAAGAAGCCTTTCGCTAAGACAGTTCTTGTGGAATTGGAAAGTGATATTTGGAAGCCCATAGAGGGCTATGGTGAAAAAGGAAATATCCTCACATGAAATCTGGAAAGAAGCTTTCTGAGAAACTGCTTAGTGTTCTGTTAATTCATCTCACAGAGTTACATCTGTATTTCGTGGATCTCTTTGCTAGCCTTATTTCTGTGGAATCTGAGAACAGATATTTCGGATCCCTTTGAAGACTATAGGGCCAAAGGAAATATCCTCCGATAACAAAGAGAAAGAAGCTTTCTGAGAAACTTCTTTGTGTTCTGTGAAATCATCCCACAGAGTTACAGCTTTCCCCTCAAGAAGCCTTTCGCTAAGACAGTTCTTGTGGAATTGGCAAAGTGATATTTGGAAGCACATAGAGGGCTATGGTGAAAAAGGAAATATCCTCACATGAAATCTGGAAAGAAGCTTTCTGAGAAACTGCTTAGTGTTCTGTTAATTCATCTCAAAGAGTTACATCTGTATTTCGTGGATCTCTTTGCTAGCCTTATTTCTGTGGAATCTGAGAACAGATATTTCGGATCCCTTTGAAGACTATAGGGCCAAAGGAAATATCCTCCGATAACAAAGAGAAAGAAGCTTTCTGAGAAACTTCTTTGTGTTCTGTGAAATCATCTCACAGAGTTACAGCTTTCCCCTCAAGAAGCCTTTCGCTAAGACAGTTCTTGTGGAATTGGCAAAGTGATATTTGGAAGCCCATAGAGGGCTATGGTGAAAAAGGAAATATCCTCAGATGAAATCTGGAAAGAAGCTTTCTGAGAAACTGCTTAGTGTTCTGTTAATTCATCTCACAGAGTTACATCTGTATTTCGTGGATCTCTTTGCTAGCCTTATTTCTGTGGAATCTGAGAACAGATATTTCGGATCCCATTGAAGACTATAGGGCCAAAGGAAATATTCTCCGATAACAAAGAGAAAGAAGCTTTCTGAGAAACTTCTTTGTGTTCTGTGAAATCATCTCACAGAGTTACAGCTTTCCCCTCAAGAAGCCTTTCGCTAAGACAGTTCTTGTGGAATTGGCAAAGTGATATTTGGAAGCCCATAGAGGGCTATGGTGAAAAAGGAAATATCCTCAGATGAAATCTGGAAAGAAGCTTTCTGAGAAACTGCTTAGTGTTCTGTTAATTCATCTCACAGAGTTACATCTGTATTTCGTGGATCTCTTTGCTAGCCTTATTTCTGTGGAATCTGAGAACAGATATTTCGGATTCCTATGAAGAATATAGGGGCAAAGGAAATATCCTCCGATAACAAAGAGAAAGAAGCTTTCTGAGAAACTTCTTTGTGTTCTGTGAAATCATCTCACAGAGTTACAGCTTTCCCCTCAAGAAGCCTTTCGCTAAGAAAGTTCTTGTGGAATTGGCAGAGTGATATTTGGAAGCCCATAGAGGGCTACGGTGAAAAAGGAAATATCCTCAGATGAAATCTGGAAGGAAGATTTCTGAGAAACTGCTGAGTGTTCTGTTAATTCATCTCACAGAGTTACATCTGTATTTCGTGGATCTCTTTGCTAGCCTTATTTCTGTGGAATCTGAGAACAGATATTTCCGATCCCTTTGAAGACTATAGGGCCAAAGGAAATATCCTCCGATAACAAAGAGAAAGAAGCTTTCTGAGAAACTTCTTTGTGTTCTGTGAAATCATCTCACAGAGTTACAGCTTTCCCCTCAAGAAGCCTTTCGCTAAGACAGTTCTTGTGGAATTGGCAAAGTGATACCTGGAAGCCCTTAGAGGGCTATGGTGAAAAAGGAAATATCCTCAGATGAAATCTGGAAGGAATCTTTCTGAGAAACTGCTGAGTGTTCTGTTAATTCATCTCACAGAGTTACATCTGTATTTCGTGGATCTCTTTGCTAGCCTTATTTCTGTGGAATCTGAGAACAGATATTTCGGATCCCTTTGAAGACTATAGGGCCAAAGGAAACATCCTCCGATAACAAAGAGAAAGAAGCTTTCGTAGAAACTTCTTTGTGTTCTGTGAAATCATCTCACAGAGTTACAGCTTTCCCCTCAAGAAGCCTTTCGCTAAGAAAGTTCTTGTGGAATTGGCAGAGTGATATTTGGAAGCCCATAGAGGGCTACGGTGAAAAAGGAAATATCCTCAGATGAAATCTGGAAGGAAGATTTCTGAGAAACTGCTGAGTGTTCTGTTAATTCATCTCACAGAGTTACATCTGTATTTCGTGGATCTCTTTGCTAGCCTTATTTCTGTGGAATCTGAGAACAGATATTTCCGATCCCTTTGAAGACTATAGGGCCAAAGGAAATATCCTCCGATAACAAAGAGAAAGAAGCTTTCTGAGAAACTTCTTTGTGTTCTGTGAAATCATCTCACAGAGTTACAGCTTTCCCCTCAAGAAGCCTTTCGCTAAGACAGTTCTTGTGGAATTGGCAAAGTGATACTTGGAAGCCCTTAGAGGGCTATGGTGAAAAAGGAAATATCCTCAGATGAAATCTGGAAGGAAGCTTTCTGAGAAACTGCTGAGTGTTCTGTTAATTCATCTCACAGAGTTACATCTGTATTTCGTGGATCTCTTTGCTAGCCTTATTTCTTTGGAATCTGAGAACAGATATTTCGGATCCCATTGAAGACTATAGGGCCAAAGGAAATATCCTCTGATAACAAAGAGAAAGAAGCTTTCTGAGAAACTTCTTTGTGTTCTGTGAAATCATCTCACAGAGTTACAGCTTTCCCCTCAAGAAGCCTTTCGCAAAGACAGTTCTTGTGGAATTGGCAAAGTGATATTTGGAAGCCCATAGAGGGCTATGGTGAAAAAGGAAATATCCTCACATGAAATCTGGAAAGAAGCTTTCTGAGAAACTGCTTAGTATTCTGTTAATTCATCTCACAGAGTTACATCTGTATTTCGTGGATCTCTTTGCTAGCCTTATTTCTGTGGAATCTGAGAACAGATATTTCGGATCCCATTGAAGACTATAGGGCCAAAGGAAATATCCTCCGATAACAAAGAGAAAGAAGCTTTCTGAGAAACTTCTTTGTGTTCTGTGAAATCATCTCACAGAGTTACAGCTTTCCCCTCAAGAAGCCTTTCGCTAAGACAGTTCTTGTGGAATTGGAAAGTGATATTTGGAAGCCCATAGAGGGCTATGGTGAAAAAGGAAATATCCTCACATGAAATCTGGAAAGAAGCTTTCTGAGAAACTGCTTAGTGTTCTGTTAATTCATCTCACAGAGTTACATCTGTATTTCGTGGATGTCTTTGCTAGCCTTATTTCTGTGGAATCTGAGAACAGATATTTCGGATCCCTTTGAAGACTATAGGGCCAAAGGAAATATCCTCCGATAACAAAGAGAAAGAAGATTTCTGAGAAACTTTTTTGTGTTCTGTGAAATCATCCCACAGAGTTACAGCTTTCCCCTCAAGAAGCCTTTCGCTAAGACAGTTCTTCTGGAATTGGCAAAGTGATATTTGGAAGCCCATAGAGGGCTATGGTGAAAAAGGAAATATCCTCAGATGAAATCTGGAAAGAAGCTTTCTGAGAAACTTCTTAGTGTTCTGTTAATTCATCTCACAGAGTTACATCTGTATTTCGTGGATCTCTTTGCTAGCCTTATTTCTGTGGAATCTGAGAACAGATATTTCGGATCCCATTGAAGACTATAGGGCCAAAGGAAATATCCTCCGATAACAAAGAGAAAGAAGCTTTCTGAGAAACTTCTTTGTGCTCTGTGAAATCATCTCACAGAGTTACAGCTTTCCCCTCAAGAAGCCTTTCGGTAAGACAGCTCTTGTGGAATTGGAAAGTGATATTTGGAAGCCCATAGAGGGCTATGGTGAAAAAGGAAATATCCTCAGATGAAATCTGGAAAGAAGCTTTCTGAGAAACTGCTTAGTGTTCTGTTAATTCATCTCACAGAGTTACATCTGTATTTCGTGGATCTCTTTGCTAGCCTTATTTCTGTGGAATCTGAGAACAGATATTTCGGATCCCATTGAAGACTATAGGGCCAAAGGAAATATCCTCCGATAACAAAGAGAAAGAAGCTTTCTGAGAAACTTCTTTGTGTTCTGTGAAATCATCTCACAGAGTTACAGCTTTCCCCTCAAGATGCCTTTCGCTAAGACAGTTCCTGTGGAATTGGCAAAGTGATATTTGGAAGCCCATAGAGGGCTATGGTGAAAAAGGAAATATCCTCAGATGAAATCTGGAAAGAAGCTTTCTGAGAAACTGCTTAGTGTTCTGTTAATTCATCTCACATAGTTACATCTGTATTTCGTGGATCTCTTTGCTAGCCTTATTTCTTTGGAATCGGAGAACAGATATTTCGGATTCCTATGAAGAATATAGGGGCAAAGGAAATATCCTCCGATAACAAAGAGAAAGAAGCTTTCTGAGAAACTTCTTTGTGTTCTGTGAAATCATCTCACAGAGTTACAGCTTTCCCCTCAAGAAGCCTTTCGCTAAGAAAGTTCTTGTGGAATTGGCAGAGTGATATTTGGAAGCCCATAGAGGGCTACGGTGAAAAAGGAAATATCCTCAGATGAAATCTGGACGGAAGATTTCTGAGAAACTGCTGAGTGTTCTGTTAATTCATCTCACAGAGTTACATCTGTATTTCGTGGATCTCTTTGCTAGCCTTATTTCTGTGGAATCTGAGAACAGATATTTCCGATCCCTTTGAAGACTATAGGGCCAAAGGAAATATCCTCCGATAACAAAGAGAAAGAAGCTTTCTGAGAAACTTCTTTGTGTTATGTGAAATCATCTCACAGAGTTACAGCTTTCCCCTCAAGAAGCCTTTCGCTAAGACAGTTCTTGTGGAATTGGCAAAGTGATACTTGGAAGCCCTTAGAGGACTATGGTGAAAAAGGAAATATCCTCAGATGAAATCTGGAAGGAAGCTTTCTGAGAAACTGCTGAGTGTTCTGTTAATTCATCTCACAGAGTTACATCTGTATTTCGTGGATCTCTTTGCTAGCCTTATTTCTGTTGAATCTGAGAACAGATATTTCGGATCCCTTTGAAGACTATAGGGCCAAAGGAAACATCCTCCGATAACAAAGAGAAAGAAGCTTTCTTAGAAACTTCTTTGTGTTCTGTGAAATCATCTCACAGAGTTACAGCTTTCCCCTCAAGAAGCCTTTCGCTAAGACAGTTCTTGTGGAATTGGCAGAGTGATATTTGGAAGCCCATAGAGGGCTACGGTGAAAAAGGAAATATCCTCAGATGAAATCTGGAAAGAAGATTTCTGAGAAACTGCTGAGTGTTCTGTTAATTCATCTCACAGAGTTACATCTGTATTTCGTGGATCTCTTTGCTAGCCTTATTTCTGTGGAATCTGAGAACAGATATTTCGGATCCCCTTGAAGACTATAGGGCCAAAGGAAATATCCTCCGATAACAAAGAGAAAGAAGCTTTCTGAGAAACTTCTTTGTGTTCTGTGAAATCATCTCACAGAGTTACAGCTTTCCCCTCAGGAAGCCTTTCGCTAAGACAGTTCTTGTGGAATTGGCAAAGTGATATTTGGAAGCCCATAGAGGGCTATGGTGAAAAAGGAAATATCCTCAGATGAAATCTGGAAAGAAGCTTTCTGAGAAACTGCTTAGTGTTCTGTTAATTCACCTCACAGAGTTACATCTGTATTTCGTGGATCTCTTTGCTAGCCTTATTTCTTTGGAATCTGAGAACAGATATTTCGGATCCCATTGAAGACTATAGGGCCAAAGGAAATATCCTCCGATAACAAAGAGAAAGAAGCTTTCTGAGAAACTTCTTTGTGTACTGCGAAATCATATCACAGAGTTACAGCTTTCTCCTCAAGAAGCCTTTCGCTACGACAGTTCTTGTGGAATTGGCAAAGTGATATTTGGATGCTCATAGAGGGCTATGGTGAAAAAGGAAATATACTCAGATGAAATCTGGAAAGAAGCTTACTGAGAAACTGCTGAGTGTTCTGTTAATTCATCTCACAGAGTTACATCTGTATTTCGTGGATCTCTTTACTAGCCTTATTTCTGTGGAATCTGAGAACAGATATTTCCGATCCCTTTGAAGACTATAGGGCCAAAGGAAATATCCTCCGATAACAAAGAGAAAGAAGCTTTCTGAGAAACTTCTTTGTGTTCTGTGAAATCATCTCACAGAGTTACAGCTTTCCCCTCAAGAAGCCTTTCCTTAAGACAGTTCTTGTGGAATTGTCAGAGTGATATTTGGAAGCCCTTAGAGGGCTATGGTGAAAAAGGAAATATCCTCAGATGAAATCTGGAAAGAAGCTTTCTGAGAAACTGCTTAGTGTTCTGTTAATTCATCTCACAGAGTTACATCTGTATTTCGTGGATCTCTTTGCTAGCCTTATTTCTTTGGAATCTGAGAACAGATATTTCGGATCCCATTGAAGACTATAGGGCCAAAGGAAATATCCTCCGATAACAAAGAGAAAGAAGCTTTCTGAGAAACTTCTTTGTGTTCTGTGAAATCATCTCACAGAGTTACAGCTTTCCCCTCAAGAAGCCTTTCGCAAAGACAGTTCTTGTGGAATTGGCAAAGTGATATTTGGAAGCCCATAGAGGGCTATGGTGAAAAAGGAAATATCCTCACATGAAATCTGGAAAGAAGCTTTCTGAGAAACTGCTTAGTGTTCTGTTAATTCATCTCACAGAGTTACATCTGTATTTCGTGGATCTCTTTGATAGCCTTATTTCTGTGGAATCTGAGAACAGATATTTCGGATCCCTTTGAAGACTATAGGGCCAAAGGAAATATCCTCCGATAACAAAGAGAAAGAAGCTTTCTGAGAAACTTCTTTGTATTCTGTGAAATCATCTCACAGAGTTACAGCTTTCCCCTCAAGAAGCCTTTCGCTAAGACAGTTCTTGTGGAATTGGCAAAGTGATATTTGGAAGCCCATAGATGGCTATGGTGAAAAAGGAAATATCCTCAGATGAAATCTGGAAAGAAGCTTTCTGTGAAACTGCTGAGTGTTCTGTTAATTCATCTCACAGAGTTACATCTGTATTTCGTGGATCTCTTTGCTAGACTTATTTCTGTGGAATCTGAGAACAGATATTTCCGATCCCTTTGAAGACTGTAGGGCCAAAGGAAATATCCTCCGATAACAAAGAGAAAGAAGCTTTCTGAGAAACTTCTTTGTGTTCTGTGAAATCATCTCACAGAGTTACAGCTTTCCCCTCAAGAAGCCTTTCGCTAAGATAGTTCTTGGGGAATTGGCAAAGTGATATTTGGAAGCCCATACAGGGCTAGGGTGAAAAAGGAAATATCCTCAGATGAAATCTGGAAAGAAGCTTTCTGAGAAACTGCTCAGTGTTCTGTTAATTCATCTCACAGAGTTACATCTGTATTTCGTGGATCTCTTTGCTAGCCTTATTTCTTTGGAATGGGAGAACAGATATTTCGGATTCCTATGAAGACTATAGGGGCAAAGGAAATATCCTCCGATAACAAAGAGAAAGAAGCTTTCTGAGAAACTTCTTTGTGTTCTGTGAAATCATCTCACAGAGTTACAGCTTTCCCTTCAAGAAGCCTTTCGCTAAGACAGTTCTTGTGGAATTGGCAAAGTGATATTTGGAAGCCCATAGAGGGCTATGTTGAAAAAGGAAATATCCTCAGATGAAATCTGGAAAGAAGCTTTCTGAGAAACTGCTTAGTGTTCTGTTAATTCATCTCACAGAGTTACATCTGTATTTCGTGGATCTCTTTGCTAGACTTATTTCTGTGGAATCTGAGAACAGATATTTCGGATCCTATTGAATGCTATAGGGCAAAGGGAAATATCCTACGATAACAAAGAGAAAGAAGCTTTCTGAGAAACTTCTTTGTGTTCTGTGAAATCATCTCACAGAGTTACAGCTTTCCCCTCAAGAAGCCTTTCGCTAAGACAGTTCTTGTGGAATTGGCAAAGTGATATTTGGAAGCCCATAGAGGGCTATGGTGAAAAAGGAAATATCCTCACATGAAATCTGGAAAGAAGCTTTCTGAGAAACTGCTTAGTGTTCTGTTAATTCATCTCACAGAGTTACATCTGTATTTCGTGGATCTCTTTGCTAGCCTTATTTCTGTGGAATCTGAGAACAGATATTTCGGATCCCTTTGAAGACTATAGGGCCAAAGGAAATATCCTCCGATAACAAAGAGAAAGAAGCTTTCTGAGAAACTTCTTTGTGTTCTGTGAAATCATCTCACAGAGTTACAGCTTTCCCCTCAAGAAGCCTTTCGCTAAGACAGTTCTTGTGGAATTGGCAAAGTGATATTTGGAATCCCATAGAGGGCTTTGGTGAAAAAGGAAATATCCTCACATGAAATCTGGAAAGAAGCTTTCTGAGAAACTGCTTAGTGTTCTGTTAATTCATCTCACAGAGTTACATCTGTATTTCGTGGATCTCTTTGCTAGCCTTATTTCTGTGGAATCTGAGAACAGATATTTCGGATCCCATTGAAGACTATAGGGCCAAAGGAAATATCCTCCGATAACAAAGAGAAAGAAGCTTTCTGAGAAACTTCTTTGTGCTCTGTGAAATCATCTCACAGAGTTACAGCTTTCCCCTCAAGAAGCCTTTCGCTAAGACAGTTCTTGTGGAATTGGAAAGTGATATTTGGAAGCCCTTAGAGGGCTATGGTGAAAAAGGAAATATCCTCACATGAAATCTGGAAAGAAGCTTTCTGAGAAACTGCTTAGTGTTCTGTTAATTCATCTCACAGAGTTACATCTGTATTTCGTGGATCTCTTTGCTAGCCTTATTTCTGTGGAATCTGAGAACAGATATTTCGGATCCCTTTGAAGACTATAGGGCCAAAGGAAATATCCTCCGATAACAAAGAGAAAGAAGCTTTCTGAGAAACTTCTTTGTGTTCTGTGAAATCATCCCACAGAGTTACAGCTTTCCCCTCAAGAAGCCTTTCGCTAAGACAGTTCTTGTGGAATTGGCAAAGTGATATTTGGAAGCACATAGAGGGCTATGGTGAAAAAGGAAATATCCTCACATGAAATCTGGAAAGAAGCTTTCTGAGAAACTGCTTAGTGTTCTGTTAATTCATCTCAAAGAGTTACATCTGTATTTCGTGGATCTCTTTGCTAGCCTTATTTCTGTGGAATCTGAGAACAGATATTTCGGATCCCTTTGAAGACTATAGGGCCAAAGGAAATATCCTCCGATAACAAAGAGAAAGAAGCTTTCTGAGAAACTTCTTTGTGTTCTGTGAAATCATCTCACAGAGTTACAGCTTTCCCCTCAAGAAGCCTTTCGCTAAGACAGTTCTTGTGGAATTGGCAAAGTGATATTTGGAAGCCCATAGAGGGCTATGGTGAAAAAGGAAATATCCTCAGATGAAATCTGGAAAGAAGCTTTCTGAGAAACTGCTTAGTGTTCTGTTAATTCATCTCACAGAGTTACATCTGTATTTCGTGGATCTCTTTGCTAGCCTTATTTCTGTGGAATCTGAGAACAGATATTTCGGATCCCATTGAAGACTATAGGGCCAAAGGAAATATTCTCCGATAACAAAGAGAAAGAAGCTTTCTGAGAAACTTCTTTGTGTTCTGTGAAATCATCTCACAGAGTTACAGCTTTCCCCTCAAGAAGCCTTTCGCTAAGACAGTTCTTGTGGAATTGGCAAAGTGATATTTGGAAGCACATAGAGGGCTATGGTGAAAAAGGAAATATCCTCACATGAAATCTGGAAAGAAGCTTTCTGAGAAACTGCTTAGTGTTCTGTTAATTCATCTCACAGAGTTACATCTGTATTTCGTGGATCTCTTTGCTAGCCTTATTTCTGTGGAATCTGAGAACAGATATTTCGGATCCCTTTGAAGACTATAGGGCCAAAGGAAATATCCTCCGATAACAAAGAGAAAGAAGCTTTCTGAGAAACTTCTTTGTGTTCTGTGAAATCATCTCACAGAGTTACAGCTTTCCCCTCAAGAAGCCTTTCGCTAAGACAGTTCTTGTGGAATTGGCAAAGTGATATTTGGAATCCCATAGAGGGCTTTGGTGAAAAAGGAAATATCCTCACATGAAATCTGGAAAGAAGCTTTCTGAGAAACTGCTTAGTGTTCTGTTAATTCATCTCACAGAGTTACATCTGTATTTCGTGGATCTCTTTGCTAGCCTTATTTCTGTGGAATCTGAGAACAGATATTTCGGATCCCATTGAAGACTATAGGGCCAAAGGAAATATCCTCCGATAACAAAGAGAAAGAAGCTTTCTGAGAAACTTCTTTGTGCTCTGTGAAATCATCTCACAGAGTTACAGCTTTCCCCTCAAGAAGCCTTTCGCTAAGACAGTTCTTGTGGAATTGGAAAGTGATATTTGGAAGCCCTTAGAGGGCTATGGTGAAAAAGGAAATATCCTCACATGAAATCTGGAAAGAAGCTTTCTGAGAAACTGCTTAGTGTTCTGTTAATTCATCTCACAGAGTTACATCTGTATTTCGTGGATCTCTTTGCTAGCCTTATTTCTGTGGAATCTGAGAACAGATATTTCGGATCCCTTTGAAGACTATAGGGCCAAAGGAAATATCCTCCGATAACAAAGAGAAAGAAGCTTTCTGAGAAACTTCTTTGTGTTCTGTGAAATCATCCCACAGAGTTACAGCTTTCCCCTCAAGAAGCCTTTCGCTAAGACAGTTCTTGTGGAATTGGCAAAGTGATATTTGGAAGCACATAGAGGGCTATGGTGAAAAAGGAAATATCCTCACATGAAATCTGGAAAGAAGCTTTCTGAGAAACTGCTTAGTGTTCTGTTAATTCATCTCAAAGAGTTACATCTGTATTTCGTGGATCTCTTTGCTAGCCTTATTTCTGTGGAATCTGAGAACAGATATTTCGGATCCCTTTGAAGACTATAGGGCCAAAGGAAATATCCTCCGATAACAAAGAGAAAGAAGCTTTCTGAGAAACTTCTTTGTGTTCTGTGAAATCATCTCACAGAGTTACAGCTTTCCCCTCAAGAAGCCTTTCGCTAAGACAGTTCTTGTGGAATTGGCAAAGTGATATTTGGAAGCCCATAGAGGGCTATGGTGAAAAAGGAAATATCCTCAGATGAAATCTGGAAAGAAGCTTTCTGAGAAACTGCTTAGTGTTCTGTTAATTCATCTCACAGAGTTACATCTGTATTTCGTGGATCTCTTTGCTAGCCTTATTTCTGTGGAATCTGAGAACAGATATTTCGGATCCCATTGAAGACTATAGGGCCAAAGGAAATATTCTCCGATAACAAAGAGAAAGAAGCTTTCTGAGAAACTTCTTTGTGTTCTGTGAAATCATCTCACAGAGTTACAGCTTTCCCCTCAAGAAGCCTTTCGCTAAGACAGTTCTTGTGGAATTGGCAAAGTGATATTTGGAAGCACATAGAGGGCTATGGTGAAAAAGGAAATATCCTCACATGAAATCTGGAAAGAAGCTTTCTGAGAAACTGCTTAGTGTTCTGTTAATTCATCTCAAAGAGTTACATCTGTATTTCGTGGATCTCTTTGCTAGCCTTATTTCTGTGGAATCTGAGAACAGATATTTCGGATCCCTTTGAAGACTATAGGGCCAAAGGAAATATCCTCCGATAACAAAGAGAAAGAAGCTTTCTGAGAAACTTCTTTGTGTTCTGTGAAATCATCTCACAGAGTTACAGCTTTCCCCTCAAGAAGCCTTTCGCTAAGACAGTTCTTGTGGAATTGGCAAAGTGATATTTGGAAGCCCATAGAGGGCTATGGTGAAAAAGGAAATATCCTCAGATGAAATCTGGAAAGAAGCTTTCTGAGAAACTGCTTAGTGTTCTGTTAATTCATCTCACAGAGTTACATCTGTATTTCGTGGATCTCTTTGCTAGCCTTATTTCTGTGGAATCTGAGAACAGATATTTCGGATCCCATTGAAGACTATAGGGCCAAAGGAAATATTCTCCGATAACAAAGAGAAAGAAGCTTTCTGAGAAACTTCTTTGTGTTCTGTGAAATCATCTCACAGAGTTACAGCTTTCCCCTCAAGAAGCCTTTCGCTAAGACAGTTCTTGTGGAATTGGCAAAGTGATATTTGGAAGCCCATAGAGGGCTATGGTGAAAAAGGAAATATCCTCAGATGAAATCTGGAAAGAAGCTTTCTGAGAAACTGCTTAGTGTTCTGTTAATTCATCTCACAGAGTTACATCTGTATTTCGTGGATCTCTTTGCTAGCCTTATTTCTGTGGAATCTGAGAACAGATATTTCGGATTCCTATGAAGAATATAGGGGC
The DNA here is from genome assembly GCF_049350105.2 of Macaca mulatta. Lineage (NCBI taxonomy): Eukaryota > Metazoa > Chordata > Mammalia > Primates > Cercopithecidae > Macaca > Macaca mulatta. The sequence goes on from NC_133420.1 coordinate 28,322,127, forward strand.
AAAGGAAATATCCTCCGATAACAAAGAGAAAGAAGCTTTCTGAGAAACTTCTTTGTGTTCTGTGAAATCATCTCACAGAGTTACAGCTTTCCCCTCAAGAAGCCTTTCGCTAAGAAAGTTCTTGTGGAATTGGCAGAGTGATATTTGGAAGCCCATAGAGGGCTACGGTGAAAAAGGAAATATCCTCAGATGAAATCTGGAAGGAAGATTTCTGAGAAACTGCTGAGTGTTCTGTTAATTCATCTCACAGAGTTACATTTGTATTTCGTGGATCTCTTTGCTAGCCTTATTTCTGTGGAATCTGAGAACAGATATTTCCGATCCCTTTGAAGACTATAGGGCCAAAGGAAATATCCTCCGATAACAAAGAGAAAGAAGCTTTCTGAGAAACTTCTTTGTGTTCTGTGAAATCATCTCACAGAGTTACAGCTTTCCCCTCAAGAAGCCTTTCGCTAAGACAGTTCTTGTGGAATTGGCAAAGTGATACCTGGAAGCCCTTAGAGGGCTATGGTGAAAAAGGAAATATCCTCAGATGAAATCTGGAAGGAATCTTTCTGAGAAACTGCTGAGTGTTCTGTTAATTCATCTCACAGAGTTACATCTGTATTTCGTGGATCTCTTTGCTAGCCTTATTTCTGTGGAATCTGAGAACAGATATTTCGGATCCCTTTGAAGACTATAGGGCCAAAGGAAACATCCTCCGATAACAAAGAGAAAGAAGCTTTCTTAGAAACTTCTTTGTGTTCTGTGAAATCATCTCACAGAGTTACAGCTTTCCCCTCAAGAAGCCTTTCGCTAAGACAGTTCTTGTGGAATTGGCAGAGTGATATTTGGAAGCCCATAGAGGGCTACGGTGAAAAAGGAAATATCCTCAGATGAAATCTGGAAAGAAGATTTCTGAGAAACTGCTGAGTATTCTGTTAATTCATCTCACAGAGTTACATCTGTATTTCGTGGATCTCTTTGCTAGCCTTATTTCTGTGGAATCGGAGAACAGATATTTCGGATCCCCTTGAAGACTATAGGGCCAAAGGAAATATCCTCCGATAACAAAGAGAAAGAAGCTTTCTGAGAAACTTCTTTGTGTTCTGTGAAATCATCTCACAGAGTTACAGCTTTCCCCTCAGGAAGCCTTTCGCTAAGACAGTTCTTGTGGAATTGGCAAAGTGATATTTGGAAGCCCTTAGAGGGATATGGTGAAAAAGGAAATATCCTCAGATGAAATCTGGAAAGAAGCTTCCTGAGAAACTGCTTAGTGTTCTGTTAATTCACCTCACAGAGTTACATCTGTATTTCGTGGATCTCTTTGCTAGCCTTATTTCTTTGGAATCTGAGAACAGATATTTCGGATCCCATTGAAGACTATAGGGCCAAAGGAAATATCCTCCGATAACAAAGAGAAAGAAGCTTTCTGAGAAACTTCTTTGTGTACTGCGAAATCATCTCACAGAGTTACAGCTTTCTCCTCAAGAAGCCTTTCGCTACGACAGTTCTTGTGGAATTGGCAAAGTGATATTTGGATGCCCATAGAGGGCTATGGTGAAAAAGGAAATATCCTCAGATGAAATCTGGAAAGAAGCTTTCTGAGAAACTGCTGAGTGTTCTGTTAATTCATCTCACAGAGTTACATCTGTATTTCGTGGATCTCTTTGATAGCCTTATTTCTGTGGAATCTGAGAAGAGATATTTCCGATCCCTTTGAAGACTATAGGGCCAAAGGAAATATCCTCCGATAACAAATTGAAAGAAGCTTTCTGAGAAACTTCTTTGTGTTCTGTGAAATCATCTCACAGAGTTACAGCTTTCCCCTCAAGAAGCCTTTCCTTAAGACAGTTCTTGTGGAATTGTCAGAGTGATATTTGGAAGCCCTTAGAGGGCTATGGTGAAAAAGGAAATATCCTCAGATGAAATCTGGAAAGAAGCTTTCTGAGAAACTGCTTAGTGTTCTGTTAATTCATCTCACAGAGTTACATCTGTATTTCGTGGATCTCTTTGCTAGCCTTATTTCTTTGGAATCTGAGAACAGATATTTCGGATCCCCTTGAAGACTATAGGGCCAAAGGAAATATCCTCCGATAACAAAGAGAAAGAAGCTTTCTGAGAAACTTCTTTGTGTTCTGTGAAATCATCTCACAGAGTTACAGCTTTCCCCTCAAGAAGCCTTTCGCTAAGACAGTTCTTGTGGAATTGGCAAAGTGATATTTGGAAGCCCATAGAGGGCTATGGTGAAAAAGGAAATATCCTCACATGAAATCTGGAAAGAAGCTTTCTGAGAAACTGCTTAGTGTTCTGTTAATTCATCTCACAGAGTTACATCTGTATTTCGTGGATCTCTTTGCTAGCCTTATTTCTGTGTAATCTGAGAACAGATATTTCGGATCCCTTTGAAGACTATAGGGCCAAAGGAAATATCCTCCGATAACAAAGAGAAAGAAGCTTTCTTAGAAACTTCTTTGTGCTCTGTGAAATCATCTCACAGAGTTACAGCTTTCCCCTCAAGAAGCCTTTCGCTAAGACAGTTCTTGTGGAATTGGCAAGGTGATATTTGGAAGCCCATAGAGGGCTATAGTGAAAAAGGAAATATCCTCAGATGAAATCTGGAAAGAAGCGTTCTGAGAAACTGCTTAGTGTTCTGTTAATTCATCTCACAGAGTTACATCTGTATTTCGTGGATCTCTTTGCTAGCCTTATTTCTGTGGAATCTGAGAACAGATATTTCGGATCCCTTTGAAGACTATAGGGCCAAAGAAAATATCCTCCGATAACAAAGAGAAGGAAGCTTTCTGAGAAACTTCTTTGTATTCTGTGAAATCATCTCACAGAGTTACAGCTTTCCCCTCAAGAAGCCTTTCGCTAAGACAGTTCTTGTGGAATTGGCAAAGTGATATTTGGAAGCCCATAGATGGCTATGGTGAAAAAGGAAATATCCTCAGATGAAATCTGGAAAGAAGCTTTCTGTGAAACTGCTGAGTGTTCTGTTAATTCATCTCACAGAGTTACATCTGTATTTCGTGGATCTCTTTGCTAGACTTATTTCTGTGGAATCTGAGAACAGATATTTCGGATCCCTTTGAAGACTATAGGGCCAAAGGAAATATCCTCCGATAACAAAGAGAAAGAAGCTTTCTGAAAAACTTCTTTGTGTTCTGTGAAATCATCTCACAGAGTTACAGCTTTCCCCTCAGGAAGCCTTTCGCTAAGATAGTTCTTGGGGAATTGGCAAAGTGATATTTGGAAGCCCATAGAGGGCTATGGTGAAAAAGGAAATATCCTCAGATGAAATCTGGAAAGAAGCTTTCTGAGAAACTGCTTAGTGTTCTGTTAATTAATCTCACAGAGTTACATCTGTATTTCGTGGATGTCTTTGCAAGCCCTATTTCTGTGGAATCTGAGAAGAGATATTTCGGATCCCATTGAAGCCTATAGGGCCCAAGGAAATAATCTCCGATAACAAAGAGAAAGAAGCTTTCTGAGAAACTTCTTTGTGTTCTGTGAAATCATCTCACAGAGTTACCGCTATACCCTCAAGATGCCTTTCGCTAAGGCAGTTCTTGTGGAATTGGCAAAGTGATATTTGGAAGCCCATAGAGGGCTATGGTGAAAAAGGAAATATCCTCAGATGAAATCTGGAAAGAAGCTTTCTGAGAAACTGCTTAGTGTTCTCTTAATTCATCTCTCAGAGTTACATCTGTATTTCGTGGATCTCTTTGCTAGCCTTGTTTCTGTGGAATCTGAAAACAGATATTTCGGATCCCATTGAAGCCTATAGGGCCAAAGTAAATAATCCCCGATAACAAAGAGAAAGAAGCTTTCTGAGAAACTTCTTTGTGTTCTGTGAAATCATCTCACAGAGTTACAGCTTTCCCCTCAAGAAGCCTTTCGCTAAGACAGTTCTTGTGGAATTGGTAAAGTGATATTTGGAAGCCCATAGAGGGCTACGGGAAAAAGAAAATATCCTCAGATGAAATCTGGAAAGAAGCTTTCTGAGAAACTGCTTAGTGTTCTGTTAATTCATCTCACAGAGTTACATCTGTATTTCGTGGATCTCTTTGCTAGACTTATTTCTGTGGAATCTGAGAACAGATATTTCGGATCCTATTGAATGCTATAGGGCCAAGGGAAATATCCTACGATAACAAAGAGAAAGAAGCTTTCTGAGAAACTTCTTTGTGGTCTGTGAAATCATCTCACAGAGTTACAGCTTTCCCCTCAAGAAGCCTTTCGCTAAGACAGTTCTTGTGGAATTGGCAAAGTGATATTTGGAAGCCCATAGAGGGCTATGGTGAAAAAGGAAATATCCTCACCTGAAATCTGGAAAGAAGCTTTCTGAGAAACTGCTTAGTGTTCTGTTAATTCATCTCACAGAGTTACATCTGTATTTCGTGGATCTCTTTGCTAGCCTTATTTCTGTGGAATCTGAGAACAGATATTTCGGATCCCATTGAAGACTATAGGGCCAAAGGAAATATCCTCCGATAACAAAGAGAAAGAAGCTTTCTGAGAAACTTCTTTGTGCTCTGTGAAATCATCTCACAGAGTTATAGCTTTCCCCTCAAGAAGCCTTTCGCTAAGACAGTTCTTGTGGAATTGGAAAGTGATATTTGGAAGCCCATAGAGGGCTATGGTGAAAAAGGAAATATCCTCACATGAAATCTGGAAAGAAGCTTTCTGAGAAACTGCTTAGTGTTCTGTTAATTCATCTCACAGAGTTACATCTGTATTTCGTGGATCTCTTTGATAGCCTTATTTCTGTGGAATCTGAGAACAGATATTTCGGATCCCTTTGAAGACTATAGGGCCAAAGGAAATATCCTCCGATAACAAAGAGAAAGAAGCTTTCTGAGAAACTTCTTTGTGTTCTGTGAAATCATCCCACAGAGTTACAGTTTTCCCCTCAAGAATCCTTTCGCTAAGACAGTTCTTGTGGAATTGGCAAAGTGATATTTGGAAGCCCATAGAGGGCTATGGTGAAAAAGGAAATATCCTCAGATGAAATCTGGAAAGAAGCTTTCTGAGAAACTTCTTAGTGTTCTGTTAATTCACCTCACAGAGTTACATCTGTATTTCGTGGATCTCTTTGCTAGCCTTATTTCTGTGGAATCTGAGAACAGATATTTCGGATCCCTTTGAAGACTATAGGGCCAAAGGAAATATCCTCCGATAACAAAGAGAAAGAAGCTTTCTGAGAAACTTCTTTGTGCTCTGTGAAATCATCTCACAGAGTTACAGCTTTCCCCTCAAGAAGCCTTTCGCTAAGAAAGTTCTTGTGGAATTGGCAGAGTGATATTTGGAAGCCCATAGAGGGCTACGGTGAAAAAGGAAATATCCTCAGATGAAATCTGGAAAGAAGATTTCTGAGAAACTGCTGAGTGTTCTGTTAATTCATCTCACAGAGTTACATCTGTATTTCGTGGATCTCTTTGCTAGCCTTATTTCTGTGGAATCGGAGAACAGATATTTCGGATCCCCTTGAAGACTATAGGGCCAAAGGAAATATCCTCCGATAACAAAGAGAAAGAAGCTTTCTGAGAAACTTCTTTGTGTTCTGTGAAATCATCTCACAGAGTTACAGCTTTCCCCTCAGGAAGCCTTTCGCTAAGACAGTTCTTGTGGAATTGGCAAAGTGATATTTGGAAGCCCTTAGAGGGCTATGGTGAAAAAGGAAATATCCTCAGATGAAATCTGGAAAGAAGCTTTCTGAGAAACTGCTTAGTGTTCTGTTAATTCACCTCACAGAGTTACATCTGTATTTCGTGGATCTCTTTGCTAGCCTTATTTCTTTGGAATCTGAGAACAGATATTTCGGATCCAATTGAAGACTATAGGGCCAAAGGAAATATCCTCCGATAACAAAGAGAAAGAAGCTTTCTGAGAAACTTCTTTGTGTACTGCGAAATCATCTCACAGAGTTACAGCTTTCTCCTCAAGAAGCCTTTCGCTACGACAGTTCTTGTGGAATTGGCAAAGTGATATTTGGATGCCCATAGAAGGCTATGGTGAAAAAGGAAATATCCTCAGATGAAATCTGGAAAGAAGCTTTCTGAGAAACTGCTGAGTGTTCTGTTAATTCATCTCACAGAGTTACATCTGTATTTCGTGGATCTCTTTGCTAGCCTTATTTCTGTGGAATCTGAGAACAGATATTTCCGATCCCTTTGAAGACTATAGGGCCAAAGGAAATATCCTCCGATAACAAAGAGAAAGAAGCTTTCTGAGAAACTTCTTTGTGTTCTGTGAAATCATCTCACAGAGTTACAGCTTTCCCCTCAAGAAGCCTTTCCTTAAGACAGTTTTTGTGGAATTGTCAGAGTGATATTTGGAAGCCCTTAGAGGGCTATGGTGAAAAAGGAAATATCCTCAGATGAAATCTCGAAAGAAGCTTTCTGAGAAACTGCTTAGTGTTCTGTTAATTCATCTCACAGAGTTACATCTGTATTTCGTGGATCTCTTTGCTAGCTTTATTTGTTTGGAATCTGAGAACAGATATTTCGGATCCCATTGAAGACTATAGGGCCAAAGGAAATATCCTCCGATAACAAAGAGAAAGAAGCTTTCTGAGAAACTTCTTTGTGTTCTGTGAAATCATCTCACAGAGTTACAGCTTTCCCCTCAAGAAGCCTTTCGCTAAGACAGTTCTTGTGGAATTGGCAAAGTGATATTTGGAAGCCTATAGAGGGCTATGGTGAAAAAGGAAATATCCTCACATGAAATCTGGAAAGAAGCTTTCTGAGAAACTGCTTAGTGTTCTGTTAATTCATCTCACAGAGTTACATCTGTATTTCGTGGATCTCTTTGCTAGCCTTATTTCTGTGGAATCTGAGAACAGATATTTCGGATCCCATTGAAGACTATAGGGCCAAAGGAAATATCCTCCGAAAACAAAGAGAAAGAAGCTTTCTGAGAAACTTCTTTGTGTTCTGTGAAATCATCTCACAGAGTTACAGCTTTCCCCTCAAGAAGCCTTTCGCTAAGACAGTTCTTGTGGAATTGGCAAAGTGATATTTGGAAGCCCATAGAGGGCTATGGTGAAAAAGGAAATATCCTCAGATGAAATCTGGAAAGAAGCTTTCTGAGAAACTGCTTAGTGTTCTGTTAATTCATCTCACAGAGTTACATCTGTATTTCGTGGATCTCTTTGCTAGCCTTATTTCTGTGGAATCTGAGAACAGATATTTCGGATCCCATTGAAGACTATAGGGCCAAAGGAAATATCCTCCGATAACAAAGAGAAAGAAGCTTTCTGAGAAACTTCTTTGTGCTCTGTGAAATCATCTCACAGAGTTACAGCTTTCCCCTCAAGAAGCCTTTCGCTAAGACAGTTCTTGTGGAATTGGAAAGTGATATTTGGAAGCCCATAGAGGACTATGGTGAAAAAGGAAATATCCTCAGATGAAATCTGGAAAGAAGCTTTCTGAGAAACTGCTTAGTGTTCTGTTAATTCATCTCACAGAGTTACATCTGTATTTCGTGGATCTCTTTGCTAGCCTTATTTCTGTGGAATCTGAGAAGAGATATTTCGGATCCCATTGAAGACTATAGGGCCAAAGGAAATATCCTCCGATAACAAAGAGAAAGAAGCTTTCTGAGAAACTTCTTTGTGTTCTGTGAAATCATCTCACAGAGTTACAGCTTTCCCCTCAAGAAGCCTTTCGCTAAGACAGTTCTTGTGGAATTGGCAAAGTGATATTTGGAAGCCCATAGAGGGCTATGCTGAAAAAGGAAATATCCTCAGATGAAATCTGGAAAGAAGCTTTCTGAGAAACTGCTTAGTGTTCTGTTAATTCATCTCACAGAGTTGCATCTGTATTTCGTGGATCTCTTTGCTAGCCTTATTTCTTTGGAATCGGAGAACAGATATTTCGGATTCCTATGAAGAATAGGGGCAAAGGAAATATCCTCCGATAACAAAGAGAAAGAAGCTTTCTGAGAAACTTCTTTGTGTTCTGTGAAATCATCTCACAGAGTTACAGCTTTCCCCTCAAGAAGCCTTTCGCTAAGACAGTTCTTGTGGAATTGGCAAAGTGATATTTGGAAGCCCATAGAGGGCTATGGTGAAAAAGGAAATATCCTCACATGAAATCTGGAAAGAAGCTTTCTGAGAAACTGCTGAGTGTTCTGTTAATTCATCTCACAGAGTTACATCTGTATTTCGTGTTTCTCTTTGCTAGCCTTATTTCTGTGGAATCTGAGAACAGATGTTTCGGATCCCATTGAAGACTATAGGGCCAAAGGAAATATCCTCCGATAACAAAGGGAAAGAAGCTTTCTGAGAAACTTCTTTGTGTTCTGTGAAATCATCTCACAGAGTTACAGCTTTCCCCTCAAGAAGCCTTTCGCTAAGACAGTTCTTGTGGAATTGGCAAAGTGATATTTGGAAGCCCATAGAGGTCTATGGTGAAAAAGGAAATATCCTCAGATGAAATCTGGAAAGAAGCTTTCTGAGAAACTGCTTAGTGTTCTGTAAATTCATCTCACAGAGTTACATCTGTATTTCGAGGATCTCTTTGCTAGACTTATTTCTGTGGAATCTGAGAACAGATATTTCGTATCCCTTTGAAGACTCTAGGGCCAAAGGAAATATCCTACGATAACAAAGAGAAAGAAGCTTTCTGAGAAACTTCTTTGTGTTCTATGAAAACATCTCACAGAGTTACAGCTTTCCCCTCAAGAAGCCTTTCGCTAAGACAGTTCTTGTGGAATTGGCAAAGTGATATTTGGAAGCCCTTAGAGGGCTATGGTGAAAAAGGAAATATCCTCACATGAAATCTGGAAAGAAGCTTTCTGAGAAACTGCTTAGTGTTCTGTTAATTCATCTCACAGAGTTACATCTGTATTTCGTGGATCTCTTTGCTAGCCTTATTTCTGTGGAATCTGAGAACAGATATTTCGGATCCCATTGAAGACTATAGGGCCAAAGGAAATAATCTCCGATAACAAAGAGAAAGAAGCTTTCTGAGAAACTTCTTTGTGTTCTGTGAAATCATCTCACAGAGTTACAGCATTCCCCTCAAGAAGCCTTTCGCTAAGACAGTTCTTGTGGAATTGGCAAAGTGATATTTGGAAGCCCATAGAGGGCTATGATGAAAATGGAAATATCCTCAGATGAAATCTGGAAAGAAGCTTTCTGAGAAACTGCTGAGTGTTCTGTTAATTCATCTCACAGAGTTACATCTGTATTTCGTGGATCTCTTTGCTAGACTTATTTTTGTTTAATCTGAGAACAGATATTTCGGATCCTATTGAAGACTATAGGGCCAATGGAAATATCCTCCGATAACAAAGAGAAAGAAGCTTTCTGAGAAACTTCTTTGTGTTCTGTGAAATCATCTCACAGAGTTACAGCTTTCCCCTCAAGAAGCCTTTCGCTAAGACAGTTCTTGTGGAATTGGCAAAGTGATATTTGGAAGCCCATAGAGGGCTATGGTGAAAAAGGAAATATCCTCAGATGAAATCTGGAAAGAAGCTTTCTGAGAAACTGCTGAGTGTTCTGTTAATTCATCTCACACAGTTACATCTGTATTTCGTGGATCTCTTTGCTAGCCTTATTTCTGTGGAATCTGAGAACAGATATTTCGGATCCCATTGAAGACTATAGGACCAAAGGAAATATCCTCCGATAACAAAGAGAAAGAAGCTTTCTGAGAAACTTCTTTGTGTTCTGTGAAATCATCTCACAGAGTTACAGCTTTCCCCTCAAGAAGCCTTTCGCTAAGACAGTTCTCGTGGAATTGGCAAAGTGATATTTGGAAGCCCTTAGAGGGCTATGGTGAAAAAGGAAATATCCTCAGATGAAAACTGGAAAGCAGCTTTGTGAGAAACTGCTGAGTGTTCTGTTAATTCATCTCACAGAGTTACATCTGTATTTTGTGGATCTCTTTGCTAGCTTTATTTCTGTGGAATCTGAGAACAGATATTTCGGATCCCGTTGAACACTACAGGGCCAAAGTAAATATCCTCCGATAACAAAGAGAAAGAAGCTTTCTGAGAAACTTCTTTGTGTTCTGTGAAATCATCTCACAGAGTTACAGCTTTCCCCTCAAAAAGCCTTTCGCTAAGACAGTTCTTGTGGAATTGGCAAAGTGATATTTCGAAGCCCATAGAGGTCTATGGTGAAAAAGGAAATATCCTCAGATGAAATCTGGAAAGAAGCTTTCTGAGAAACTGCTTAGTGTTCTGTAAATTCATCTCACAGAGTTACATCTGTATTTCGAGGATCTCTTTGCTAGACTTATTTCTGTGGAATCTGAGAACAGATATTTCGGATCCCTTTGAAGACTATAGGGCCAAAGGAAATATCCTACGATAACAAAGAGAAAGAAGCTTTCTGAGAAACTTCTTTGTGTTCTATGAAATCATCTCACAGAGTTACAGCTTTCCCCTCAAGAAGCCTTTCGCTGAGACAGTTCTTGTGGAATTGGCAAAGTGATATTTGGAAGCCCATAGAGGGCTATCGTGAAAAAGGAAATATCCTCACATGAAATCTGGAAAGAAGCTTTCTGAGAAACTGCTTAGTGTTCTGTTAATTCATCTCACAGAGTTACATCTGTATTTCGTGGATCTCTTTGCTAGCCTTATTTCTGTGGAATCTGAGAACAGATATTTCGGATCCCATTGAAGACTATAGGGCCAAAGGAAATAATCTCCGATAACAAAGAGAAAGAAGCTTTCTGAGAAACTTCTTTGTGTTCTGTGAAATCATCTCACAGAGTTACAGCATTCCCCTCAAGAAGCCTTTCGCTAAGACAGTTCTTGTGGAATTGGCAAAGTGATATTTGGAAGCCCATAGAGGGCTATGGTGAAAATGGAAATATCCTCAGATGAAATCTGGAAAGCAGCTTTCTGAGAAACTGCTGAGTGTTCTGTTAATTCATCTCACAGAGTTACATCTGTATTTCGTGGATCTCTTTGCTAGACTTATTTCTGTTTAATCTGAGAACAGATATTTCGGATCCTATTGAAGACTATAGGGCCAATGGAAATATCCTCCGATAACAAAGAGAAAGAAGCTTTCTGAGAAACTTCTTTGTGTTCTGTGAAATCATCTCACAGAGTTACAGCTTTCCCCTCAAGAAGCCTTTCGCTAAGACAGTTCTTGTGGAATTGGCAAAGTGATATTTGGAAGCCCATAGAGGGCTATGGTGAAAAAGGAAATATCCTTACATGAAATCTGGAAAGAAGCTTTCTGAGAAACTGCTTAGTGTTCTGTTAATTCATCTCACAGATTTAAATCTGTATTTCGTGGATCTCTTTGCTAGCCTTATTTCTGTGGAATCTGAGAACAGATATTACGGATCCCATTGAAGACTATAGGTCCAAAGGAAACATCCTCCGATAACAAAGAGAAAGAAGCTTTCTGAGGAACTTCTTTGTGTTCTGTGAAATCATCTCACAGAGTTACAGCTTTCCCCTCAAGAAGCCTTTCGCTAAGACAGTTCTTGTGGAATTGGCAAAGTGATATTTGGAATTTCATAGAGGGCTAGGGTGAAAAAGGAAATATCCTCAGATGAAATCTAGAGGGAAGCTTTCTGAGAAACTGCTGAGTGTTCTGTTAATTCATCTCACAGAGTTACATCTGTATTTTGTGGATCTCTTTGCTAGCTTTATTTCTGTGGAATCTGAGAACAGATATTTCGGATCCCATTGAACACTACAGGGCCAAAGGAAATATCCTCCGATAACAAAGAGAAAGAAGCTTTCTGAGAAACTTCTTTGTGTTCTGTGAAATCATCTCACAGAGTTACAGCTTTCCCCTCAAGAAGCCTTTCGCTAAGACAGTTCTTGTGGAATTGGCAAAGTGATATTTGGAAGCCCATAGAGGGCTATGGTGAAAAAGGAAATATCCTCGGATGAAATCTGGAAAGAAGCTTTCTGAGAAACTGCTTAGTGTTCTGTAAATTCATCTCACAGAGTTAGAACTGTATTTCGTGGATCTCTTTTCTAGACTTATTTCTGTGGAATCTGAGAACAGATATTTCGGATCCCTTTGAAGACTATAGGGCCAAAGGAAATATCCTACGATAACAAAGAAAAAGAAGCTTTCTGAGAAACTTCTTTGTGTTCTGTGAAATCATCTCACAGAGTTACAGCTTTCCCCTCAAGAAGCCTTTCGCTAAGACAGTTCTTGTGGAATTGGCAAAGTGATATTTGGAAGCCCATAGAGGGCTATGGTGAAAAGGAAATATCCTCACATGAAATCTGGAAAGAAGCTTTCTGAGAAACTGCTTAGTGTTCTGTTAATTCATCTCACAGAGTTACATCTGTATTTCGTGGATCTCTTTGCTAGCCTTACTTCTGTGGAATCTGAGAACAGATATTTCGGATCCAATTGAACACTATATGGCCAAAAGAAATAATCTCCGATAACAAAGAGAAAGAAGCTTTCTGAGAAACTTCTTTGTGTTCTGTGAAATCATCTCACAGAGTTACAGCATTCCCCTCAAGAAGCCTTTCGCTAAGACAGTTCTTGTGGAATTGGCAAAGTGATATTTGGAAGCCCATAGAGGGCTATGGTGAAAATGGAAATATCCTCAGATGAAATCTGGAAAGAAGCTTTCTGAGAAACTGCTGAGTGTTCTGTTAATTCATCTCACAGAGTTACATCTGTATTTCGTGGATCTCTTTGCTAGACTTATTTCTGTTTAATCTGAGAACAGATATTTCGGATCCTATTGAAGACTATAGGGCCAATGGAAATATCCTCCGATAACAAAGAGAAAGAAGCTTTCTGAGAAACTTCTTTGTGTTCTGTGAAATCGTCTCACAGAGTTACAGCTTTCCCCTAAAGGATCCTTTCGCTAAGACAGTTCTTGTGGAATTGGCAAAGTGATATTTGGAAGCCCATAAAGGGCTATGGTGAAAAGGAAATATCCTCAGATGAAATCTGGAAAGCAGCTTTCTGAGAAACTGCTGAGTGTTCTGTTAATTCATCTCACAGAGTTACATCTGTATTTCGTGGATCTCTTTGCTAGCCTTATTTCTGTGGAATCTGAGAACAGATATTTCGGATCCCATTGAAGACTATAGGGCCAAAGGAAATATCCTCCGATAACAAAGAGAAAGAAGCTTTCTGAGAAACTTCTTTGTGTTCTGTGAAATCATCTCACAGAGTTACAGCTTTCCCCTCAAGAAGCCTTTCGCAAAGACAGTTCTTGTGGAATTGGCAAAGTGATATTTGGAAGCCCTTAGAGGGCTATGGTGAAAAAGGAAATATCCTCAGATGAAATCTGGAAAGAAGCTTTCTGAGAAACTGCTTAGTGTTCTGTGAAATCATCTCACAGAGTTACAGCTTTCCCCTCAAGAAGCCTTTCGCTAAGACAGTTCTCGTGGAATTGGCAAAGTGATATTTGGAAGCCTATAGAGGGCTATGGTGAGAAAGGAAATATCCTCACTTGAAATCTGGAAAGAAGCTTTCTGAGAAACTACTGAGTGTTCTGTTAATTCATCTCACAGAGTTACATCTGTATTTCGTGGATCTCTTTGCTAGCCTTATTTCTGTGGAATCTGAGAACAGATATTTCGGATCCCTTTGAAGACTATAGGGCCAAAGGAAATATCCTACGATAACAAAGAGAAAGAAGCTTTCTGAGAAACTTCTTTGTGTTCTGTGAAATCATGTCACAGAGTTACAGCTTTCCCCTCAAGAAGCCTTTCGCTATGACAGTTCTTGTGGAATTGGCAAAGTGATATTTGGAAGCCCATAGAGGGCTATGGTGAAAAAGGAAATATCCTCACAAGAAATCTGAAAAGAAGCTTTCTGAGAAACTGCTTAGTGTTCTGTTAATTCATCTCACAGAGTTACATGTGTATTTCGTGGATCTCTTTGCTAGCCTTATTTCTGTGGAATCTGAGAACAGATATTTCGGATCCCATTGAAGACTATAGGGCCATAGGAAATATCCTCCGATAACAAAGAGAAAGAAGCTTTCTGAGAAACTTCTTTGTGTTCTGTGAAATCATCTCACAGAGTTACAGCTTTCCCCTCAGGAAGCCTTTCGCTAAGACAATTCTTGTGGAATTGGCAAAGTGATATTTGGAAGCCCATAGAGGGCTATGGTGAAAAAGGAAATATCCTCAGATGAAATCTGCAAAGAAGTTTTCTGAGAAACTGCTGAGTGTTCTGTTAATTAATCTCACATAGTTACATCTGTATTTCGTGGATCTCTTTGCTAGCCTTATTTCTGTGGAATCTGAGAACAGATATTTCGGATCCCATTGAAGACTATAGGGCCAAAGGAAATATCCTCCGATAACAAAGAGAAAGAAGCTATCTGAGAAACTTCTTTGTGCTCTGTGAAATCATCTCACAGAGTTACAGCTTTCCCCTCAAGAAGCCTTTCGCTAAGACAGTTCTTGTGGAATTGGCAAAGTGATATTTGGAAGCCCATAGAGAGCTATGGTGAAATAGGAAATATCCTCAGATGAAATCTGGAAAGAAGCTTTCTGAGAAACTGCTTAGTGTTCTGTTAATTCATCTCACAGAGTTACATCTGTATTTCGTGGATCTCTTTGCTAGCCTTATTTCTGTGGAATCTGAGAACAGATATTTCGGATCCCTTTGAAGACTATAGGGCCAAAGGAAATATCCTCCGATAACAAAGAGAAAGAAGCTTTCTGAGAAACTTCTTTGTGTTCTGTGAAATCATCTCACAGAGTTACAACTTTCCCCTCAAGAAGCCTTTCGCTAAGACAGTTCTTGTCGAATTGGCAAAGTGATATTTGGAAGCCCATAGAGGGCTATGGTGAAAAAGGAAATATCCTCAGATGAAATCTGGAAAGAAGCTATCTGAGAAACTGCTTAGTGTTCTGTTAATTCATCTCACAGAGTTACATCTGTATTTCGTGGATCTCTTTGCTAGCCCTATTTCTGTGGAATCTGAGAAGAGATATTTCGGATCCCATTGAAGCCTATAGGGCCCAAGGAAATAATCTCCGATAACAAAGAGAAAGAAGCTTTCTGAGAAACTTCTTTGTGTTCTGTGAAATCATCTCACAGAGTTACAGCTTTCCCCTCAAGAAGCCTTTCGCTAAGACAGTTCTTGTGGAATTGGCAAAGTGATATTTGGAAGCCCATAGAGGGCTATGGTGAAAAAGGAAATATCCTCAGATGAAATCTGGAAAGAAGCTTTCTGAGAAACTACTTAGTGTTCTGTTAATTCATCTCACAGAGTTACATCTGTATTTCGTGGATCTCTTTGCTAGCCTTATTTCTGTGGAATCGGAGAACAGATATTTCGGATTCCTATGAAGAATATAGGGGCAAAGGAAATATCCTCCGATAACAAAGAGAAAGAAGCTTTCTGAGAAACTTCTTTGTGTTCTGTGTAATCATCTCACAGAGTTACAGGTTTCCCCTCAAGAAGCCTTTCGCTAAGACAGTTCTTGTGGAATTGGCAAAGTGATATTTGGAAGCCCATAGAGGGCTATGGTGAAAAAGGATATATCCTCACATGAAATCTGGAAAGAAGCTTTCTGAGAAACTGCTGAGTGTTCTGTTAATTCATCTCACAGAGTTACATCTGTATTTCGTGTTTCTCTTTGCTAGCCTTATTTCTGTGGAATCTGAGAACAGATATTTCGGATCCCATTGAAGACTATAGGGCCAAAGGAAATATCCTCCGATAACAAAGAGAAAGAAGCTTTCTGAGAAACTTCTTTGTGTTCTGTGTAATCATCTCACAGAGTTACAGGTTTCCCCTCAAGAAGCCTTTCGCTAAGACAGTTCTTGTGGAATTGGCAAAGTGATATTTGGATGCCCATAGAGGGCTATGGTGAAAAAGGAAATATCCTCACATGAAATCCGGAAAGAAGCTTTCTGAGAAACTGCTGAGTGTTCTGTTAATTCATCTCACAGAGTTACATTGTATTTCGTGTTTCTCTTTGCTAGCCTTATTTCTGTGGAATCTGAGAACAGATATTTCGGATCCCATTGAAGACTATAGGGCCAAAGGACATATCCTCCGATAACAAAGAGAATGAAGCTTTCTGAGAAACTTCTTTGTGTTCTGTGAAATCATCTCACAGAGTTACAGCTTTCCCCTCAAGAAGCCTTTCGCTAAGACAGTTCTCGTGGAATTGGCAAAGTGATATTTGGAAGCCCAAA
This sequence comes from Macaca mulatta, assembly GCF_049350105.2. Classification (NCBI taxonomy): domain Eukaryota; kingdom Metazoa; phylum Chordata; class Mammalia; order Primates; family Cercopithecidae; genus Macaca; species Macaca mulatta. Next base: position 28,338,226 of record NC_133420.1, read on the forward strand.
GAGGGCTATGGTGAAAAAGGAAATATCCTCAGATGAAATCTCGAAAGAAGCTTTCTGAGAAACTGCTTAGTGTTCTGTTAATTCATCTCACAGAGTTACATCTGTATTTCGTGGATGTCTTTGCTAGCCTTATTTCTGTGGAATCTGAGAACAGATATTTCGGATCCCTTTGAAGACTATAGGGCCAAAGAAAATATCCTCCGATAACAAAGAGAAGGAAGCTTTCTGAGAAACTTCTTTGTATTCTGTGAAATCATCTCACAGAGTTACAGCTTTCCCCTCAAGAAGCCTTTCGCTAAGACAGTTCTTGTGGAATTGGCAAAGTGATATTTGGAAGCCCTTAGAGGGCTATGGTGAAAAAGGAAATATCCTCTGATGAAATCTGGAAAGAAGCTTTCTGAGAAACTGCTGAGTGTTCTGTTAATTCATCTCACAGAGTTAAATCTGTATTTCGTGGATCTCTTTGCTAGCTTTATTTCTGTGGAATCTGAGAACAGATGTTTCGGATCCCATTGAAGACTATAGGGCCAAAGGAAATATCCTCCAATAACAAAGAGAAAGAAGCTTTCTGAGAAACTTCTTTGTGTTCTGTGGAATCATCTCACAGAGTTACAGCTTTCCCCTCAAGAAGCCTTTCGCTAAGACAGTTCTTGTGGAATTGGCAAAGTGATATTTGGAAGTTCATAGAGGGCTAGGGTGAAAAAGGAAATATCCTCAGATGAAATCTGGAAGGATGCTTTCTGAGAAACTGCTGAGTGTTCTGTTAATTCATCTCACAGAGTTACATCTGTATTTCCTGGATCTCTTTGCTAGCCTTATTTCTGTGGAATCTGAGAACAGATATTTCGGATCCCATTGAAGACTATAGGGCCAAAGGAAATATCCTCCGATAACAAAGAGAAAGAAGCTTTCTGAGAAACTTCTTTGTGTTCTGTGAAATCATCTCACAGAGTTACAGCTTTCCCCTCAAGAAGCCTTTCGCAAAGACAGTTCTTGTGGAATTGGCAAAGTGATATTTGGAAGCCCATAGAGGGCTATGGTGAAAATGGAAATATCCTCAGATGAAATCTGGAAAGAAGCTTTCTGAGAAACTGCTGAGTGTTCTGTTAATTCATCTCACAGAGTTACATCTGTATTTCGTGGATCTCTTTGATAGACTTATTTCTGTTTAATCTGAGAACAGATATTTCGGATCCTATTGAAGACTATAGGGCCAATGGAAATATCCTCCGATAACAAAGAGAAAGAAGAGAAAGAAGCTTTCTGAGAAACTTCTTTGTGTTCTGTGAAATCATCTCACAGAGTTACAGCTTTCCCCTCAAGAAGCCTTTCGCTAAGACAGTTCTTGTGGAATTGGCAAAGTGATATTTGGAAGCCCATAAAGGGCTATGGTGAAAAGGAAATATCCTCAGATGAAATCTGGAAAGCAGCTTTCTGAGAAACTGCTGAGTGTTCTGTTAATTCATCTCACAGAGTTACATCTGTATTTCGTGGATCTCTTTGCTAGCCTTATTTCTGTGGAATCTGAGAACAGATATTTCGGATCCCATTGAAGACTATAGGGCCAAAGGAAATATCCTCCGATAACAAAGAGAAAGAAGCTTTCTGAGAAACTTCTTTGTGTTCTGTGAAATCATCTCACAGAGTTACAGCTTTCCCCTCAAGAAGCCTTTCGCAAAGACAGTTCTTGTGGAATTGGCAAAGTGATATTTGGAAGCCCTTAGAGGGCTATGGTGAAAAAGGAAATATCCTCAGATGAAATCTGGAAAGAAGCTTTCTGAGAAACTGCTTAGTGTTCTGTGAAATCATCTCACAGAGTTACAGCTTTCCCCTCAGGAAGCCTTTCGCTAAGACAGTTCTCGTGCAATTGGCAAAGTGATATTTGGAAGCCTATAGAGGGCTATGGTGAGAAAGGAAATATCCTCACTTGAAATCTGGAAAGAAGCTTTCTGAGAAACTGCTGAGTGTTCTGTTAATTAATCTCACAGAGTTACATCTGTATTTCGTGGATCTCTTTGCTAGCCTTATTTCTGTGGAATCTGAGAACAGATATTTCGGATCCCATTGAAGACTATAGGGCCAAAGGAAATATCCTCCGATAACAAAGAGAAAGAAGCTATCTGAGAAACTTCTTTGTGCTCTGTGAAATCATCTCACAGAGTTACAGCTTTCCCCTCAAGAAGCCTTTCGCTAAGACAGTTCTTGTGGAATTGGCAAAGTGATATTTGGAAGCCCATAGAGAGCTATGGTGAAAAAGGAAATATCCTCAGATGAAATCTGGAAAGAAGCTTTCTGAGAAACTGCTTAGTGTTCTGTTAATTCATCTCACAGAGTTACATCTGTATTTCGTGGATCTCTTTGCTAGCCTTATTTCTGTGGAATCTGAGAACAGATATTTCGGATCCCTTTGAAGACTATAGGGCCAAAGGAAATATCCTCCGATAACAAAGAGAAAGAAGCTTTCTGAGAAACTTCTTTGTGTTCTGTGAAATCATCTCACAGAGTTACAGCTTTCCCCTCAAGAAGCCTTTCGCTAAGACAGTTCTTGTCGAATTGGCAAAGTGATATTTGGAAGCTCATAGAGGGCTATGGTGAAAAAGGAAATATCCTCAGATGAAATCTGGAAAGAAGCTTTCTTAGAAACTGCTTAGTGTTCTGTTAATTCATCTCACAGAGTTACATCTGTATTTCGTGGATCTCTTTGCTAGCCCTATTTCTGTGGAATCTGAGAAGAGATATTTCGGATCCCATTGAAGCCTATAGGGCCCAAGGAAATAATCTCCGATAACAAAGAGAAAGAAGCTTTCTGAGAAACTTCTTTGTGTTCTGTGAAATCATCTCACAGAGTTACAGCTTTCCTCTCAAGAAGCCTTTCGCTAAGACAGTTCTTGTGGAATTGGCAAAGTGATATTTGGAAGCCCATAGAGGGCTATGGTGAAAAAGGAAATATCCTCAGATGAAATCTGGAAAGAAGCTTTCTGAGAAACTACTTAGTGTTCTGTTAATTCATCTCAAAGGGTTACATCTGTATTTCGTGGATCTCTTTGCTAGCCTTATTTCTGTGGAATCGGAGAACAGATATTTCGGATTCCTATGAAGAATATAGGGGCAAAGGAAATATCCTCCGATAAAAAAGAGAAAGAAGCTTTCTGAGAAACTTCTTTGTGTTCTGTGTAATCATCTCACAGAGTTACAGGTTTCCCCTCAAGAAGCCTTTCGCTAAGACAGTTCTTGTGGAATTGGCAAAGTGATATTTGGAAGCCCATAGAGGGCTATGGTGAAAAAGAAAATATCCTCACATGAAATATGGAAAGAAGCTTTCTGAGAAACTGCTGAGTGTTCTGTTAATTCATCTCACAGAGTTACATTGTATTTCGTGTTTCTCTTTGCTAGCCTTATTTCTGTGGAATCTGAGAACAGATATTTCGGATCCCTTTGAAGACTATAGGGCCAAAGGAAATATCCTCCGATAACAAAGAGAAAGAAGCTTTCTGAGAAACTTCTTTGTGTTCTGTGAAATCATCTCACAGAGTTACAGCTTTCCCCTCAAGAAGCCTTTCGCTAAGACAGTTCTCGTGGAATTGGCAAAGTGATATTTGGAAGCCCAAAGAGGGCTATGGTGAAAAAGGAAATATCCTCAGATGAAATCTCGAAAGAAGCTTTCTGAGAAACTGCTTAGTGTTCTGTTAATTCATCTCACAGAGTTACATCTGTATTTCGTGGATGTCTTTGCTAGCCTTATTTCTGTGGAATCTGAGAACAGATATTTCGGATCCCTTTGAAGACTATAGGGCCAAAGAAAATATCCTCCGATAACAAAGAGAAGGAAGCTTTCTGAGAAACTTCTTTGTATTCTGTGAAATCATCTCACAGAGTTACAGCTTTCCCCTCAAGAAGCCTTTCGCTAAGACAGTTCTTGTGGAATTGGCAAAGTGATATTTGGAAGCCCTTAGAGGGCTATGGTGAAAAAGGAAATATCCTCTGATGAAATCTGGAAAGAAGCTTTCTGAGAAACTGCTGAGTGTTCTGTTAATTCATCTCACAGAGTTAAATCTGTATTTCGTGGATCTCTTTGCTAGACTTATTTCTGTGGAATCCGAGAACAGATATTTCGGATCCCTTTGAAGACCATAGGGCCAAAGGAAATATCCTCCGATAACAAAGAGAAAGAAGCTTTCTGAGAAACTTCTTTGTGTTCTGTGAAATCATCTCACAGAGTTACAGCTTTCCTCTCAAGAAGCCTTTCGCTAAGACAGTTCTTGTGGAATTGGCAAAGTGATATTTGGAAGCCCATAGAGGGCTAGGGTGAAAAAGGAAATATCCTCATATGAAATCTGGAAGGAAGCTTTCTGAGAAACTGCTGAGTGTTCTGTTAATTCATCTCACAGAGTTACATCTGTATTTCGTGGATCTCTTTGCTAGCTTTATTTCTGTGGAATCTGAGAACAGATGTTTCGGATCCCATTGAAGACTATAGGGCCAAAGGAAATATCCTCCGATAACAAGGAAAAAGAAGCTTTCTGAGAAACTTCTTTGTGTTCTGTGGAATCATCTCACAGAGTTACAGCTTTCCCCTCAAGAAGCCTTTCGCTAAGACAGTTCTTGTGGAATTGGCAAAGTGATATTTGGAAGTTCATAGAGGGCTAGGGTGAAAAAGGAAATATCCTCAGATGAAATCTGGAAGGATGCTTTCTGAGAAACTGCTGAGTGTTCTGTTAATTCATCTCAGAGGGTTACATCTGTATTTCCTGGATCTCTTTGCTAGCCTTATTTCTGTGGAATCTGAGAACAGATATTTCGGATCCCATTGAAGACTATAGGGCCAAAGGAAATATCCTCCGATAACAAAGAGAAAGAAGCTTTCTGAGAAACTTCTTCGTGTTCTGTGAAATCATCTCACAGAGTTACAGCTTTCCCCTCAAGAAGCCTTTCGCAAAGACAGTTCTTGTGGAATTGGCAAAGTGATATTTGGAAGCCCTTAGAGGGCTATGGTGAAAAAGGAAATATCCTCAGATGAAATCTGGAAAGAAGCTTTCTGAGAAGCTGCTTAGTGTTCTGTGAAATCATCTCACAGAGTTACAGCTTTCCCCTCAAGAAGCCTTTCGCTAAGACAGTTCTCGTGGAATTGGCAAAGTGATATTTGGAAGCCCATAGAGGGCTATGGTGAAAAAGGAAATATCCTCACTTGAAATCTGGAAAGAAGCTTTCTGAGAAACTGCTGAGTGTTCTGTTAATTCATCTCACAGAGTTACATCTGTATTTCGTGGATCTCTTTGATAGCCTTATTTCTGTGGAATCTGAGAACAGATTTTTCGGATCCCATTGAAGACTATAGGGCCAAAGGAAATATCCTCCGATAACAAAGAGAAAGAAGCTTTCTGAGAAACTTCTTTGTGTTCTGTGAAATCATCTCACAGAGTTATAGCTTTCCCCTCAAGAAGCCTTTCGCTAAGTCAGTTCTTGTGGAATTGGCAAAGTGATATTTGGAAGCCCGTAGAGGGCTATGGTGAAAAAGGAAATATCCTCGGATGAAATCTGGAAAGAAGCTTTCTGAGAAACTTCTGAGTGTTCTGTTAATTCATCTCACAGAGTTACATCTGTATTTCGTGGATCTCTTTGCTAGCCTTATTTCTGTGGAATCTGGGAACAGATATTTCGGATCCCATTGAAGACTATGGGGCCAAAGAAAACATCCTCCGATAACAAAGAGAAAGAACCTTTCTGAGAAACTTCTTTGTATTCTGTGAAATCATCTCACAGAGTTACAGCTTTCCCCTCAAGAAGCCTTTCGCTAAGACAGTTCTTATGGAATTGGCAAAGTGATATTTGGAAGCCCATAGAGGGCTATGGTGAAAAAGGAAATATCCTCAGATGAAATCTGGAAAGCAGCTTTCTGAGAAACTGCTGAGTGTTCTGTTAATTCATCTCACAGAGTTACATCTGTATTTCGTGGATCTCTTTGCTAGCATTATTTCTGTGGAATCTGAGAACAGATATTTCGGATCCCATTGAAGAGTATAGGGCCAAAGGAAATATACTCCGATAAAAAAGAGAAAGAAGCTTTCTGAGAAACTTCTTTGTGTTCTGTGAAATCATCTCACAGAGTTACAGCTTTCCCCTCAAGAAGACTTTCGCTAAGACAGTTCTTGTGGAATTGGCAAAGTGATATTTGGAAGCCCTTAGAGGGCTATGGTGAAAAAGGAAATATCCTCAGATGAAATGTGGAAAGAAGCTTTCTGAGAAACTGCTTAGTGTTCTGTGAAATCATCTCACAGAGTTACAGCTTTCCCCTCAAGAAGCCTTTCGCTAAGACAGTTCTTGTGGAATTGGCAAAGTGATATTTGGAAGCCCATAGAGGGCTATGGTGAAAAAGGAAATATCCTCACTTGAAATCTGGGAAGAAGCTTTCTGAGAAACTGCTGAGTGTTCTGTTAATTCATCTCACAGAGTTACATCTGTATTTCGTGGATCTCTTTGCTAGCCTTATTTCTGTGGAATCTGAGAACAGATTTTTCGGATCCCATTGAAGACTATATGGCCAAAGGAAATATCCTCCGATAACAAAGAGAAAGAAGCTTTCTGAGAAACTTCTTTGTGTTCTGTGAAATCATCTCACAGAGTTACAGCTTTCCCGTCAAGAAGCCTTTCGCTAAGACAGTTCTTGTGGAATTGGCAAAGTGATATTTGGAAGCCCATAGAGGGCTATGGTGAAAAAGGAAATATCCTCGGATGAAATCTGGAAAGAAGCTTTCTGAGAAACTTCTGAGTGTTCTGTTAATTCATCCAACAGAGTTACATCTGTATTTTGTGGATCTCTTTGCTAGCCTTATTTCTGTGGAATCTGAGAACAGATATTTCGGATCCCATTGAAGACTATAGGACCAAAGGAAATATCCTCCGATAACAAAGAGATAGAAGCTTTCTGAGAAACTTCTTTGTGTTCTGTGAAATCATCTCACAGAGTTACAGCTTTCCCCTCAAGAAGCCTTTCGCTAAGACAGTTCTTGTGGAATTGGCAAAGTGATATTTGGAAGCCCATAGAGGGCTATGGTGAAAAAGGAAATATCCTCAGATGAAATCTGGAAAGAAGCTTTCTGATAAACTGCTTAGTGTTCTGTTAATTCATCTCACAGAGTTACATCTGTATTTCGTGGATCTCTTTGCTAGCCCTATTTCTGTGGAATCTGAGAATAGATATTTCGGATCCCATTGAAGCCTATAGGGCCCAAGGAAATAATCTCCGATAACAAAGAGAAAGAAGCTTTCTGAGAAACTTCTTTGTGTTCTGTGAAATCATCTCACAGAGTTACAGCTTTCCCCTCAGGAAGCCTTTCGCTAAGACAGTTCTTGTGGAATTGGCAAAGTGATATTTGGAAGCCCATAGAGGGCTATGGTGAAAAAGGAAATATCCTCGGATGAAATCTGGAAAGAAGCTTTCTGAGAAACTTCTGAGTGTTCTGTTAATTCATCTCACAGAGTTACATCTGTATTTCGTGGATCTCTTTGCTAGCCTTATTTCTGTGGAATCTGAGAACAGATATTTCGGATCCCATTGAAGACTATAGGACCAAAGGAAATATCCTCCGATAACAAAGAGAAAGAAGCTTTCTGAGAAACTTCTTTGTGTTCTGTGAAATCATCTCACAGAGTTACAGCTTTCCCCTCAAGAAGCCTTTCGCTAAGACAGTTCTCGTGGAATTGGCAAAGTGATATTTGGAAGCCCTTAGAGGGCTATGGTGAAAAAGGAAATATCCTCAGATGAAATCTGGAAAGAAGCTTTCTGAGAAACTGCTTAGTGTTCTGTTAATTCATCTCACAGAGTTACATCTGTATTTCGTGGATCTCTTTGCTAGCCTTATTTCTGTGGAATCTGGGAACAGATATTTCGGATCCCATTGAAGACTATAGGGCCAAAGAAAATATCCTCCGATAACAAAGAGAAAGAAGCTTTCTGAGAAACTTCTTTGTATTCTGTGAAATCATCTCACAGAGTTACAGCTTTCCCCTCAAGAAGCCTTTCGCTAAGACAGTTCTTATGGAATTGGCAAAGTGATATTTGGAAGCCCATAGAGGGCTATGGTGAAAAAGGAAATATCCTCAGATGAAATCTGGAAAGCAGCTTTCTGAGAAACTGCTGAGTGTTCTGTTAATTCATCTCACAGAGTTACATCTGTATTTCGTGAATCTCTTTGCTAGCCTGATTTCTGTGGAATCTGAGAACAGATATTTCGGATCCCATTGAAGACTATAGGGCCAAAGGAAATATCCTCCGATAACAAAGAGAAAGAAGCTTTCTGAGAAACTTCTTTGTGTTCTGTGAAATTATCTCACAGAGTTACAGCTTTCGCCTCAAGAAGACTTTCGCTAAGACAGTTCTTGTGGAATTGGCAAAGTGATATTTGGAAGCCCTTAGAGGGCTATGGTGAAAAAGGAAATATCCTCGGATGAAATCTGGAAAGAAGCTTTCTGAGAAACTTCTGAGTGTTCTGTTAATTCATCTCACATAGTTACATCTGTATTTCGTGGATCTCTTTGCTAGCCTTATTTCTGTGGAATCTGGGAACAGATATTTCGGATCCCATTGAAGAATATGGGGCCAAAGAAAACATCCTCCGATAACAAAGAGAAAGAAGCTTTCTGAGAAACTTCTTTGTATTCTGTGAAATCATCTCACAGAGTTACAGCTTTCCCCTCAAGAAGCCTTTCGCTAAGACAGTCCTTATGGAATTGGCAAAGTGATATTTGGAAGCCCATAGAGGGTTATGCTGAAAAAGGAAATATCCTCAGATGAAATCTGGAAAGCAGCTTTCTGAGAAACTGCTGAGTGTTCTGTTAATTCATCTCACAGAGTTACATCTGTATTTCGTGGATGTCTTTGCTAGCATTATTTCTGTGGAATCTGAGAACAGATATTTCGGATCCCTTTGAAGACTATAGGGCCAAAGGAAATATACTCCGATAAAAAAGAGAAAGAAGCTTTCTGAGAAACTTCTTTGTGTTCTGTGAAATCATCTCACAGAGTTACAGCTTTCCCCTCAAGAAGACTTTCGCTAAGACAGTTCTTGTGGAATTGGCAAAGTGATATTTGGAAGCCCTTAGAGGGCTATGGTGAAAAAGGAAATATCCTCAGATGAAATGTGGAAAGAAGCTTTCTGAGAAACTGCTTAGTGTTCTGTGAAATCATCTCACAGAGTTACAGCTTTCCCCTCAAGAAGCCTTTCGCTAAGACAGTTCTTGTGGAATAGGCAAAGTGATATTTGGAAGCCCATAGAGGGCTATGGTGAAAAAGGAAATATCCTCACTTGAAATCTGGGAAGAAGCTTTCTGAGAAACTGCTGAGTGTTCTGTTAATTCATCTCACAGAGTTACATCTGTATTTCGTGGATCTCTTTGCCAGCCTTATTTCTGTGGAATCTGAGAACAGATTTTTCGGATCCCATTGAAGACTATAGGGCCAAAGGAAATATCCTCCGATAACAAAGAGAAAGAAGCTTTCTGAGAAACTTCTTTGTGTTCTGTGAAATCATCTCACAGAGTTACAGCTTTCCCCTCAAGAAGCCTTTCGCTAAGACAGTTCTTGTGGAATTGGCAAAGTGATATTTCGAAGCCCATAGAGGGCTATGGTGAAAAAGGAAATATCCTCGGATGAAATCTGGAAAGAAGCTTTCTGAGAAACTTCTGAGTGTTCTGTTAATTCCTCTCACAGAGTTACATCTGTATTTCGTGGATCTCTTTGCTAGACTTATTTCTGTGGAATCCGAGAACAGATATTTCGGATCCCTTTGAAGACTATAGGGCCAAAGGAAATATCCTCCGATAACAAAGAGAAAGAAGCTTTCTGAGAAACTTCTTTGTGTTCTGTGAAATCATCTCACAGAGTTACAGCTTTCCTCTCAAGAAGCCTTTCGCTAAGACAGTTCTTGTGGAATTGGCAAAGTGATATTTGGAAGCCCATAGAGGGCTATGGTGAAAAAGGAAATATCCTCAGATGAAATCTGGAAAGAAGCTTTCTGAGAAACTGCTTAGTGTTCTGTTAATTCATCTCACAGAGTTACATCTGTATTTCGTGGATCTCTTTGCTAGCCCTATTTCTGTGGAATCTGAGAAGAGATATTTCGGATCCCATTGAAGCCTGTAGGGCCCAAGGAAATAATCTCCGATAACAAAGAGAAAGAAGCTTTCTGAGAAACTTCTTTGTGTTCTGTGAAATCATCTCACAGAGTTACAGCTTTCCCCTCAGGAAGCCTTTCGCTAAGACAGTTCTTGTGGAATTGGCAAAGTGATATTTGGAAGCCCATAGAGGGCTATGGTGAAAAAGGAAATATCCTCAGATGAAATCTGGAAAGAAGCTTTCTGAGAAACTTCTGAGTGTTCTGTTAATTCATCTCACAGAGTTACATCTGTATTTCGTGGATCTCTTTGCTAGCCTTATTTCTGTGGAATCTGAGAACAGATATTTCGGATCCCATTGAAGACTATAGGACCAAAGGAAATATCCTCCGATAACAAAGAGAAAGAAGCTTTCTGAGAAACTTCTTTGTGTTCTGTGAAATCATCTCACAGAGTTACAGCTTTCCCCTCAAGAAGCCTTTCGCTAAGACAGTTCTCGTGGAATTGGCAAAGTGATATTTGGAAGCCCTTAGAGGGCTATTGTGAAAAAGGAAATATCCTCAGATGAAATCTGGAAAGAAGCTTTCTGAGAAACTGCTTAGTGTTCTGTTAATTCATCTCACAGAGTTACATCTGTATTTCGTGGATCTCTTTGCTAGCCTTATTTCTGTGGAATCTGGGAACAGACATTTCGGATCCCATTGAAGACTATAGGGCCAAAGAAAATATCCTCCGATAACAAAGAGAAAGAAGCTTTCTGAGAAACTTCTTTGTATTCTGTGAAATCATCTCACAGAGTTACAGCTTTCCCCTCAAGAAGCCTTTCGCTAAGACAGTTCTTATGGAATTGGCAAAGTGATATTTGGAAGCCCATAGAGGGCTATGGTGAAAAAGGAAATATCCTCAGATGAAATCTGGAAAGCAGCTTTCTGAGAAACTGCTGAGTGTTCTGTTAATTCATCTCACAGAGTTACATCTGTATTTCGTGAATCTCTTTGCTAGCCTTATTTCTGTGGAATCTGAGAACAGATATTTCGGATCCCATTGAAGACTATAGGGCCAAAGGAAATATCCTCCGATAACAAAGAGAAAGAAGCTTTCTGAGAAACTTCTTTGTGTTCTGTGAAATCATCTCACAGAGTTACAGCTTTCGCCTCAAGAAGACTTTCGCTAAGACAGTTCTTGTGGAATTGGCAAAGTGATATTTGGAAGCCCTTAGAGGGCTATGGTGAAAAAGGAAATATCCTCAGATGAAATCTGGAAAGAAGCTTTCTGAGAAACTGCTTAGTGTTCTGTGAAATCATCTCACAGAGTTACAGCTTTCCCCTCAAGAAGCCTTTCGCTAAGACAGTTCTTGTGGAATTGGCAAAGTGATATTTGGAAGCCCATAGAGGGCTAGGGTGAAAAAGGAAATATCCTCACTTGAAATCTGGGAAGAAGCTTTCTGAGAAACTGCTGAGTGTTCTGTTAATTCATCTCACAGAGTTACATCTCTATTTCGTGGATCTCTTTGCCAGCCTTATTTCTGTGGAATCTGAGAACAGATTTTTCGGATCCCATTGAAGACTATAGGGCCAAAGGAAATATCCTCCGATAACAAAGACAAAGAAGCTTTCTGAGAAACTTCTTTGTGTTCTGTGAAATCATCTCACAGAGTTACAGCTTTCCCCTCAAGAAGCCTTTCGCTAAGACAGTTCTTGTGGAATTGGAAAAGTGATATTTAGAAGCTCATAGAGGGCTATGGTGAAAAAGGAAATATCCTCGGATGAAATCTGGAAAGAAGCTTTCTGAGAATCTTCTGAGTGTTCTGTTAATTCATCTCACAGAGTTACATCTGTATTTCGTGGATCTCTTTGATAGCCTTATTTCTGTGGAATCTGAGAACAGATATTTCGGATCCCATTGAAGACTATAGGACCAAAGGAAATATCCTCCGATAACAAAGAGAAAGAAGCTTTCTGAGAAACTTCTTTGTGTTCTGTGAAATCATCTCACAGAATTACAGCTTTCCCCTCAAGAAGCCTTTCGCTAAGACAGTTCTTGTGGAATTGGCAAATGATATTTGGAAGCCCATAGAGGGCTATGGTGAAAAAGGAAATATCCTCAGATGAAATCTGGAAAGAAGCTTTCTGAGAAACTGCTTAGTGTTCTGTTAATTCATCTCACAGAGTTACATCTGTATTTCGTGGATCTCTTTGCTAGCCTTATTTCTGTGGAATCTGAGAACAGATATTTCGGATCCCTTTGAAGACTGTAGGGCCAAAGGAAATATCCTCCGATAACAAAGAGAAAGAAGCTTTCTGAGAAACTTCTTTGTGTTCTGTGAAATCATCTCACAGAGTTACAGCTTTCCCCTCAAGAAGCCTTTCGCTAAGACAGTTCTTGTGGAATTGGCAAAGTGATATTTGGAAGCCCATAGAGGGCTATGGTGAAAAAGGAAATATCCTCAGATGAAATCTGGAAAGAAGCTTTCTGAGAAACTGCTTAGTGTTCTGTTAATTCATCTCACAGAGTTACATCTGTATTTCGTGGATCTCTTTGCTAGCCTTATTTCTGTGGAATCTGAGAAGAGATATTTCGGATCCCATTGAAGCCTATAGGGCCCAAGGAAATAATCTCCGATAACAAAGAGAAAGAAGCTTTCTGAGAAACTTCTTTGTGTTCTGTGAAATCATCTCACAGAGTTACAGCTTTCCCCTCAGGAAGCCTTTCGCTAAGACAGTTCTTGTGGAATTGGCAAAGTGATATTTGGAAGCCCATAGAGGGCTATGGTGAAAAAGGAAATATCCTCAGATGAAATCTGTAAAGAAGCTTTCTGAGAAACTGCTTAGTGTTCTGTTAATTCATCTCACAGAGTTACATCTGTATTTCGTGGATCTCTTTGCTAGCCTTATTTCTTTGGAATCGGAGAACAGATATTTCGGATTCCTATGAAGATTATAGGGGCAAAGGAAATATCCTCCGATAACAAATAGAAAGAAGCTTTCTGAAAAACTTCTTTGTGTTCTGTGTAATCATCTCACAGAGTTACAGGTTTCCCCTCAAGAAGCCTTTCGCTAAGACAGTTCTTGTGGAATTGGCAAAGTGATATTTGGAAGCCCATAGAGGGCTATGGTGAAAAAGGAAATATCCTCAGATGAAATCTGGAAAGAAGCTTTCTGAGAAACTGCTGAGTGTTCTGTTAATTCATCTCACAGAGTTACATCTGTATTTCGTGTTTCTCTTTGCTAGCCTTATTTCTGTGGAATCTGAGAACAGATATTTCGGATCCCATTGAAGACTATAGGGCCAAAGGAAATATCCTCCGATAACAAAGAGAAAGAAGCTTTCTGAGAAACTTCTTTGTGTTCTGTGCAATCATCTCACAGAGTTACAGCTTTCCCCTCAAGAAGCCTTTCGCTAAGACAGTTCTTGTGGAATTGGCAAAGTGATATTTGGAAGCCCATAGAGGGCTATAGTGAAAAAGGAAATATCCTCAGATGAAATCTGGAAAGAAGCTTTCTGAGAAACTTCTGAGTGTTCTGTTAATTCATCTCACAGAGTTACATCTGTATTTCGTGGATCTCTTTGCTAGCCTTATTTCTGTGGAATCTGAGAACAGATATTTCGGATCCCATTGAAGACTAAAGGGCCAAAGGAAATATCCTCCGATAACAAAGAGAAACAAGCTTTCTGAGAAACTTCTTTGTGTTCTGTGAAATCATCTCACAGAGTTACAGCTTTCCCCTCAAGAAGCCTTTCGCTAAGACAGTTCTCGTGGAATTGGCAAAGTGATATTTGGAAGCCCATAGAGGGCTATGGTGAAAAAGGAAATATCCTCAGATGAAATCTGGAAAGAAGCTTTCTGAGAAACTGCTTAGTGTTCTGTTAATTCATCTCACAGAGTTACATCTGTATTTCGTGGATCTCTTTGCTAGCCTTATTTCTGTGGAATCTGAGAACAGATATTTCGGATCCCTTTGAAGACTATAGGGCCAAAGAAAATATCCTCCGATAACAAAGAGAAGGAAGCTTTCTGAGAAATTTCTTTGTATTCTGTGAAATCATCTCACAGAGTTACAGCTTTCCCCTCAAGAAGCCTTTCGCTAAGACAGTTCTTGTGGAATTGGCAAAGTGATATTTGGAAGCCCATAGAGGGCTATGGTGAAAAAGGAAATATCCTCAGATGAAATCTGGAAAGAAGCTTTCTGTGAAACTGCTGAGTGTTCTGTTAATTCATCTCACACAGTTACATCTGTATTTCGGGGATCTCTTTGCTAGCCTTATTTCTGTGGAATCTGAGAACAGATATTTCGGATCCCTTTGAAGACTATAGGGCCAAAGGAAATATCCTCCGATAACAAAGAGAAAGAAGCTTTCTGAGAAACTTCTTTGTGTTCTGTGAAATCATCTCACAGAGTTACAGCTTTCCCCTCAAGAAGCCTTTCGCTAAGACAGTTCTCGTGGAATTGGCAAAGTGATATTTGGAAGCCCTTAGAGGGCTATGGTGAAAAAGGAAATATCCTCAGATGAAATCTGGAAAGAAGCTTTCTGAGAAACTGCTTAGTGTTCTGTTAATTCATCTCACAGAGTTACATCTGTATTTCGTGGATCTCTTTGCTAGCCTTATTTCTGTGGAATCTGGGAACAGATATTTCGGATCCCATTGAAGACTATAGGGCCAAAGAAAATATCCTCCGATAACAAAGAGAAAGAAGCTTTCTGAGAAACTTCTTTGTATTCTGTGAAATCATCTCACAGAGTTACAGCTTTCCCCTCAAGAAGCCTTTCGCTAAGACAGTTCTTATGGAATTGGCAAAGTGATATTTGGAAGCCCATAGAGGGCTATGGTGAAAAAGGAAATATCCTCAGATGAAATCTGGAAAGCAGCTTTCTGAGAAACTGCTGAGTGTTCTGTTAATTCATCTCACAGAGTTACATCTGTATTTCGTGAATCTCTTTGCTAGCCTTATTTCTGTGGAATCTGAGAACAGATATTTCGGATCCCATTGAAGACTATAGGGCCAAAGGAAATATCCTCCGATAACAAAGAGAAAGAAGCTTTCTGAGAAACTTCTTTGTGTTCTGTGAAATCATCTCACAGAGTTACAGCTTTCCCCTCAAGAAGACTTTCGCTAAGACAGTTCTTGTGGAATTGGCAAAGTGATATTTGGAAGCCCTTAGAGGGCTATGGTGAAAAAGGAAATATCCTCAGATGAAATGTGGAAAGAAGCTTTCTGAGAAACTGCTTAGTGTTCTGTGAAATCATCTCACAGAGTTACAGCTTTCCCCTCAAGAAGCCTTTCGCTAAGACAGTTCTTGTGGAATTGGCAAAGTGATATTTGGAAGCCCATAGAGGGCTATGGTGAAAAAGGAAATATCCTCACTTGAAATCTGGGAAGAAGCTTTCTGAGAAACTGCTGAGTGTTCTGTTAATTCATCTCACAGAGTTACATCTGTATTTCGTGGATCTCTTTGCCAGCCTTATTTCTGTGGAATCTGAGAACAGATTTTTCGGATCCCATTGAAGACTATAGGGCCAAAGGAATTATCCTCCGATAACAAAGAGAAAGAAGCTTTCTGAGAAACTTCTTTGTGTTCTGTGAAATCATCTCACAGAGTTACAGCTTTCCCCTCAAGAAGCCTTTCGCTAAGACAGTTCTTGTGGAATTGGCAAAGTGATATTTGGAAGCCCATAGAGGGCTATGGTGAAAAAGGAAATATCCTCGGATGAAATCTGGAAAGAAGCTTTCTGAGAAACTTCTGAGTGTTCTGTTAATTCCTCTCACAGAGTTACATCTGTATTTCGTGGATCTCTTTGCTAGACTTATTTCTGTGGAATCCGAGAACAGATATTTCGGATCCCTTTGAAGACTATAGGGCCAAAGGAAATATCCTCCGATAACAAAGAGAAAGAAGCTTTCTGAGAAACTTCTTTGTGTTCTGTGAAATCATCTCACAGAGTTACAGCTTTCCTCTCAAGAAGCCTTTCGCTAAGACAGTTCTTGTGGAATTGGCAAAGTGATATTTGGAAGCCCATAGAGGGCTATGGTGAAAAAGGAAATATCCTCAGATGAAATCTGGAAAGAAGCTTTCTGAGAAACTGCTTAGTGTTCTGTTAATTCATCTCACAGAGTTACATCTGTATTTCGTGGATCTCTTTGCTAGCCCTATTTCTGTGGAATCTGAGAAGAGATATTTCGGATCCCATTGAAGCCTGTAGGGCCCAAGGAAATAATCTCCGATAACAAAGAGAAAGAAGCTTTCTGAGAAACTTCTTTGTGTTCTGTGAAATCATCTCACAGAGTTACAGCTTTCCCCTCAGGAAGCCTTTCGCTAAGACAGTTCTTGTGGAATTGGCAAAGTGATATTTGGAAGCCCATAGAGGGCTATGGTGAAAAAGGAAATATCCTCGGATGAAATCTGGAAAGAAGCTTTCTGAGAAACTTCTGAGTGTTCTGTTAATTCATCTCACAGAGTTACATCTGTATTTCGTGGATCTCTTTGCTAGCCTTATTTCTGTGGAATCTGAGAACAGATATTTCGGATCCCATTGAAGACTATAGGACCAAAGGAAATATCCTCCGATAACAAAGAGAAAGAAGCTTTCTGAGAAACTTCTTTGTGTTCTGTGAAATCATCTCACAGAGTTACAGCTTTCCCCTCAAGAAGCCTTTCGCTAAGACAGTTCTCGTGGAATTGGCAAAGTGATATTTGGAAGCCCTTAGAGGGCTATTGTGAAAAAGGAAATATCCTCAGATGAAATCTGGAAAGAAGCTTTCTGAGAAACTGCTTAGTGTTCTGTTAATTCATCTCACAGAGTTACATCTGTATTTCGTGGATCTCTTTGCTAGCCTTATTTCTGTGGAATCTGGGAACAGATATTTCGGATCCCATTGAAGACTATAGGGCCAAAGAAAATATCCTCCGATAACAAAGAGAAAGAAGCTTTCTGAGAAACTTCTTTGTATTCTGTGAAATCATCTCACAGAGTTACAGCTTTCCCCTCAAGAAGCCTTTCGCTAAGACAGTTCTTATGGAATTGGCAAAGTGATATTTGGAAGCCCATAGAGGGCTATGGTGAAAAAGGAAATATCCTCAGATGAAATCTGGAAAGCAGCTTTCTGAGAAACTGCTGAGTGTTCTGTTAATTCATCTCACAGAGTTACATCTGTATTTCGTGAATCTCTTTGCTAGCCTTATTTCTGTGGAATCTGAGAACAGATATTTCGGATCCCATTGAAGACTATAGGGCCAAAGGAAATATCCTCCGATAACAAAGAGAAAGAAGCTTTCTGAGAAACTTCTTTGTGTTCTGTGAAATCATCTCACAGAGTTACAGCTTTCCCCTCAAGAAGCCTTTCGCTAAGACAGTTCTTGTGGAATTGGCAAAGTGATATTTGGAAGCCCATAGAGGGCTATGGTGAAAAAGGAAATATCCTCGGATGAAATCTGGAAAGAAGCTTTCTGAGAAACTTCTGAGTGTTCTGTTAATTCCTCTCACAGAGTTACATCTGTATTTCGTGGATCTCTTTGCTAGACTTATTTCTGTGGAATCCGAGAACAGATATTTCGGATCCCTTTGAAGACTATAGGGCCAAAGGAAATATCCTCCGATAACAAAGAGAAAGAAGCTTTCTGAGAAACTTCTTTGTGTTCTGTGAAATCATCTCACAGAGTTACAGCTTTCCTCTCAAGAAGCCTTTCGCTAAGACAGTTCTTGTGGAATTGGCAAAGTGATATTTGGAAGCCCATAGAGGGCTATGGTGAAAAAGGAAATATCCTCAGATGAAATCTGGAAAGAAGCTTTCTGAGAAACTGCTTAGTGTTCTGTTAATTCATCTCACAGAGTTACATCTGTATTTCGTGGATCTCTTTGCTAGCCCTATTTCTGTGGAATCTGAGAAGAGATATTTCGGATCCCATTGAAGCCTGTAGGGCCCAAGGAAATAATCTCCGATAACAAAGAGAAAGAAGCTTTCTGAGAAACTTCTTTGTGTTCTGTGAAATCATCTCACAGAGTTACAGCTTTCCCCTCAGGAAGCCTTTCGCTAAGACAGTTCTTGTGGAATTGGCAAAGTGATATTTGGAAGCCCATAGAGGGCTATGGTGAAAAAGGAAATATCCTCGGATGAAATCTGGAAAGAAGCTTTCTGAGAAACTTCTGAGTGTTCTGTTAATTCATCTCACAGAGTTACATCTGTATTTCGTGGATCTCTTTGCTAGCCTTATTTCTGTGGAATCTGAGAACAGATATTTCGGATCCCATTGAAGACTATAGGACCAAAGGAAATATCCTCCGATAACAAAGAGAAAGAAGCTTTCTGAGAAACTTCTTTGTGTTCTGTGAAATCATCTCACAGAGTTACAGCTTTCCCCTCAAGAAGCCTTTCGCTAAGACAGTTCTCGTGGAATTGGCAAAGTGATATTTGGAAGCCCTTAGAGGGCTATTGTGAAAAAGGAAATATCCTCAGATGAAATCTGGAAAGAAGCTTTCTGAGAAACTGCTTAGTGTTCTGTTAATTCATCTCACAGAGTTACATCTGTATTTCGTGGATCTCTTTGCTAGCCTTATTTCTGTGGAATCTGGGAACAGATATTTCGGATCCCATTGAAGACTATAGGGCCAAAGAAAATATCCTCCGATAACAAAGAGAAAGAAGCTTTCTGAGAAACTTCTTTGTATTCTGTGAAATCATCTCACAGAGTTACAGCTTTCCCCTCAAGAAGCCTTTCGCTAAGACAGTTCTTATGGAATTGGCAAAGTGATATTTGGAAGCCCATAGAGGGCTATGGTGAAAAAGGAAATATCCTCAGATGAAATCTGGAAAGCAGCTTTCTGAGAAACTGCTGAGTGTTCTGTTAATTCATCTCACAGAGTTACATCTGTATTTCGTGAATCTCTTTGCTAGCCTTATTTCTGTGGAATCTGAGAACAGATATTTCGGATCCCATTGAAGACTATAGGGCCAAAGGAAATATCCTCCGATAACAAAGAGAAAGAAGCTTTCTGAGAAACTTCTTTGTGTTCTGTGAAATCATCTCACAGAGTTACAGCTTTCGCCTCAAGAAGACTTTCGCTAAGACAGTTCTTGTGGAATTGGCAAAGTGATATTTGGAAGCCCTTAGAGGGCTATGGTGAAAAAGGAAATATCCTCAGATGAAATCTGGAAAGAAGCTTTCTGAGAAACTGCTTAGTGTTCTGTGAAATCATCTCACAGAGTTACAGCTTTCCCCTCAAGAAGCCTTTCGCTAAGACAGTTCTTGTGGAATTGGCAAAGTGATATTTGGAAGCCCATAGAGGGCTAGGGTGAAAAAGGAAATATCCTCACTTGAAATCTGGGAAGAAGCTTTCTGAGAAACTGCTGAGTGTTCTGTTAATTCATCTCACAGAGTTACATCTCTATTTCGTGGATCTCTTTGCCAGCCTTATTTCTGTGGAATCTGAGAACAGATTTTTCGGATCCCATTGAAGACTATAGGGCCAAAGGAAATATCCTCCGATAACAAAGACAAAGAAGCTTTCTGAGAAACTTCTTTGTGTTCTGTGAAATCATCTCACAGAGTTACAGCTTTCCCCTCAAGAAGCCTTTCGCTAAGACAGTTCTTGTGGAATTGGAAAAGTGATATTTAGAAGCTCATAGAGGGCTATGGTGAAAAAGGAAATATCCTCGGATGAAATCTGGAAAGAAGCTTTCTGAGAATCTTCTGAGTGTTCTGTTAATTCATCTCACAGAGTTACATCTGTATTTCGTGGATCTCTTTGATAGCCTTATTTCTGTGGAATCTGAGAACAGATATTTCGGATCCCATTGAAGACTATAGGACCAAAGGAAATATCCTCCGATAACAAAGAGAAAGAAGCTTTCTGAGAAACTTCTTTGTGTTCTGTGAAATCATCTCACAGAATTACAGCTTTCCCCTCAAGAAGCCTTTCGCTAAGACAGTTCTTGTGGAATTGGCAAATGATATTTGGAAGCCCATAGAGGGCTATGGTGAAAAAGGAAATATCCTCAGATGAAATCTGGAAAGAAGCTTTCTGAGAAACTGCTTAGTGTTCTGTTAATTCATCTCACAGAGTTACATCTGTATTTCGTGGATCTCTTTGCTAACCCTATTTCTGTGGAATCTGAGAAGAGATATTTCGGATCCCATTGAAGCCTATAGGGCCCAAGGAAATAATCTCCGATAACAAAGAGAAAGAAGCTTTCTGAGAAACTTCTTTGTGTTCTGTGAAATCATCTCACAGAGTTACAGCTTTCCCCTCAGGAAGCCTTTCGCTAAGACAGTTCTTGTGGAATTGGCAAAGTGATATTTGGAAGCCCATAGAGGGCTATGGTGAAAAAGGAAATATCCTCAGATGAAATCTGTAAAGAAGCTTTCTGAGAAACTGCTTAGTGTTCTGTTAATTCATCTCACAGAGTTACATCTGTATTTCTTGGATCTCTTTGCTAGCCTTATTTCTTTGGAATCGGAGAACAGATATTTCGGATTCCTATGAAGATTATAGGGGCAAAGGAAATATCCTCCGATAACAAATAGAAAGAAGCTTTCTGAAAAACTTCTTTGTGTTCTGTGTAATCATCTCACAGAGTTACAGGTTTCCCCTCAAGAAGCCTTTCGCTAAGACAGTTCTTGTGGAATTGGCAAAGTGATATTTGGAAGCCCATAGAGGGCTATGGTGAAAAAGGAAATATCCTCAGATGAAATCTGGAAAGAAGCTTTCTGAGAAACTGCTGAGTGTTCTGTTAATTCATCTCACAGAGTTACATCTGTATTTCGTGTTTCTCTTTGCTAGCCTTATTTCTGTGGAATCTGAGAACAGATATTTCGGATCCCATTGAAGACTATAGGGCCAAAGGAAATATCCTCCGATAACAAAGAGAAAGAAGCTTTCTGAGAAACTTCTTTGTGTTCTGTGCAATCATCTCACAGAGTTACAGCTTTCCCCTCAAGAAGCCTTTCGCTAAGACAGTTCTTGTGGAATTGGCAAAGTGATATTTGGAAGCCCATAGAGGGCTATAGTGAAAAAGGAAATATCCTCAGATGAAATCTGGAAAGAAGCTTTCTGAGAAACTTCTGAGTGTTCTGTTAATTCATCTCACAGAGTTACATCTGTATTTCGTGGATCTCTTTGCTAGCCTTATTTCTGTGGAATCTGAGAACAGATATTTCGGATCCCATTGAAGACTAAAGGGCCAAAGGAAATATCCTCCGATAACAAAGAGAAACAAGCTTTCTGAGAAACTTCTTTGTGTTCTGTGAAATCATCTCACAGAGTTACAGCTTTCCCCTCAAGAATCCTTTCGCTAAGACAGTTCTCGTGGAATTGGCAAAGTGATATTTGGAAGCCCATAGAGGGCTATGGTGAAAAAGGAAATATCCTCAGATGAAATCTGGAAAGAAGCTTTCTGAGAAACTGCTTAGTGTTCTGTTAATTCATCTCACAGAGTTACATCTGTATTTCGTGGATCTCTTTGCTAGCCTTATTTCTGTGGAATCTGAGAACAGATATTTCGGATCCCTTTGAAGACTATAGGGCCAAAGAAAATATCCTCCGATAACAAAGAGAAGGAAGCTTTCTGAGAAATTTCTTTGTATTCTGTGAAATCATCTCACAGAGTTACAGCTTTCCCCTCAAGAAGCCTTTCGCTAAGACAGTTCTTGTGGAATTGGCAAAGTGATATTTGGAAGCCCATAGAGGGCTATGGTGAAAAAGGAAATATCCTCAGATGAAATCTGGAAAGAAGCTTTCTGTGAAACTGCTGAGTGTTCTGTTAATTCATCTCACACAGTTACATCTGTATTTCGGGGATCTCTTTGCTAGCCTTATTTCTGTGGAATCTGAGAACAGATATTTCGGATCCCTTTGAAGACTATAGGGCCAAAGGAAATATCCTCCGATAACAAAGAGAAAGAAGCTTTCTGAGAAACTTCTTTGTGTTCTGTGAAATCATCTCACAGAGTTACAGCTTTCCCCTCAAGAAGCCTTTCGCTAAGACAGTTCTCGTGGAATTGGCAAAGTGATATTTGGAAGCCCTTAGAGGGCTATGGTGAAAAAGGAAATATCCTCAGATGAAATCCGGAAAGAAGCTTTCTGAGAAACTGCTTAGTGTTCTGTTAATTCATCTCACAGAGTTACATCTGTATTTCGTGGATCTCTTTGCTAGCCTTATTTCTGTGGAATCTGGGAACAGATATTTCGGATCCCATTGAAGTCTATAGGGCCAAAGAAAATATCCTCCGATAACAAAGAGAAAGAAGCTTTGTGAGAAACTTCTTTGTATTCTGTGAAATCATCTCACAGAGTTACAGCTTTCCCCTCAAGAAGCCTTTCGCTAAGACAGTTCTTATGGAATTGGCAAAGTGATATTTGGAAGCCCATAGAGGGCTATGGTGAAAAAGGAAATATCCTCAGATGAAATCTGGAAAGCAGCTTTCTGAGAAACTGCTGAGTGTTCTGTTAATTCATCTCACAGAGTTACATCTGTATTTCGTGAATCTCTTTGCTAGCCTTATTTCTGTGGAATCTGAGAACAGATATTTCGGATCCCATTGAAGACTATAGGGCCAAAGGAAATATCCTCCGATAAAAAAGAGAAAGAAGCTTTCTGAGAAACTTCTTTGTGTTCTGTGAAATCATCTCACAGAGTTACAGCTTTCGCCTCAAGAAGACTTTCGCTAAGACAGTTCTTGTGGAATTGGCAAAGTGATATTTGGAAGCCCTTAGAGGGCTATGGTGAAAAAGGAAATATCCTCAGATGAAATCTGGAAAGAAGCTTTCTGAGAAACTGCTTAGTGTTCTGTGAAATCATCTCACAGAGTTACAGCTTTCCCCTCAAGAAGCCTTTCGCTAAGACAGTTCTTGTGGAATTGGCAAAGTGATATTTGGAAGCCCATAGAGGGCTAGGGTGAAAAAGGAAATATCCTCACTTGAAATCTGGGAAGAAGCTTTCTGAGAAACTGCTGAGTGTTCTGTTAATTCATCTCACAGAGTTACATCTGTATTTCGTGGATCTCTTTGCTAGCCCTATTTCTGTGGAATCTGAGAAGAGATATTTCGGATCCCATTGAAGCCTATAGGGCCCAAGGAAATAATCTCCGATAACAAAGAGAAAGAAGCTTTCTGAGAAACTTCTTTGTTTTCTGTGAAATCATCTCACAGAGTTACAGCTTTCCCCTCAGGAAGCCTTTCGCTAAGACAGTTCTTGTGGAATTGGCAAAGTGATATTTGGAAGCCCATAGAGGGCTATGGTGAAAAAGGAAATATCCTCAGATGAAATAGGTAAAGAAGCTTTCTGAGAAAATGCTTAGTGTTCTGTTAATTCATCTCACAGAGTTACATCTGTATTTCGTGGATCTCTTTGCTAGCCTTATTTCTTTGGAATCGGAGAACAGATATTTCGGATTCCTATGAAGATTATAGGGGCAAAGGAAATATCCTCCGATAACAAATAGAAAGAAGCTTTCTGAAAAACTTCTTTGTGTTCTGTGTAATCATCTCACAGAGTTACAGCTTTCCCCTCAAGAAGCCTTTCGCTAAGACAGTTCTTGTGGAATTGGCAAAGTGATATTTGGAAGCCCATAGAGGGCTATGGTGAAAAAGGAAATATCCTCAGATGAAATCTGGAAAGAAGCTTTCTGAGAAACTGCTGAGTGTTCTGTTAATTCATCTCACAGAGTTACATCTGTATTTCGTGTTTCTCTTTGCTAGCCTTATTTCTGTGGAATCTGAGAACAGATATTTCGGATCCCATTGAAGACTATAGGGCCAAAGGAAATATCCTCCGATAACAAAGAGAAAGAAGCTTTCTGAGAAACTTCTTTGTGTTCTGTGCAATCATCTCACAGAGTTACAGCTTTCCCCTCAAGAAGCCTTTCGCTAAGACAGTTCTTGTGGAATTGGCAAAGTGATATTTGGAAGCCCATAGAGGGCTATAGTGAAAAAGGAAATATCCTCAGATGAAATCTGGAAAGAAGCTTTCTGAGAAACTTCTGAGTGTTCTGTTAATTCATCTCACAGAGTTACATCTGTATTTCGTGGATCTCTTTGCTAGCCTTATTTCTGTGGAATCTGAGAACAGATATTTCGGATCCCATTGAAGACTAAAGGGCCAAAGGAAATATCCTCCGATAACAAAGAGAAACAAGCTTTCTGAGAAACTTCTTTGTGTTCTGTGAAATCATCTCACAGAGTTACAGCTTTCCCCTCAAGAAGCCTTTCGCTAAGACAGTTCTCGTGGAATTGGCAAAGTGATATTTGGAAGCCCATAGAGGGCTATGGTGAAAAAGGAAATATCCTCAGATGAAATCTGGAAAGAAGCTTTCTGAGAAACTGCTTAGTGTTCTGTTAATTCATCTCACAGAGTTACATCTGTATTTCGTGGATCTCTTTGCTAGCCTTATTTCTGTGGAATCTGAGAACAGATATTTCGGATCCCTTTGAAGACTATAGGGCCAAAGAAAATATCCTCCGATAACAAAGAGAAGGAAGCTTTCTGAGAAACTTCTTTGTATTCTGTGAAATCATCTCACAGAGTTACAGCTTTCCCCTCAAGAAGCCTTTCGCTAAGACAGTTCTTGTGGAATTGGCAAAGTGATATTTGGAAGCCCATAGAGGGCTATGGTGAAAAAGGAAATATCCTCAGATGAAATCTGGAAAGAAGCTTTCTGTGAAACTGCTGAGTGTTCTGTTAATTCATCTCACAGAGTTACATCTGTATTTCGTGGATCTCTTTGCTAGCCTTATTTCTTTGGAATCTGAGAACAGATATTTCGGATCCCTTTGAAGACTATAGGGCCAAAGGAAATATCCTCCGATAACAAAGAGAAAGAAGCTTTCTGAGAAACTTCTTTGTGTTCTGTGAAATCATCTCACAGAGTTACAGCTTTCCCCTCAAGAAGCCTTTCACTAAGACAGTTCTTGTGGAATTGGCAAAGTGATATTTGGAAGCCCTTAGAGGGCTATGGTGAAAAAGGAAATATCCTCAGATGAAATCTGGACAGAAGATTTCTGAGAAACTGCTCAGTGTTCTGTTAATTCATCTCACAGAGTTACATCTGTATTTCGTGGATCTCTTTGCTAGCCTTATTTCTGTGGAATCTGAGAACAGATATTTTGGATCCCTTTGAAGACTATAGGGCCAAAGGAAATATCCTCCGATAACAAAGAGAAAGAAGCTTTCTGAGAAACTTCTTTGTGTTCTGTGAAATCATCTCACAGAGTTACAGCTTTCCCCTCAAGAAGCCTTTCGCTAAGACAGTTCTTGTGGAATTGGCAAAGTGATATTTGGAAGCCCATAAAGGGCTAGGGTGAAAAAGGAAATATCCTCAGATGAAATCTGGAAGGAAGCTTTCTGAGAATCTGCTGAGTGTTCTGTTAATTCATCTCACAGAGTTACATCTGTATTTCGTGGATCTCTTTGCTAGCTTTATTTCTGTGGAATATGATAACAGATATTTCGGATCCCATTGAAGACTATAGGGCCAAAGGAAATATCCTCCGATAACAAAGAGAAAGAAGCTTTCTGAGAAACTTCTTTGTGTTCTGTGAAATCATCTCACAGAGTTACAGCTTTCCCCTCAAGAAGCCTTTCGCAAAGACAGTTTTGTGGAATTGGCAAAGTGATATTTGGAAGCCCTTAGAGGGCTATGGTGAAAAAGGAAATATCCTCAGATGAAATCTGGAAAGAAGCTTTCTGAGAAACTGCTTAGTGTTCTGTGAAATCATCTCACAGAGTTACAGCTTTCCCCTCAAGAAGCCTTTCGCTAAGACAGTTCTTGTGGAATTGGCAAAGTGATATTTGGAAGCCCATAGAGGGCTATGGTGAAAAGGGAAATATCCTCACTTGAAATCTGGAAAGAAGCTTTCTGAGAAACTGCTGAGTGCTCTGTTAATTCATCTCACAGAGTTACATCTGTATTTCGTGGATCTCTTTGCCGGCCTTATTTCTGTGGAATCTGAGAACAGATTTTTCGGATCCCATTGAAGACTATAGGGCCAAAGGAAATATCCTCCGATAACAAAGACAAAGAAGCTTTCTGAGAAACTTCTTTGTGTTCTGTGAAATCATCTCACAGAGTTACAGCTTTCCCCTCAAGAAGCCTTTCGCTAAGACAGTTCTTGTGGAATTGGCAAAGTGATATTTGGAAGCCCTTAGAGGGCTATGGTGAAAAAGGAAATATCCTCGGATGAAATCTGGAAAGAAGCTTTCTGAGAAACTTCTGAGTGTTCTGTTAATTCATCTCACAGAGTTACATCTGTATTTCGTGGATCTCTTTGCTAGCCTTATTTCTGTGGAATCTGAGAACAGATATTTCGGATCCCATTGAAGACTATAGGACCAAAGGAAATATCCTCCGATAACAAAGAGAAAGAAGCTTTTTGAGAAACTTCTTTGTGTTCTGTGAAATCATCTCACAGAGTTACAGCTTTCCCCTCAAGAAGCCTTTCGCTAAGACAGTTCTTGTGGAATTGGCAAAGTGATATTTGGAAGCCCATAGAGGGCTATCGTGAAAAAGGAAATATCCTCAGATGAAATCTGGAAAGAAGCTTTCTGAGAAACTGCTTAGTGTTCTGTTAATTCATCTCACAGAGTTACATCTGTATTTCGTGGATCTCTTTGCTAGCCTTATTTCTGTGGAATCTGAGAACAGATATTTCGGATCCCTTTGAAGACTGTAGGGCCAAAGGAAATATCCTCCGATAACAAAGAGAAAGAAGCTTTCTGAGAAACTTCTTTGTGTTCTGTGAAATCATCTCACAGAGTTACAGCTTTCCCCTCAAGAAGCCTTTCGCTAAGACAGTTCTTGTGGAATTGGCAAAGTGATATTTGGAAGCCCATAGAGGGCTATGGTGAAAAAGGAAATATCCTCAGATGAAATCTGGAAAGAAGCTTTCTGAGAAACTGCTTAGTGTTCTGTTAATTCATCTCACAGAGTTACATCTGTATTTCGTGTTTCTCTTTGCTAGCCCTATTTCTGTGGAATCTGAGAAGAGATATTTCGGATCCCATTGAAGACTATAGGGCCCAAGGAAATAATCTCCGATAACAAAGAGAAAGAAGCTTTCTGAGAAACTTCTTTGTGTTCTGTGAAATCATCTCACAGAGTTACAGCTTTCCCCTCAAGAAGCCTTTCGCAAAGACAGTTTTGTGGAATTGGCAAAGTGATATTTGGAAGCCCTTAGAGGGCTATGGTGAAAAAGGAAATATCCTCAGATGAAATCTGGAAAGAAGCTTTCTGAGAAACTGCTTAGTGTTCTGTGAAATCATCTCACAGAGTTACAGCTTTCCCCTCAAGAAGCCTTTCGCTAAGACAGTTCTTGTGGAATTGGCAAAGTGATATTTGGAAGCCCATAGAGGGCTATGGTGAAAAGGGAAATATCCTCACTTGAAATCTGGAAAGAAGCTTTCTGAGAAACTGCTGAGTGCTCTGTTAATTCATCTCACAGAGTTACATCTGTATTTCGTGGATCTCTTTGCCGGCCTTATTTCTGTGGAATCTGAGAACAGATTTTTCGGATCCCATTGAAGACTATAGGGCCAAAGGAAATATCCTCCGATAACAAAGACAAAGAAGCTTTCTGAGAAACTTCTTTGTGTTCTGTGAAATCATCTCACAGAGTTACAGCTTTCCCCTCAAGAAGCCTTTCGCTAAGACAGTTCTTGTGGAATTGGCAAAGTGATATTTGGAAGCCCTTAGAGGGCTATGGTGAAAAAGGAAATATCCTCGGATGAAATCTGGAAAGAAGCTTTCTGAGAAACTTCTGAGTGTTCTGTTAATTCATCTCACAGAGTTACATCTGTATTTCGTGGATCTCTTTGCTAGCCTTATTTCTGTGGAATCTGAGAACAGATATTTCGGATCCCATTGAAGACTATAGGACCAAAGGAAATATCCTCCGATAACAAAGAGAAAGAAGCTTTTTGAGAAACTTCTTTGTGTTCTGTGAAATCATCTCACAGAGTTACAGCTTTCCCCTCAAGAAGCCTTTCGCTAAGACAGTTCTTGTGGAATTGGCAAAGTGATATTTGGAAGCCCATAGAGGGCTATCGTGAAAAAGGAAATATCCTCAGATGAAATCTGGAAAGAAGCTTTCTGAGAAACTGCTTAGTGTTCTGTTAATTCATCTCACAGAGTTACATCTGTATTTCGTGGATCTCTTTGCTAGCCTTATTTCTGTGGAATCTGAGAACAGATATTTCGGATCCCTTTGAAGACTGTAGGGCCAAAGGAAATATCCTCCGATAACAAAGAGAAAGAAGCTTTCTGAGAAACTTCTTTGTGTTCTGTGAAATCATCTCACAGAGTTACAGCTTTCCCCTCAAGAAGCCTTTCGCTAAGACAGTTCTTGTGGAATTGGCAAAGTGATATTTGGAAGCCCATAGAGGGCTATGGTGAAAAAGGAAATATCCTCAGATGAAATCTGGAAAGAAGCTTTCTGAGAAACTGCTTAGTGTTCTGTTAATTCATCTCACAGAGTTACATCTGTATTTCGTGGATCTCTTTGCTAGCCCTATTTCTGTGGAATCTGAGAAGAGATATTTCGGATCCCATTGAAGACTATAGGGCCCAAGGAAATAATCTCCGATAACAAAGAGAAAGAAGCTTTCTGAGAAACTTCTTTGTGTTCTGTGAAATCATCTCACAGAGTTACAGCTTTCCCCTCAGGAAGCCTTTCGCTAAGACAGTTCTTGTGGAATTGCCAAAGTGATATTTGGAAGCCCATAGAGGGCTATGGTGAAAAAGGAAATATCCTCAGATGAAATCTGTAAAGAAGCTTTCTGAGAAACTGCTTAGTGTTCTGTTAATTCATCTCACAGAGTTACATCTGTATTTCGTGGATCTCTTTGCTAGCCTTATTTCTTTGGAATCGGAGAACAGATATTTCGGATTCCTATGAAGAATATAGGGGCAAATGAAATATCCTCCGATAACAAAGAGAAAGAAGCTTTCTGAGAAACTTCTTTGTGTTCTGTGTAATCATCTCACAGAGTTACAGGTTTCCCCTCAAGAAGCCTTTCGCTAAGACAGTTCTTGTGGAATTGGCAAAGTGATATTTGGAAGCCCATAGAGGGCTATGGTGAAAAAGGAAATATCCTCAGATGAAATCTGGAAAGAAGCTTTCTGAGAAACTGCTGAGTGTTCTGTTAATTCATCTCACAGAGTTACATCTGTATTTCGTGTTTCTCTTTGCTAGCCTTATTTCTGTGGAATCTGAGAACAGATATTTCGGATCCCATTGAAGACTATAGGGCCAAAGGAAATATCCTCCGATAACAAAGAGAAAGAAGCTTTCTGAGAAACTTCTTTGTGTTCTGTGAAATCATCTCACAGAGTTACAGCTTTCCCCTCAAGAAGCCTTTCGCTAAGACAGTTCTTGTGGAATTGGCAAAGTGATATTTGGAAGCCCTTAGAGGGCTATGGTGAAAAAGGAAATATCCTCAGATGAAATCTGGAAAGAAGCTTTCTGAGAACCTGCTTAGTGTTCTGTTAATTCATCTCACAGAGTTACATCTGTATTTCGTGGATCTCTTTGCTAGCCTTATTTCTGTGGAATCTGAGAACAGATATTTCGGATCCCTTTGAAGACTATAGGGCCAAAGGAAATAATCTCCGATAACAAAGAGAAAGAAGCTTTCTGAGAAACTTCTTTGTGTTCTGTGAAATCATGTCACAGAGTTACAGCATTCCACTCAAGAAGCCTTTCGCTAAGACAGTTCTTGTGGAATTGGCAAAGTGATATTTGGAAGGACTTAGAGGGCTATGGTGAAAAAGGAAATATCTTCAGATGAAATCTGGAAAGAAGCTTTCTGAGAAACTGCTGAGTGTTCTGTTAATTCATCTCACAGAGTTAAATCTGTATTTCGTGGATCTCTTTGCTAGACTTATTTCTGTGGAATCCGAGAACAGATATTTCGGATCCTATTGAAGACTATAGGGCCAAAGGAAATATCCTCCGATAACAAAGAGAAAGAAGCTTTCTGAGAAACTTCTTTGTGTTCTGTGAAATCATCTCACAGAGTTACAGCTTTCCCCTCAGGAAGCCTTTCGCTAAGACAGTTCTTGTGGAAATGGCAAAGCGATATTTGGAAGCCCATAGAGGGGTATGATGAAAAAGGAAATATCCTCAGATGAAATCTGGAAAGAAGCTTTCTGAGAAACTGCTTAGTGTTCTGTGAATTCATCTCACTGAGTTACATCTGTATTTCGTGGATCTCTTTGCTAGCCTTATTTCTGTGGAATCTGAGAACAGATATTTCGGATCCCATTGAAGACTATAGGGCCAAAGGAAATATCCTCCGATAACAAAGAGAAAGAAGCTTTCTGAGAAACTTCTTTGTGTTCTGTGAAATCATCTCACAGAGTTACAGCTTTCCCCTCAAGAAGCCTTTCGCTAAGACAGTTCTTGTGGAATTGGCAAAGTGATATTTGGAAGCCCATAGAGGGCTATGGTGAAAAAGGAAATATCCTCAGATGAAATCTGGAAAGAAGCTTTCTGAGAAACTGCTTAGTGTTCTGTTAATTCATCTCACAGAGTTACATCTGTATTTCGTGTATCTCTTTGCTAGCCTTATTTCTGTGGAATCTGAGAACAGATATTTCGGATCCCTTTGAAGACTATAGGGCCAAAGGAAATAATCTCCGATAACAAAGAGAAAGAAGCTTTCTGAGAAACTTCTTTGTGTTCTGTGAAATCATCTCACAGAGTTACAGCATTCCACTTAAGAAGCCTTTCGCTAAGACAGTTCTTGTGGAATTGGCAAAGTGATATTTGGAAGCCCATAGAGGGCTATGGTGAAAAAGGAAATATCCTCAGATGAAATCTGGAAAGAAGCTTTCTGAGAAACTGCTTAGTGTTCTGTGAATTCATCTCACTGAGTTACATCTGTATTTCGTGGATCTCTTTGCTAGCCTTATTTCTGTGGAATCTGAGAACAGATATTTCGGATCCCATTGAAGACTATAGGGCCAAAGGAAATATCCTCCGATAACAAAGAGAAAGAAGCTTTCTGAGAAACTTCTTTGTGTTCTGTGAAATCATCTCACAGAGTTACAGCTTTCCCCTCAAGAAACCTTTCGCTAAGACAGTTCTTGTGGAATTGGCAAAGTGATATTTGGAAGTTCATAGAGGGCTAGGGTGAAAAAGGAAATATCCTCAGATGAAATCTAGAAGGAAGCTTTCAGAGAAACTGCTTAGTGTTCTGTTAATTCATCTCACAGAGTTACATCTGTATTTTGTGGATCTCTTTGCTAGCCTTATTTCTGTGGAATCTGAGAACAGATATTTCGGATCCCTTTGAAGACTATAGGGCCAAAGGAAATATCCTCCGATAACAAAGAGAAAGAAGCTTTCTGAGAAACTTCTTTGTGTTCTGTGAAATCATCTCACAGAATTACAGCTTTCCCCACAAGAAGCCTTTCGCTAAGACAGTTCTTGTGGAATTGGCAAAGTGATATTTGGAAGCCCATAAAGGGCTAGGATGAAAAAGGAAATATCCTCAGATGAAATCTGGAAAGCAGCTTTCTGTGAAACTGCTGAGTGTTCTGTTAATTCATCTCACAGAGTTACATCTGTATTTCGTGGATCTCTTTGCTAGCCTTATTTCTGTGGAATCTGAGAACAGATATTTCGGATCCCATTGAAGACTATAGGGCCAAAGGAAATATCCTCCGATAACAAAGAGAAAGAAGCTTTCTGAGAAACTTCTTTGTGTTCTGTGAAATCATCTCACAGAGTTACAGCTTTCCCCTCAAGAAGCCTTTCGCTAAGACAGTTCTTGTGGAATTGGCAAAGTGATATTTGGAAGCCCATAGAGGGCTATGGTGAAAATGGAAATATCCTCGGATGAAATCTGGAAAGAAGCTTTCTGACAAACTTCTGAGTGTTCTGTTAATTCATCTCACAGAGTTACATCTGTATTTCGTGGATCTCTTTGCTAGCCTTATTTCTGTGGAATCTGAGAACAGATATTTCGGATCCCATTGAAGACTACAGGACCAAAGGAAATATCCTCCGATAACAAAGAGAAAGAAGCTTTCTGAGAAACTTCTTTGTGTTCTGTGAAATCATCTCACAGAGTTACAGCTTTCCCCTCAAGAAGCCTTTCGCTAAGACAATTCTCGTGGAATTGGCAAAGTGATATTTGGAAGCCCTTAGAGGGCTATGGTGAAAAAGGAAATATCCTCAGATGAAATCTGGAAAGAAGCTTTCTGAGACATTGCTTAGTGTTCTGTTAATTCATCTCACAGAGTTACATCTGCATTTCGTGGATCTCTTTGCTAGCCTTATTTCTGTGGAATCTGAGAACAGATATTTCGGATCCCTTTGAAGACTATAGGGCCAAAGGAAATATCCTCCGATAACAAAGAGAAAGAAGCTTTCTGAGAAACTTCTTTGTGTTCTGTGAAATCATCTCACAGAGTTACAGCTTTCCCCTCAAGAAGCCTTTCGCTAAGACAGTTCTTGTGGTATTGGCAAAGTGATATTTGGAAGCCCATAGAGGGCTATGGTGAAAAAGGAAATATCCTCACATGAAATCTGGAAAGAAGCTTTCTGAGAAACTGCTTAGTGTTCTGTTAATTCATCTCACAGAGTTACATCTGTATTTCGTGGATCTCTTTGCTAGCCTTATTTCTGTGGAATCTGAGAACAGATATTTCGGATCCCATTGAAGACTATAGGGCCAAAGGAAATATCCTCCGATAACAAAGAGAAAGAAGCTTTCTGAGAAACTTCTTTGTGTTCTGTGAAATCATGTCACAGAGTTACAGCTTTCCCCTCAAGAAGCCTTTCGCTAAGACAGTTCTTGTGGAATTGGCAAAGTGATATTTGGAAGCCCATAGAGGGCTATGGTGAAAAAGGAAATATCCTCAGATGAAATCTGGAAAGAAGCTTTCTGAGAAACTGCTGAGTGTTCTGTTAATTCATCTCACAGGGTTAAATCTGTATTTCGTGGATCTCTTTGCTAGACTTATTTTTGTGGAATCTGAGAACAGATATTTCGGATCCTATTGAAGACTATAGGGCCAAAGGAAATATCCTCCGATAACAAAGAGAAAGAAGCTTTCTGAGAAACTTCTTTGTGTTCTGTGAAATCATCTCACAGAGTTACAGCTTTCCCCTCAAGAAGCCTTTCGCTAAGACAGTTCTTGTGGAAATGGCAAAGCGATATTTGGAAGCCCATAGAGGGCTATGGTGAAAAAGGAAATATCCTCACATGAAATCTGGAAAGAAGCTTTCTGAGAAACTGCTTACTGTTCTGTGAATTCATCTCACTGAGTTACATCTGTATTTCGTGGATCTCTTTGCTAGCCTTATTTCTGTGGAATCTGAGAACAGATATTTCGGATCCCATTGAAGACTATAGGGCCAAAGGAAATATCCTCCGATAACAAAGAGAAAGAAGCTTTCTGAGAAACTTCTTTGTGTTCTGTGAAATCATCTCACAGAGTTACAGCTTTCCCCTCAAGAAGCCTTTCGCTAAGACAGTTCTTGTGGAATTGGCAAAGTGATATTTGGAAGCCCATAGAGGGCTAGGGTGAAAAAGGAAATATCCTCAGATGAAATCTGGAAAGAAGCTTTCTGAGAAACTGCTTAGTGTTCTGTGAAATGATCTCACAGATTTACAGCTTTCCCCTCAAGAAGCCTTTCGCTAAGACAGTTCTTGTGGAATTGGCAAAGTGATATTTGGAAGCCCATAGAGGGCTATAGTGAAAAAGGAAATATCCTCAGATGAAATCTGGAAAGAAGCTTTCTGAGAAACTTCTGAGTGTTCTGTTAATTCATCTCACAGAGTTACATCTGTATTTCGTGGATCTCTTTGCTAGCCTTATTTCTGTGGAATCTGAGAACAGATATTTCGGATCCCATTGAAGACTAAAGGGCCAAAGGAAATATCCTCCGATAACAAAGAGAAACAAGCTTTCTGAGAAACTTCTTTGTGTTCTGTGAAATCATCTCACAGAGTTACAGCTTTCCCCTCAAGAAGCCTTTCGCTAAGACAGTTCTCGTGGAATTGGCAAAGTGATATTTGGAAGCCCATAGAGGGCTATGGTGAAAAAGGAAATATCCTCAGATGAAATCTGGAAAGAAGCTTTCTGAGAAACTGCTTAGTGTTCTGTTAATTCATCTCACAGAGTTACATCTGTATTTCGTGGATCTCTTTGCTAGCCTTATTTCTGTGGAATCTGAGAACAGATATTTCGGATCCCTTTGAAGACTATAGGGCCAAAGAAAATATCCTCCGATAACAAAGAGAAGGAAGCTTTCTGAGAAATTTCTTTGTATTCTCTGAAATCATCTCACAGAGTTACAGCTTTCCCCTCAAGAAGCCTTTCGCTAAGACAGTTCTTGTGGAATTGGCAAAGTGATATTTGGAAGCCCATAGAGGGCTATGGTGAAAAAGGAAATATCCTCAGATGAAATCTGGAAAGAAGCTTTCTGTGAAACTGCTGAGTGTTCTGTTAATTCATCTCACACAGTTACATCTGTATTTCGGGGATCTCTTTGCTAGCCTTATTTCTGTGGAATCTGAGAACAGATATTTCGGATCCCTTTGAAGACTATAGGGCCAAAGGAAATATCCTCCGATAACAAAGAGAAAGAAGCTTTCTGAGAAACTTCTTTGTGTTCTGTGAAATCATCTCACAGAGTTACAGCTTTCCCCTCAAGAAGCCTTTCGCTAAGACAGTTCTCGTGGAATTGGCAAAGTGATATTTGGAAGCCCTTAGAGGGCTATGGTGAAAAAGGAAATATCCTCAGATGAAATCTGGAAAGAAGCTTTCTGAGAAACTGCTTAGTGTTCTGTTAATTCATCTCACAGAGTTACATCTGTATTTCGTGGATCTCTTTGCTAGCCTTATTTCTGTGGAATCTGGGAACAGATATTTCGGATCCCATTGAAGTCTATAGGGCCAAAGAAAATATCCTCCGATAACAAAGAGAAAGAAGCTTTCTGAGAAACTTCTTTGTATTCTGTGAAATCATCTCACAGAGTTACAGCTTTCCCCTCAAGAAGCCTTTCGCTAAGACAGTTCTTGTGGAATTGGCAAAGTGATATTTGGAAGCCCATAGAGGGCTATGGTGAAAAAGGAAATATCCTCAGATGAAATCTGGAAAGAAGCTTTCTGAGAAACTGCTTAGTGTTCTGTTAATTCATCTCACAGAGTTACATCTGTATTTCGTGTATCTCTTTGCTAGCCTTATTTCTGTGGAATCTGAGAACAGATATTTCGGATCCCTTTGAAGACTATAGGGCCAAAGGAAATAATCTCCGATAACAAAGAGAAAGAAGCTTTCTGAGAAACTTCTTTGTGTTCTGTGAAATCATCTCACAGAGTTACAGCATTCCACTTAAGAAGCCTTTCGCTAAGACAGTTCTTGTGGAATTGGCAAAGTGATATTTGGAAGCCCATAGAGGGCTATGGTGAAAAAGGAAATATCCTCAGATGAAATCTGGAAAGAAGCTTTCTGAGAAACTGCTTAGTGTTCTGTGAATTCATCTCACTGAGTTACATCTGTATTTCGTGGATCTCTTTGCTAGCCTTATTTCTGTGGAATCTGAGAACAGATATTTCGGATCCCATTGAAGACTATAGGGCCAAAGGAAATATCCTCCGATAACAAAGAGAAAGAAGCTTTCTGAGAAACTTCTTTGTGTTCTGTGAAATCATCTCACAGAGTTACAGCTTTCCCCTCAAGAAACCTTTCGCTAAGACAGTTCTTGTGGAATTGGCAAAGTGATATTTGGAAGTTCATAGAGGGCTAGGGTGAAAAAGGAAATATCCTCAGATGAAATCTAGAAGGAAGCTTTCAGAGAAACTGCTTAGTGTTCTGTTAATTCATCTCACAGAGTTACATCTGTATTTTGTGGATCTCTTTGCTAGCCTTATTTCTGTGGAATCTGAGAACAGATATTTCGGATCCCTTTGAAGACTATAGGGCCAAAGGAAATATCCTCCGATAACAAAGAGAAAGAAGCTTTCTGAGAAACTTCTTTGTGTTCTGTGAAATCATCTCACAGAATTACAGCTTTCCCCACAAGAAGCCTTTCGCTAAGACAGTTCTTGTGGAATTGGCAAAGTGATATTTGGAAGCCCATAAAGGGCTAGGATGAAAAAGGAAATATCCTCAGATGAAATCTGGAAAGCAGCTTTCTGTGAAACTGCTGAGTGTTCTGTTAATTCATCTCACAGAGTTACATCTGTATTTCGTGGATCTCTTTGCTAGCCTTATTTCTGTGGAATCTGAGAACAGATATTTCGGATCCCATTGAAGACTATAGGGCCAAAGGAAATATCCTCCGATAACAAAGAGAAAGAAGCTTTCTGAGAAACTTCTTTGTGTTCTGTGAAATCATCTCACAGAGTTACAGCTTTCCCCTCAAGAAGCCTTTCGCTAAGACAGTTCTTGTGGAATTGGCAAAGTGATATTTGGAAGCCCATAGAGGGCTATGGTGAAAATGGAAATATCCTCGGATGAAATCTGGAAAGAAGCTTTCTGACAAACTTCTGAGTGTTCTGTTAATTCATCTCACAGAGTTACATCTGTATTTCGTGGATCTCTTTGCTAGCCTTATTTCTGTGGAATCTGAGAACAGATATTTCGGATCCCATTGAAGACTACAGGACCAAAGGAAATATCCTCCGATAACAAAGAGAAAGAAGCTTTCTGAGAAACTTCTTTGTGTTCTGTGAAATCATCTCACAGAGTTACAGCTTTCCCCTCAAGAAGCCTTTCGCTAAGACAATTCTCGTGGAATTGGCAAAGTGATATTTGGAAGCCCTTAGAGGGCTATGGTGAAAAAGGAAATATCCTCAGATGAAATCTGGAAAGAAGCTTTCTGAGACATTGCTTAGTGTTCTGTTAATTCATCTCACAGAGTTACATCTGCATTTCGTGGATCTCTTTGCTAGCCTTATTTCTGTGGAATCTGAGAACAGATATTTCGGATCCCTTTGAAGACTATAGGGCCAAAGGAAATATCCTCCGATAACAAAGAGAAAGAAGCTTTCTGAGAAACTTCTTTGTGTTCTGTGAAATCATCTCACAGAGTTACAGCTTTCCCCTCAAGAAGCCTTTCGCTAAGACAGTTCTTGTGGTATTGGCAAAGTGATATTTGGAAGCCCATAGAGGGCTATGGTGAAAAAGGAAATATCCTCAC
Organism: Macaca mulatta; assembly: GCF_049350105.2. Taxonomy (NCBI): domain Eukaryota; kingdom Metazoa; phylum Chordata; class Mammalia; order Primates; family Cercopithecidae; genus Macaca; species Macaca mulatta. The sequence goes on from NC_133420.1 coordinate 28,375,482, forward strand.
ATGAAATCTGGAAAGAAGCTTTCTGAGAAACTGCTTAGTGTTCTGTTAATTCATCTCACAGAGTTACATCTGTATTTCGTGGATCTCTTTGCTAGCCTTATTTCTGTGGAATCTGAGAACAGATATTTCGGATCCCATTGAAGACTATAGGGCCAAAGGAAATATCCTCCGATAACAAAGAGAAAGAAGCTTTCTGAGAAACTTCTTTGTGTTCTGTGAAATCATGTCACAGAGTTACAGCTTTCCCCTCAAGAAGCCTTTCGCTAAGACAGTTCTTGTGGAATTGGCAAAGTGATATTTGGAAGCCCATAGAGGGCTATGGTGAAAAAGGAAATATCCTCAGATGAAATCTGGAAAGAAGCTTTCTGAGAAACTGCTGAGTGTTCTGTTAATTCATCTCACAGGGTTAAATCTGTATTTCGTGGATCTCTTTGCTAGACTTATTTTTGTGGAATCTGAGAACAGATATTTCGGATCCTATTGAAGACTATAGGGCCAAAGGAAATATCCTCCGATAACAAAGAGAAAGAAGCTTTCTGAGAAACTTCTTTGTGTTCTGTGAAATCATCTCACAGAGTTACAGCTTTCCCCTCAAGAAGCCTTTCGCTAAGACAGTTCTTGTGGAAATGGCAAAGCGATATTTGGAAGCCCATAGAGGGCTATGGTGAAAAAGGAAATATCCTCACATGAAATCTGGAAAGAAGCTTTCTGAGAAACTGCTTACTGTTCTGTGAATTCATCTCACTGAGTTACATCTGTATTTCGTGGATCTCTTTGCTAGCCTTATTTCTGTGGAATCTGAGAACAGATATTTCGGATCCCATTGAAGACTATAGGGCCAAAGGAAATATCCTCCGATAACAAAGAGAAAGAAGCTTTCTGAGAAACTTCTTTGTGTTCTGTGAAATCATCTCACAGAGTTACAGCTTTCCCCTCAAGAAGCCTTTCGCTAAGACAGTTCTTGTGGAATTGGCAAAGTGATATTTGGAAGCCCATAGAGGGCTAGGGTGAAAAAGGAAATATCCTCAGATGAAATCTGGAAAGAAGCTTTCTGAGAAACTGCTTAGTGTTCTGTGAAATGATCTCACAGATTTACAGCTTTCCCCTCAAGAAGCCTTTCGCTAAGACAGTTCTTGTGGAATTGGCAAAGTGATATTTGGAAGCCCATAGAGGGCTATAGTGAAAAAGGAAATATCCTCAGATGAAATCTGGAAAGAAGCTTTCTGAGAAACTTCTGAGTGTTCTGTTAATTCATCTCACAGAGTTACATCTGTATTTCGTGGATCTCTTTGCTAGCCTTATTTCTGTGGAATCTGAGAACAGATATTTCGGATCCCATTGAAGACTAAAGGGCCAAAGGAAATATCCTCCGATAACAAAGAGAAACAAGCTTTCTGAGAAACTTCTTTGTGTTCTGTGAAATCATCTCACAGAGTTACAGCTTTCCCCTCAAGAAGCCTTTCGCTAAGACAGTTCTCGTGGAATTGGCAAAGTGATATTTGGAAGCCCATAGAGGGCTATGGTGAAAAAGGAAATATCCTCAGATGAAATCTGGAAAGAAGCTTTCTGAGAAACTGCTTAGTGTTCTGTTAATTCATCTCACAGAGTTACATCTGTATTTCGTGGATCTCTTTGCTAGCCTTATTTCTGTGGAATCTGAGAACAGATATTTCGGATCCCTTTGAAGACTATAGGGCCAAAGAAAATATCCTCCGATAACAAAGAGAAGGAAGCTTTCTGAGAAATTTCTTTGTATTCTCTGAAATCATCTCACAGAGTTACAGCTTTCCCCTCAAGAAGCCTTTCGCTAAGACAGTTCTTGTGGAATTGGCAAAGTGATATTTGGAAGCCCATAGAGGGCTATGGTGAAAAAGGAAATATCCTCAGATGAAATCTGGAAAGAAGCTTTCTGTGAAACTGCTGAGTGTTCTGTTAATTCATCTCACACAGTTACATCTGTATTTCGGGGATCTCTTTGCTAGCCTTATTTCTGTGGAATCTGAGAACAGATATTTCGGATCCCTTTGAAGACTATAGGGCCAAAGGAAATATCCTCCGATAACAAAGAGAAAGAAGCTTTCTGAGAAACTTCTTTGTGTTCTGTGAAATCATCTCACAGAGTTACAGCTTTCCCCTCAAGAAGCCTTTCGCTAAGACAGTTCTCGTGGAATTGGCAAAGTGATATTTGGAAGCCCTTAGAGGGCTATGGTGAAAAAGGAAATATCCTCAGATGAAATCTGGAAAGAAGCTTTCTGAGAAACTGCTTAGTGTTCTGTTAATTCATCTCACAGAGTTACATCTGTATTTCGTGGATCTCTTTGCTAGCCTTATTTCTGTGGAATCTGGGAACAGATATTTCGGATCCCATTGAAGTCTATAGGGCCAAAGAAAATATCCTCCGATAACAAAGAGAAAGAAGCTTTCTGAGAAACTTCTTTGTATTCTGTGAAATCATCTCACAGAGTTACAGCTTTCCCCTCAAGAAGCCTTTCGCTAAGACAGTTCTTATGGAATTGGCAAAGTGATATTTGGAAGCCCATAGAGGGCTATGGTGAAAAAGGAAATATCCTCAGATGAAATCTGGAAAGCAGCTTTCTGAGAAACTGCTGAGTGTTCTGTTAATTCATCTCACAGAGTTACATCTGTATTTCGTGAATCTCTTTGCTAGCCTTATTTCTGTGGAATCTGAGAACAGATATTTCGGATCCCATTGAAGACTATAGGGCCAAAGGAAATATCCTCCGATAAAAAAGAGAAAGAAGCTTTCTGAGAAACTTCTTTGTGTTCTGTGAAATCATCTCACAGAGTTACAGCTTTCGCCTCAAGAAGACTTTCGCTAAGACAGTTCTTGTGGAATTGGCAAAGTGATATTTGGAAGCCCTTAGAGGGCTATGGTGAAAAAGGAAATATCCTCAGATGAAATCTGGAAAGAAGCTTTCTGAGAAACTGCTTAGTGTTCTGTGAAATCATCTCACAGAGTTACAGCTTTCCCCTCAAGAAGCCCTTCGCTAAGACAGTTCTTGTGGAATTGGCAAAGTGATATTTGGAAGCCCATAGAGGGCTAGGGTGAAAAAGGAAATATCCTCACTTGAAATCTGGGAAGAAGCTTTCTGAGAAACTGCTGAGTGTTCTGTTAATTCATCTCACAGAGTTACATCTCTATTTCGTGGATCTCTTTGCCAGCCTTATTTCTGTGGAATCTGAGAACAGATTTTTCGGATCCCATTGAAGACTATAGGGCCAAAGGAAATATCCTCCGATAACAAAGACAAAGAAGCTTTCTGAGAAACTTCTTTGTGTTCTGTGAAATCATCTCACAGAGTTACAGCTTTCCCCTCAAGAAGCCTTTCGCTAAGACAGTTCTTGTGGAATTGGCAAAGTGATATTTGGAAGCTCAAAGAGGGCTATGGTGAAAAAGGAAATATCCTCGGATGAAATCTGGAAAGAAGCTTTCTGAGAATCTTCTGAGTGTTCTGTTAATTCATCTCACAGAGTTACATCTGTATTTCGTGGATCTCTTTGATAGCCTTATTTCTGTGGAATCTGAGAACAGATATTTCGGATCCCATTGAAGACTATAGGACCAAAGGAAATATCCTCCGATAACAAAGAGAAAGAAGCTTTCTGAGAAACTTCTTTGTGTTCTGTGAAATCATCTCACAGAGTTACAGCTTTCCCCTCAAGAAGCCTTTCGCTAGACAGTTCTTGTGGAAATGGCAAAGCGATATTTGGAAGCCCATAGAGGGCTATGGTGAAAAAGGAAATATCCTCAGATGAAATCTGGAAAGAAGCTTTCTGAGAAACTGCTTAGTGTTCTGTGAATTCATCTCACTGAGTTACATCTGTATTTCGTGGATCTCTTTGCTAGCCTTATTTCTGTGGAATCTGAGAACAGATATTTCGGATCCCATTGAAGACTATAGGGCCAAAGGAAATATCCTCCGATAACAAAGAGAAAGAAGCTTTCTGAGAAACTTCTTTGTGTTCTGTGAAATCATCTCACAGAGTTACAGCTTTCCCCTCAAGAAACCTTTCGCTAAGACAGTTCTTGTGGAATTGGCAAAGTGATATTTGGAAGTTCATAGAGGGCTAGGGTGAAAAAGGAAATATCCTCAGATGAAATCTAGAAGGAAGCTTTCAGAGAAACTGCTTAGTGTTCTCTTAATTCATCTCACAGAGTTACATCTGTATTTTGTGGATCTCTTTGCTAGCCTTATTTCTGTGGAATCTGAGAACAGATATTTCGGATCCCTTTGAAGACTATAGGGCCAAAGGAAATATCCTCCGATAACAAAGAGAAAGAAGCTTTCTGAGAAACTTCTTTGTGTTCTGTGAAATCATCTCACAGAATTACAGCTTTCCCCTCAAGAAGCCTTTCGCTAAGACAGTTCTTGTGGAATTGGCAAAGTGATATTTGGAAGCCCATAAAGGGCTAGGATGAAAAGGGAAATATCCTCAGATGAAATCTGGAAAGCAGCTTTCTGAGAAACTGCTGAGTGTTCTGTTAATTCATCTCACAGAGTTACATCTGTATTTCGTGGATCTCTTTGCTAGCCTTATTTCTGTGGAATCTGAGAACAGATATTTCGGATCCCATTGAAGACTATAGGGCCAAAGGAAATATCCTCCGATAACAAAGAGAAAGAAGCTTTCTGAGAAACTTCTTTGTGTTCTGTGAAATCATCTCACAGAGTTACAGCTTTCCCCTCAAGAAGCCTTTCGCTAAGACAGTTCTTGTGGAATTGGCAAAGTGATATTTGGAAGCCCATAGAGGGCTATGGTGAAAATGGAAATATCCTCGGATGAAATCTGGAAAGAAGCTTTCTGACAAACTTCTGAGTGTTCTGTTAATTCATCTCACAGAGTTACATCTGTATTTCGTGGATCTCTTTGCTAGCCTTATTTCTGTGGAATCTGAGAACAGATATTTCGGATCCCATTGAAGACTACAGGACCAAAGGAAATATCCTCCGATAACAAAGAGAAAGAAGCTTTCTGAGAAACTTCTTTGTGTTCTGTGAAATCATCTCACAGAGTTACAGCTTTCCCCTCAAGAAGCCTTTCGCTAAGACAATTCTCGTGGAATTGGCAAAGTGATATTTGGAAGCCCTTAGAGGGCTATGGTGAAAAAGGAAATATCCTCAGATGAAATCTGGAAAGAAGCTTTCTGAGACATTGCTTAGTGTTCTGTTAATTCATCTCACAGAGTTACATCTGCATTTCGTGGATCTCTTTGCTAGCCTTATTTCTGTGGAATCTGAGAACAGATATTTCGGATCCCTTTGAAGACTATAGGGCCAAAGGAAATATCCTCCGATAACAAAGAGAAAGAAGCTTTCTGAGAAACTTCTTTGTGTTCTGTGAAATCATCTCACAGAGTTACAGCTTTCCCCTCAAGAAGCCTTTCGCTAAGACAGTTCTTGTGGTATTGGCAAAGTGATATTTGGAAGCCCATAGAGGGCTATGGTGAAAAAGGAAATATCCTCACATGAAATCTGGAAAGAAGCTTTCTGAGAAACTGCTTAGTGTTCTGTTAATTCATCTCACAGAGTTACATCTGTATTTCGTGGATCTCTTTGCTAGCCTTATTTCTGTGGAATCTGAGAACAGATATTTCGGATCCCATTGAAGACTATAGGGCCAAAGGAAATATCCTCCGATAACAAAGAGAAAGAAGCTTTCTGAGAAACTTCTTTGTGTTCTGTGAAATCATGTCACAGAGTTACAGCTTTCCCCTCAAGAAGCCTTTCGCTAAGACAGTTCTTGTGGAATTGGCAAAGTGATATTTGGAAGCCCATAGAGGGCTATGGTGAAAAAGGAAATATCCTCAGATGAAATCTGGAAAGAAGCTTTCTGAGAAACTGCTGAGTGTTCTGTTAATTCATCTCACAGGGTTAAATCTGTATTTCGTGGATCTCTTTGCTAGACTTATTTTTGTGGAATCTGAGAACAGATATTTCGGATCCTATTGAAGACTATAGGGCCAAAGGAAATATCCTCCGATAACAAAGAGAAAGAAGCTTTCTGAGAAACTTCTTTGTGTTCTGTGAAATCATCTCACAGAGTTACAGCTTTCCCCTCAAGAAGCCTTTCGCTAAGACAGTTCTTGTGGAAATGGCAAAGCGATATTTGGAAGCCCATAGAGGGCTATGGTGAAAAAGGAAATATCCTCACATGAAATCTGGAAAGAAGCTTTCTGAGAAACTGCTTAGTGTTCTGTGAATTCATCTCACTGAGTTACATCTGTATTTCGTGGATCTCTTTGCTAGCCTTATTTCTGTGGAATCTGAGAACAGATATTTCGGATCCCATTGAAGACTATAGGACCAAAGGAAATATCCTCCGATAACAAAGAGAAAGAAGCTTTCTGAGAAACTTCTTTGTGTTCTGTGAAATCATCTCACAGAATTACAGCTTTCCCCTCAAGAAGCCTTTCGCTAAGACAGTTCTTGTGGAATTGGCAAATGATATTTGGAAGCCCATAGAGGGCTATGGTGAAAAAGGAAATATCCTCAGATGAAATCTGGAAAGAAGCTTTCTGAGAAACTGCTTAGTGTTCTGTTAATTCATCTCACAGAGTTACATCTGTATTTCGTGGATCTCTTTGCTAGCCTTATTTCTGTGGAATCTGAGAACAGATATTTTGGATCCCTTTGAAGACTGTAGGGCCAAAGGAAATATCCTCCGATAACAAAGAGAAAGAAGCTTTCTGAGAAACTTCTTTGTGTTCTGTGAAATCATCTCACAGAGTTACAGCTTTCCCCTCAAGAAGCCTTTCGCTAAGACAGTTCTTGTGGAATTGGCAAAGTGATATTTGGAAGCCCATAGAGGGCTATGGTGAAAAAGGAAATATCCTCAGATGAAATCTGGAAAGAAGCTTTCTGAGAAACTGCTTAGTGTTCTGTTAATTCATCTCACAGAGTTACATCTGTATTTCGTGGATCTCTTTGCTAGCCCTATTTCTGTGGAATCTGAGAAGAGATATTTCGGATCCCATTGAAGCCTATAGGGCCCAAGGAAATAATCTCCGATAACAAAGAGAAAGAAGCTTTCTGAGAAACTTCTTTGTTTTCTGTGAAATCATCTCACAGAGTTACAGCTTTCCCCTCAGGAAGCCTTTCGCTAAGACAGTTCTTGTGGAATTGGCAAAGTGATATTTGGAAGCCCATAGAGGGCTATGGTGAAAAAGGAAATATCCTCAGATGAAATAGGTAAAGAAGCTTTCTGAGAAAATGCTTAGTGTTCTGTTAATTCATCTCACAGAGTTACATCTGTATTTCGTGGATCTCTTTGCTAGCCTTATTTCTTTGGAATCGGAGAACAGATATTTCGGATTCCTATGAAGATTATAGGGGCAAAGGAAATATCCTCCGATAACAAATAGAAAGAAGCTTTCTGAAAAACTTCTTTGTGTTCTGTGTAATCATCTCACAGAGTTACAGCTTTCCCCTCAAGAAGCCTTTCGCTAAGACAGTTCTTGTGGAATTGGCAAAGTGATATTTGGAAGCCCATAGAGGGCTATGGTGAAAAAGGAAATATCCTCAGATGAAATCTGGAAAGAAGCTTTCTGAGAAACTGCTTAGTGTTCTGTTAATTCATCTCACAGAGTTACATCTGTATTTCGTGGATCTCTTTGCTAGCCCTATTTCTGTGGAATCTGAGAAGAGATATTTCGGATCCCATTGAAGCCTATAGGGCCCAAGGAAATAATCTCCGATAACAAAGAGAAAGAAGCTTTCTGAGAAACTTCTTTGTTTTCTGTGAAATCATCTCACAGAGTTACAGCTTTCCCCTCAGGAAGCCTTTCGCTAAGACAGTTCTTGTGGAATTGGCAAAGTGATATTTGGAAGCCCATAGAGGGCTATGGTGAAAAAGGAAATATCCTCAGATGAAATAGGTAAAGAAGCTTTCTGAGAAAATGCTTAGTGTTCTGTTAATTCATCTCACAGAGTTACATCTGTATTTCGTGGATCTCTTTGCTAGCCTTATTTCTTTGGAATCGGAGAACAGATATTTCGGATTCCTATGAAGATTATAGGGGCAAAGGAAATATCCTCCGATAACAAATAGAAAGAAGCTTTCTGAAAAACTTCTTTGTGTTCTGTGTAATCATCTCACAGAGTTACAGCTTTCCCCTCAAGAAGCCTTTCGCTAAGACAGTTCTTGTGGAATTGGCAAAGTGATATTTGGAAGCCCATAGAGGGCTATGGTGAAAAAGGAAATATCCTCAGATGAAATCTGGAAAGAAGCTTTCTGAGAAACTGCTGAGTGTTCTGTTAATTCATCTCACAGAGTTACATCTGTATTTCGTGTTTCTCTTTGCTAGCCTTATTTCTGTGGAATCTGAGAACAGATATTTCGGATCCCATTGAAGACTATAGGGCCAAAGGAAATATCCTCCGATAACAAAGAGAAAGAAGCTTTCTGAGAAACTTCTTTGTGTTCTGTGAAATCATCTCACAGAGTTACAGCTTTCCCCTCAAGAAGCCTTTCGCTAAGACAGTTCTCGTGGAATTGGCAAAGTGATATTTGGAAGGACTTAGAGGGCTATGGTGAAAAAGGAAATATCCTCAGATGAAATCTGGAAAGAAGCTTTCTGAAAAACTGCTGAGTGTTCTGTTAATTCATCTCACAGAGTTAAATCTGTATTTCATGGATCTCTTTGCTAGACTTATTTCTGTGGAATCCGAGAACAGATATTTCGGATCCTATTGAAGACTATAGGGCCAAAGGAAATATCCTCCGATAACAAAGAGAAAGAAGCTTTCTGAGAAACTTCTTTGTGTTCTGTGAAATCATCTCACAGAGTTACAGCTTTCCCCTCAGGAAGCCTTTCGCTAAGACAGTTCTTGTGGAAATGGCAAAGCGATATTTGGAAGCCCATAGAGGGGTATGATGAAAAAGGAAATATCCTCAGATGAAATCTGGAAAGAAGCTTTCTGAGAAACTGCTTAGTGTTCTGTGAATTCATCTCACTGAGTTACATCTGTATTTCGTGGATCTCTTTGCTAGCCTTATTTCTGTGGAATCTGAGAACAGATATTTCGGATCCCATTGAAGACTATAGGGCCAAAGGAAATATCCTCCGATAACAAAGAGAAAGAAGCTTTCTGAGAAACTTCTTTGTGTTCTGTGAAATCATCTCACAGAGTTACAGCTTTCCCCTCAAGAAGCCTTTCGCTAAGACAGTTCTTGTGGAATTGGCAAAGTGATATTTGGAAGCCCATAGAGGGCTATGGTGAAAAAGGAAATATCCTCAGATGAAATCTGGAAAGAAGCTTTCTGAGAAACTGCTTAGTGTTCTGTTAATTCATCTCACAGAGTTACATCTGTATTTCGTGGATCTCTTTGCTAGCCTTATTTCTGTGGAATCTGAGAACAGATATTTCGGATCCCTTTGAAGACTATAGGGCCAAAGGAAATAATCTCCGATAACAAAGAGAAAGAAGCTTTCTGAGAAACTTCTTTGTGTTCTGTGAAATCATCTCACAGAGTTACAGCATTCCACTTAAGAAGCCTTTCGCTAAGACAGTTCTTGTGGAATTGGCAAAGTGATATTTGGAAGCCCATAGAGGGCTAGGGTGAAAAAGAAAATATCCTCAGATGAAATCTGGAAAGAAGCTTTCTGAGAAACTGCTGAGTGTTCTGTTAATTCATCTCACAGAGTTAAATCTGTATTTCGTGGATCTCTTTGCTAGACTTATTTCTGTGGAATCCGAGAACAGATATTTCGGATCCTATTGAAGACTATAGGGCCAAAGGAAATATCCTCCGATAACAAAGAGAAAGAAGCTTCCTGAGAAACTTCTTTGTGTTCTGTGAAATCATCTCACAGAGTTACAGCTTTCCCCTCAAGAAGCCTTTCGCTAGACAGTTCTTGTGGAAATGGCAAAGGGATATTTGGAAGCCCATAGAGGGCTATGGTGAAAAAGGAAATATCCTCAGATGAAATCTGGAAAGAAGCTTTCTGAGAAACTGCTTAGTGTTCTGTGAATTCATCTCACTGAGTTACATCTGTATTTCGTGGATCTCTTTGCTAGCCTTATTTCTGTGGAATCTGAGAACAGATATTTCGGATCCCATTGAAGACTATAGGGCCAAAGGAAATATCCTCCGATAACAAAGAGAAAGAAGCTTTCTGAGAAACTTCTTTGTGTTCTGTGAAATCATCTCACAGAGTTACAGCTTTCCCCTCAAGAAACCTTTCGCTAAGACAGTTCTTGTGGAATTGGCAAAGTGATATTTGGAAGTTCATAGAGGGCTAGGGTGAAAAAGGAAATATCCTCAGATGAAATCTAGAAGGAAGCTTTCAGAGAAACTGCTTAGTGTTCTCTTAATTCATCTCACAGAGTTACATCTGTATTTTGTAGATCTCTTTGCTAGCCTTATTTCTGTGGAATCTGAGAACAGATATTTCGGATCCCTTTGAAGACTATAGGGCCAAAGGAAATATCGTCCGATAACAAAGAGAAAGAAGCTTTCTCAGAAACTTCTTTGTGTTCTGTGAAATCATCTCACAGAATTACAGCTTTCCCCTCAAGAAGCCTTTCGCTAAGACAGTTCTTGTGGAAATGGCAAAGTGATATTTGGAAGCCCATAAAGGGCTAGGATGAAAAAGGAAATATCCTCAGATGAAATCTGGAAAGCAGCTTTCTGAGAAACTGCTGAGTGTTCTGTTAATTCATCTCACAGAGTTACATCTGTATTTCGTGGATCTCTTTGCTAGCCTTATTTCTGTGGAATCTGAGAACAGATATTTCGGATCCCATTGAAGACTATAGGGCCAAAGGAAATATCCTCCGATAACAAAGAGAAAGAAGCTTTCTGAGAAACTTCTTTGTGTTCTGTGAAATCATCTCACAGAGTTACAGCTTTCCCCTCAAGAAGCCTTTCGCTAAGACAGTTCTTGTGGAATTGGCAAAGTGATATTTGGAAGCCCATAGAGGGCTATGGTGAAAATGGAAATATCCTCGGATGAAATCTGGAAAGAAGCTTTCTGACAAACTTCTGAGTGTTCTGTTAATTCATCTCACAGAGTTACATCTGTATTTCGTGGATCTCTTTGCTAGCCTTATTTCTGTGGAATCTGAGAACAGATATTTCGGATCCCATTGAAGACTACAGGACCAAAGGAAATATCCTCCGATAACAAAGAGAAAGAAGCTTTCTGAGAAACTTCTTTGTGTTCTGTGAAATCATCTCACAGAGTTACAGCTTTCCCCTCAAGAAGCCTTTCGCTAAGACAGTTCTTGTGGTATTGGCAAAGTGATATTTGGAAGCCCATAGAGGGCTATGGTGAAAAAGGAAATATCCTCACATGAAATCTGGAAAGAAGCTTTCTGAGAAACTGCTTAGTGTTCTGTTAATTCATCTCACAGAGTTACATCTGTATTTCGTGGATCTCTTTGCTAGCCTTATTTCTGTGGAATCTGAGAACAGATATTTCGGATCCCATTGAAGACTATAGGGCCAAAGGAAATATCCTCCGATAACAAAGAGAAAGAAGCTTTCTGAGAAACTTCTTTGTGTTCTGTGAAATCATGTCACAGAATTACAGCTTTCCCCTCAAGAAGCCTTTCGCTAAGACAGTTCTTGTGGAATTGGCAAAGTGATATTTGGAAGCCCATAGAGGGCTATGGTGAAAAAGGAAATATCCTCAGATGAAATCTGGAAAGAAGCTTTCTGAGAAACTGCTGAGTGTTCTGTTAATTCATCTCACAGGGTTAAATCTGTATTTCGTGGATCTCTTTGCTAGACTTATTTTTGTGGAATCTGAGAACAGATATTTCGGATCCTATTGAAGACTATAGGGCCAAAGGAAATATCCTCCGATAACAAAGAGAAAGAAGCTTTCTGAGAAACTTCTTTGTGTTCTGTGAAATCATCTCACAGAGTTACAGCTTTCCCCTCAAGAAGCCTTTCGCTAAGACAGTTCTTGTGGAAATGGCAAAGCGATATTTGGAAGCCCATAGAGGGCTATGGTGAAAAAGGAAATATCCTCACATGAAATCTGGAAAGAAGCTTTCTGAGAAACTGCTTAGTGTTCTGTGAATTCATCTCACTGAGTTACATCTGTATTTCGTGGATCTCTTTGCTAGCCTTATTTCTGTGGAATCTGAGAACAGATATTTCGGATCCCATTGAAGACTATAGGGCCAAAGGAAATATCCTCCGATAACAAAGAGAAAGAAGCTTTCTGAGAAACTTCTTTGTGTTCTGTGAAATCATCTCACAGAGTTACAGCTTTCCCCTCAAGAAGCCTTTCGCTAAGACAGTTCTTGTGGAATTGGCAAAGTGATATTTGGAAGCCCATAGAGGGCTAGGGTGAAAAAGGAAATATCCTCAGATGAAATCTGGAAAGAAGCTTTCTGAGAAACTGCTTAGTGTTCTGTGAAATGATCTCACAGAGTTACAGCTTTCCCCTCAAGAAGCCTTTCGCTAAGACAGTTCTTGTGGAATTGGCAAAGTGATATTTGGAAGCCCATAGAGGGCTATGGTGAAAAAGGAAATATCCTCACTTGAAATCTGGAAAGAAGCTTTCTGAGAAACTGCTGAGTGTTCTGTTAATTCATCTCACAGAGTTACATCTGTATTTCGTGGATCTCTTTGCTAGCCTTATTTCTGTGGAATCTGAGAACAGATTTTTCGGATCCCATTGACGACTATAGGGCCAAAGAAAATATCCTCCGATAACAAAGAGAAAGAAGCTTTCTGAGAAACTTCTTTGTGTTCTGTGAAATCATCTCACAGAGTTACAGCATTCCACTCAAGAAGCCTTTCGCTAAGACAGTTCTTGTGGAATTGGCAAAGTGATATTTGGAAGCCCATAGAGGGCTATGGTGAAAAAGGAAATATCCTCAGATGAAATCTGGAAAGAAGCTTTCTGAGAAACTGCTGAGTGTTCTGTTAATTCATCTCACAGAGTTAAATCTGTATTTCGTGGATCTCTTTGCTAGACTTATTTCTGTGGAATCCGAGAACAGATATTTCGGATCCTATTGAAGACTATAGGGCCAATGGAAATATCCTCCGATAACAAAGAGAAAGAAGCTTTCTGAGAAACTTCTTTGTGTTCTGTGAAATAATCCCACAGAGTTACAGCTTTCCCCTCAAGAAGCCTTTCGCTAAGACAGTTCTTGTGGAATTGGCAAAGTGATATTTGGAAGCCCATAGAGGGCTATGGTGAAAAAGGAAATATCCTCAGATGAAATCTGGAAAGAAGCTTTCTGAGAAACTGCTTAGTGTTCTGTTAATTCATCTCACAGAGTTACATCTGTATTTCGTGGATCTCTTTGCTAGCCTTATTTCTGTGGAATCTGAGAACAGATATTTCGGATCCCATTGAAGACTATAGGGCCAAAGGAAATATCCTCCGATAACAAAGAGAAAGAAGCTTTCTGAGAAACTTCTTTGTGTTCTGTGAAATCATCTCACAGAGTTACATCTTTCCCCTCAAGAAGCCTTTCGCTAAGACAGTTCTTGTGGAATTGGCAAAGTGATATTTGGAAGCCCATAGAGGGCTATGGTGAAAAAGGAAATATCCTCACATGAAATCTGGAAAGAAGCTTTCTGAGAAACTGCTTAGTGTTCTCTTAATTCATCTCACAGAGTTACATCTGTATTTCGTGGATCTCTTTGCTAGCCTTATTTCTGTGGAATCTGAGAACACATATTTCGGATCCCTTTGAAGACTATAGGGCCAAAGGAAATATCCTCCGATAACAAAGAGAAAGAAGCTTTCTGAGAAACTTCTTTGTGTTCTGTGAAATCATCCCACAGAGTTACAGCTTTCCCCTCAAGAAGCCTTTCGCTAAGACAGTTCTTGTGGAATTGGCAAAGTGATATTTGGAAGCCCATAGAGGGCTATGGAGAAAAAGGAAATATCCTCAGATGAAATCTGGAAAGAAGCTTTCTGAGAAACTGCTTAGTGTTCTGTTAATTCATCTCACAGAGTTACATCTGTATTTCGTGGATCTCTTTGCTAGCCTTATTTCTGTGGAATCTGAGAACAGATATTTCGGATCCCATTGAAGACTATAGGGCCAAAGGAAATATCCTCCGATAACAAAGAGAAAGAAGCTTTCTGAGAAACTTCTTTGTGTTCTGTGAAATCATCTCACAGAGTTACAGCTTTTCCCTCAAGAAGCCTTTCGCTAAGACAGTACTTGTGGAATTGGCAAAGTGATATTTGGAAGCCCATAGAGGGCTATGGTGAAAAAGGAAATATCCTCAGATGAAATCTGGAAAGAAGCTTTCTGAGAAACTGCTTAGTGTTCTGTTAATTCATCTCACAGAGTTACATCTGTATTTCGTGGATCTCTTTGCTGGCCTTATTTCTGTGGAATCTGAGAACAGATATTTCGGATCCCATTGAAGACTATAGGGCCAAAGGAAATATCCTCCGATAACAAAGAGAAAGAAGCTTTCTGAGAAACTTCTTTGTGTTCTGTGAAATCATCTCACAGAGTTACACCTTTCCCCTCAAGAAGCCTTTCGCTAAGACAGTTCTTGTGGAATTGGCAAAGTGATATTTGGAAGCCCATAGAGGGCTATGGTGAAAAAGGAAATATCCTCAGATGAAATGTGGAAAGAAGCTTTCTGAGAAACTGCTTAGTGTTCTGTTAATTCATCTCACAGAGTTACATCTGTATTTCGTGGATCTCTTTGCTAGCCTTATTTCTGTGGAATCTGAGAACAGATATTTCGGATCCCATTGAAGACTATAGGGCCAAAGGAAATATCCTCCGATAACAAAGAGAAAGAAGCTTTCTGAGAAACTTCTTTGTGTTCTGTGAAATCATCTCACAGAGTTACAGCTTTCCCCTCAAGAAGCCTTTCGCTAAGACAGTTCTTGTGGAATTGGCAAAGTGATATTTGGAAGCCCATAGAGGGCTATGGTGAAAAAGGAAATATCCTCACATGAAATCTGGAAAGAAGCTTTCTGAGAAACTGCTTAGGGTTCTGTTAATTCATCTCACAGAGTTACATCTGTATTTCGTGGATCTCTTTGCTAGCCTTATTTCTGTGGAATCTGAGAACAGATATTTCGGATCCCTTTGAAGACTATAGGGCCAAAGGAAATATCCTCCGATAACAAAGAGAAAGAAGCTTTCTGAGAAACTTCTTTGTGTTCTGTGAAATCATCCCACAGAGTTACAGCTTTCCCCTCGAGAAGCCTTTCGCTAAGACAGTTCTTGTGGAATTGGCAAAGTGATATTTGGAAGCCCATAGAGGGCTATGGTGAAAAAGGAAATATCCTCAGATGAAATCTGGAAAGAAGTTTTCTGAGAAACTGCTTAGTGTTCTGTTAATTCATCTCACAGAGTTACATCTGTATTTCGTGCATCTCTTTGCTAGCCTTATTTCTGTGGAATCTGAGAACAGATATTTCGGATCCCATTGAAGACTATAGGGCCTAAGGAAATATCCTCCGATAACAAAGAGAAAGAAGCTTTCTGAGAAACTTCTTTGTGTTCTGTGAAATCATCTCACAGAGTTACAGCTTTCCCCTCAAGAAGCATTTCGCTAAGACAGTTCTTGTGGAATTGGCAAAGTGATATTTGGAAGCCCATAGAGGCCTATGGTGAAAAAGGAAATATCCTCAGATGAAATCTGGAAAGAAGCTTTCTGAGAAACTGCTTAGTGTTCTGTTAATTCATCTCATAGAGTTACATCTGTATTTCGTGGATCTCTTTGCTAGCCTTATTTCTGTGGAATCTGAGAACAGATATTTCGGATCCCTTTGAAGACTATACGGCCAAAGGAAATATCCTCCGATAACAAAGAGAAAGAAGCTTTCTGAGAAACTTCTTTGTGTTCTGTGAAATCATCCCACAGAGTTACAGCTTTCCCCTCAAGAAGCCTTTCGCTAAGACAGTTCTTGTGGAATTGGCAAAGTGATATTTGGAAGCCCATAGAGGGCTATGGTGAAAAAGGAAATATCCACAGATGAAATCTGGAAGGAAGCTTTCTGAGAAACTACTTAGTGTTCTGTTAATTCATCTCACAGAGTTACATCTGTATTTCGTGGATCTCTTTGCTAGCCTTATTTCTGTGGAATCTGAGAACAGATATTTCGGATCCCATTGAAGACTATAGGGCCAAAGGAAATATCCTCGGATAACAAAGAGAAAGAAGCTTTCTGAGAAACTTCTTTGTGTTCTGTGAAATCATCTCACAGAGTTACATCTTTCCCCTCAAGAAGACTTTCGCTAAGACAGTTCTTGTGGAATTGGCAAAGTGATATTTGGAAGCCCATAGAGGGCTATGGTGAAAAAGGAAATATCCTCAGATGAAATCTGGAAAGAAGCTTTCTGAGAAACTGCTTAGTGTTCTGTTAATTCATCTCACAGAGTTACATCTGTATTTCGTGGATCTCTTTGCTGGCCTTATTTCTGTGTAATCTGAGAACAGATATTTCGGATCCCTTTGAAGACTATAGGGCCAAAGGAAATATCCTCCGATAACAAAGAGAAAGAAGCTTTCTGAGAAACTTCTTTGGGCTCTGTGAAATCATCTCACAGAGTTACAGCTTTCCCCTCAAGAAGCCTTTCGCTAAGACAGTTCTTGTGGAATTGGCAAAGTGATATTTGGAAGCCCATAGAGGGCTATGGTGAAAAAGGAAATATCCTCAGATGAAATGTGGAAAGAAGCTTTCTGAGAAACTGCTTAGTGTTCTGTTAATTCATCTCACAGAGTTACATCTGTATTTCGTGGATCTCTTTGCTAGCCTTATTTCTGTGGAATCTGAGAACAGATATTTCGGATCCCATTGAAGACTATAGGGCCAAAGGAAATATCCTCCGATAACAAAGAGAAAGAAGCTTTCTGAGAAACTTCTTTGTGTTCTGTGAAATCATCCCAGAGAGTTACAGCTTTCCCCTCAAGAAGCCTTTCGCTAAGACAGTTCTTGTGGAATTGTCAAAGTGATATTTGGAAGCCCATAGAGGGCTATGTTGAAAAAGGAAATATCCTCAGATGAAATCTGGAAAGAAGCTTTCTGAGAAACTGCTTAGTGTTCTGTTAATTCATCTCACAGAGTTACATCTGTATGTCGTGGATCTCTTTGCTAGCCTTATTTCTGTGGAATCTGAGAACAGATATTTCGGATCCTATTGAAGACTATAGGGCCAAAGGAAATATCATCCGATAACAAAGACAAAGAAGCTTTCTGAGAAACTTCTTTGTGTTCTGTGAAATCATCTCACAGAGTTACAGCTTTCCCCTCAAGAAGCCTTTCGCTAAGACAGTTCTTGTGGAATTGGCAAAGTGATATTTGGAAGCCCATAGAGGGCTATGGTGAAAAAGGAAATATCCTCACATGAAATCAGGAAAGAAGCTTTCTGAGAAACTGCTTAGTGTTCTGTTAATTCATCTCACAGAGTTACATCTGTATTTCGTGGATCTCTTTGCTAGCCTTATTTCTGTGGAATCTGAGAACAGATATTTCGGATCCCTTTGAAGACTATAGGGCCTAAGGAAATATCCTCCGATAACAAAGAGAAAGAAGCTTTCTGAGAAACTTCTTTGTGTTCTGTGAAATCATCTCACAGAGTTACAGCTTTCCCCTCAAGAAGCCTTTCGCTAAGACAGTTCTTGTGGAATTGGCAAAATGATATTTGGAAGCCCATAGAGGCCTATGGTGAAAAAGGAAATATCCTCAGATGAAATCTGGAAAGAAGCTTTCTGAGAAACTGCTTAGTGTTCTGTTAATTCACCTCACAGAGTTACATCTGTATTTCGTGGATCTCTTTGCTGGACTTATTTCTGTGGAATCTGAGAACAGATATTTCGGATCCCCTTGAAGACTATAGGGCCAAAGGAAATATCCTCCGATAACAAAGAGAAAGAAGCTTTCTGAGAAACTTCTTTGTGTTCTGTGAAATCATCTCACAGAGTTACAGCTTTCCCCTCAAGAAGCCTTTCGCTAAGACAGTTCTTGTGGAATTGGCAAAGTGATATTTGGAAGCCCATAGAGGGCTATGGTGAAAAAGGAAATATCCTCACATGAAATCTGGAAAGAAGCTTTCTGAGAAACTGCTTAGTGTTCTGTTAATTCATCTCACAGAGTTACATCTGTATTTCGTGGATCTCTTTGCTAGCCTTATTTCTGTGGAATCTGAGAACAGATATTTCGGATCCCTTTGAAGACTATAGGGCCAAAGGAAATATCCTCCGATAACAAAGAGAAAGAAGCTTTCTGAGAAACTTCTTTGTGTTCTGTGAAATAATCCCACCGAGTTACAGCTTTCCCCTCAAGAAGCCTTTCGCTAAGACAGTTCTTGTGGAATTGGCAAAGTGATATTTGGAAGCCCATAGAGGGCTATGGTGAAAAAGGAAATATCCTCACATGAAATCTGGAAAGAAGCTTTCTGAGAAACTGCTTAGTGTTCTGTTAATTCATCTCACAGAGTTACATCTGTATTTCGTGGATCTCTTTGCTAGCCTTATTTCTGTGGAATCTGAGAACAGATATTTCGGATCCCATTGAAGACTATAGGGCCAAAGGAAATATCCTCCGATAACAAAGAGAAAGAAGCTTTCTGAGAAACTTCTTTGTGTTCTGTGAAATCATCTCACAGAGTTACATCTTTCCCCTCAAGAAGCCTTTCGCTAAGACAGTTCTTGTGGAATTGGCAAAGTGATATTTGGAAGCCCATAGAGGGCTATGGTGAAAAAGGAAATATCCTCACATGAAATCTGGAAAGAAGCTTTCTGAGAAACTGCTTAGTGTTCTGTTAATTCATCTCACAGAGTTACATCTGTATTTCGTGGATCTCTTTGCTAGCCTTATTTCTGTGGAATCTGAGAACACATATTTCGGATCCCTTTGAAGACTATAGGGCCAAAGGAAATATCCTCCGATAACAAAGAGAAAGAAGCTTTCTGAGAAACTGCTTTGTGTTCTGTGAAATCATCCCACAGAGTTACAGCTTTCCCCTCAAGAAGCCTTTCGCTAAGACAGTTCTTGTGGAATTGGCAAAGTGATATTTGGAAGCCCATAGAGGGCTATGGTGAAAAAGGAAATATCCTCAGATGAAATCTGGAAAGAAGCTTTCTGAGAAACTGCTTAGTGTTCTGTTAATTCATCTCATAGAGTTACATCTGTATTTCGTGGATCTCTTTGCTGGCCTTATTTCTGTGTAATCTGAGAACAGATATTTCGGATCCCATTGAAGACTATAGGGCCAAAGGAAATATCCTCCGATAACAAAGAGAAAGAAGCTTTCTGAGAAACTTCTTTGGGCTCTGTGAAATCATCTCACAGAGTTACAGCTTTCCCCTCAAGAAGCCTTTCGCTAAGACAGTTCTTGTGGAATTGGCAAAGTGATATTTGGAAGCCCATAGAGGGCTATGGTGAAAAAGGAAATATCCTCAGATGAAATGTGGAAAGAAGCTTTCTGAGAAACTGCTTAGTGTTCTGTTAATTCATCTCACAGAGTTACATCTGTATTTCGTGGATCTCTTTGCTAGCCTTATTTCTGTGGAATCTGAGAACAGATATTTCGGATCCCATTGAAGACTATAGGGCCAAAGGAAATATCCTCCGATAACAAAGAGAAAGAAGCTTTCTGAGAAACTTCTTTGTGTTCTGTGAAATCATCTCACAGAGTTACAGCTTTCCCCTCAAGAAGCCTTTCGCTAAGACAGTTCTTGTGGAATTGGCAAAGTGATATTTGGAAGCCCATAGAGGGCTATGGTGAAAAAGGAAATATCCTCACATGAAATCTGGAAAGAAGCTTTCTGAGAAACTGCTTAGTGTTCTGTTAATTCATCTCACAGAGTTACATCTGTATTTCGTGGATCTCTTTGCTAGCCTTATTTCTGTGGAATCTGAGGACAGATATTTCGGATCCCTTTGAAGACTATAGGGCCAAAGGAAATATCCTCCGATAACAAAGAGAAAGAAGCTTTCTGAGAAACTCCTTTGTGTTCTGTGAAATCATCCCACAGAGTTACAGCTTTCCCCTCAAGAAGCCTTTCGCTAAGACAGTTCTTGTGGAATTGGCAAAGTGATATTTGGAAGCCCATAGAGGGCTATGGTGAAAAAGGAAATATCCTCAGATGAAATCTGGAAGGAAGCTTTCTGAGAAACTGCTGAGTGTTCTGTTAATTCATCTCACAGAGTTACATCTGTATGTCGTGGATCTCTTTGCTAGCCTTATTTCTGTGGAATCTGAGAACAGATATTTCGGATCCTATTGAAGGCTATAGGGCCAAAGGAAATCTCCTCCGATAACAAAGAGAAAGAAGCTTTCTGAGAAACTTCTTTGTGTTCTGTGAAATCATCTCACAGAGTTACAGCTTTCCCTTCAAGAAGCCTTTCGCTAAGACAGTTCTTGTGGAATTGGCAAAGTGATAGTTTGGAAGCCCTTAGAGGGCTATGGTGAAAAAGGAAATATCCTCAGATGAAATCTGGAAGGAAGCTTTCTGAGAAACTGCTGAGTGTTCTGTTAATTCATCTCACAGAGTTACATCTGTATGTCGTGGATCTCTTTGCTAGCCTTATTTCTGTGGAATCTGAGAACAGATATTTCGGATCCCATTGAAGACTATAGGGCCTAAGGAAATATCCTCCGATAACAAAGAGAAAGAAGCTTTCTGAGAAACTTCTTTGTGTTCTGTGAAATCATCTCACAGAGTTACAGCTTTCCCCTCAAGAAGCCTTTCGCTAAGACAGTTCTTGTGGAATTGGCATAGTGATATTTGGAAGCCCATAGAGGGCTATGGTGAAAAAGGAAATATCCTCACATGAAATCAGGAAAGAAGCTTTCTGAGAAACTGCTTAGTGTTCTGTTAATTCATCTCACAGAGTTACATCTGTATTTCGTGGATCTCTTTGCTAGCCTTATTTCTGTGGAATCTGAGAACAGATATTTCGGATCCCTTTGAAGACTATAGGGCCTAAGGAAATATCCTCCGATAACAAAGAGAAAGAAGCTTTCTGAGAAACTTCTTTGTGTTCTGTGAAATCATCTCACAGAGTTACAGCTTTCCCCTCAAGAAGCCTTTCGCTAAGACAGTTCTTGTGGAATTGGCAAAGTGATATTTGGAAGCCCATAGAGGCCTATGGTGAAAAAGGAAATATCCTCAGATGAAATCTGGAAAGAAGCTTTCTGAGAAACTGCTTAGTGTTCTGTTAATTCATCTCATAGAGTTACATCTGTATTTCGTGGATCTCTTTGCTAGCCTTATTTCTGTGGAATCTGAGAACAGATATTTCGGATCCCTTTGAAGACTATAGGGCCAAAGGAAATATCCTCCGATAACAAAGAGAAAGAAGCTTTCTGAGAAACTTCTTTGTTTTCTGTGAAATAATCCCACAGAGTTACAGCTTTCCCCTCAAGAAGCCTTTCGCTAAGACAGTTCTTGTGGAATTGGCAAAGTGATATTTGGAAGCCCATAGAGGGCTATGGTGAAAAAGGAAATATCCTCAGATGAAATCTGGAAAGAAGCTTTCTGAGAAACTGCTTAGTGTTCTGTTAATTCATCTCACAGAGTTACATCTGTATTTCGTGGATCTCTTTGCTAGCCTTATTTCTGTGGAATCTGAGAACAGATATTTCGGATCCCATTGAAGACTATAGGGCCAAAGGAAATATCCTCCGATAACAAAGAGAAAGAAGCTTTCTGAGAAACTTCTTTGTGTTCTGTGAAATCATCTCACAGAGTTACATCTTTCCCCTCAAGAAGCCTTTCGCTAAGACAGTTCTTGTGGAATTGGCAAACTGATATTTGGAAGCCCATAGAGGGCTATGGTGAAAAAGGAAATATCCTCACATGAAATCTGGAAAGAAGCTTTCTGAGAAACTGCTTAGTGTTCTGTTAATTCATCTCACAGAGTTACATCTGTATTTCGTGGATCTCTTTGCTAGCCTTATTTCTGTGGAATCTGAGAACAGATATTTCGGATCCCATTGAAGACTATAGGGCCTAAGGAAATATCCTCCGATAACAAAGAGAAAGAAGCTTTCTGAGAAACTTCTTTGTGTTCTGTGAAATCATCTCACAGAGTTACAGCTTTCCCCTCAAGAAGCCTTTCGCTAAGACAGTTCTTGTGGAATTGGCAAAGTGATATTTGGAAGCCCATAGTGGCCTATGGTGAAAAAGGAAATATCCTCAGATGAAATCTGGAAAGAAGCTTTCTGAGAAACTGCTTAGTGTTCTGTTAATTCACCTCACAGAGTTACATCTGTATTTCGTGGATCTCTTTGCTAGACTTATTTCTGTGGAATCTGAGAACAGATATTTCGGATCCCATTGAAGAGTATAGGGCCAAAGGAAATATCCTCCGATAACAAAGAGAAAGAAGCTTTCTGAGAAACTTCTTTGTGTTCTGTGAAATCATCTCACAGAGTTACAGCTTTCCCCTCAAGAAGCCTTTCGCTAAGACAGTTCTTGTGGAATTGGCAAAGTGATATTTGGAAGCCCATAGAGGGCTATGGTGAAAAAGGAAATATCCTCACATGAAATCTGGAAAGAAGCTTTCTGAGAAACTGCTTAGTGTTCTGTTAATTCATCTCACAGAGTTACATCTGTATTTCGTGGATCTCTTTGCTAGCCTTATTTCTGTGGAATCTGAGAACAGATATTTCGGATCCCTTTGAAGACTATAGGGCCAAAGGAAATATCCTCCGATATCAAAGAGAAAGAAGCTTTCTGAGAAACTTGTGTTCTGTGAAATCATCCCACAGAGTTACAGCTTTCCCCTCAAGAAGCCTTTCGCTAAGACAGTTCTTGTGGAATTGGCAAAGTGATATTTGGAAGCCCATAGAGGGCTATGGTGAAAAAGGAAATATCCTCAGATGAAATCTGGAAAGAAGTTTTCTGAGAAACTGCTTAGTGTTCTGTTAATTCATCTCACAGAGTTACATCTGTATTTCGTGCATCTCTTTGCTAGCCTTATTTCTGTGGAATCTGAGAACAGATATTTCGGATCCCATTGAAGACTATAGGGCCTAAGGAAATATCCTCCGATAACAAAGAGAAAGAAGCTTTCTGAGAAACTTCTTTGTGTTCTGTGAAATCATCTCACAGAGTTACAGCTTTCCCCTCAAGAAGCCTTTCGCTAAGACAGTTCTTGTGGAATTGGCAAAGTGATATTTGGAAGCCCATAGAGGCCTATGGTGAAAAAGGAAATATCCTCAGATGAAATCTGGAAAGAAGCTTTCTGAGAAACTGCTTAGTGTTCTGTTAATTCATCTCATAGAGTTACATCTGTATTTCGTGGATCTCTTTGCTAGCCTTATTTCTGTGGAATCTGAGAACAGATATTTCGGATCCCTTTGAAGACTATAGGGCCAAAGGAAATATCCTCCGATAACAAAGAGAAAGAAGCTTTCTGAGAAACTTCTTTGTGTTCTGTGAAATCATCTCACAGAGTTACATCTTTCCCCTCAAGAAGCCTTTCGCTAAGACAGTTCTTGTGGAATTGGCAAACTGATATTTGGAAGCCCATAGAGGGCTATGGTGAAAAAGGAAATATCCTCACATGAAATCTGGAAAGAAGCTTTCTGAGAAACTGCTTAGTGTTCTGTTAATTCATCTCACAGAGTTACATCTGTATTTCGTGGATCTCTTTGCTAGCCTTATTTCTGTGGAATCTGAGAACAGATATTTCGGATCCCATTGAAGACTATAGGGCCTAAGGAAATATCCTCCGATAACAAAGAGAAAGAAGCTTTCTGAGAAACTTCTTTGTGTTCTGTGAAATCATCTCACAGAGTTACAGCTTTCCCCTCAAGAAGCCTTTCGCTAAGACAGTTCTTGTGGAATTGGCAAAGTGATATTTGGAAGCCCATAGTGGCCTATGGTGAAAAAGGAAATATCCTCAGATGAAATCTGGAAAGAAGCTTTCTGAGAAACTGCTTAGTGTTCTGTTAATTCACCTCACAGAGTTACATCTGTATTTCGTGGATCTCTTTGCTAGACTTATTTCTGTGGAATCTGAGAACAGATATTTCGGATCCCATTGAAGAGTATAGGGCCAAAGGAAATATCCTCCGATAACAAAGAGAAAGAAGCTTTCTGAGAAACTTCTTTGTGTTCTGTGAAATCATCTCACAGAGTTACAGCTTTCCCCTCAAGAAGCCTTTCGCTAAGACAGTTCTTGTGGAATTGGCAAAGTGATATTTGGAAGCCCATAGAGGGCTATGGTGAAAAAGGAAATATCCTCACATGAAATCTGGAAAGAAGCTTTCTGAGAAACTGCTTAGTGTTCTGTTAATTCATCTCACAGAGTTACATCTGTATTTCGTGGATCTCTTTGCTAGCCTTATTTCTGTGGAATCTGAGAACAGATATTTCGGATCCCTTTGAAGACTATAGGGCCAAAGGAAATATCCTCCGATATCAAAGAGAAAGAAGCTTTCTGAGAAACTTGTGTTCTGTGAAATCATCCCACAGAGTTACAGCTTTCCCCTCAAGAAGCCTTTCGCTAAGACAGTTCTTGTGGAATTGGCAAAGTGATATTTGGAAGCCCATAGAGGGCTATGGTGAAAAAGGAAATATCCTCAGATGAAATCTGGAAAGAAGTTTTCTGAGAAACTGCTTAGTGTTCTGTTAATTCATCTCACAGAGTTACATCTGTATTTCGTGCATCTCTTTGCTAGCCTTATTTCTGTGGAATCTGAGAACAGATATTTCGGATCCCATTGAAGACTATAGGGCCTAAGGAAATATCCTCCGATAACAAAGAGAAAGAAGCTTTCTGAGAAACTTCTTTGTGTTCTGTGAAATCATCTCACAGAGTTACAGCTTTCCCCTCAAGAAGCCTTTCGCTAAGACAGTTCTTGTGGAATTGGCAAAGTGATATTTGGAAGCCCATAGAGGCCTATGGTGAAAAAGGAAATATCCTCAGATGAAATCTGGAAAGAAGCTTTCTGAGAAACTGCTTAGTGTTCTGTTAATTCATCTCATAGAGTTACATCTGTATTTCGTGGATCTCTTTGCTAGCCTTATTTCTGTGGAATCTGAGAACAGATATTTCGGATCCCTTTGAAGACTATAGGGCCAAAGGAAATATCCTCCGATAACAAAGAGAAAGAAGCTTTCTGAGAAACTTCTTTGTGTTCTGTGAAATCACCTCACAGAGTTACATCTTTCCCCTCAAGAAGCCTTTCGATAAGACAGTTCTTGTGGAATTGGCAAAGTGATATTTGGAAGCCCATAGAGGGCTATGGTGAAAAAGGAAATATCCTCACATGAAATCTGGAAAGAAGCTTTCTGAGAAACTGATTAGTGTTCTGTTAATTCATCTCACAGAGTTACATCTGTATTTCGTGGATCTCTTTGCTAGCCTTATTTCTGTGGAATCTGAGAACAGATATTTCGGATCCCTTTGAAGACTATAGGGCCAAAGGAAATATCCTCCGATAACAAAGAGAAAGAAGCTTTCTGAGAAACTTCTTTGTGTTCTGTGAAATCATCCCAGAGAGTTACAGCTTTCCCCTCCAGAAGCCTTTCGCTAAGACAGTTCTTGTGGAATTGGCAAAGTGATATTTGGAAGCCCATAGAGGGCTATGGTGAAAAAGGAAATATCCTCAGATGAAATCTGGAAAGAAGCTTTCTGAGAAACTGCTTAGTGTTCTGTTAATTCATCTCACAGAGTTACATCTGTATGTCGTGGATCTCTTTGCTAGCCTTATTTCTGTGGAATCTGAGAACAGATATTTCGGATCCTATTGAAGACTATAGGGCCAAAGGAAATATCATCCGATAACAAAGAGAAAGAAGCTTTCTGAGAAACTTCTTTGTGTTCTGTGAAATCATCTCACAGAGTTACAGCTTTCCCCTCAAGAAGCCTTTCGCTAAGACAGTTCTTGTGGAATTGGCAAAGTGATATTTGGAAGCCCATAGAGGGCTATGGTGAAAAAGGAAATATCCTCAGATGAAATGTGGAAAGAAGCTTTCTGAGAAACTGCTTAGTGTTCTGTTAATTCATCTCACAGAGTTACATCTGTATGTCGTGGATCTCTTTGCTAGCCTTATTTCTGTGGAATCTGAGAACAGATATTTCGGATCCTATTGAAGACTATAGGGCCAAAGGAAATATCATCCGATAACAAAGAGAAAGAAGCTTTCTGAGAAACTTCTTTGTGTTCTGTGAAATCATCTCACAGAGTTACAGCTTTCCCCTCAAGAAGCCTTTCGCTAAGACAGTTCTTGTGGAATTGGCATAGTGATATTTGGAAGCCCATAGAGGGCTATGGTGAAAAAGGAAATATCCTCACATGAAATCAGGAAAGAAGCTTTCTGAGAAACTGCTAAGTGTTCTGTTAATTCATCTCACAGAGTTACATCTGTATTTCGTGGATCTCTTTGCTAGCCTTATTTCTGTGGAATCTGAGAACAGATATTTCGGATCCCATTGAAGACTATAGGGCCTAAGGAAATATCCTCCGATAACAAAGAGAAAGAAGCTTTCTGAGAAACTTCTTTGTGTTCTGTGAAATCATCTCACAGAGTTACAGCTTTCCCCTCAAGAAGCCTTTCGCTAATACAGTTCTTGTGGAATTGGCAAAGTGATATTTGGAAGCCCATAGAGGCCTATGGTGAAAAAGGAAATATGCTCAGATGAAATCTGGAAAGAAGCTTTCTGAGAAACTGCTTAGTGTTCTGTTAATTCACCTCACAGAGTTACATCTGTATTTCGTGGATCTCTTTGCTAGACTTATTTCTGTGGAATCTGAGAACAGATATTTCGGATCCCTTTGAAGACTATAGGGCCAAAGGAAATATCCTCCGATAACAAAGAGAAAGAAGCTTTCTGAGAAACTTCTTTGTGTTCTGTGAAATCATCTCACAGAGTTACATCTTTCCCCTCAAGAAGCCTTTCGCTAAGACAGTTCTTGTGGAATTGGCAAAGTGATATTTGGAAGCCCATAGAGGGCTATGGTGAAAAAGGAAATATCCTCACATGAAATCTGGAAAGAAGCTTTCTGAGAAACTGCTTAGTGTTCTGTTAATTCATCTCACAGAGTTACATCTGTATTTCGTGGATCTCTTTGCTAGCCTTATTTCTGTGGAATCTGAGAACAGATATTTCGGATCCCTTTGAAGACTATAGGGCCAAAGGAAATATCCTCCGATAACAAAGAGAAAGAAGCTTTCTGAGAAACTTCTTTGTGTTCTGTGAAATCATCCCAGAGAGTTACAGCTTTCCCCTCAAGAAGCCTTTCGCTAAGACAGTTCTTGTGGAATTGGCAAAGTGATATTTGGAAGCCCATAGAGGGCTACGGTGAAAAAGGAAATATCCTCAGATGAAATTTGGAAAGAAGCTTTCTGAGAAACTGCTTAGTGTTCTGTTAATTCATCTCACAGAGTTACATCTGTATGTCGTGGATCTCTTTGCTAGCCTTATTTCTGTGGAATCTGAGAACAGATATTTCGGATCCTATTGAAGACTATAGGGCCAAAGGAAATATCATCCGATAACAAAGAGAAAGAAGCTTTCTGAGAAACTTCTTTGTGTTCTGTGAAATCATCTCACAGAGTTACAGCTTTCCCCTCAAGAAGCCTTTCGCTAAGACAGTTCTTGTGGAATTGGCATAGTGATATTTGGAAGCCCATAGAGGGCTATGGTGAAAAAGGAAATATCCTCACATGAAATCAGGAAAGAAGCTTTCTGAGAAACTGCTTAGTGTTCTGTTAATTCATCTCACAGAGTTACATCTGTATTTCGTGGATCTCTTTGCTAGCCTTATTTCTGTGGAATCTGAGAACAGATATTTCGGATCCCATTGAAGACTATAGGGCCTAAGGAAATATCCTCCGATAACAAAGAGAAAGAAGCTTTCTGAGAAACTTCTTTGTGTTCTGTGAAATCATCTCACAGAGTTACAGCTTTCCCCTCAAGAAGCCTTTCGCTAAGACAGTTCTTGTGGAATTGGCAAAGTGATATTTGGAAGCCCATAGAGGCCTATGGTGAAAAAGGAAATATCCTCAGATGAAATCTGGAAAGAAGCTTTCTGAGAAACTGCTTAGTGTTCTGTTAATTCATCTCACAGAGTTACATCTGTATTTCGTGGATCTCTTTGCTAGCCTTATTTCTGTGGAATCTGAGAACAGATATTTCGGATCCCATTGAAGACTATAGGGCCAAAGGAAATATTCTCCGATAACAAAGAGAAAGAAGCTTTCTGAGAAACTTCTTTGTGTTCTGTGAAATCATCTCACAGAGTTACATCTTTCCCCGCAGGAAGCCTTTCGCTAAGACAGTTCTTGTGGAATTGGCAAAGTGATATTTGGAAGCCCATAGAGGGCTATGGTGAAAAAGGAAATATCCTCACATGAAATCTGGAAAGAAGCTTTCTGAGAAACTGCTTAGTGTTCTGTTAATTCATCTCACAGAGTTACATCTGTATTTCGTGGATCTCTTTGCTAACCTTATTTCTGTGGAATCTGAGAACAGATATTTCGGATCCCTTTGAAGACTATAGGGCCAAAGGAAATATCCTCCGATAACAAAGAGAAAGAAGCTTTCTGAGAAACTTCTTTGTGTTCTGTGAAATCATCCCACAGAGTTACAGCTTTCCCCTCAAGAAGCCTTTCGCTAAGACAGTTCTTGTGGAATTGGCAAAGTGATATTTGGAAGCCCATAGAGGGCTATGGTGAAAAAGGAAATATCCTCAGATGAAATCTGGAAAGAAGCTTTCTGAGAAACTGCTTAGTGTTCTGTTAATTCATCTCACAGAGTTACATCTGTATTTCGTGGATCTCTTTGCTAGCCTTATTTCTGTGGAATCTGAGAACAGATATTTCGGATCCTATTGAAGACTATAGGGCCAAAGGAAATATCATCCGATAACAAAGAGAAAGAAGCTTTCTGAGAAACTTCTTTGTGTTCTGTGAAATCATCTCACAGAGTTACAGCTTTCCCCTCAAGAAGCCTTTCGCTAAGACAGTTCTTGTGGAATTGGCATAGCGATATTTGGAAGCCCATAGAGGGCTATGGTGAAAAAGGAAATATCCTCACATGAAATCAGGAAAGAAGCTTTCTGAGAAACTGCTTAGTGTTCTGTTAATTCATCTCACAGAGTTACATCTGTATTTCGTGGATCTCTTTGCTAGCCTTATTTCTGTGGAATCTGAGAACAGATATTTCGGATCCCATTGAAGACTATAGGGCCTAAGGAAATATCCTCCGATAACAAAGAGAAAGAAGCTTTCTGAGAAACTTCTTTGTGTTCTGTGAAATCATCTCACAGAGTTACAGCTTTCCCCTCAAGAAGCCTTTCGCTAAGACAGTTCTTGTGGAATTGGCAAAGTGATATTTGGAAGCCCATAGAGGCCTATGGTGAAAAAGGAAATATCCTCAGATGAAATCTGGAAAGAAGCTTTCTGAGAAACTGCTTAGTGTTCTGTTAATTCACCTCACAGAGTTACATCTGTATTTCGTGGATCTCTTTGCTAGCCTTATTTCTGTGGAATCTGAGAACAGATATTTCGGATCCCTTTGAAGACTATAGGGCCAAAGGAAATATCCTCCGATAACAAAGAGAAAGAAGCTTTCTGAGAAACTTCTTTGTGTTCTGTGAAATCATCTCACAGAGTTACAGCTTTCCCCTCAAGAAGCCTTTCGCTAAGACAGTTCTTGTGGAATTGGCAAAGTGATATTTGGAAGCCCATAGAGGGCTATGGTGAAAAAGGAAATATCCTCACATGAAATCTGGAAAGAAGCTTTCTGAGAAACTGCTTAGTGTTCTGTTAATTCATCTCATAGAGTTACATCTGTATTTCGTGGATCTCTTTGCTAGCCTTATTTCTGTGGAATCTGAGAACAGATATTTCGGATCCCTTTGAAGACTATAGGGCCAAAGGAAATATCCTCCGATAACAAAGAGAAAGAAGCTTTCTGAGAAACTTCTTTGTGTTCTGTGAAATAATCCCACAGAGTTACAGCTTTCCCCTCAAGAAGCCTTTCGCTAAGACAGTTCTTGTGGAATTGGCAAAGTGATATTTGGAAGCCCATAGAGGGCTATGGTGAAAAAGGAAATATCCTCAGATGAAATCTGGAAAGAAGCTTTCTGAGAAACTGCTTAGTGTTCTGTTAATTCATCTCACAGAGTTACATCTGTATGTCGTGGATCTCTTTGCTAGCCTTATTTCTGTGGAATCTGAGAACAGATATTTCGGATCCTATTGAAGACTATAGGGCCAAAGGAAATATCATCCGATAACAAAGAGAAAGAAGCTTTCTGAGAAACTTCTTTGTGTTCTGTGAAATCATCTCACAGAGTTACAGCTTTCCCCTCAAGAAGCCTTTCGCTAAGACAGTTCTTGTGGAATTGGCATAGTGATATTTGGAAGCCCATAGAGGGCTATGGTGAAAAAGGAAATATCCTCACATGAAATCAGGAAAGAAGCTTTCAGAGAAACTGCTTAGTGTTCTGTTAATTCATCTCACGGAGTTACATCTGTTATTCGTGGATCTCTTTGCTAGCCTTATTTCTGTGGAATCTGAGAACAGATATTTCGGATCCCATTGAAGACTATAGGGCCTAAGGAAATATCCTCCGATAACAAAGAGAAAGAAGCTTTCTGAGAAACTTCTTTGTGTTCTGTGAAATCATCTCACAGAGTTACAGCTTTCCCCTCAAGAAGCCTTTCGCTAAGACAGTTCTTGTGGAATTGGCAAAGTGATATTTGGAAGCCCATAGAGGGCTATGGTGAAAAAGGAAATATCCTCAGATGAAATGTGGAAAGAAGCTTTCTGAGAAACTGCTTAGTGTTCTGTTATTTCATCTCACAGAGTTACATCTGTATTTCGTGGATCTCTTTGCTAGCCTTATTTCTGTGGAATCTGAGAACAGATATTTCGGATCCCTTTGAAGACTATAGGGCCAAAGGAAATATCCTCCGATATCAAAGAGAAAGAAGCTTTCTGAGAAACTTGTTTGTGTTCTGTGAAATCATCCCACAGAGTTACAGCTTTCCCCTCAAGAAGCCTTTCGCTAAGACAGTTCTTGTGGAATTGGCAAAGTGATATTTGGAAGCCCATAGAGGGCTATGGTGAAAAAGGAAATATCCTCAGATGAAATCTGGAAAGAAGTTTTCTGAGAAACTGCTTAGTGTTCTGTTAATTCATCTCACAGAGTTACATCTGTATTTCGTGCATCTCTTTGCTAGCCTTATTTCTGTGGAATCTGAGAACAGATATTTCGGATCCCATTGAAGACTATAGGGCCAAAGGAAATATGCTCCGATAACAAAGAGAAAGAAGCTTTCTGAGAAACTTCTTTGTGTTCTGTGAAATCATCTCACAGAGTTACAGCTTTCCCCTCAAGAAGCCTTTCGCTAAGACAGTTCTTGTGGAATTGGCAAAGTGATATTTGGAAGCCCATAGAGGGCTAGGCTGAAAAAGGAAATATCCTCAGATGAAATCTCGAAAGAAGCTTTCTGAGAAACTGCTTAGTGTTCTGTTAATTCATCTCACAGAGTTACATCGGTATTTCGTGGATCTCTTTGCTAGCCTTATTTCTTTGGAATCTGAGAACAGATAATTCGGATCCCATTGAAGACTATAGGGCCAAAGGAAATATCCTCCAATAACAAAGAGAAAGAAGCTTTCTGAGAAACTTCTTTGTGTTCTGTGAAATCATCTCACAGAGTTACAGCTTTTCCCACAAGAAGCATTTCGCTAAGACAGTTCTTGTGGAATTGGCAAAGTGATATTTGTGAGCCCATAGAGGGCTATGGTGAAAAAGGAAATATCCTCAGATGAAATCTGGAAGGAAGCTTTCTGAGAAACTGCTGAGTGTTCTGTTAATTCCTCTCACAGAGTTATATCTGTATGTCGTGGATCTCTTTGCTAGCCTTATTTCTGTGGAATCTGAGAACAGATATTTCGGATCCTATTGAAGACTATAGGGCCAAAGGAAATATCCTCCGATAACAAAGAGAAAGAAGCTTTCTGAGAAACTTCTTTGTGTTCTGTGAAATCATCTCACAGAGGTACAGCTTTCCCCTCAAGAAGCCTTTCGCTAAGACAGTTCTTGTGGAATTGGCAAAGTGATAGTTTGGAAGCCCATAGAGGGCTATGGTGAAAAAGGAAATATCCTCATATGAAATCTGGAAAGAATCTTTCTGAGAAACTGCTGAGTGTTCTGTTAATTCATCTCAGAGAGTTACATCTGTATTTCGTGGATCTCTTTGCTAGCCTTATTTCTGTGGAATCTGAGAACAGATATTTCGGATCCCATTGAAGACTATAGGGCCAAAGGAAATATCCTCCGATAACAAAGAGAAAGAAGCTTTCTGAGAAACTTCTTAGTGTTCTGTGAAATCATCTCACAGAGTTACAGCTTTCCCCTCAAGAAGCCTTTCGCTAAGACAGTTCTTGTGGAATTGGCAAAGTGATATTTGGAAGCCCATAGAGGGCTATGGTGAAAAAGGAAATATCCTCAGATGAAATCTGGAAAGAAGCTTTCTGAGAAACTGCTTAGTGTTCTGTTAATTCATCTCACAGAGTTACATCTGTATTTCGTGGATCTCTTTGCTAGCCTTATTTCTGTGGAATCTGAGAACAGATATTTCGGATCCCATTGAAGACTATAGGGCCAAAGGAAATATCTTCTGATAACAAAGAGAAAGAAGCTTTCTGAGAAACTTCTTTGTGTTCTGTGAAATCATCTCACAGAGTTACAGCTTTCCCCTCAAGAAGCCTTTCGCTAAGACAGTTCTTGTGGAATTGGCAAAGTGATATTTGGAAGCCCATAGAGGGCTATGGTGAAAAAGGAAATATCCTCAGATGAAATCTGGAAAGAAGCTTTCTGAGAAACTGCTTAGTGTTCTGTTAATTCATCTCACAGAGTTACATCTGTATGTCGTGGATCTCTTTGCTAGCCTTATTTCTGTGGAATCTGAGAACAGATATTTCGGATCCTATTGAAGACTATAGGGCCAAAGGAAATATCATCCGATAACAAAGAGAAAGAAGCTTTCTGAGAAACTTCTTTGTGTTCTGTGAAATCATCTCACAGAGTTACAGCTTTCCCCTCAAGAAGCCTTTCGCTAAGACAGTTCTTGTGGAATTGGCATAGTGATATTTGGAAGCCCATAGAGGGCTATGGTGAAAAAGGAAATATCCTCACATGAAATCAGGAAAGAAGCTTTCAGAGAAACTGCTTAGTGTTCTGTTAATTCATCTCACGGAGTTACATCTGTTATTCGTGGATCTCTTTGCTAGCCTTATTTCTGTGGAATCTGAGAACAGATATTTCGGATCCCATTGAAGACTATAGGGCCTAAGGAAATATCCTCCGATAACAAAGAGAAAGAAGCTTTCTGAGAAACTTCTTTGTGTTCTGTGAAATCATCTCACAGAGTTACAGCTTTCCCCTCAAGAAGCCTTTCGCTAAGACAGTTCTTGTGGAATTGGCAAAGTGATATTTGGAAGCCCATAGAGGGCTATGGTGAAAAAGGAAATATCCTCAGATGAAATGTGGAAAGAAGCTTTCTGAGAAACTGCTTAGTGTTCTGTTAATTCATCTCACAGAGTTACATCTGTATTTCGTGGATCTCTTTGCTAGCCTTATTTCTGTGGAATCTGAGAACAGATATTTCGGATCCCTTTGAAGACTATAGGGCCAAAGGAAATATCCTCCGATATCAAAGAGAAAGAAGCTTTCTGAGAAACTTGTTTGTGTTCTGTGAAATCATCCCACAGAGTTACAGCTTTCCCCTCAAGAAGCCTTTCGCTAAGACAGTTCTTGTGGAATTGGCAAAGTGATATTAGGAAGCCCATAGAGGGCTATGGTGAAAAAGGAAATATCCTCACATGAAATCAGGAAAGAAGCTTTCAGAGAAACTGCTTAGTGTTCTGTTAATTCATCTCACGGAGTTACATCTGTTATTCGTGGATCTCTTTGCTAGCCTTATTTCTGTGGAATCTGAGAACAGATATTTCGGATCCCATTGAAGACTATAGGGCCTAAGGAAATATCCTCCGATAACAAAGAGAAAGAAGCTTTCTGAGAAACTTCTTTGTGTTCTGTGAAATCATCTCACAGAGTTACAGCTTTCCCCTCAAGAAGCCTTTCGCTAAGACAGTTCTTGTGGAATTGGCAAAGTGATATTTGGAAGCCCATAGAGGGCTAGGCTGAAAAAGGAAATATCCTCAGATGAAATCTCGAAAGAAGCTTTCTGAGAAACTGCTTAGTGTTCTGTTAATTCATCTCACAGAGTTACATCGGTATTTCGTGGATCTCTTTGCTAGCCTTATTTCTTTGGAATCTGAGAACAGATAATTCGGATCCCATTGAAGACTATAGGGCCAAAGGAAATATCCTCCAATAACAAAGAGAAAGAAGCTTTCTGAGAAACTTCTTTGTGTTCTGTGAAATCATCTCACAGAGTTACAGCTTTTCCCACAAGAAGCATTTCGCTAAGACAGTTCTTGTGGAATTGGCAAAGTGATATTTGTGAGCCCATAGAGGGCTATGGTGAAAAAGGAAATATCCTCAGATGAAATCTGGAAGGAAGCTTTCTGAGAAACTGCTGAGTGTTCTGTTAATTCCTCTCACAGAGTTATATCTGTATGTCGTGGATCTCTTTGCTAGCCTTATTTCTGTGGAATCTGAGAACAGATATTTCGGATCCTATTGAAGACTATAGGGCCAAAGGAAATATCCTCCGATAACAAAGAGAAAGAAGCTTTCTGAGAAACTTCTTAGTGTTCTGTGAAATCATCTCACAGAGTTACAGCTTTCCCCTCAAGAAGCCTTTCGCTAAGACAGTTCTTGTGGAATTGGCAAAGTGATATTTGGAAGCCCATCGAGGGCTATGGTGAAAAAGGAAATATCCTCAGATGAAATCTGGAAAGAAGCTTTCTGAGAAACTGCTTAGTGTTCTGTTAATTCATCTCACAGAGTTACATCTGTATTTCGTGGATCTCTTTGCTAGCCTTATTTCTGTGGAATCTGAGAACAGATATTTCGGATCCCATTGAAGACTATAGGGCCAAAGGAAATATCTTCTGATAACAAAGAGAAAGAAGCTTTCTGAGAAACTTCTTTGTGTTCTGTGAAATCATCTCACAGAGTTACAGCTTTCCCCTCAAGAAGCCTTTCGCTAAGACAGTTCTTGTGGAATTGGCAAAGTGATATTTGGAAGCCCATAGAGGGCTATGGTGAAAAAGGAAATATCCTCAGATGAAATGTGGAAAGAAGCTTTCTGAGAAACTGCTTAGTGTTCTGTTAATTCATCTCACAGAGTTACATCTGTATTTCGTGGATCTCTTTGCTAGCCTTATTTCTGTGGAATCTGAGAACAGATATTTCGGATCCCTTTGAAGACTATAGGGCCAAAGGAAATATCCTCCGATATCAAAGAGAAAGAAGCTTTCTGAGAAACTTGTTTGTGTTCTGTGAAATCATCCCACAGAGTTACAGCTTTCCCCTCAAGAAGCCTTTCGCTAAGACAGTTCTTGTGGAATTGGCAAAGTGATATTTGGAAGCCCATAGAGGGCTATGGTGAAAAAGGAAATATCCTCACATGAAATCAGGAAAGAAGCTTTCAGAGAAACTGCTTAGTGTTCTGTTAATTCATCTCACGGAGTTACATCTGTTATTCGTGGATCTCTTTGCTAGCCTTATTTCTGTGGAATCTGAGAACAGATATTTCGGATCCCATTGAAGACTATAGGGCCTAAGGAAATATCCTCCGATAACAAAGAGAAAGAAGCTTTCTGAGAAACTTCTTTGTGTTCTGTGAAATCATCTCACAGAGTTACAGCTTTCCCCTCAAGAAGCCTTTCGCTAAGACAGTTCTTGTGGAATTGGCAAAGTGATATTTGGAAGCCCATAGAGGGCTATGGTGAAAAAGGAAATATCCTCAGATGAAATGTGGAAAGAAGCTTTCTGAGAAACTGCTTAGTGTTCTGTTAATTCATCTCACAGAGTTACATCTGTATTTCGTGGATCTCTTTGCTAGCCTTATTTCTGTGGAATCTGAGAACAGATATTTCGGATCCCTTTGAAGACTATAGGGCCAAAGGAAATATCCTCCGATATCAAAGAGAAAGAAGCTTTCTGAGAAACTTGTTTGTGTTCTGTGAAATCATCCCACAGAGTTACAGCTTTCCCCTCAAGAAGCCTTTCGCTAAGACAGTTCTTGTGGAATTGGCAAAGTGATATTTGGAAGCCCATAGAGGGCTATGGTGAAAAAGGAAATATCCTCAGATGAAATCTGGAAAGAAGTTTTCTGAGAAACTGCTTAGTGTTCTGTTAATTCATCTCACAGAGTTACATCTGTATTTCGTGCATCTCTTTGCTAGCCTTATTTCTGTGGAATCTGAGAACAGATATTTCGGATCCCATTGAAGACTATAGGGCCAAAGGAAATATGCTCCGATAACAAAGAGAAAGAAGCTTTCTGAGAAACTTCTTTGTGTTCTGTGAAATCATCTCACAGAGTTACAGCTTTCCCCTCAAGAAGCCTTTCGCTAAGACAGTTCTTGTGGAATTGGCAAAGTGATATTTGGAAGCCCATAGAGGGCTAGGCTGAAAAAGGAAATATCCTCAGATGAAATCTCGAAAGAAGCTTTCTGAGAAACTGCTTAGTGTTCTGTTAATTCATCTCACAGAGTTACATCGGTATTTCGTGGATCTCTTTGCTAGCCTTATTTCTTTGGAATCTGAGAACAGATAATTCGGATCCCATTGAAGACTATAGGGCCGAAGGAAATATCCTCCAATAACAAAGAGAAAGAAGCTTTCTGAGAAACTTCTTTGTGTTCTGTGAAATCATCTCACAGAGTTACAGCTTTCCCCTCAAGAAGCCTTTCGCTAAGACAGTTCTTGTGGAATTGGCATAGTGATATTTGGAAGCCCATAGAGGGCTATGGTGAAAAAGGAAATATCCTCACATGAAATCAGGAAAGAAGCTTTCAGAGAAACTGCTTAGTGTTCTGTTAATTCATCTCACGGAGTTACATCTGTTATTCGTGGATCTCTTTGCTAGCCTTATTTCTGTGGAATCTGAGAACAGATATTTCGGATCCCATTGAAGACTATAGGGCCTAAGGAAATATCCTCCGATAACAAAGAGAAAGAAGCTTTCTGAGAAACTTCTTTGTGTTCTGTGAAATCATCTCACAGAGTTACAGCTTTCCCCTCAAGAAGCCTTTCGCTAAGACAGTTCTTGTGGAATTGGCAAAGTGATATTTGGAAGCCCATAGAGGCCTATGGTGAAAAAGGAAATATCCTCAGATGAAATGTGGAAAGAAGCTTTCTGAGAAACTGCTTAGTGTTCTGTTAATTCATCTCACAGAGTTACATCTGTATTTCGTGGATCTCTTTGCTAGCCTTATTTCTGTGGAATCTGAGAACAGATATTTCGGATCCCTTTGAAGACTATAGGGCCAAAGGAAATATCCTCCGATATCAAAGAGAAAGAAGCTTTCTGAGAAACTTGTTTGTGTTCTGTGAAATCATCCCACAGAGTTACAGCTTTCCCCTCAAGAAGCCTTTCGCTAAGACAGTTCTTGTGGAATTGGCAAAGTGATATTAGGAAGCCCATAGAGGGCTATGGTGAAAAAGGAAATATCCTCACATGAAATCAGGAAAGAAGCTTTCAGAGAAACTGCTTAGTGTTCTGTTAATTCATCTCACGGAGTTACATCTGTTATTCGTGGATCTCTTTGCTAGCCTTATTTCTGTGGAATCTGAGAACAGATATTTCGGATCCCATTGAAGACTATAGGGCCTAAGGAAATATCCTCCGATAACAAAGAGAAAGAAGCTTTCTGAGAAACTTCTTTGTGTTCTGTGAAATCATCTCACAGAGTTACAGCTTTCCCCTCAAGAAGCCTTTCGCTAAGACAGTTCTTGTGGAATTGGCAAAGTGATATTTGGAAGCCCATAGAGGGCTAGGCTGAAAAAGGAAATATCCTCAGATGAAATCTCGAAAGAAGCTTTCTGAGAAACTGCTTAGTGTTCTGTTAATTCATCTCACAGAGTTACATCGGTATTTCGTGGATCTCTTTGCTAGCCTTATTTCTTTGGAATCTGAGAACAGATAATTCGGATCCCATTGAAGACTATAGGGCCAAAGGAAATATCCTCCAATAACAAAGAGAAAGAAGCTTTCTGAGAAACTTCTTTGTGTTCTGTGAAATCATCTCACAGAGTTACAGCTTTTCCCACAAGAAGCATTTCGCTAAGACAGTTCTTGTGGAATTGGCAAAGTGATATTTGTGAGCCCATAGAGGGCTATGGTGAAAAAGGAAATATCCTCAGATGAAATCTGGAAGGAAGCTTTCTGAGAAACTGCTGAGTGTTCTGTTAATTCCTCTCACAGAGTTATATCTGTATGTCGTGGATCTCTTTGCTAGCCTTATTTCTGTGGAATCTGAGAACAGATATTTCGGATCCTATTGAAGACTATAGGGCCAAAGGAAATATCCTCCGATAACAAAGAGAAAGAAGCTTTCTGAGAAACTTCTTTGTGTTCTGTGAAATCATCTCACAGAGGTACAGCTTTCCCCTCAAGAAGCCTTTCGCTAAGACAGTTCTTGTGGAATTGGCAAAGTGATAGTTTGGAAGCCCATAGAGGGCTATGGTGAAAAAGGAAATATCCTCATATGAAATCTGGAAAGAATCTTTCTGAGAAACTGCTGAGTGTTCTGTTAATTCATCTCAGAGAGTTACATCTGTATTTCGTGGATCTCTTTGCTAGCCTTATTTCTGTGGAATCTGAGAACAGATATTTCGGATCCCATTGAAGACTATAGGGCCAAAGGAAATATCCTCCGATAACAAAGAGAAAGAAGCTTTCTGAGAAACTTCTTAGTGTTCTGTGAAATCATCTCACAGAGTTACAGCTTTCCCCTCAAGAAGCCTTTCGCTAAGACAGTTCTTGTGGAATTGGCAAAGTGATATTTGGAAGCCCATCGAGGGCTATGGTGAAAAAGGAAATATCCTCAGATGAAATCTGGAAAGAAGCTTTCTGAGAAACTGCTTAGTGTTCTGTTAATTCATCTCACAGAGTTACATCTGTATTTCGTGGATCTCTTTGCTAGCCTTATTTCTGTGGAATCTGAGAACAGATATTTCGGATCCCATTGAAGACTATAGGGCCAAAGGAAATATCTTCTGATAACAAAGAGAAAGAAGCTTTCTGAGAAACTTCTTTGTGTTCTGTGAAATCATCTCACAGAGTTACAGCTTTCCCCTCAAGAAGCCTTTCGCTAAGACAGTTCTTGTGGAATTGGCAAAGTGATATTTGGAAGCCCATAGAGGGCTATGGTGAAAAAGGAAATATCCTCAGATGAAATCTGGAAAGAAGCTTTCTGAGAAACTGCTTAGTGTTCTGTTAATTCATCTCACAGAGTTACATCTGTATGTCGTGGATCTCTTTGCTAGCCTTATTTCTGTGGAATCTGAGAACAGATATTTCGGATCCTATTGAAGACTATAGGGCCAAAGGAAATAACATCCGATAACAAAGAGAAAGAAGCTTTCTGAGAAACTTCTTTGTGTTCTGTGAAATCATCTCACAGAGTTACAGCTTTCCCCTCAAGAAGCCTTTCGCTAAGACAGTTCTTGTGGAATTGGCATAGTGATATTTGGAAGCCCATAGAGGGCTATGGTGAAAAAGGAAATATCCTCAGATGAAATCTGGAAAGAAGCTTTCTGAGAAACTGCTTAGTGTTCTGTTAATTCTTCTCAGAGAGTTACATCTGTATTTCGTGGATCTCTTTGCTAGCCTTATTTCTGTGGAATCTGAGAACAGATATTTCGGATCCCATTGAAGACTATAGGGCCAAAGGAAATATCCTCCGATAACAAAGAGAAAGAAGCTTTCTGAGAAACTTCTTAGTGTTCTGTGAAATCATCTCACAGAGTTACAGCTTTCCCCTCAAGAAGCCTTTCGCTAAGACAGTTCTTGTGGAATTGGCAAAGTGATATTTGGAAGCCCATCGAGGGCTATGGTGAAAAAGGAAATATCCTCAGATGAAATCTGGAAAGAAGCTTTCTGAGAAACTGCTTAGTGTTCTGTTAATTCATCTCACAGAGTTACATCTGTATTTCGTGGATCTCTTTGCTAGCCTTATTTCTGTGGAATCTGAGAACAGATATTTCGGATCCCATTGAAGACTATAGGGCCAAAGGAAATATCTTCTGATAACAAAGAGAAAGAAACTTTCTGAGAAACTTCTTTGTGTTCTGTGAAATCATCTCACAGAGTTACAGCTTTCCCCTCAAGAAGCCTTTCGCTAAGACAGTTCTTGTGGAATTGGCAAAGTGATATTTGGAAGCCCATAGAGGGCTATGGTGAAAAAGGAAATATCCTCAGATGAAATCTGGAAAGAAGCTTTCTGAGAAACTGCTTAGTGTTCTGTTAATTCATCTCACAGAGTTACATCTGTATGTCGTGGATCTCTTTGCTAGCCTTATTTCTGTGGAATCTGAGAACAGATATTTCGGATCCTATTGAAGACTATAGGGCCAAAGGAAATAACATCCGATAACAAAGAGAAAGAAGCTTTCTGAGAAACTTCTTTGTGTTCTGTGAAATCATCTCACAGAGTTACAGCTTTCCCCTCAAGAAGCCTTTCGCTAAGACAGTTCTTGTGGAATTGGCATAGTGATATTTGGAAGCCCATAGAGGGCTATGGTGAAAAAGGAAATATCCTCAGATGAAATCTGGAAAGAAGCTTTCTGAGAAACTGCTTAGTGTTCTGTTAATTCTTCTCAGAGAGTTACATCTGTATTTCGTGGATCTCTTTGCTAGCCTTATTTCTGTGGAATCTGAGAACAGATATTTCCGATCCCTTTGAAGACTATAGGGCCAAAGGAAATATCCTCCGATAACAAAGAGAAAGAAGCTTTCTGAGAAACTTCTTTGTGTTCTGTGAAATCATCTCACAGAGTTACAGCTTTCCCCTCAAG
Organism: Macaca mulatta; assembly: GCF_049350105.2. Lineage (NCBI taxonomy): Eukaryota > Metazoa > Chordata > Mammalia > Primates > Cercopithecidae > Macaca > Macaca mulatta. The sequence goes on from NC_133420.1 coordinate 28,416,374, forward strand.
AAGCCTTTCGCTAAGACCGTTCTTGTGGAATTGGCATAGTGATATTTGGAAGCCCCTAGAGGGCTATGGTGAAAAAGGAAATATCCTCAGATGAAATCTGGAAAGAAGCTTTCTGAGAAACTGCTTAGTGTTCTGTTAATTCATCTCACAGAGTTACATCTGTATTTCGTGGATCTCTTTGCTAGCCTTATTTCTGTGGAATCTGAGAACAGATATTTCGGATCCCTTTGAAGACTATAGGGCCAAAGGAAATATCCTCCGATATCAAAGAGAAAGAAGCTTTCTGAGAAACTTGTTTGTGTTCTGTGAAATCATCCCACAGAGTTACAGCTTTCCCCTCAAGAAGCCTTTCGCTAAGACAGTTCTTGTGGAATTGGCAAAGTGATATTTGGAAGCCCATAGAGGGCTATGGTGAAAAAGGAAATATCTTCAGATGAAATCTGGAAAGAAGTTTTCTGAGAAACTGCTTAGTGTTCTGTTAATTCATCTCACTGAGTTACATCTGTATTTCGTGCATCTCTTTGCTAGCCTTATTTCTGTGGAATCTGAGAACAGATATTTCGGATCCCATTGAAGACTATAGGGCCTAAGGAAATATGCTCCGATAACAAAGAGAAAGAAGCTTTCTGAGAAACTTCTTTGTGTTCTGTGAAATCATCTCACAGAGTTACAGCTTTCCCCTCAAGAAGCCTTTCGCTAAGACAGTTCTTGTGGAATTGGCAAACTGATATTTGGAAGCCCATAGAGGGCTATGGTGAAAAAGGAAATATCCTCAGATGAAATCTGGAAGGAAGCTTTCTGAGAAACTGCTGAGTGTTCTGTTAATTCCTCTCACAGAGTTATATCTCTATGTCGTGGATCTCTTTGCTAGCCTTATTTCTGTGGAATCTGAGAACAGATATTTCGGATCCTATTGAAGACTATAGGGCCAAAGGAAATATCCTCCGATAACAAAGAGAAAGAAGCTTTCTGAGAAACTTCTTTGTGTTCTGTGAAATCATCTCACAGAGGTACAGCTTTCCCCTCAAGAAGCCTTTCGCTAAGACAGTTCTTGTGGAATTGGCAAAGTGATAGTTTGGAAGCCCATAGAGGGCTATGGTGAAAAAGGAAATATCCTCATATGAAATCTGGAAAGAATCTTTCTGAGAAACTGCTGAGTGTTCTGTTAATTCATCTCAGAGAGTTACATCTGTATTTCGTGGATCTCTTTGCTAGCCTTATTTCTGTGGAATCTGAGAACAGATATTTCGGATCCCATTGAAGACTATAGGGCCAAAGGAAATATCCTCCGATAACAAAGAGAAAGAAGCTTTCTGAGAAACTTCTTAGTGTTCTGTGAAATCATCTCACAGAGTTACAGCTTTCCCCTCAAGAAGCCTTTCGCTAAGACAGTTCTTGTGGAATTGGCAAAGTGATATTTGGAAGCCCATCGAGGGCTATGGTGAAAAAGGAAATATCCTCAGATGAAATCTGGAAAGAAGCTTTCTGAGAAACTGCTTAGTGTTCTGTTAATTCATCTCACAGAGTTACATCTGTATTTCGTGGATCTCTTTGCTAGCCTTATTTCTGTGGAATCTGAGAACAGATATTTCGGATCCCATTGAAGACTATAGGGCCAAAGGAAATATCTTCTGATAACAAAGAGAAAGAAGCTTTCTGAGAAACTTCTTTGTGTTCTGTGAAATCATCTCACAGAGTTACAGCTTTCCCCTCAAGAAGCCTTTCGCTAAGACAGTTCTTGTGGAATTGGCAAAGTGATATTTGGAATCCCATAGAGGGCTATGGAGAAAAAGGAAATATCCTCAGATGAAATCTGGAAAGAAGCTTTCTGAGAAACTGCTTAGTGTTCTGTTAATTCATCTCACAGAGTTACATCTGTATTTCGTGGATCTCTTTGCTAGCCTTATTTCTGTGGAATCTGAGAACAGATATTTCGGATCCCATTGAAGACTATAGGGCCAAAGGAAATATCCTCCGATAACAAAGAGAAAGAAGCTTTCTGAGGAACTTCTTTGTGTTCTGTGAAATCATCTCACAGAGTTAGAGCTTTCCCCTCAAGAAGCCTTTCGCTAAGACAGTTCTTGTGGAATTGGCAAAGTGATATTTGGAAGCCCATAGAGGGCTATGGTGAAAAAGGAAATATCCTCAGATGAAATCTGGAAAGAAGCTTTCTGAGAAACTGCTTAGTGTTCTGTTAATTCATCTCACAGAGTTACATCTGTATTTCGTGGATCTCTTTGCTAGCCTTATTTCTGTGGAATCTGAGAACAGATATTTCCGATCCCTTTGAAGACTATAGGGCCAAAGGAAATATCCTCCGATAACAAAGAGAAAGAAGCTTTCTGAGAAACTTCTTTGTGTTCTGTGAAATCATCTCACAGAGTTACAGCTTTCCCCTCAAGAAGCCTTTCGCTAAGACCGTTCTTGTGGAATTGGCATAGTGATATTTGGAAGCCCCTAGAGGGCTATGGTGAAAAAGGAAATATCCTCAGATGAAATCTGGAAAGAAGCTTTCTGAGAAACTGCTTAGTGTTCTGTTAATTCATCTCACAGAGTTACATCTGTATTTCGTGGATCTCTTTGCTAGCCTTATTTCTGTGGAATCTGAGAACAGATATTTCGGATGCCTTTGAAGACTATAGGGCCAAAGGAAATATCCTCCGATATCAAAGAGAAAGAAGCTTTCTGAGAAACTTGTTTGTGTTCTGTGAAATCATCCCACAGAGTTACAGCTTTCCCCTCAAGAAGCCTTTCGCTAAGACAGTTCTTGTGGAATTGGCAAAGTGATATTTGGAAGCCCATAGAGGGCTATGGTGAAAAAGGAAATATCCTCAGATGAAATCTGGAAAGAAGCTTTCTGAGAAACTGCTTAGTGTTCTGTTAATTCATCTCACAGAGTTACATCTGTATGTCGTGGATCTCTTTGCTAGCCTTATTTCTGTGGAATCTGAGAACAGATATTTCGGATCCTATTGAAGACTATAGGGCCAAAGGAAATAACATCCGATAACAAAGAGAAAGAAGCTTTCTGAGAAACTTCTTTGTGTTCTGTGAAATCATCTCACAGAGTTACAGCTTTCCCCTCAAGAAGCCTTTCGCTAAGACAGTTCTTGTGGAATTGGCATAGTGATATTTGGAAGCCCATAGAGGGCTATGGTGAAAAAGGAAATATCCTCAGATGAAATCTGGAAAGAAGCTTTCTGAGAAACTGCTTAGTGTTCTGTTAATTCTTCTCAGAGAGTTACATCTGTATTTCGTGGATCTCTTTGCTAGCCTTATTTCTGTGGAATCTGAGAACAGATATTTCCGATCCCTTTGAAGACTATAGGGCCAAAGGAAATATCCTCCGATAACAAAGAGAAAGAAGCTTTCTGAGAAACTTCTTTGTGTTCTGTGAAATCATCTCACAGAGTTACAGCTTTCCCCTCAAGAAGCCTTTCGCTAAGACCGTTCTTGTGGAATTGGCATAGTGATATTTGGAAGCCCCTAGAGGGCTATGGTGAAAAAGGAAATATCCTCAGATGAAATCTGGAAAGAAGCTTTCTGAGAAACTGCTTAGTGTTCTGTTAATTCATCTCACAGAGTTACATCTGTATTTCGTGGATCTCTTTGCTAGCCTTATTTCTGTGGAATCTGAGAACAGATATTTCGGATCCCTTTGAAGACTATAGGGCCAAAGGAAATATCCTCCGATATCAAAGAGAAAGAAGCTTTCTGAGAAACTTGTTTGTGTTCTGTGAAATCATCCCACAGAGTTACAGCTTTCCCCTCAAGAAGCCTTTCGCTAAGACAGTTCTTGTGGAATTGGCAAAGTGATATTTGGAAGCCCATAGAGGGCTATGGTGAAAAAGGAAATATCTTCAGATGAAATCTGGAAAGAAGTTTTCTGAGAAACTGCTTAGTGTTCTGTTAATTCATCTCACTGAGTTACATCTGTATTTCGTGCATCTCTTTGCTAGCCTTATTTCTGTGGAATCTGAGAACAGATATTTCGGATCCCATTGAAGACTATAGGGCCTAAGGAAATATGCTCCGATAACAAAGAGAAAGAAGCTTTCTGAGAAACTTCTTTGTGTTCTGTGAAATCATCTCACAGAGTTACAGCTTTCCCCTCAAGAAGCCTTTCGCTAAGACAGTTCTTGTGGAATTGGCAAACTGATATTTGGAAGCCCATAGAGGGCTATGGTGAAAAAGGAAATATCCTCAGATGAAATCTGGAAGGAAGCTTTCTGAGAAACTGCTGAGTGTTCTGTTAATTCCTCTCACAGAGTTATATCTCTATGTCGTGGATCTCTTTGCTAGCCTTATTTCTGTGGAATCTGAGAACAGATATTTCGGATCCTATTGAAGACTATAGGGCCAAAGGAAATATCCTCCGATAACAAAGAGAAAGAAGCTTTCTGAGAAACTTCTTTGTGTTCTGTGAAATCATCTCACAGAGGTACAGCTTTCCCCTCAAGAAGCCTTTCGCTAAGACAGTTCTTGTGGAATTGGCAAAGTGATAGTTTGGAAGCCCATAGAGGGCTATGGTGAAAAAGGAAATATCCTCATATGCAATCTGGAAAGAATCTTTCTGAGAAACTGCTGAGTGTTCTGTTAATTCATCTCAGAGAGTTACATCTGTATTTCGTGGATCTCTTTGCTAGCCTTATTTCTGTGGAATCTGAGAACAGATATTTCGGATCCCATTGAAGACTATAGGGCCAAAGGAAATATCCTCCGATAACAAAGAGAAAGAAGCTTTCTGAGAAACTTCTTAGTGTTCTCTGAAATCATCTCACAGAGTTACAGCTTTCCCCTCAAGAAGCCTTTCGCTAAGACAGTTCTTGTGGAATTGGCAAAGTGATATTTGGAAGCCCATCGAGGGCTATGGTGAAAAAGGAAATATCCTCAGATGAAATCTGGAAAGAAGCTTTCTGAGAAACTGCTTAGTGTTCTGTTAATTCATCTCACAGAGTTACATCTGTATTTCGTGGATCTCTTTGCTAGCCTTATTTCTGTGGAATCTGAGAACAGATATTTCGGATCCCATTGAAGACTATAGGGCCAAAGGAAATATCTTCTGATAACAAAGAGAAAGAAGCTTTCTGAGAAACTTCTTTGTGTTCTGTGAAATCATCTCACAGAGTTACAGCTTTCCCCTCAAGAAGCCTTTCGCTAAGACAGTTCTTGTGGAATTGGCAAAGTGATATTTGGAATCCCATAGAGGGCTATGGAGAAAAAGGAAATATCCTCAGATGAAATCTGGAAAGAAGCTTTCTGAGAAACTGCTTAGTGTTCTGTTAATTCATCTCACAGAGTTACATCTGTATTTCGTGGATCTCTTTGCTAGCCTTATTTCTGTGGAATCTGAGAACAGATATTTCGGATCCCATTGAAGACTATAGGGCCAAAGGAAATATCCTCCGATAACAAAGAGAAAGAAGCTTTCTGAGGAACTTCTTTGTGTTCTGTGAAATCATCTCACAGAGTTAGAGCTTTCCCCTCAAGAAGCCTTTCGCTAAGACAGTTCTTGTGGAATTGGCAAAGTGATATTTGGAAGCCCATAGAGGGCTATGGTGAAAAAGGAAATATCCTCAGATGAAATCTGGAAAGAAGCTTTCTGAGAAACTGCTTAGTGTTCTGTTAATTCATCTCACAGAGTTACATCTGTATTTCGTGGATCTCTTTGCTAGCCTTATTTCTGTGGAATCTGAGAACAGATATTTCCGATCCCTTTGAAGACTATAGGGCCAAAGGAAATATCCTCCGATAACAAAGAGAAAGAAGCTTTCTGAGAAACTTCTTTGTGTTCTGTGAAATCATCTCACAGAGTTACAGCTTTCCCCTCAAGAAGCCTTTCGCTAAGACCGTTCTTGTGGAATTGGCATAGTGATATTTGGAAGCCCCTAGAGGGCTATGGTGAAAAAGGAAATATCCTCAGATGAAATCTGGAAAGAAGCTTTCTGAGAAACTGCTTAGTGTTCTGTTAATTCATCTCACAGAGTTACATCTGTATTTCGTGGATCTCTTTGCTAGCCTTATTTCTGTGGAATCTGAGAACAGATATTTCGGATGCCTTTGAAGACTATAGGGCCAAAGGAAATATCCTCCGATATCAAAGAGAAAGAAGCTTTCTGAGAAACTTGTTTGTGTTCTGTGAAATCATCCCACAGAGTTACAGCTTTCCCCTCAAGAAGCCTTTCGCTAAGACAGTTCTTGTGGAATTGGCAAAGTGATATTTGGAAGCCCATAGAGGGCTATGGTGAAAAAGGAAATATCCTCAGATGAAATCTGGAAAGAAGTTTTCTGAGAAACTGCTTAGTGTTCTGTTAATTCATCTCACAGATTTACATCTGTATTTCGTGCATCTCTTTGCTAGCCTTATTTCTGTGGAATCTGAGAACAGATATTTCGGATCCCTTTGAAGACTATAGGGCCAAAGGAAATATCCTCCGATAACAAAGAGAAAGAAGCTTTCTGAGAAACTTCTTTGTGTTCTGTGAAATCATCTCACAGATTTACAGCTTTCCCCTCAAGAAGCCTTTCGCTAAGACAGTTCTTGTGGAATTGGCAAAGTGATATTTGGAAGCCCATAGAGGGCTATGGTGAAAAAGGAAATATCCTCAGATGAAATCTCGAAAGAAGCTTTCTGAGAAACTGCTTAGTGTTCTGTTAATTCATCTCACAGAGTTACATCGGTATTTCGTGGATCTCTTTGCTAGCCTTATTTCTTTGGAATCTGAGAACAGATATTTCGGATCCCTTTGAAGACTATAGGGCCAAAGGAAATATCCTCCGATAACAAAGAGAAAGAAGCTTTCTGAGAAACTTCTTTGTGTTCTGTGAAATCATCTCACAGAGTTACAGCTTTTCCCTCAAGAAGACTTTCGCTAAGACAGTTCTTGTGGAATTGGCAAAGTGATATTTGGAAGCCCATAGAGGGCTATGGTGAAAAAGGAAATATCCTCAGATGAAATCTGGAAGGAAGCTTTCTGAGAAACTGCTGAGTGTTCTGTTAATTCCTCTCACAGAGTTACATCTGTATGTCGTGGATCTCTTTGCTAGCCTTATTTCTGTGGAATCTGAGAACAGATATTTCGGATCCTATTGAAGACTATAGGGCCAAAGGAAATATCCTCCGATAACAAAGAGAAAGAAGCTTTCTGAGAAACTTCTTTGTGTTCTGTGAAATCATCTCACAGAGTTACAGCTTTCCCCTCAAGAAGCCTTTCGCTAAGACAGTTCTTGTGGAATTGGCAAAGTGATAGTTTGGAAGCCCATAGAGGGCTATGGTGAAAAAGGAAATATCCTCAGATGAAATCTGGAAAGAAGCTTTCTGAGAAACTGCTGAGTGTTCTGTTAATTCGTCTCAGAGAGTTACATCTGTATTTCGTGGATCTCTTTGCTAGCCTTATTTCTGTGGAATCTGAGAACAGATATTTCGGATCCCTTTGAAGACTATAGGGCCAAAGGAAATATCCTCCGATAACAAAGAGAAAGAAGCTTTCTGAGAAACTTCTTTGTGTTCTGTGAAATCATCTCACAGAGTTACAGCTTTCCCCTCAAGAAGCCTTTCGCTAAGACAGTTCTTGTGGAATTGGCAAAGTGATATTTGGAAGCCCATAGAGGGCTATGGTGAAAAAGGAAATATCCTCAGATGAAATCTGGAAAGAAGCTTTCTGAGAAACTGCTTTGTGTTCTGTTAATTCATCTCACAGAGTTACATCTGTATTTCGTGGATCTCTTTGCTAGCCTTATTTCTGTGGAATCTGAGAACAGATATTTCGGATCCCATTGAAGACTATAGGGCCAAAGGAAATATCCTCCGATAACAAAGAGAAAGAAGCTTTCTGAGAAACTTCTATGTGTTCTGTGAAATCATCTCACAGAGTTACAGCTTTCCCCTCAAGAAGCCTTTCGCTAAGAAGTTCTTGTGGAATTGGCAAAGTGATATTTGGAAGCCCATAGAGGGCTATGGTGAAAAAGGAAATATCCTCAGATGAAATCTGGAAAGAAGCTTCCTGAGAAACTGCTTAGTGTTCTGTTAATTCATCTCACAGAGTTACATCTGTATTTCGTGGATCTCTTTGCTAGCCTTATTTCTGTGGAATGTGAGAACAGATATTTCCGATCCCTTTGAAGACTATAGGGCCAAAGGAAATATCCTCCGATAACAAAGAGAAAGAAGCTTTCTGAGAAACTTCTTTGTGTTCTGTGAAATCATCTCACAGAGTTACAGCTTTCCCCTCAAGAAGCCTTTCGCTAAGACCGTTCTTGTGGAATTGGCATAGTGATATTTGGAAGCCCTTAGAGGGCTATGGTGAAAAAGGAAATATCCTCAGATGAAATCTGGAAAGAAGCTTTCTGAGAAACTGCTTAGTGTTCTGTTAATTCATCTCACAGAGTTACATCTGTATTTCGTGGATCTCTTTGCTAGCCTTATTTCGGTGGAATCTGAGAACAGATATTTCGGATGCCATTGAAGACTATAGGGCCAAAGGAAATATCCTCCGATAACAAAGAGAAAGAAGCTTTCTGAAAAACTTCTTTGTGTTCTGTGAAATCATCTCACAGAGTTACAGCTTTCCCCTCAAGAAGCCTTTCACTAAGACAGTTCTTGTGGAATTGGAAAAGTGATATTTGGAAGCCCATAGAGGGCTATGGTGAAAAAGGAAATATCCTCACATGAAATCTGGAAAGAAGCTTTCTGAGAAACTGCTTAGTGTTCTGTTAATTCATCTCACAGAGTTACATCTGTATTTCGTGGATCTCTTTGCTAGCCTTATTTCTTTGGAATCGGAGAACAGATATTTCGGATTCCTATGAAGAATATAGGGGCAAAGGAAATATCCTCCGATAAAAAGAGAAAGAAGCTTTCTGAGAAACTTCTTTGTTTTCTGTGAAATCATCTCACAGAGTTACAGCTTTCCCCTCAAGAAGCCTTTCGCTAAGACAGTTCTTGTGGAATTGGCAAAGTGATATTTGGAAGCCCATAGAGGGCTATAGTGAAAAAGGAAATATCCTCAGATGAAATCTGGAAAGAAGATTTCTGAGAAACTTCTGAGTGTTCTGTTAATTCATCTCACTGAGTTACATCTGTATTTCGTGGATCTCTTTGCTAGCCTTATTTCTGTGGAATCTGAGAACAGGTATTTCGGATCCCATTGAAGACTATAGGGCCAAAGGAAATATCCTCCGATAACAAAGAGAAAGAAGCTTTCTGAGAAACTTCTTTGTGTTCTGTGAAATCATCTCACAGAGTTACAGCTTTCCCCTCAAGAAGCCTTTCGCTGAGACAGTTCTCGTGGAATTGGCAAAGTGATATTTGGAAGCCCATAGAGGGCTATGGTGAAAAAGGAAATATCCTCAGATGAAATCTGGAAAGAAGCTTTCTGAGAAACTGCTTAGTGTTCTGTTAATTCATCTCACAGAGTTACATCTGTATTTCGTGGATCTCTTTGCTAGACTTATTTCTGTGGAATCTGAGAACAGATATTTCGGATCCCATTGAAGACTATAGGGCCAAAGAAAATATCCTCCGATAACAAAGAGAAGGAAGCTTTCTGAGAAACTTCTTTGTATTCTCTGAAATCATCTCACAGAGTTACAGCTTTCCCCTCAAGAAGCCTTTCGCTAAGACAGTTCTTGTGGAATTGGCAAAGTGATATTTGGAAGCCCATAGAGAGCTACGGTGAAAAAGGAAATATCCTCAGATGAAATCTGGAAAGAAGCTTTCTGAGAAACTGCTTAGTGTTCTGTTAATTCATCTCACAGAGTTACATCTGTATTTCGTGGATCTCTTTGCTAGCCTTATTTCTTTGGAATCTGAGAACAGATATTTCGGATCCCATTGAAGACTATAGGGCCAAAGGAAATATCCTCCGATAACAAAGAGAAAGAAGCTTTCTGAGAAACTGCTTTGTGTTCTGTGAAATCATCTCACAGAGTTACAGCTTTCCCTTCAAGAAGCCTTTCGCTAAGACAGTTCTTGTGGAATTGGCAAAGTGATATTTGGAAGCCCATAGAGGGCTATGGTGAAAAAGGTAATATCCTCAGATGAAATCTGGAAAGAAGCTTTCTGAGAAACTGCTTAGTGTTCTGTTAATTCATCTCACAGAGTTACATCTGTATTTCGTGGATCTCTTTGCTAGCCTTATTTCTGTGGAATCTGAGAACAGATATTTCGGATCCCATTGAAGACTATAGGGCCAAAGGAAATATCCTCCGATAACAAAGAGAAAGAAGCTTTCTCAGAAACTTCTTTGTGCTCTGTGAAATCATCTCACAGAGTTACAGCTTTCCCCTCAAGAAGCCTTTCGCTAAGACAGTTCTTGTGGAATTGGCAAAGTGATATTTGGAAGCCCATAGAGGGCTATGGTGAAAAAGGAAATATCCTCAGATGAAATCTGGAAAGAAGCTTTCTGAGAAACTGCTGAGTGTTCTGTTAATTCATCTCACAGAGTTACATCTGTATTTCGTGCATCTCTTTGCTAGCCTTATTTCTGTGGAATCTGAGAAGAGATATTTCGGATCCCATTGAAGACTATAGGGCCAAAGGAAATATCCTCCGATAACAAAGAGAAAGAAGCTTTCTGAGAAACTTCTTTGTGTTCTGTGAAATCATCACACAGAGTTACAGCTTTCCCCTCAAGAAGCCTTTCGCTAAGACAGTTCTTGTGGAATTGGCAAAGTGATATTTGGAAGCCCATAGAGGGCTATGGTGAAAAAGGAAGTATCCTCAGATGAAATCTGGAAAGAAGCTTTCTGAGAAACTGCTGAGTGTTCTGTTAATTCATCTCACAGAGTTACATCTGTATTTCGTGGATCTCTTTGCTAGCCTTATTTCTGTGGAATCTGAGAACAGATATTTCGGATGCCATTGAAGACTATAGGGCCAAAGGAAATATCCTCCGATAACAAAGAGAAAGAAGCTTTCTGAGAAACTTCCTTGTGTTCTGTGAAATCATCTCACAGAGTTACAGCTTTCCCCTCAAGAAGCCTTTCGCTAAGACAGTTCTTGTGGAATTGGCAAAGTGATATTTGGAAGCCCATAGAGGGCTATGGTGAAAAAGGAAATATCCTCAGATGAAATCTGGAAGGAAGCTTTCTGAGAAACTGCTGAGTGTTCTGTTAATTCCTCTCACAGAGTTACATCTGTATGTCGTGGATCTCTTTGCTAGCCTTATTTCTGTGGAATCTGAGAACAGATATTTCGGATTCCTATGAAGACTATAGGGGCAAAGGAAATATCCTCCGATAACAATGAGAAAGAAGCTTTCTGAGAAACTTCTTAGTGTTTTGTGAAATCATCTCACAGAGTTACAGCTTTCCCCTCAAGAAGCCTTTCGCTAAGACAGTTCTTGTGGAATTGGGAAAGTGATATTTGGAAGCCCATAGAGGGCTATGGTGAAAAAGGAAATATCCTCAGATGAAATCTGGAAAGAAGCTTTCTGAGAAACTGCTTAGTGTTCTGTTAATTCATCTCACAGAGTTACATCTGTATTTCGTGGATCTCTTTGCTAGCCTTATTTCTGTGGAATCTGAGAACAGATATTTCGGATCCCATTGAAGACTATAGGGCCAAAGGAAATATCCTCCGATAACAAAGAGAAAGAAGCTTTCTGAGAAACTTCTTTGGGCTCTGTGAAATCATCTCACAGAGTTACAGCTTTTCCTTCAAGAAGCCTTTCGCTAAGACAGTTCTTGTGGAATTGGCAAAGTGATATTTGGAAGCCCATAGAGGGCTATGGTGAAAAAGGAAATATCCTCAGATGAAATCTGGAAAGAAGCTTTCTGAGAAACTGCTTAGTGTTCTGTTAATTCATCTCACAGAGTTACATCTGTATTTCGTGCATCTCTTTGCTAGCCTTATTTCTGTGGAATCTGAGAACAGATATTTCGGATCCCTTTGAAGACTATAGGGCCAAAGGAAATATCCTCCGATAACAAAGAGAAAGAAGCTTTCTGAGAAACTTCTTTGTGTTCTGTGAAATCATCTCACAGAGTTACAGCTTTCCCCTCAAGAAGCATTTCGCTAAGACAGTTCTTGTGGAATTGGCAAAGTGATATTTGGAAGCCCATAGAGGGCTATGGTGAAAAAGGAAATATCCTCAGATGAAATCTCGAAAGAAGCTTTCTGAGAAACTACTTAGTGTTCTGTTAATTCATCTCACAGAGTTACATCGGTATTTCGTGGATCTCTTTGCTAGCCTTATTTCTTTGGAATCTGAGAACAGATATTTCGGATCCCATTGAAGACTATAGGGCCAAAGGAAATATCCTCCGATAACAAAGAGAAAGAAGCTTTCTGAGAAACTTCTTTGTGTTCTGTGAAATCATCTCACAGAGTTACAGCTTTTCCCTCAAGAAGCCTTTCGCTAAGACAGTTCTTGTGGAATTGGCAAAGTGATATTTGGAAGCCCATAGAGGGCTATGTTGAAAAAGGAAATATCCTCAGATGAAATCTGGAAGGAAGCTTTCTGAGAAACTGCTGAGTGTTCTGTTAATTCCTCTCACTGAGTTACATCTGTATGTCGTGGATCTCTTTGCTAGCCTTATTTCTGTGGAATCTGAGAACAGATATTTCGGATCCTATTGAAGACTATAGGGCCAAAGGAAATATCCTCCGATAACAAAGAGAAAGAAGCTTTCTGAGAAACTTCTTTGTGTTCTGTGAAATCATCTCACAGAGTTACAGCTTTCCCCTCAAGAAGCCTTTCGCTAAGACAGTTCTTGTGGAATTGGCAAAGTGATAGTTTGGAAGCCCATAGAGGGCTTTGGTGAAAAAGGAAATATCCTCAGATGAAATCTGGAAAGAAGCTTTCTGAGAAACTGCTGAGTGTTCTGTTAATTCGTCTCAGAGAGTTACATCTGTATTTCGTGGATCTCTTTGCTAGCCTTATTTCTGTGGAATCTGAGAACAGATATTTCGGATCCCTTTGGAGACTATAGGGCCAAAGGAAATATCCTCCGATAACAAAGAGAAAGAAGCTTTCTGAGAAACTTCTTTGTGTTCTGTGAAATCATCTCACAGAGTTACAGCTTTCCCCTCAAGAAGCCTTTCGCTAAGACAGTTCTTGTGGAATTGGCAAAGTGATATTTGGAAGCCCATAGAGGGCTATGGTGAAAAAGGAAATATCCTCAGATGAAATCTGGAAAGAAGCTTTCTGAGAAACTGCTTAGTGTTCTGTTAATTCATCTCACAGAGTTACATCTGTATTTCGTGGATCTCTTTGCTAGCCTTATTTCTGTGGAATCTGAGAACAGATATTTCGGATCCCATTGAAGACTATAGGGCCAAAGGAAATATCCTCCGATAACAAAGAGAAAGAAGCTTTCTGAGAAACTTCTATGTGTTCTGTGAAGTCATCTCACAGAGTTACAGCTTTCCCCTCAAGAAGCCTTTCGCTAAGAAGTTCTTGTGGAATTGGCAAAGTGATATTTGGAAGCCCATAGAGGGCTATGGTGAGAAAGGAAATATCCTCAGATGAAATCTGGAAAGAAGCTTTCTGAGAAACTGCTTAGTGTTCTGTTAATTCATCTCACAGTGTTACATCTGTATTTCGTGGATCTCTTTGCTAGCCTTATTTCTGTGGAATCTGAGAACAGATATTTCCGATCCCTTTGAAGACTATAGGGCCAAAGGAAATATCCTCCGATAACAAAGAGAAAGAAGCTTTCTGAGAAACTTCTTTGTGTTCTGTAAAATCATCTCACAGAGTTACAGCTTTCCCCTCAAGAAGCCTTTCGCTAAGACAGTTCTTGTGGAATTGGCAAAGTGATATTTGGAAGCCCATAGAGGGCTATGGTGAAAAAGGAAATATCCTCAGATGAAATCTGGAAAGAAGCTTTCTGAGAAAATGCTTAGTGTTCTGTTAATTCATCTCACAGAGTTACATCTGTATTTCGTGGATCTCTTTGCTAGCCTTATTTCTGTGGAATCTGAGAACAGATATTTCGGATCCCATTGAAGACTATAGGGCCAAAGGAAATATCCTCCGATAACAAAGAGAAAGAAGCTTTCTGAGAAACTTCTTTGTGTTCTGTGAAATCATCTCACAGAGTTACAGCTTTCCCCTCAAGAAGCCTTTCGCTAAGACAGTTCTTGTGGAATTGGAAAAGTGATATTTGGAAGCCCATAGAGGGCTATGGTGAAAAAGGAAATATCCTCACATGAAATCTGGAAAGAAGCTTTCTGAGAAACTGCTTAGTGTTCTGTTAATTCATCTCACGGAGTTACATCTGTATTTCGTGGATCTCTTTGCTAGCCTTATTTCTTTGGAATCGGAGAACAGATATTTCTGATTCCTATGAAGAATATAGGGGCAAAGGAAATATCCTCCGATAACAAAGAGAAAGAAGCTTTCTGAGAAACTTCTTTGTGTTCTGTGAAATCATCTCACAGAGTTACAGCTTTCCCCTCAAGAAGCCTTTCGCTAAGACAGTTCTTGTGGAATTGGCAAAGTGATATTTGGAAGCCCATAGAGAGCTATAGTGAAAAAGGAAATATCCTCAGATGAAATCTGGAAAGAAGCTTTCTGAGAAACTTCTGAGTGTTCTGTTAATTCATCTCACTGAGTTACATCTGTATTTCGTGGATCTCTTTGCTAGCCTTATTTCTGTGGAATCTGAGAACAGGTATTTCGGATCCCATTGAAGACTATAGGGCCAAAGGAAATATCCTCCGATAACAAAGAGAAAGAAGCTTTCTGAGAAACTTCTTTGTGTTCTGTGAAATCATCTCACAGACTTACAGCTTTCCCCTCAAGAAGCCTTTCGCTGAGACAGTTCTCGTGGAATTGGCAAAGTGATATTTGGAAGCCCATAGAGGGCTATGGTGAAAAAGGAAATATCCTCAGATGAAATCTGGAAAGAAGCTTTCTGAGAAACTGCTTAGTGTTCTGTTAATTCATCTCACAGAGTTACATCTGTATTTCGTGGATCTCTTTGCTAGCCTTATTTCTGTGGAATCTGAGAACAGATATTTCGGATCCCTTTGAAGACTATAGGGCCAAAGAAAATATCCTCCGATAACAAAGAGAAGGAAGCTTTCTGAGAAACTTCTTTGTATTCTGTGAAATCATCTCACAGAGTTACAGCTTTCCCCTCAAGAAGCCTTTCGCTAAGACAGTTCTTGTGGAATTGGCAAAGTGATATTTGGAAGCCCATAGAGAGCTACGGTGAAAAAGGAAATATCCTCAGATGAAATCTGGAAAGAAGCTTTCTGAGAAACTGCTTAGTGTTCTGTTAATTCATCTCACAGAGTTACATCTGTATTTCGTGGATCTCTTTGCTAGCCTTATTTCTTTGGAATCTGAGAACAGATATTTCGGATCCCATTGAAGACTATAGGGCCAAAGGAAATATCCTCCGATAACAAAGAGAAAGAAGCTTTCTGAGAAACTGCTTTGTGTTCTGTGAAATCATCTCACAGAGTTACAGCTTTCCCTTCAAGAAGCCTTTCGCTAAGACAGTTCTTGTGGAATTGGCAAAGTGATATTTGGAAGCCCATAGAGGGCTATGGTGAAAAAGGTAATATCCTCAGATGAAATCTGGAAAGAAGCTTTCTGAGAAACTGCTTAGTGTTCTGTTAATTCATCTCACAGAGTTACATCTGTATTTCGTGGATCTCTTTGCTAGCCTTATTTCTGTGGAATCTGAGAACAGATATTTCGGATCCCATTGAAGACTATAGGGCCAAAGGAAATATCCTCCGATAACAAAGAGAAAGAAGCTTTCTCAGAAACTTCTTTGTGCTCTGTGAAATCATCTCACATAGTTACAGCTTTCCCCTCAAGAAGCCTTTCGCTAAGACAGTTCTTGTGGAATTGGCAAAGTGATATTTGGAAGCCCATAGATGGCTATGGTGAAAAAGGAAATATCCTCAGATGAAATCTGGAAAGAAGCTTTCTGAGAAACTGCTTAGTGTTCTGTTAATTCATCTCACAGAGTTACATCTGTATTTCGTGGATCTCTTTGCTAGCCTTATTTCTGTGGAATCTGAGAACAGATATTTCGGATCCCATTGAAGACTATAGGGCCAAAGGAAATATCCTCCGATAACAAAGAGAAAGAAGCTTTCTGAGAAACTTCTTTGTGTTCTGTGAAATCATCTCACAGAGTTACAGCTTTTCCCTCAAGAAGCCTTTCGCTAAGACAGTTCTTGTGGAATTGGCAAAGTGATATTTGGAAGCCCATAGAGGGCTACGGTGAAAAAGGAAATATCCTCAGATGAAATCTGGAAGGAAGCTTTCTGAGAAACTGCTGAGTGTTCTGTTAATTCCTCTCACAGAGTTACATCTGTATGTCGTGGATCTCTTTGCTAGCCTTATTTCTGTGGAATCTGAGAACAGATATTTCGGATCCTATTGAAGACTATAGGGCCAAAGGAAATATCCTCCGATAACAAAGAGAAAGAAGCTTTCTGAGAAACTTCTTTGTGTTCTGTGAAATCATCTCACAGAGTTACAGCTTTCCCCTCAAGAAGCCTTTCGCTAAGACAGTTCTTGTGGAATTGGCAAAGTGATAGTTTGGAAGCCCATAGTGGGCTATGGTGAAAAAGGAAATATCCTCAGATGAAATCTGGAAAGAAGCTTTCTGAGAAACTGCTGAGTGTTCTGTTAATTCATCTCAGAGAGTTACATCTGTATTTCGTGGATCTCTTTGCTAGCCTTATTTCTTTGGAATCAGAGAACAGATATTTCGGATCCCATTGAAGACTATAGGGCCAAAGGAAATAACCTCCGATAACAAAGAGAAAGAAGCTTTCTGAGAAACTTCTTTGTGTTCTGTGAAATCATCTCACAAAGTTACAACTTTCCCCTCTAGAAGTCTTTCGCTAAGACAGTTCTTGTGGAATTGGCAAAGTGATATTTGGAAGCCCATAGAGGGCTATGGTGAAAAAGGAAATATCCTCAGATGAAATCTCGAAAGAAGCTTTCTGAGAAACTGCTGAGTGTTCTGTTAATTCATCTCACAGAGTTACATCTGTATTTCGTGGATCTCTTTGCTAGCCTTATTTCTGTGGAATCTGAGAACAGATATTTCGGATCCCATTGAAGACTATAGGGCCTAAGGAAATATCCTCCGATAACAAAGAGAAAGAAGCTTTCTGAGAAACTTCTTTGTGTTCTGTGAAATCATCTCACAGAGTTACAGCTTTCCCCTCAAGAAGCCTTTCGCTAAGAAGTTCTTGTGGAATTGGCAAAGTGATATTTGGAAGCCCATAGAGGGCTATGGTGAAAAAGGAAATATCCTCAGATGAAATCTGGAAAGAAGCTTTCTGAGAAACTGCTTAGTGTTCTGTTAATTCATCTCACAGAGTTACATCTGTATTTCGTGGATCTCTTTGCTAGCCTTATTTCTGTGGAATCTGAGAACAGATATTTCCGATCCCTTTGAAGACTATAGGGCCAAAGGAAATATCCTCCGATAACAAAGAGAAAGAAGCTTTCTGAGAAACTTCTTTGTGTCTGTGAAATCATCTCACAGAGTTATAGCTTTCCCCTCAAGAAGCCTTTCGCTAAGACCGTTCTTGTGGAATTGGCATAGTGATATTTGGAAGCCCTTAGAGGGCTATGGTGAAAAAGGAAATATCCTCAGATGAAATCTGGAAAGAAGCTTTCTGAGAAACTGCTTAGTGTTCTGTTAATTCATCTCACAGAGTTACATCTGTATTTCGTGGATCTCTTTGCTAGCCTTATTTCTGTGGAATCTGAGAACAGATATTTCGGATTCCTATGAAGACTATAGGGGCAAAGGAAATATCCTCCGATAACAAAGAGAAAGAAGCTTTCTGAGAAACTTCTTTGTGTTCTGTGAAATCATCTCACAGAGTTACAGCTTTCCCCTCAAGAAGCCTTTCGCTAAGACAGTTCTTGTGGAATTGGCAAAGTGATATTTGGAAGCCCATAGAGGGCTATGGTGAAAAAGGAAATATCCTCACATGAAATCTGGAAAGAAGCTTTCTGAGAAACTGCTTAGTGTTCTGTTAATTCATCTCACGGAGTTACATCTGTATTTCGTGGATCTCTTTGCTAGCCTTATTTCTTTGGAATCGGTGAACAGATATTTCGGATTCCTATGAAGAATATAGGGGCAAAGGAAATATCCTCCGATAACAAAGAGAAAGAAGCTTTCTGAGAAACTTCTTTGTGTTCTGTGAAATCATCTCACAGAGTTACAGCTTTCCCCTCAAGAAGCCTTTCGCTAAGACAGTTCTTGTGGAATTGGCAAAGTGATATTTGGAAGTTCATAGAGTGCTAGGGTGAAAAAGGAAATATCCTCAGATGAAATCTAGAAGGAAGCTTTCTGAGAAACTGCTTAGTGTTCTGTTAATTCATCTCACAGAATTACATCTGTATTTCGTGGATCTCTTTGCTAGCTTTATTTCTGTGGAATCTGAGAACAGATATTTCGGATCCCATTGAACACTACAGGGCCAAAGGAAATATCCTCCGATAACAAAGTGAAAGAAGCTTTCTGAGAAACTTCTTTGTGTTCTGTGAAATCATCTCACAGAGTTACAGCTTTCCCCTCAAGAAGCCTTTCGCTATGACAGTTC
This sequence comes from Macaca mulatta, assembly GCF_049350105.2. Lineage (NCBI taxonomy): Eukaryota > Metazoa > Chordata > Mammalia > Primates > Cercopithecidae > Macaca > Macaca mulatta. The sequence continues at coordinate 28,434,918 of NC_133420.1, forward strand.
TTGTGGAATTGGCAAAGTGATATTTGGAAGCCCATAGAGGGCTATGGTGAAAAAGGAAATATCCTCAGATAAAATCTGGAAAGAAGCTTTCTGAGAAACTGCTGAGTGTTCTGTTAATTCATCTCACAGAGTTACATCTGTATTTCGTGGATCTCTTTGCTAGCCTTATTTCTGTGGAATCTGAGAACAGATATTTCGGATCCCATTGAAGACTATAGGGCCAAAGAAAATATCCTCCGATAACAAAGAGAAAGAAGCTTTCTGAGAAACTTCTTTGTGTTCTGTGAAATCATCTCACAGAGTTACAGCTTTCCCCTCAAGAAGCCTTTCGCAAAGACAGTTCTTGTGGAATTGGCAAAGTGATATTTGGAAGCCCTTAGAGGGCTATGGTGAAAAAGGAAATATCCTCAGATGAAATCTGGAAAGAAGCTTTCTGAGAAACTGCTTAGTGTTCTGTGAAATCATCTCACAGAGTTACAGCTTTCCCCTCAAGAAGCCTTTCGCTAAGACAGTTCTTGTGGAATTGGCAAAGTGATATTTGGAAGCCCGTAGAGGGCTATGGTGAAAAAGGAAATATCCTCACTTGAAATCTGGAAAGAAGCTTTCTGAGAAACTGCTGAGTGTTCTGTTAATTCATCTCACAGAGTTACATCTGTATTTCGTGGATCTCTTTGCTAGCCTTATTTCTGTGGAATCTGAGAACAGATATTTCGGATCCCTTTGAAGACTATAGGGCCAAAGAAAATATCCTCCGATAACAAAGAGAAGGAAGCTTTCTGAGAAACTTCTTTGTATTCTGTGAAATCATCTCACAGAGTTACAGCTTTCCCCTCAAGAAGCCTTTCGCTAAGACAGTTCTTGTGGAATTGGCAAAGTGATATTTGGAAGCCCATAGAGAGCTATGGTGAAAAAGGAAATATCCTCAGATGATATCTGGAAAGAAGCTTTCTGAGAAACTGCTTAGTGTTCTGTTAATTCATCTCACAGAGTTACATCTGTATTTCGTGGATCTCTTTGCTAGCCTTATTTCTTTGGAATCTGAGAACAGATATTTCGGATCCCATTGAAGACTATAGGGCCAAAGGAAATATCCTCCGATAACAAAGAGAAAGAAGCTTTCTGAGAAACTGCTTTGTGTTCTTTGAAATCATCTCACAGAGTTACAGCTTTCCCCTCAAGAAGCCTTTCGCTAAGACAGTTCTTGTGGAATTGGCAAAGTGATATTTGGAAGCCCTTAGAGGGCTAGGGTGAAAAAGGAAATATCCTCAGATGAAATCTGGAAAGAAGCTTTCTGAGAAACTGCTTAGTGTTCTGTGAAATCATCTCACAGAGTTACAGCTTTCCCCTCAAGAAGCCTTTCGCTAAGACAGTTCTTGTGGAATTGGCAAAGTGATATTTGGAAGCCCATAGAGGGCTATGGTGAAAAAGGAAATATCCTCACTTGAAATCTGGAAAGAAGCTTTCTGAGAAACTGCTGAGTGTTCTGTTAATTCATCTCACAGAGTTACATCTGTATTTCGTGGATCTCTTTGCTAGCCTTATTTCTGTGGAATCTGAGAACAGATATTTCGGATCCCATTGAAGACTATAGGGCCAAAGGAAACATCCTCCGATAACAAAGAGAAAGAAGCTTTCTGAGAAACTGCTTTGTGTTCTTTGAAATCATCTCACAGAGTTACAGCTTTCCCCTCAAGAAGCCTTTCGCTAAGACAGTTCTTGTGGAATTTGCAAAGTGATATTTGGAGGCCCATAGAGGGCTATGGTGAAAAAGGTAATATCCTCAGATGAAATCTGGAAAGAAGCTTTCTGAGAAACTGCTTAGTGTTCTGTTAATTCATCTCACAGAGTTACATCTGTATTTCGTGGATCTCTTTGCTAGCCTTATTTCTGTGGAATCTGAGAACAGATATTTCGGATCCCGTTGAAGACTATAGGGCCAAAGGAAATATCCTCCGATAACAAAGAGAAAGAAGCTTTCTGAGAAACTTCTTTGTGCTCTGTGAAATCATCTCACAGAGTTACAGCTTTCCCCTCAAGAAGCCTTTCGCTAAGACAGTTCTTGTGGAATTGGCTAAGTGATATTTGGAAGCCCATAGAGGGCTATGGTGAAAAAGGAAATATCCTCACTTGAAATCTGGAAAGAAGCTTTCTGAGAAACTGCTGAGTGTTCTGTTAATTCATCTCACAGAGTTACATCTGTATTTCGTGGATCTCTTTGCTAGCCTTATTTCTGTGGAATCTGAGAACAGATTTTTCTGATCCCATTGAAGACTATAGGGCCAAAGGAAATATCCTCCGATAACAAAGAGAAAGAAGCTTTCTGAGAAACTTCTTTGTGTTCTGTGAAATCATCTCACAGAGTTACAGCTTTCCCCTCAAGAAGCCTTTCGCTAAGACAGTTCTTGTGGAATTGGCAAAGTGATATTTGGAAGCCCATAGAGGGCTATGTTGAAAAAGGAAATATCCTCACATGAAATCTGGAAAGAAGCTTTCTGAGACACTGCTTAGTGTTCTGTTAATTCATCTCACAGAGTTACATCTGTATTTCGTGGATCTCTTTGCTAGCCTTATTTCTGTGGAATCTGAGAACAGATATTTCGGATCCCTTTGAAGACTATAGGGCCAAAGGAAATATCCTCCGATATCAAAGAGAAAGAAGCTTTCTGAGAAACTTGTTTGTGTTCTGTGAAATCATCCCACAGAGTTACAGCTTTCCCCTCAAGAAGCCTTTCGCTAAGACAGTTCTTGTGGAATTGGCAAAGTGATATTTGGAAGCCCATAGAGGGCTATGGTGAAAAAGGACATACCCTCAGATGAAATCTGGAAGGAAGCTTTCTGAGAAACTGCTGAGTGTTCTGTTAATTCCTCTCACAGAGTTACATCCGTATGTCGTGGATCTCTTTGCTAGCCTTATTTCTGTGGAATCTGAGAACAGATATTTCGGATTCCTATGAAGAATATAGGGGCAAAGGAAATATCCTCCGATAACAAAGAGAAGGAAGCTTTCTGAGAAACTTCTTTGTATTCTGTGAAATCATCTCACAGAGTTACAGCTTTCCCCTCAAGAAGCCTTTCGCTAAGACAGTTCTTGTGGAATTGGCAAAGTGATATTTGGAAGCCCATAGATGGCTATGGTGAAAAAGGAAATATCCTCAGATGAAATCTGGAAAGAAGCTTTCTGAGAAACTGCTTAGTGTTCTGTTAATTCATCTCACACAGTTACATCTGTATTTCGTGGATCTCTTTGCTAGACTTATTTCTGTGGAATCTGAGAACAGATATTTCGGATCCCTTTGAAGACTATAGGGCCAAAGGAAATATCCTCCGATAACAAAGAGAAAGAAGCTTTCTGAGAAACTTCTTTGTGTTCTGTGAAATCATCTCACAGAGTTACAGCTTTCCCCTAAATAAGCCTTTCGCTAAGACAGGTCTTGTGGAATTGGCAAAGTGATATTTGGAAGCCCATAAAGGGCTACGGTGAAAAAGGAAATATCCTCAGATGAAATCTGGAAAGAAGCTTTCTTAGAAACTGCTTAGTGTTCTGTTAATTCATCTCACAGAGTTACATCTGTATTTCGTGGATCTCTTTGCTAGCCTTATTTCTGTGGAATCTGAGAATAGATATTTCGGATCCCTTTGAAGACTATAGGGCCAAAGGAAATAATCTCCGATAACAAAGAGAAAGAAGCTTTCTGAGAAACTTCTTTGTGTTCTGTGAAATCATCTCACAGAGTTACAGCATTCCCCTCAAGAAGCCTTTCGCTAAGACAGTTCTTGTGGAATTGGCAAAGTGATATTTGGAAGCCCATAGAGGGCTATGGTGAAAAAGGAAATATCCTCAGATGAAACCTTTAAAGAAGCTTTCTGAGATACTGCTGAGTGTTCTGTTAATTCATCTCACAGAGTTAAATCTGTATTTCGTGGATCTCTTTGCTAGACTTATTTCTGTGGAATCCGAGAACAGATATTTCGGATCCTATTGAAGACTATAGGGCCAAAGGAAATATCCTCCGATAACAAAGAGAAAGAAGCTTTCTGAGAAACTTCTTTGTGTTCTGTGAAATCATCCCACAGAGTTACAGCTTTCCCCTCAAGACGACTTTCGCTAAGACAGTTCTTGTGGAAATGGCAAAGCGATATTTGGAAGCCCATAGATGGCTATGGTGAAAAAGGAAATATCCTCAGATGAAATCTGGAAAGAAGCTTTCTGAGAAACTGCTTAGTGTTCTGTGAATTCAACTCACAGAGTTACATCTGTATTTCGTGTATCTCTTTGCTAGCCTTATTTCTGTGGAATCTGAGAACAGATATTTCGGATCCCATTGAAGACTATGGGGCCAAAGGAAATATCCTCCGATAACAAAGAGAAAGAAGCTTTCTGAGAAACTTCTTTGTGTTCTGTGAAATCATCTCACAGAGTTACAGCTTTCCCCTCAAGAAGCCTTTCGCTAAGACAGTTCTTGTGGAATTGGCAAAGTGATATTTGTGAGCCCATAGAGGGCTATGGTGAAAAAGGAAATATCCTCAGATGAAATCTATTAGGAAGCTTTCTGAGAAACTGCTGAGTGTTCTGTTAATTCATCTCACAGAGTTACATCTGTATTTTGTGGATCTCTTTGCTAGCTTTATTTCTGTGGAATCTGAGAACAGATATTTCGGATCCCATTGAACACTACAGGGCCAAAGGAAATATCCTCCGATAACAAAGTGAAAGAAGCTTTCTGAGAAACTTGTTTGTGTTCTGTGAAATCATCTCACAGAGTTACAGCTTTCCCCTCAAGAAGCCTTTCGCTAAGACAGTTCTTGTGGAATTGGCAAAGTGATATTTGGAAGCCCATAGAGGGCTATGGTGAAAAAGGAAATATCCTCGGATGAAATCTGGAAAGAAGCTTTCTGAGAAACTGCTGAGTGTTTTGTTAATTCATCTCACAGAGTTACATCTGTATTTCGTGGATCTTTTTGCTAGCCTTATTTCTGTGGAATCTGAGAACAGATATTTCGGATCCCATTGAAGACTATAGGGCCACAGGAAATATCCTCCGATAACAAAGAGAAAGAAGCTTTCTGAGAAACTTCTTTGTGTTCTGTGAAATCATCTCACAGAGTTACAGCTTTCCCCTCAAGAAGCCTTTCGCAAAGACAGTTCTTGTGGAATTGGCAAAGTGATATTTGGAAGCCCTTAGAGGGCTATGGTGAAAAAGGAAATAACCTCAGATGAAATCTGGAAAGAAGCTTTCTGAGAAACTGCTTAGTGTTCTGTGAAATCATCTCACAGAGTTACAGCTTTCCCCTCAAGAAGCCTCTCGCTAAGACAGTTCTTGTGGAATTGGCAAAGTGATATTTGGAAGCCCATAGAGGGCTATGGTGAAAAAGGAAATATCCTCAGATGAAATCTGGAAAGAAGCTTTCTGAGAAACTGCTGAGTGTTCTGTTAATTCATCTCACAGAGTTACATCTGTATTTCGTGGATCTCTTTGCTAGCCTTATTTCTGTGGAATCTGAGAACAGATTTTTCGGATCCCATTGAAGACTATAGGGCCAAAGGAAATACCCTCCGATAACAAAGAGAAAGAAGCTTTCTGAGAAACTTCTTTGTGTTCTGTGAAATCATCTCACAGAGTTACAGCTTTCCCCTCAAGAAGCCTTTCGCTAAGACAGTTCTCGTGGAATTGGCAAAGTGATATTTGGAAGCCCATAGAGGGCTATGGTGAAAAAGGAAATATCCTCATATGAAATCTGGAAAGAAGCTTTCTGAGAAACTGCTTAGTGTTCTGTTAATTCATCTCACAGAGTTACATCTGTATGTCCTGGATCTCTTTGCTAGCTTTATTTCTGTGGAATCTGAGAACAGATATTTCGGATCCCATTGAACACTACAGGGCCAGAGGAAATATCCTCCGATAACAAAGAGAAAGAAGCTTTCTGAGAAACTTCTTTGTGTTCTGTGAAATCATCTCACAGAGTTACAGCTTTCCCCTCAAGAAGCCTTTCGCTAAGACAGTTCTTGTGGAATTGGCAAAGTGATATTTGGAAGCCCATAGAGGGCTATGGTGAAAAAGGAAATATCCTCAGATGAAATCTGGAAAGAAGCTTTCTGAGAAACTGCTTAGTGTTCTGTTAATTCATCTCACAGAGTTACATCTGTATTTCGTGCATCTCTTTGCTAGCCTTATTTCTGTGGAATCTGAGAAGAGATATTTCGGATCCCTTTGAAGACTATAGGGCCAAAGGAAATATCCTCCGATAACAAAGAGAAAGAAGCTTTCTGAGAAACTTCTTTGTGTTCTGTGAAATCATCTCACAGAGTTACAGCTTTCCCCTCAAGAAGCCTTTCGCTAAGACAGTTCTTGTGGAATTGGCAAAGTGATATTTGGAAGCCCATAGAGGGCTATGGTGAAAAAGGAAATATCCTCAGATGAAATCTCGAAAGAAGCTTTCTGAGAAACTGCTTAGTGTTCTGTTAATTCATCTCACAGAGTTACTTCTGTATTTCGTGGATCTCTTTGCTAGCCTTATTTCTTTGGAATCTGAGAACAGATATTTCGGATCCCATTGAAGACTACAGGGCCAAAGGAAATATCCTCCGATAACAAAGAGAAAGAAGCTTTCTGAGAAACTTCTTTGTGTTCTGTGAAATCATCTCACAGAGTTACAGCTTTTCCCTCAAGAAGCCTTTCGCTAAGACAGTTCTTGTGGAATTGGCAAAGTGATATTTGGAAGCCCATAGAGGGCTATGGTGAAAAAGGAAATATCCTCAGATGAAATCTGGAAGGAAGCTTTCTGAGAAACTGCTGAGTGTTCTGTTAATTCCTCTCACAGAGTTACATCTGTATGTCGTGGATCTCTTTGCTAGCCTTATTTCTGTGGAATCTGAGAACAGATATTTCGGATCCTATTGAAGACTATAGGGCCAAAGGAAATATCCTCCGATAACAAAGAGAAAGAAGCTTTCTGAGAAACTTCTTTGTGTTCTGTGAAATCATCTCACAGAGTTACAGCTTTCCCCTCAAGAAGCCTTTCGCTAAGACAGTTCTTGTGGAATTGGCAAAGTGATAGTTTGGAAGCCCATAGAGGGCTATGGTGAAAAAGGAAATATCCTCAGATGAAATCTGGAAAGAAGCTTTCTGAGAAACTGCACAGTGTTCTGTTAATTCATCTCAGAGAGTTACATCTGTATTTCGTGGATCTCTTTGCTAGCCTTATTTCTGTGGAATCTGAGAACAGATATTTCGGATCCCATTGAAGACTATAGGGCCAAAGGAAATATCCTCCGATAACAAAGAGAAAGAAGCTTTCTGAGAAACTTCTTTGTGTTCTGTGAAATCATCTCACAGAGTTACAGCTTTCCCCTCAAGAAGTCTTTCGCTAAGACAGTTCTTGTGGAATTGGCAAAGTGATATTTGGAAGCCCAAAGAGGGCTATGGTGAAAAAGGAAATATCCTCAGATGAAATCTGGAAAGAAGCTTTCTGAGAAACTGCTTAGTGTTCTGTTAATTCATCTCACAGAGTTACATCTGTATTTCGTGGATCTCTTTGCTAGCCTTATTTCTGTGGAATCTGAGGACAGATATTTCGGATCCCATTGAAGACTATATGGCCAAAGGAAATATCCTCCGATAACAAAGAGAAAGAAGCTTTCTGAGAAACTTCTTTGTGTTCTGTGAAATCATCTCACAGAGTTACAGCTTTCCCCTCAAGAAGCCTTTCGCTAAGAAGTTCTTGTGGAATTGGCAAAGTGATATTTGGAAGCCCATAGAGGGCTATGGTGAAAAAGGAAATATCCTCAGATGAAATCTGGAAAGAAGCTTTCTGAGAAACTGCTTAGTGTTCTGTTAATTCATCTCACAGAGTTACATCTGTATTTCGTGGATCTCTTTGCTAGCCTTATTTCTGTGGAATCTGAGAACAGATATTTCCGATCCCTTTGAAGACTATAGGGCCAAAGGAAATATCCTCCGATAACAAAGAGAAAGAAGCTTTCTGAGAAACTTCTTTGTGTTCTGTGAAATCATCTCACAGAGTTATAGCTTTCCCCTCAAGAAGCCTTTCGCTAAGACCGTTCTTGTGGAATTGGCATAGTGATATTTGGAAGCCCTTAGAGGGCTATGGTGAAAAAGGAAATATCCTCAGATGAAATCTGGAAAGAAGCTTTCTGAGAAACTGCTTAGTGTTCTGTTAATTCATCTCACAGAGTTACATCTGTATTTCGTGGGTCTCTTTGCTAGCCTTATTTCTTTGTAATCGGTGAAGAGATATTTCGGATTCCTATGAAGAATATAGGGGCAAAGGAAATATCCTCCGATAACAAAGAGAAAGAAGCTTTCTGAGAAACTTCTTTGTGTTCTGTGAAATCATCTCACAGAGTTACAGCTTTCCCCTCAAGAAGCCTTTCGCTAAGACAGTTCTTGTGGAATTGGCAAAGTGATATTTGGAAGTTCATAGAGTGCTAGGGTGAAAAAGGAAATATCCTCAGATGAAATCTAGAAGGAAGCTTTCTGAGAAACTGCTGAGTGTTCTGTTAATTCATCTCACAGAGTTACATCTGTATTTTGTGGATCTCTTTGCTAGCTTTATTTCTGTGGAATCTGAGAACAGATATTTCGGATCCCATTGAACACTACAGGGCCAAAGGAAATATCCTCCGATAACAAAGTGAAAGAAGCTTTCTGAGAAACTTCTTTGTGTTCTGTGAAATCATCTCACAGAGTTACAGCTTTCCCCTCAAGAAGCCTTTCGCTAAGACAGTTCTTGTGGAATTGGCAAAGTGATATTTGGAAGCCCATAGAGGGCTATGGTGAAAAAGGAAATATCCTCAGATAAAATCTGGAAAGCAGCTTTCTGAGAAACTGCTGAGTGTTCTGTTAATTCATCTCACAGAGTTACATCTGTATTTCGTGGATCTCTTTGCTAGCCTTATTTCTGTGGAATCTGAGAACAGATATTTCGGATCCCTTTGAAGACTATAGGGCCAAAGGAAATATCCTCCGATATCAAAGAGAAAGAAGCTTTCTGAGAAACTTGTTTGTGTTCTGTGAAATCATCCCACAGAGTTACAGCTTTCCCCTCAAGAAGCCTTTCGCTAACACAGTTCTTGTGGAATTGGCAAAGTGATATTTGGAAGCCCATAGAGGGCTATGGTGAAAAAGGAAATATCCTCAGATGAAATCTGGAAGGAAGCTTTCTGAGAAACTGCTGAGTGTTCTGTTAATTCCTCTCACAGAGTTACATCTGTATGTCGTGGATCTCTTTGCTAGCCTTATTTCTGTGGAATTTGAGAACAGATATTTCGGATTCCTATGAAGAATATAGGGGCAAAGGAATAATCCTCCGATAACAAAGAGAAGGAAGCTTTCTGAGAAACTTCTTTGTATTCTGTGAAATCATCTCACAGAGTTACAGCTTTCCCCTCAAGAAGCCTTTCACTAAGACAGTTCTTGTGGAATTGGCAAATTGATATTTGGAAGCCCATAGATGGCTATGGTGAAAAAGGAAATATCCTCAGATGAAATCTGGAAAGAAGCTTTCTGTGAAACTGCTTAGTGTTCTGTTAATTCATCTCACACAGTTACATCTGTATTTCGTGGATCTCTTTGCTAGACTTCTTTCTGTGGAATCTGAGAACAGATATTTCGGATCCCTTTGAAGACTATAGGGCCAAAGGAAATATCCTCCGATAACAAAGAGAAAGAAGCTTTCTGAGAAACTTCTTTGTGTTCTGTGAAATCATCTCACAGAGTTACAGCTTTCCCCTCAAGAAGCCTTTCGCTAAGACAGTTCTTGTGGAATTGGCAAAGTGATATTTGGAAGCCCATAGAGGGCTACGGTGAAAAAGGAAATATCCTCAGATGAAATCTGGAAAGAAGCTTTCTTAGAAACTGCTTAGTGTTCTGTTAATTCATCTCACAGAGTTACATCTGTATTTCGTGGATCTCTTTGCTAGCCTTATTTCTGTGGAATCTGAGAATAGATATTTCGGATCCCTTTGAAGACTATAGGGCCAAAGGAAATAATCTCCGATAACAAAGAGAAAGAAGCTTTCTGAGAAACTTCTTTGTGTTCTGTGAAATCATCTCACAGAGTTACAGCATTCCCCTCAAGAAGCCTTTCGCTAAGACAGTTCTTGTGGAATTGGCAAAGTGATATTTGGAAGCCCATAGAGGGCTACGGTGAAAAAGGAAATATCCTCAGATGAAACCTTTAAAGAAGCTTTCTGAGAAACTGCTAAGTGTTCTGTTAATTCATCTCACAGAGTTAAATCTGTATTTCGTGGATCTCTTTGCTAGACTTATTTCTGTGGAATCCGAGAACAGATATTTCGGATCCTATTGAAGACTATAGGGCCAAAGGAAATATCCTCCGATAACAAAGAGAAAGAAGCTTTCTGAGAAACTTCTTTGTGTTCTGTGAAATCATCCCACAGAGTTACAGCTTTCCCCTCAAGACGCCTTTCGCTAAGACAGTTCTTGTGGAAATGGCAAAGCGATATTTGGAAGCCCATAGAGGGCTATGGTGAAAAAGGAAATATCCTCAGATGAAATCTGGTAAGAAGCTTTCTGAGAAACTGCTTAGTGTTCTGTGAATTCATCTCACAGAGTTACATCTGTATTTCGTGGATCTCTTTGCTAGCCTTATTTCTGTGGAATCTGAGAGCAGATATTTCGGATCCCATTGAAGACTATAGGGCCAAAGGAAATATCCTCCGATAACAAAGAGAAAGAAGCTTTCTGAGAAACTTCTTTGTGTTCTGTGAAATCATCTCACAGAGTTACAGCTTTCCCCTCAAGAAGCCTTTCGCAAAGACAGTTCTTGTGGAATTGCCAAAGTGATATTTGGAAGCCCTTAGAGGGCTATGGTGAAAAAGGAAATATCCTCAGATGAAATCTGGAAAGAAGCTTTCTGAGAAACTGCTTAGTGTTCTGTGAAATCATCTCACAGAGTTACAGCTTTCCCCTCAAGAAGCCTTTCGCTAAGACAGTTCTTGTGGAATTGGCAAAGGGATATTTGGAAGCCCATAGAGGGCTATGGTGAAAAAGGAAATATCCTCACTTGAAATCTGGAAAGAAGCTTTCTGAGAAACTGCTGAGTGTTCTGTTAATTCATCTCACAGAGTTACATCTGTATTTCGTGGATCTCTTTGCTAGCCTTATTTCTGTGGAAACTGAGAACAGATTTTTCGGATCCCATTGAAGACTATAGGGCCAAAGGAAATATCCTCCGATAACAAAGAGAAAGAAGCTTTCTGAGAAACTTCTTTGTGTTCTGTGAAATCATCTCACAGAGTTACAGCTTTCCCCTCAAGAAGCCTTTCGCTAAGACAGTTCTTGTGGAATTGGCAAAGTGATATTTGGAAGCCCATAGAGGGCTATGGTGAAAAAGGAAATATCCTCAGATGAAATCTCGAAAGAAGCTTTCTGAGAAACTGCTTAGTGTTCTGTTAATTCATCTCACAGAGTTACATCTGTATTTCGTGGATCTCTTTGCTAGCCTTATTTCTTTGGAATCTGAGAACAGATATTTCGGATCCCATTGAAGACTATAGGGCCAAAGGAAATATCCTCCGATAACAAAGAGAAAGAAGCTTTCTGAGAAACTTCTTTGTGTTCTGTGAAATCATCTCACAGAGTTACAGCTTTTCCCTCTAGAAGCCTTTCGCTAAGACAGTTCTTGTGGAATTGGCAAAGTGATATTTGGAAGCCCATAGAGGGCTATGGTGAAAAAGGAAATATCCTCAGATGAAATTTGGAAGGAAGCTTTCTGAGAAACTGCTTAGTGTTCTGTTAATTCATCTCACAGAGTTACATCTGTATTTCGTGGATCTCTTTGCTAGCCTTATTTCTGTGGAATCTGAGAACAGATATTTCGGATCCCATTGAAGACTATAGGGCCAAAGGAAATAATCTCCGATAACAAAGAGAAAGAAGCTTTCTGAGAAACTTCTTTGTGTTCTGTGAAATCATCTCACAGAGTTACAGCATTCCCCTCAAGAAGCCTTTCGCTAAGACAGTTCTTGTGGAATTGGCAAAGTGATATTTGGAAGCCCATAGAGGGCTATGGTGAAAAAGGAAATATCCTCAGATGAAATCTGGAAAGAAGCTTTCTGAGAAACTGCTTAGTGTTCTGTTAATTCATCTCACAGAGTTACATCTGTATTTCGTGGATCTCTTTGCTAGACTTATTTCTGTTTAATCTGAGAACAGATATTTCGGATCCTATTGAAGACTATAGGGCCAAAGGAAATATCCTCCGATAACAAAGAGAAAGAAGCTTTCTGAGAAACTTCTTTGTGTTCTGTGAAATCATCTCACAGAGTTACAGCTTTCCCCTCAAGAAGCCTTTCGCTACGACAGTTCTTGTGGAATTGGCAAAGTGATATTTGGAAGCCCATAGAGGGCTATGGTGAAAAAGGAAATATCCTCAGATGAAATCTGGAAAGCAGCTTTTTGTGAAACTGCTTAGTGTTCTGTTAATTCATCTCACACAGTTACATCTGTATTTCGTGGATCTCTTTGCTAGACTTATTTCTGTGGAATCTGAGAACAGATATTTCGGATCCCTTTGAAGACTATAGGGCCAAAGGAAATATCCTCCGATAACAAAGAGAAAGAAGCTTTCTGAGAAACTTCTTTGTGTTCTGTGAAATCATCTCACAGAGTTACAGCTTTCCCCTCAAGAAGCCTTTCGCTAAGACAGTTCTTGTGGAATTGGCAAAGTGATATTTGGAAGCCCATAGAGGGCTACGGTGAAAAAGGAAATATCCTCAGATGAAATCTGGAAAGAAGCTTTCTTAGAAACTGCTTAGTGTTCTGTTAATTCATCTCACAGAGTTACATCTGTATTTCGTGGATCTCTTTGCTAGCCTTATTTCTGTGGAATCTGAGAATAGATATTTCGGATCCCTTTGAAGACTATAGGGCCAAAGGAAATAATCTCCGATAACAAAGAGAAAGAAGCTTTCTGAGAAACTTCTTTGTGTTCTGGGAAATCATCTCACAGAGTTACAGCATTCCCCTCAAGAAGCCTTTCGCTAAGACAGTTCTTGTGGAATTGGCAAAGTGATATTTGGAAGCCCATAGAGGGCTATGTTGAAAAAGGAAATATCCTCAGATGAAACCTTTAAAGAAGCTTTCTGAGAAACTGCTAAGTGTTCTGTTAATTCATCTCACAGAGTTAAATCTGTATTTCGTGGATCTCTTTGCTAGACTTATTTCTGTGGAATCCGAGAACAGATATTTCGGATCCTATTGAAGACTATAGGGCCAAAGGAAATATCCTCCGATAACAAAGAGAAAGAAGCTTTCTGAGAAACTTCTTTGTGTTCTGTGAAATCATCCCACAGAGTTACAGCTTTCCCCTCAAGACGCCTTTCGCTAAGACAGTTCTTGTGGAAATGGCAAAGCGATATTTGGAAGCCCATAGAGGGCTATGGTGAAAAAGGAAATATCCTCAGATGAAATCTGGAAAGAAGCTTTCTGAGAAACTGCTTAGTGTTCTGTGAATTCATCTCACAGAGTTACATCTGTATTTCGTGGATCTCTTTGCTAGCCTTATTTCTGTGGAATCTGAGAGCAGATATTTCGGATCCCATTGAAGACTATAGGGCCAAAGGAAATATCCTCCGATAACAAAGAGAAAGAAGCTTTCTGAGAAACTTCTTTGTGTTCTGTGAAATCATCTCACAGAGTTACAGCTTTCCCCTCAAGAAGCCTTTCGCTAAGACAGTTCTTGTGGAATTGGCAAAGTGATATTTGGAAGTACATAGAGTGCTAGGGTGAAAAAGGAAATATCCTCAGATGAAATCTAGAAGGAAGCTTTCTGAGAAACTGCTGAGTGTTCTGTTAATTCATCTCACAGAGTTACATCTGTATTTCGTGGATCTTTTTGCTAGCCTTATTTCTGTGGAATCTGAGAACAGATATTTCGGATCCCTTTGAAGACTATAGGGCCAAAGGAAATATCCTCCGATAACAAAGAGAAAGAAGCTTTCTGAGAAACTTCTTTGTGTTCTGTGAAATCATCTCACAGAGTTACAGCTTTCCCCTCAAGAAGCCTTTCGCAAAGACAGTTCTTGTGGAATTGCCAAAGTGATATTTGGAAGCCCTTAGAGGGCTATGGTGAAAAAGGAAATATCCTCAGATGAAATCTGGAAAGAAGCTTTCTGAGAAACTGCTTAGTGTTCTGTGAAATCATCTCACAGAGTTACAGCTTTCCCCTCAAGAAGCCTTTCGCTAAGACAGTTCTTGTGGAATTGGCAAAGGGATATTTGGAAGTCCATAGAGGGCTATGGTGAAAAAGGAAATATCCTCACTTGAAATCTGGAAAGAAGCTTTCTGAGAAACTGCTGAGTGTTCTGTTAATTCATCTCACGGAGTTACATCTGTATTTCGTGGATCTCTTTGCTAGCCTTATTTCTGTGGAATCTGAGAACAGATTTTTCGGATCCCATTGAAGACTATAGGACCAAAGGAAATATACTCCGATAACAAAGAGAAAGAAGCTTTCTGAGAAACTTCTTTGTGTTCTGTGAAATCATCTCACAGAGTTACAGCTTTCCCCTCAAGAAGCCTTTCGCTAAGACAGTTCTTGTGGAATTGGCAAAGTGATATTTGGAAGCCCATAGAGGGCTATGGTGAAAAAGGAAATATCCTCAGATGAAATCTGGAAAGAAGTTTTCTGAGAAACTGCTTAGTGTTCTGTTAATTCATCTCACAGAGTTACATCTGTATTTCGTGCATCTCTTTGCTAGCCTTATTTCTGTGGAATCTGAGAACAGATATTTCGGATCCCATTGAAGACTGTAGGGCCAAAGGAAATATCCTCCGATAACAAAGAGAAAGAAGCTTTCTGAGAAACTTCTTTGTGTTCTGTGAAATCATCTCACAGAGTTACAGCTTTCCCCTCAAGAAGCCTTTCGCTAAGACAGTTCTTGTGGAATTGGCAAAGTGATATTTGGAAGCCCATAGAGGGCTATGGTGAAAAAGGAATTATCCTCAGATGAAATCTCGAAAGAAGCTTTCTGAGAAACTGCTTAGTGTTCTGTTAATTCATCTCACAGAGTTACATCTGTATTTCGTGGATCTCTTTGCTAGCCTTATTTCTTCGGAATCTGAGAACAGATATTTCGGATCCCATTGAAGACTATAGGGCCAAAGGAAATATCCTCCGATAACAAAGAGAAAGAAGCTTTCTGAGAAACTTCTTTGTGTTCTGTGAAATCATCTCACAGAGTTACAGCTTTTCCCTCTAGAAGCCTTTCGTTAAGACAGTTCTTGTGGAATTGGCAAAGTGATATTTGGAAGCCCATAGAGGGCTATGGTGAAAAAGGAAATATCCTCAGATGAAATCTGGAAAGAAGCTTTCTGAGAAACTGCTGAGTGTTCTGTTAATTCATCTCACAGAGTTACATCTGTATTTCGTGCATCTCTTTGCTAGCCTTATTTCTGTGGAATCTGAGAAGAGATATTTCGGATCCCATTGAAGACTATAGGGCCAAAGGAAATATCCTCCGATAACAAAGAGAAAGAAGCTTTCTGAGAAACTTCTTTGTGTTCTGTGAAATCATCTCACAGAGTTACAGCTTTCCCCTCAAGAAGCCTTTCGCTAAGACAGTTCTTGTGGAATTGGCAAAGTGATATTTGGAAGCCCATAGAGGGCTATGGTGAAAAAGGAAATATCCTCAGATGAAATCTCGAAAGAAGCTTTCTGAGAAACTGCTTAGTGTTCTGTTAATTCATCTCACAGAGTTACTTCTGTATTTCGTGGATCTCTTTGCTAGCCTTATTTCTTTGGAATCTGAGAACAGATATTTCGGATCCCATTGAAGACTATAGGGCCAAAGGAAATATCCTCCGATAACAAAGAGAAAGAAGCTTTCTGAGAAACTTCTTTGTGTTCTGTGAAATCATCTCACAGAGTTACAGCTTTTCCCTCAAGAAGCCTTTCGCTAAGACAGTTCTTGTGGAATTGGCAAAGTGATATTTGGAAGCCCATAGAGGGCTATGGTGAAAAAGGAAATATCCTCAGATGAAATCTGGAAGGAAGCTTTCTGAGAAACTGCTGAGTGTTCTGTTAATTCCTCTCACAGAGTTACATCTGTATGTCGTGGATCTCTTTGCTAGTCTTATTTCTGTGGAATCTGAGAACAGATATTTCGGATCCTATTGAAGACTATAGGGCCAAAGGAAATATCCTCCGATAACAAAGAGAAAGAAGCTTTCTGAGAAACTTCTTTGTGTTCTGTGAAATCATCTCACAGAGTTACAGCTTTCCCCTCAAGAAGCCTTTCGCTAAGACAGTTCTTGTGGAATTGGCAAAGTGATAGTTTGGAAGCCCATAGAGGGCTATGGTGAAAAAGGAAATATCCTCAGATGAAATCTGGAAAGAAGCTTTCTGAGAAACTGCACAGTGTTCTGTTAATTCATCTCAGAGAGTTACATCTGTATTTCGTGGATCTCTTTGCTAGCCTTATTTCTGTGGAATCTGAGAACAGATATTTCGGATCCCATTGAAGACTATAGGGCCAAAGGAAATATCCTCCGATAACAAAGAGAAAGAAGCTTTCTGAGAAACTTCTTTGTGTTCTGTGAAATCATCTCACAGAGTTACAGCTTTCCCCTCAAGAAGTCTTTCGCTAAGACAGTTCTTGTGGAATTGGCAAAGTGATATTTGGAAGCCCATAGAGGGCTATGGTGAAAAAGGAAATATCCTGAGATGAAATCTGGAAAGAAGCTTTCTGAGAAACTGCTTAGTGTTCTGTTAATTCATCTCACAGAGTTACATCTGTATTTCGTGGATCTCTTTGCTAGCCTTATTTCTGTGGAATCTGAGGACAGATATTTCGGATCCCATTGAAGACTATATGGCCAAAGGAAATATCCTCCGATAACAAAGAGAAAGAAGCTTTCTGAGAAACTTCTTTGTGTTCTGTGAAATCATCTCACAGAGTTACAGCTTTCCCCTCAAGAAGCCTTTCGCTAAGAAGTTCTTGTGGAATTGGCAAAGTGATATTTGGAAGCCCATAGAGGGCTATGGTGAAAAAGGAAATATCCTCAGATGAAATCTGGAAAGAAGCTTTCTGAGAAACTGCTTAGTGTTCTGTTAATTCATCTCACAGAGTTACATCTGTATTTCGTGGATCTCTTTGCTAGCCTTATTTCTGTGGAATCTGAGAACAGATATTTCCGATCCCTTTGAAGACTATAGGGCCAAAGGAAATATCCTCCGATAACAAAGAGAAAGAAGCTTTCTGAGAAACTTCTTTGTGTTCTGTGAAATCATCTCACAGAGTTATAGCTTTCCCCTCAAGAAGCCTTTCGCTAAGACCGTTCTTGTGGAATTGGCATAGTGATATTTGGAAGCCCTTAGAGGGCTATGGTGAAAAAGGAAATATCCTCAGATGAAATCTGGAAAGAAGCTTTCTGAGAAACTGCTTAGTGTTCTGTTAATTCATCTCACAGAGTTACATCTGTATTTCGTGGGTCTCTTTGCTAGCCTTATTTCTTTGTAATCGGTGAAGAGATATTTCGGATTCCTATGAAGAATATAGGGGCAAAGGAAATATCCTCCGATAACAAAGAGAAAGAAGCTTTCTGAGAAACTTCTTTGTGTTCTGTGAAATCATCTCACAGAGTTACAGCTTTCCCCTCAAGAAGCCTTTCGCTAAGACAGTTCTTGTGGAATTGGCAAAGTGATATTTGGAAGTTCATAGAGTGGTAGGGTGAAAAAGGAAATATCCTCAGATGAAATCTAGAAGGAAGCTTTCTGAGAAACTGCTGAGTGTTCTGTTAATTCATCTCACAGAGTTACATCTGTATTTTGTGGATCTCTTTGCTAGCTTTATTTCTGTGGAATCTGAGAACAGATATTTCGGATCCCATTGAACACTACAGGGCCAAAGGAAATATCCTCCGATAACAAAGTGAAAGAAGCTTTCTGAGAAACTTCTTTGTGTTCTGTGAAATCATCTCACAGAGTTACAGCTTTCCCCTCAAGAAGCCTTTCGCTAAGACAGTTCTTGTGGAATTGGCAAAGTGATATTTGGAAGCCCATAGAGGGCTATGGTGAAAAAGGAAATATCCTCAGATAAAATCTGGAAAGCAGCTTTCTGAGAAACTGCTGAGTGTTCTGTTAATTCATCTCACAGAGTTCCATCTGTATTTCGTGGATCTCTTTGCTAGCCTTATTTCTGTGGAATCTGAGAACAGATATTTCTGATCCCATTGAAGACTATAGGGCCAAAGGAAATATCCTCCGATAACAAAGAGAAAGAAGCTTTCTGAGAAACTTCTTTGTGTTCTGTGAAATCATCTCACAGAGTTACAGCTTTCCCCTCAAAAAGCCTTTCGCAAAGACAGTTCTTGTGGAATTGGCAAAGTGATATATGGAAGCCCTTAGAGGGCTATGGTGAAAAAGGAAATATCCTCAGATGAAATCTGGAAAGAAGCTTTCTGAGAAACTGCTTAGTGTTCTGTGAAATCATCTCACAGAGTTACAGCTTTCGCCTCAAGAAGCCTTTCGCTAAGACAGTTCTTGTGGAATTGGCAAAGTGATATTTGGAAGCCCATAGAGGGCTATGGTGAAAAAGGAAATATCCTCACTTGAAATCTGGAAAGAAGCTTTCTGAGAAACTGCTGAGTGTTCTGTTAATTCATCTCACAGAGTTACATCTGTATTTCGTGGATCTCTTTGCTAGCCTTATTTCTGTGGAATCTGAGAACAGATATTTCGGATCCCTTTGAAGACTATAGGGCCAAAGAAAATATCCTCCGATAACAAAGAGAAGGAAGCTTTCTGAGAAACTTCTTTGTATTCTGTGAAATCATCTCACAGAGTTACAGCTTTCCCCTCAAGAAGCCTTTCGCTAAGACAGTTCTTGTGGAATTTGCAAAGTGATATTTGGAAGCCCATAGAGGGCTATGGTGAAAAAGGTAATATCCTCAGATGAAATCTGGAAAGAAGCTTTCTGAGAAACTGCTTAGTGTTCTGTTAATTCATCTCACAGAGTTACATCTGTATTTCGTGGATCTCTTTGCTAGCCTTATTTCTGTGGAATCTGAGAACAGATATTTCGGATCCCGTTGAAGACTATAGGGCCAAAGGAAATATCCTCCGATAACAAAGAGAAAGAAGCTTTCTGAGAAACTTCTTTGTGCTCTGTGAAATCATCTCACAGAGTTACAGCTTTCCCCTCAAGAAGCCTTTCGCTAAGACAGTTCTTGTGGAATTGGCTAAGTGATATTTGGAAGCCCATAGAGGGCTATGGTGAAAAAGGAAATATCCTCACTTGAAATCTGGAAAGAAGCTTTCTGAGAAACTGCTGAGTGTTCTGTTAATTCATCTCACAGAGTTACATCTGTATTTCGTGGATCTCTTTGCTAGCCTTATTTCTGTGGAATCTGAGAACAGATTTTTCGGATCCCATTGAAGACTGTAGGGCCAAAGGAAATATCCTCCGATAACAAAGAGAAAGAAGCTTTCTGAGAAACTTCTTTGTGTTCTGTGAAATCATCTCACAGAGTTACAGCTTTCCCCTCAAGAAGCCTTTCGCTAAGACAGTTCTTGTGGAATTGGCAAAGTGATATTTGGAAGCCCATAGAGGGCTATGTTGAAAAAGGAAATATCCTCACATGAAATCTGGAAAGAAGCTTTCTGAGAAACTGCTTAGTGTTCTGTTAATTCATCTCACAGAGTTACATCTGTATTTCGTGGATCTCTTTGCTAGCCTTATTTCTGTGGAATCTGAGAACAGATATTTCGGATCCCTTTGAAGGCTATAGGGCCAAAGGAAATATCCTCCGATATCAAAGAGAAAGAAGCTTTCTGAGAAACTTGTTTGTGTTCTGTGAAATCATCCCACAGAGTTACAGCTTTCCCCTCAAGAAGCCTTTCGCTAACACAGTTCTTGTGGAATTGGCAAAGTGATATTTGGAAGCCCATAGAGGGCTATGGTGAAAAAGGAAATATCCTCAGATGAAATCTGGAAGGAAGCTTTCTGAGAAACTGCTGAGTGTTCTGTTAATTCCTCCCACAGAGTTACATCTGTATGTCGTGGATCTCTTTGCTAGCCTTATTTCTGTGGAATTTGAGAACAGATATTTCGGATTCCTATGAAGAATATAGGGGCAAAGGAAATATCCTCCGATAACAAAGAGAAGGAAGCTTTCTGAGAAACTTCTTTGTATTCTGTGAAATCATCTCACAGAGTTACAGCTTTCCCCTCAAGAAGCCTTTCGCTAAGACAGTTCTTGTGGAATTGGCAAAGTGATATTTGGAAGCGCATAGATGGCTATGGTGAAAAAGGAAATATCCTCAGATGAAATCTGGAAAGAAGCTTTCTGTGAAACTGCTTAGTGTTCTGTTAATTCATCTCACACAGTTACATCTGTATTTCGTGGATCTCTTTGCTAGACTTATTTCTGTGGAATCTGAGAACAGATATTTCGGATCCCTTTGAAGACTATAGGGCCAAAGGAAATATCCTCCGATAACAAAGAGAAAGAAGCTTTCTGAGAAACTTCTTTGTGTTCTGTGAAATCATCTCACAGAGTTACAGCTTTCCCCTCAAGAAGCCTTTCGCTAAGACAGTTCTTGTGGAATTGGCAAAGTGATATTTGGAAGCCCATAGAGGGCTACGGTGAAAAAGGAAATATCCTCAGATGAAATCTGGAAAGAAGCTTTCTTAGAAACTGCTTAGTGTTCTGTTAATTCATCTCACAGAGTTACATCTGTATTTCGTGGATCTCTTTGCTAGCCTTATTTCTGTGGAATCTGAGAATAGATATTTCGGATCCCTTTGAAGACTATAGGGCCAAAGGAAATAATCTCCGATAACAAAGAGAAAGAAGCTTTCTGAGAAACTTCTTTGTGTTCTGTGAAATCATCTCACAGAGTTACAGCATTCCCCTCAAGAAGCCTTTCGCTAAGACAGTTCTTGTGGAATTGGCAAAGTGATATTTGGAAGCCCATAGAGGGCTATGGTGAAAAAGGAAATATCCTCAGATGAAACCTTTAAAGAAGCTTTCTGAGAAACTGCTAAGTGTTCTGTTAATTCATCTCACAGAGTTAAATCTGTATTTCGTGGATCTCTTTGCTAGACTTATTTCTGTGGAATCCGAGAACAGATATTTCGGATCCTATTGAAGACTATAGGGCCAAAGGAAATATCCTCCGATAACAAAGAGAAAGAAGCTTTCTGAGAAACTTCTTTGTGTTCTGTGAAATCATCCCACAGAGTTACAGCTTTCCCCTCAAGACGCCTTTCGCTAAGACAGTTCTTGTGGAAATGGCAAAGCGATATTTGGAAGCCCATAGAGGGCTATGGTGAAAAAGGAAATATCCTCAGATGAAATCTGGAAAGAAGCTTTCTGAGAAACTGCTTAGTGTTCTGTGAATTCATCTCACAGAGTTACATCTGTATTTCGTGGATCTCTTTGCTAGCCTTATTTCTGTGGAATCTGAGAGCAGATATTTCGGATCCCATTGAAGACTATAGGGCCAAAGGAAATATCCTCCGATAACAAAGAGAAAGAAGCTTTCTGAGAAACTTCTTTGTGTTCTGTGAAATCATCTCACAGAGTTACAGCTTTCCCCTCAAGAAGCCTTTCGCTAAGACAGTTCTTGTGGAATTGGCAAAGTGATATTTGGAAGTTCATAGAGTGCTAGGGTGAAAAAGGAAATATCCTCAGATGAAATCTAGAAGGAAGCTTTCTGAGAAACTGCTGAGTGTTCTGTTAATTCATCTCACAGAGTTACATCTGTATTTCGTGGATCTTTTTGCTAGACTTATTTCTGTGGAATCTGAGAACAGATATTTCGGATCCCTTTGAAGACTATAGGGCCAAAGGAAATATCCTCCGATAACAAAGAGAAAGAAGCTTTCTGAGAAACTTCTTTGTGTTCTGTGAAATCATCTCACAGAGTTACAGCTTTCCCCTCAAGAAGCCTTTCGCAAAGACAGTTCTTGTGGAATTGCCAAAGTGATATTTGGAAGCCCTTAGAGGGCTATGGTGAAAAAGGAAATATCCTCAGATGAAATCTGGAAAGAAGCTTTCTGAGAAACTGCTTAGTGTTCTGTGAAATCATCTCACAGAGTTACAGCTTTCCCCTCAAGAAGCCTTTCGCTAAGACAGTTCTTGTGGAATTGGCAAAGGGATATTTGGAAGCCCATAGAGGGCTATGGTGAAAAAGGAAATATCCTCACTTGAAATCTGGAAAGAAGCTTTCTGAGAAACTGCTGAGTGTTCTGTTAATTCATCTCACGGAGTTACATCTGTATTTCGTGGATCTCTTTGCTAGCCTTATTTCTGTGGAATCTGAGAACAGATTTTTCGGATCCCATTGAAGACTATAGGGCCAAAGGAAATATCCTCCGATAACAAAGAGAAAGAAGCTTTCTGAGAAACTTCTTTGTGTTCTGTGAAATCATCTCACAGAGTTACAGCTTTCCCCTCAAGAAGCCTTTCGCTAAGACAGTTCTTGTGGAATTGGCAAAGTGATATTTGGAAGCCCATAGAGGGCTATGGTGAAAAAGGAAATATCCTCAGATGAAATCTGGAAAGAAGTTTTCTGAGAAACTGCTTAGTGTTCTGTTAATTCATCTCACAGAGTTACATCTGTATTTCGTGCATCTCTTTGCTAGCCTTATTTCTGTGGAATCTGAGAACAGATATTTCGGATCCCATTGAAGACTGTAGGGCCAAAGGAAATATCCTCCGATAACAAAGAGAAAGAAGCTTTCTGAGAAACTTCTTTGTGTTCTGTGAAATCATCTCACAGAGTTACAGCTTTCCCCTCAAGAAGCCTTTCGCTAAGACAGTTCTTGTGGAATTGGCAAAGTGATATTTGGAAGCCCATAGAGGGCTATGGTGAAAAAGGAAATATCCTCAGATGAAATCTCGAAAGAAGCTTTCTGAGAAACTGCTTAGTGTTCTGTTAATTCATCTCACAGAGTTACATCTGTATTTCGTGGATCTCTTTGCTAGCCTTATTTCTTTGGAATCTGAGAACAGATATTTCGGATCCCATTGAAGACTATAGGGCCAAAGGAAATATCCTCCGATAACAAAGAGAAAGAAGCTTTCTGAGAAACTTCTTTGTGTTCTGTGAAATCATCTCACAGAGTTACAGCTTTTCCCTCTAGAAGCCTTTCGCTAAGACAGTTCTTGTGGAATTGGCAAAGTGATATTTGGAAGCCCATAGAGGGCTATGGTGAAAAAGGAAATATCCTCAGATGAAATTTGGAAGGAAGCTTTCTGAGAAACTGCTTAGTGTTCTGTTAATTCATCTCACAGAGTTACATCTGTATTTCGTGGATCTCTTTGCTAGCCTTATTTCTGTGGAATCTGAGAACAGATATTTCGGATCCCATTGAAGACTATAGGGCCAAAGGAAATAATCTCCGATAACAAAGAGAAAGAAGCTTTCTGAGAAACTTCTTTGTGTTCTGTGAAATCATCTCACAGAGTTACAGCATTCCCCTCAAGAAGCCTTTCGCTAAGACAGTTCTTGTGGAATTGGCAAAGTGATATTTGGAAGCCCATAGAGGGCTATGGTGAAAAAGGAAATATCCTCAGATGAAATCTGGAAAGAAGCTTTCTGAGAAACTGCTGAGTGTTCTGTTAATTCATCTCACAGAGTTACATCTGTATTTCGTGGATCTCTTTGCTAGACTTATTTCTGTTTAATCTGAGAACAGATATTTCGGATCCTATTGAAGACTATAGGGCCAAAGGAAATATCCTCCGATAAAAAAGAGAAAGAAGCTTTCTGAGAAACTTCTTTGTGTTCTGTGAAATCATCTCACAGAGTTACAGCTTTCCCCTCAAGGAGCCTTTCGCTACGACAGTTCTTGTGGAATTGGCAAAGTGATATTTGGAAGCCCATAGAGGGCTATGGTGAAAAAGGAAATATCCTCAGATGAAATCTGGAAAGCAGCTTTCTGAGAAACTGCTGAGTGTTCTGTTAATTCATCTCACAGAGTTACATCTGTATTTCGTGGATCTCTTTGCTAGCCTTATTTCTGTGGAATCTGAGAACAGATATTTCGGATCCCATTGAAGACTATAGGGCCAAAGGAAATATCCTCCGATAACAAAGAGAAAGAAGCTTTCTGAGAAACTTCTTTGTGTTCTGTGAAATCACCTCACAGAGTTACAGCTTTCCCCTCAAGAAGCCTTTCGCTAAGACAGTTCTTGTGGAATTGGCAAAGTGATATTTGGAAGCCCATAGAGGGCTATGGTGAAAAAGGAAATATCCTCACATGAAATCTGGAAAGAAGCTTTCTGAGAAACTGCTTAGTGTTCTGTTAATTCATCTCACAGAGTTACATCTGTATTTCGTGCATCTCTTTGCTAGCCTTATTTCTGTGGAATCTGAGAACAGATATTTCGGATCCCTTTTAAGACTATAGGGCCAAAGGAAATATCCTCCGATAACAAAGAGAAATAAGCTTTCTGAGAAACTTCTTTGTGTTCTGTGAAATCACCCCAAAGAGTTACAGCTTTCCCCTCAAGAAGCCTTTCGCTAAGACAGTTCTTGTGGAATTGGCAAAGTGATATTTGGAAGCCCATAGAGGGCTATGGTGAAAAAGGAAATATCCTCAGATGAAATCTGGAAAGAAGCTTTCTGAGAAACTGCTTAGTGTTCTGTTAATTCATCTCACAGAGTTACATCTGTATTTCGTGGATCTCTTTGCTAGCCTTATTTCTGTGGAATCTGAGAACAGATATTTCGGATCCCATTGAAAACTATAGGGCCAAAGGAAATATCCTCCGATAACAAAGAGAAAGAAGCTTTCTGAGAAACTTCTTTGGGCTCTGTGAAATCATCTCACGGAAATAATCTCCGATAACAAAGAGAAAGAAGCTTTCTGAGAAACTTCTTTGTGTTCTGTGAAATCATCTCACAGAGTTACAGCATTCCCCTCAAGAAGCCTTTCGCTAAGACAGTTCTTGTGTAATTGGCAAAGTGATATTTGGAAGCCCATAGAGGGCTATGGTGAAAAAGGAAATATCCTCAGATGAAATCTGGAAAGAAGCTTTCTGAGAAACTGCTTAGTGTTCTGTTAATTCATCTCACAGAGTTACATCTGTATTTCGTGGATCTCTTTGCTAGCCTTATTTCTGTGGAATCTGAGAACAGATATTTCGGATCCCATTGAAGACTATAGGGCCAAAGGAAATATCCTCAGATAACAAAGAGAAAGAAGCTTTCTGAGAAACTTCTTTGTGTTCTGTGAAATCATCTCACAGAGTTACAGCTTTCCCCTCAAGAAGCCTTTCGCTACGACAGTTCTTGTGGAATTGGCAAAGTGATATTTGGAAGCCCGTAGAGGGCTATGGTGAAAAAGGAAATATCCTCAGATGAAATCTGGAAAGCAGCTTTCTGAGAAACTGCTGAGTGTTCTGTTAATTCATCTCACGGAGTTACATCTGTATTTCGTGGATCTCTTTGCTAGCCTTATTTCTGTGGAATCTGAGAACAGATATTTCGGATCCCTTTGAAGACTATAGGGCCAAAGGAAATATCCTCCGATAACAAAGAGAAAGAAGCTTTCTGAGAAACTTCTTTGTGTTCTGTGAAATCACCTCACAGAGTTACAGCTTTCCCCTCAAGAAGCCTTTCGCTAAGACAGTTCTTGTGGAATTGGCAAAGTGATATTTGGAAGCCCATAGAGGGCTATGGTGAAAAAGGAAATATCCTCACATGAAATCTGGAAAGAAGCTTTCTGAGAAACTGCTTGTGTTCTGTTAATTCATCTCACAGAGTTACATCTGTATTTCGTGGATCTCTTTGCTAGCCTTATTTCTGTGGAATCTGAGAACAGATATTTCGGATCCCTTTTAAGACTATAGAGCCAAAGGAAATATCCTCCGATAACAAAGAGAAAGAAGCTTTCTGAGAAACTTCTTTGTGTTCTGTGAAATCACCCCAAAGAGTTACAGCTTTCCCCTCAAGAAGCCTTTCGCTAAGACAGTTCTTGTGGAATTGGCAAAGTGATATTTGGAAGCCCATAGAGGGCTATGGTGAAAAAGGAAATATCCTCAGATGAAATCTGGAAAGAAGCTTTCTGAGAAACTGCTTAGTGTTCTGTTAATTCATCTCACAGAGTTACATCTGTATTTCGTGGATCTCTTTGCTAGCCTTATTTCTGTGGAATTTGAGAACAGATATTTCGGATCCCATTGAAGACTATAGGGCCAAAGGAAATATCCTCCGATAACAAAGAGAAAGAAGCTTTCTGAGAAACTTCTTTGGGCTCTGTGAAATCATCTCACAGAGTTACAGCTTTCCCCGCAAGAAGCCTTTCGCTAAGACAGTTCTTGTGGAATTGGCAAAGTGATATTTGGAAGCCCATAGAGGGCTATGGTGAAAAAGGAAATATCCTCAGATGAAATCTGGAAAGCAGCTTTCTGAGAAACTGCTGAGTGTTCTGTTAATTCATCTCACAGAGTTACATCTGTATTTCGTGGATCTCTTTGCTAGCCTTATTTCTGTGGAATCTGAGAACAGATATTTCGGATCCCATTGAAGACTATAGGGCCAAAGGAAATATCCTCCGATAACAAAGAGAAAGAAGCTTTCTGAGAAACTTCTTTGTGTTCTGTGAAATCACCTCACAGAGTTACAGCTTTCCCCTCAAGAAGCCTTTCGCTAAGACAGTTCTTGTGGAATTGGCAAAGTGATATTTGGAAGCCCATAGAGGGCTATGGTGAAAAAGGAAATATCCTCACATGAAATCTGGAAAGAAGCTTTCTGAGAAACTGCTTAGTGTTCTGTTAATTCATCTCACAGAGTTACATCTGTATTTCGTGGATCTCTTTGCTAGCCTTATTTCTGAGGAATCTGAGAACAGATATATCGGATCCCTTTTAAGACTATAGGGCCAAAGGAAATATCCTCCGATAACAAGGAGAAAGAAGCTTTCTGAGAAACTTCTTTGTGTTCTGTGAAATCACCCCAAAGAGTTACAGCTTTCCCCTCAAGAAGCCTTTCGCTAAGACAGTTCTTGTGGAATTGGCAAAGTGATATTTGGAAGCCCATAGAGGGCTATGGTGAAAAAGGAAATATCCTCAGATGAAATCTGGAAAGAAGCTTTCTGAGAAACTGCTTAGTGTTCTGTTAATTCATCTCACAGAGTTACATCTGTATTTCGTGGATCTCTTTGCTAGCCTTATTTCTGTGGAATCTGAGAACAGATATTTCGGATCCCATTGAAGACTATAGGGCCAAAGGAAATATCCTCTGATAACAAAGAGAAAGAAGCTTTCTGAAAAACTTCTTTGGGCTCTGTGAAATCATCTCACAGAGTTACAGCATTCCCCTCAAGAAACCTTTCGCTAAGACAGTTCTTGTGGAATTGGCAAAGTGATATTTGGAAGCCCATAGAGGGCTATGGTGAAAAAGGAAATATCCTCACATGAAATCTGGAAAGAAGCTTTCTGAGAAACTGCTGAGTGTTCTGTTAATTCATCTCACAGAGTTACATCTGTATTTCGTGGATCTCTTTGCTAGCCTTATTTCTGTGGAATCTGAGAACAGATATTTCGGATCCCTTAGAAGACCATAGGGCCAAAGGAAATATCCTCCGATATCAAAGAGAAAGAAGCTTTCTGAGAAACTTGTTTTTGTTCTGTGAAATCATCCCACAGAGTTACAGCTTTCCCCTCAAGAAGACTTTCGCTAAGACAGTTCTTGTGGAATTGGCAAAGTGATATTTGGAAGCCCATAGAGGGCTATGGTGAAAAAGGAAATATCCTCAGATGAAATCTGGAAAGAAGTTTTCTGAGAAACTGCTTAGTGTTCTGTTAATTCATCTCACAGAGTTACATCTGTATTTCGTGGATCTCTTTGCTAGCCTTATTTCTGTGGAATCTGAGAACAGATATTTCGGATCCCATTGAAGACTGTAGGGCCAAAGGAAATATCCTCCGATAACAAAGAGAAAGAAGCTTTCTGAGAAACTTCTTTGTGTTCTGTGAAATCATCTCACAGAGTTACAGCTTTCCCCTCAAGAAGCCTTTCGCTAAGACAGTTCTTGTGGAATTGGCAAAGTGATATTTGGAAGCCCATAGAGGGCTATGGTGAAAAAGGAAATATCCTCAGATGAAATCTCGAAAGAAGCTTTCTGAGAAACTGCTTAGTGTTCTGTTAATTCATCTCACAGAGTTACATCTGTATTTCGTGGATCTCTTTGCTAGCCTTATTTCTTTGGAATCTGAGAACAGATATTTCGGATCCCATTGAAGACTATAGGGCCAAAGGAAATATCCTCCGATAACAAAGAGAAAGAAGCTTTCTGAGAAACTTCTTTGTGTTCTGTGAAATCATCTCACAGAGTTACAGCTTTTCCCTCTAGAAGCCTTTCGCTAAGACAGTTCTTGTGGAATTGGCAAAGTGATATTTGGAAGCCCATAGAGGGCTATGGTGAAAAAGGAAATATCCTCAGATGAAATTTGGAAGGAAGCTTTCTGAGAAACTGCTTAGTGTTCTGTTAATTCATCTCACAGAGTTACATCTGTATTTCGTGGATCTCTTTGCTAACCTTATTTCTGTGGAATCTGAGAACAGATATTTCGGATCCCATTGAAGACTATAGGGCCAAAGGAAATAATCTCCGATAACAAAGAGAAAGAAGCTTTCTGAGAAACTTCTTTGTGTTCTGTGAAATCATCTCACAGAGTTACAGCATTCCCCTCAAGAAGCCTTTCGCTAAGACAGTTCTTGTGGAATTGGCAAAGTGATATTTGGAAGCCCATAGAGGGCTATGGTGAAAAAGGAAATATCCTCAGATGAAATCTGGAAAGAAGCTTTCTGAGAAACTGCTGAGTGTTCTGTTAATTCATCTCACAGAGTTACATCTGTATTTCGTGGATCTCTTTGCTAGACTTATTTCTGTTTAATCTGAGAACAGATATTTCGGATCCTATTGAAGACTATAGGGCCAAAGGAAATATCCTCCGATAACAAAGAGAAAGAAGCTTTCTGAGAAACTTCTTTGTGTTCTGTGAAATCATCTCACAGAGTTACAGCTTTCCCCTCAAGAAGCCTTTCGCTATGACAGTTCTTGTGGAATTGGCAAAGTGATATTTGGAAGCCCATAGAGGGCTATGGTGAAAAAGGAAATATCCTCAGATGAAATCTGGAAAGCAGCTTTCTGAGAAACTGCTGAGTGTTCTGTTAATTCATCTCACAGAGGTACATCTGTATTTCGTGGATCTCTTTGCTAGCCTTATTTCTGTGGAATCTGAGAACAGATATTTCGGATCCCATTGAAGACTATAGGGCCAAAGGAAATATCCTCTGATAACAAAGAGAAAGAAGCTTTCTGAGAAACTTCTTTGTGTTCTGTGAAATCATCTCACAGAGTTACAGCATTCCCCTCAAGAAGCCTTTCGCTAAGACAGTTCTTGTGGAATTGGCAAAGTGATATTTGGAAGCCCATAGAGGGCTATGGTGAAAAAGGAAATATCCTCAGATGAAATCTGGAAAGAAGCTTTCTGAGAAACTGCTTAGTGTTCTGTTAATTCATCTCACAGAGTTACATCTGTATTTCGTGGATCTCTTTGCTAGCCTTATTTCTGTGGAATCTGAGAACAGATATTTCGGATCCCATTGAAGACTATAGGGCCAAAGGAAATATCCTCAGATAACAAAGAGAAAGAAGCTTTCTGAGAAACTTCTTTGTGTTCTGTGAAATCATCTCACAGAGTTACAGCTTTCCCCTCAAGAAGCCTTTCGCTAAGACAGTTCTTGTGGAATTGGCAAAGTGATATTTGGAAGCCCATAGAGGGCTATGGTGAAAAAGGAAATATCCTCAGATGAAATCTCGAAAGAAGCTTTCTGAGAAACTGCTTAGTGTTCTGTTAATTCGTCTCACAGAGTTACATCTGTATTTCGTGGATCTCTTTGCTAGCCTTATTTCTTTGGAATCTGAGAACAGATATTTCGGATCCCATTGAAGACTATAGGGCCAAAGGAAATATCCTCCGATAACAAAGAGAAAGAAGCTTTCTGAGAAACTTCTTTGTGTTCTGTGAAATCATCTCACAGAGTTACAGCTTTTCCCTCAAGAAGCCTTTCGCTAAGACAGTTCTTGTGGAATTGGCAAAGTGATATTTGGAAGCCCATAGAGGGCTATGGTGAAAAAGGAAATATCCTCAGATGAAATCTGGAAGGAAGCTTTCTGAGAAACTGCTTAGTGTTCTGTTAATTCATCTCACAGAGTTACATCTGTATTTCGTGGATCTCTTTGCTAGCCTTATTTCTGTGGAATCTGAGAACAGATATTTCGGATCCCATTGAAGACTATAGGGCCAAAGGAAATAATCTCCGATAACAAAGAGAAAGAAGCTTTCTGAGAAACTTCTTTGTGTTCTGTGAAATCATCTCACAGAGTTACAGCATTCCCCTAAAGAAGCCTTTCGCTAAGACAGTTCTTGTGGAATTGGCAAAGTGATATTTGGAAGCCCATAGAGGGCTATGGTGAAAAAGGAAATATCCTCAGATGAAATCTGGAAAGAAGCTTTCTGAGAAACTGGTGAGTGTTCTGTTAATTCATCTCACAGAGTTACATCTGTATTTCGTGGATCTCTTTGCTAGACTTATTTCTGTTTAATCTGAGAACAGATATTTCGGATCCTATTGAAGACTATAGGGCCAAAGGAAATATCCTCAGATAACAAAGAGAAAGAAGCTTTCTGAGAAACTTCTTTGTGTTCTGTGAAATCATCTCACAGAGTTACAGCTTTCCCCTCAAGAAGCCTTTCGCTACGACAGTTCTTGTGAAATTGGCAAAGCGATATTTGGAAGCCCGTAGAGGGCTATGGTGAAAAAGGAAATATCCTCAGATGAAATCTGGAAAGCAGCTTTCTGAGAAACTGCTGAGTGTTCTGTTAATTCATCTCACAGAGTTACATCTGTATTTCGTGGATCTCTTTGCTAGCCTTATTTCTGTGGAATCTGAGAACAGATATTTCGGATCCCATTGAAGACTATAGGGCCAAAGGAAATATCCTCCGATAACAAAGAGAAAGAAGCTTTCTGAGAAACTTCTTTGTGTTCTGTGAAATCACCTCACAGAGTTACAGCTTTCCCCTCAAGAAGCCTTTCGCTAAGACAGTTCTTGTGGAATTGGCAAAGTGATATTTGGAAGCCCATAGAGGGCTATGGTGAAAAAGGAAATATCCTCACATGAAATCTGGAAAGAAGCTTTCTGTGAAACTGCTTAGTGTTCTGTTAATTCATCTCACAGAGTTACATCTGTATTTCGTGGATCTCTTTGCTAGCCTTATTTCTGTGGAATCTGAGAACAGATATTTCGGATCCCTTTTAAGACTATAGGGCCAAAGGAAATATCCTCCGATAACAAAGAGAAAGAAGCTTTCTGAGAAACTTCTTTGTGTTCTGTGAAATCACCCCAAAGAGTTACAGCTTTCCCCTCAAGAAGCCTTTCGCTAAGACAGTTCTTGTGGAATTGGCAAAGTGATATTTGGAAGCCCATAGAGGGCTATGGTGAAAAAGGAAATATCCTCAGATGAAATCTGGAAAGAAGCTTTCTGAGAAACTGCTTTGTGTTCTGTTAATTCATCTCACAGAGTTACATCTGTATTTCGTGGATCTCTTTGCTAGCCTTATTTCTGTGGAATCTGAGAACAGATATTTCGGATCCCATTGAAGACTATAGGGCCAAAGGAAATATCCTCCGATAACAAAGAGAAAGAAGCTTTCTGAGAAACTTCTTTGTGTTCTGTGAAATCATCTCACAGAGTTACAGCTTTCCCCTCAAGAAGCCTTTCGCTACGACAGTTCTTGTGAAATTGGCAAAGCGATATTTGGAAGCCCGTAGAGGGCTATGGTGAAAAAGGAAATATCCTCAGATGAAATCTGGAAAGCAGCTTTCTGAGAAACTGCTGAGTGTTCTGTTAATTCATCTCACAGAGTTACATCTGTATTTCGTGGATCTCTTTGCTAGCCTTATTTCTGTGGAATCTGAGAACAGATATTTCGGATCCCATTGAAGACTATAGGGCCAAAGGAAATATCCTCCGATAACAAAGAGAAAGAAGCTTTCTGAGAAACTTCTTTGTGTTCTGTGAAATCACCTCACAGAGTTACAGCTTTCCCCTCAAGAAGCCTTTCGCTAAGACAGTTCTTGTGGAATTGGCAAAGTGATATTTGGAAGCCCATAGAGGGCTATGGTGAAAAAGGAAATATCCTCACATGAAATCTGGAAAGAAGCTTTCTGTGAAACTGCTTAGTGTTCTGTTAATTCATCTCACAGAGTTACATCTGTATTTCGTGGATCTCTTTGCTAGCCTTATTTCTGTGGAATCTGAGAACAGATATTTCGGATCCCTTTTAAGACTATAGGGCCAAAGGAAATATCCTCCGATAACAAAGAGAAAGAAGCTTTCTGAGAAACTTCTTTGTGTTCTGTGAAATCACCCCAAAGAGTTACAGCTTTCCCCTCAAGAAGCCTTTCGCTAAGACAGTTCTTGTGGAATTGGCAAAGTGATATTTGGAAGCCCATAGAGGGCTATGGTGAAAAAGGAAATATCCTCAGATGAAATCTGGAAAGAAGCTTTCTGAGAAACTGCTTTGTGTTCTGTTAATTCATCTCACAGAGTTACATCTGTATTTCGTGGATCTCCTTGCTAGCCTTATTTCTGTGGAATCTGAGAACAGATATTTCGGATCCCATTGAAGACTATAGGGCCAAAGGAAATATCCTCCGATAACAAAGAGAAAGAAGCTTTCTGAGAAACTTCTTTGGGCTCTGTGAAATCATCTCACAGAGTTACAGATTTCCCCTCAAGAAGCCTTTCGCTAAGACAGTTCTTGTGGAATTGGCAAAGTGATATTTGGAAGCCCATAGAGGGCTATGGTGAAAAAGGAAATATCCTCAGATGAAATCTGGAAAGAAGCTTTCTGAGAAACTGCTTAGTGTTCTGTTAATTCATCTCACAGAGTTACATCTGTATTTCGTGGATCTCTTTGCTAGCCTTATTTCTGTGGAATCTGAGAACAGATATTTCGGATCCCATTGAAGACTATAGGGCCAAAGGAAATATCCTCCGATAACAAAGAGAAAGAAGCTTTCTGAGAAACTTCTTTGTGTTCTGTGAAATCACCCCAAAGAGTTATAGCTTTCCCCTCAAGAAGCCTTTCGCTAAGACAGTTCTTGTGGAATTGGCAAAGTGATATTTGGAAGCCCATAGAGGGCTATGGTGAAAAAGGAAATATCCTCAGATGAAATCTGGAAAGAAGCTTTCTGAGAAACTGCTTAGTGTTCTGTTAATTCATCTCACAGAGTTACATCTGTATTTCGTGGATCTCTTTGCTAGCCTTATTTCTGTGGAATCTGAGAACAGATATTTCGGATCCCATTGAAGACTATAGGGCCAAAGGAAATAATCTCCGATAACAAAGAGAAAGAAGCTTTCTGAGAAACTTCTTTGTGTTCTGTGAAATCATCTCACAGAGTTACAGCATTCCCCTCAAGAAGCCTTTCGCTAAGACAGTTCTTGTGGAATTGGCAAAGTGATATTTGGAAGCCCATAGAGGGCTATGGTGAAAAAGGAAATATCCTCAGATGAAATCTGGAAAGAAGCTTTCTCTGAAACTGCTGAGTGTTCTGTTAATTCATCTCACAGAGTTACATCTGTATTTCGTGGATCTCTTTGCTAGACTTATTTCTGTTTAATCTGAGAACAGATATTTCGGATCCTATTGAAGACTATAGGGCCAAAGGAAATATCCTCAGATAACAAAGAGAAAGAAGCTTTCTGAGAAACTTCTTTGTGTTCTGTGAAATCATCTCACAGAGTTACAGCTTTCAACTCAAGAAGCCTTTCGCTACGACAGTTCTTGTGGAATTGGCAAAGTGATATTTGGAAGCCCGTAGAGGGCTATGGTGAAAAAGGAAATATCCTCAGATGAAATCTGGAAAGCAGCTTTCTGAGAAACTGCTGAGTGTTCTGTTAATTCATCTCACAGAGTTACATCTGTATTTCGTGGATCTCTTTGCTAGCCTTATTTCTGTGGAATCTGAGAACAGATATTTCGGATCCCATTGAAGACTATAGGGCCAAAGGAAATATCCTCCGATAACAAAGAGAAAGAAGCTTTCTGAGAAACTTCTTTGTGTTCTGTGAAATCACCTCACAGAGTTACAGCTTTCCCCTCAAGAAGCCTTTCGCTAAGACAGTTCTTGTGGAATTGGCAAAGTGATATTTGGAAGCCCATAGAGGGCTATGGTGAAAAAGGAAATATCCTCACATGAAATCTGGAAAGAAGCTTTCTGAGAAACTGCTTAGTGTTCTGTTAATTCATCTCACAGAGTTACATCTGTATTTCGTGGATCTCTTTGCTAGCCTTATTTCTGTGGAATCTGAGAACAGATATTTCGGATCCCTTTTAAGACTATAGGGCCAAAGGAAATATCCTCCGATAACAAAGAGAAAGAAGCTTTCTGAGAAACTTCTTTGTGTTCTGTGAAATCACCCCAAAGAGTTACAGCTTTCCCCTCAAGAAGCCTTTCGCTAAGACAGTTCTTGTGGAATTGGCAAAGTGATATTTGGAAGCCCATAGAGGGCTATGGTGAAAAAGGAAATATCCTCAGATGAAATCTGGAAAGAAGCTTTCTGAGAAACTGCTTAGTGTTCTGTT
Organism: Macaca mulatta; assembly: GCF_049350105.2. Lineage (NCBI taxonomy): Eukaryota > Metazoa > Chordata > Mammalia > Primates > Cercopithecidae > Macaca > Macaca mulatta. The sequence continues at coordinate 28,469,580 of NC_133420.1, forward strand.
AATTCATCTCACAGAGTTACATCTGTATTTCGTGGATCTCTTTGCTAGCCTTATTTCTGTGGAGTCTGAGAACAGATATTTCGGATCCCATTGAAGACTATAGGGCCAAAGGAAATATCCTCCGATAACAAAGAGAAAGAAGCTTTCTGAGAAACTTCTTTGGGCTCTGTGAAATCATCTCACAGAGTTACAGCTTTCCCCTCAAGAAGCCTTTCGCTAAGACAGTTCTTGTGGAATTGGCAAAGTGATATTTGGAAGCCCATAGAGGGCTATGGTGAAAAAGGAAATATCCTCAGATGAAATCTGGAAAGAAGCTTTCTGAGAAACTGCTTAGTGTTCTGTTAATTCATCTCACAGAGTTACATCTGTATTTCGTGGATCTCTTTGCTAGCCTTATTTCTGTGGAATCTGAGAACAGATATTTCGGATCCCTTTGAAGACTATAGGGCCAAAGGAAATATCCTCCGATAACAAAGAGAAAGAAGCTTTCTGAGAAACTTCTTTGTGTTCTGTGAAATCATCTCACAGAGTTACAGCTTTTCCCTCAAGAAGCCTTTCGCTAAGACAGTTCTTGTGGAATTGGCAAAGTGATATTTGGAAGCCCATAGAGGGCTATGGTGAAAAAGGAAATATCCTCAGATGAAATCTGGAAGGATGCTTTCTGAGAAACTGCTTAGTGTTCTGTTAATTCATCTCACAGAGTTACATCTGTATTTCGTGGATCTCTTTGCTAGCCTTATTTCTGTGGAATCTGAGAACAGATATTTCGGATCCCATTGAAGACTATAGGGCCAAAGGAAATAATCTCCGATAACAAAGAGAAAGAAGGTTTCTGAGAAACTTCTTTGTGTTCTGTGAAATCATCTCACAGAGTTACAGCATTCCCCTCAAGAAGCCTTTCGCTAAGACAGTTCTTGTGGAATTGGCAAAGTGATATTTGGAAGCCCATAGAGGGCTATGGTGAAAAAGGAAATATCCTCAGATGAAATCTGGAAAGAAGCTTTCTGAGAAACTGCTGAGTGTTCTGTTAATTCATCTCACAGAGTTACATCTGTATTTCGTGGATCTCTTTGCTAGACTTATTTCTGTTTAATCTGAGAACAGATATTTCGGATCCTATTGAAGACTATAGGGCCAAAGGAAATATCCTCAGATAACAAAGAGAAAGAAGCTTTCTGAGAAACTTCTTTGTGTTCTGTGAAATCATCTCACAGAGTGACAGCTTTCCCCTCAAGAAGCCTTTCGCTACGACAGTTCTTGTGGAATTGGCAAAGTGATATTTGGAAGCCCGTAGAGGGCTATGGTGAAAAAGGAAATATCCTCAGATGAAATCTGGAAAGCAGCTTTCTGAGAAACTGCTGAGTGTTCTGTTAATTCATCTCACAGAGTTACATCTGTATTTCGTGGATCTCTTTGCTAGCCTTATTTCTGTGGAATCTGAGAACAGATATTTCGGATCCCATTGAAGACTATAGGGCCAAAGGAAATATCCTCCGATAACAAAGAGAAAGAAGCTTTCTGAGAAACTTCTTTGTGTTCTGTGAAATCACCTCACAGAGTTACAGCTTTCCCCTCAAGAAGCCTTTCGCTAAGACAGTTCTTGTGGAATTGGCAAAGTGATATTTGGAAGCCCATAGAGGGCTATGGTGAAAAAGGAAATATCCTCACATGAAATCTGGAAAGAAGCTTTCTGAGAAACTGCTTAGTGTTCTGTTAATTCATCTCACAGAGTTACATCTGTATTTCGTGGATCTCTTTGCTAGCCTTATTTCTGTGGAATCTGAGAACAGATATTTCGGATCCCTTTTAAGACTATAGGGCCAAAGGAAATATCCTCCGATAACAAAGAGAAAGAAGCTTTCTGAGAAACTTCTTTGTGTTCTGTGAAATCACCCCAAAGAGTTACAGCTTTCCCCTCAAGAAGACTTTCGCTAAGACAGTTCTTGTGGAATTGGCAAAGTGATATTTGGAAGCCCATAGAGGGCTATGGTGAAAAAGGAAATATCCTCAGATGAAATCTGGAAAGAAGCTTTCTGAGAAACTGCTTAGTGTTCTGTTAATTCATCTCACAGAGTTACATCTGTATTTCGTGGATCTCTTTGCTAGCCTTATTTCTGTGGAATCTGAGAACAGATATTTCGGATCCCATTGAAGACTATAGGGCCAAAGGAAATATCCTCCGATAACAAAGAGAAAGAAGCTTTCTGAGAAACTTCTTTGGGCTCTGTGAAATCATCTCACAGAGTTACAGCTTTCCCCTCATGAAGCCTTTCGCTAAGACAGTTCTTGTGGAATTGGCAAAGTGATATTTGGAAGCCCATAGAGGGCTATGGTGAAAAAGGAAATATCCTCAGATGAAATCTGGAAAGAAGCTTTCTGAGAAACTGCTTAGTGTTCTGTTAATTCATCTCACAGAGTTACATCTGTATTTCGTGGATCTCTTTGCTAGCCTTATTTCTGTGGAATCTGAGAACAGATATTTCGGATCCCATTGAAGACTATAGGGCCAAAGGAAATATCCTCCGATAACAAAGAGAAAGAAGCTTTCTGAGAAACTTCTTTGTGTTCTGTGAAATCATCTCACAGAGTTACAGCTTTCCCCTCAAGAAGCCTTTCGCTAAGACAGTTCTTGTGGAATTGGCAAAGTGATATTTGGAAGCCCATAGAGGGCTATGGTGAAAAAGGAAATATCCTCACATGAAATCTGGAAAGAAGCTTTCTGAGAAACTGCTTAGTGTTCTGTTAATTCATCTCACAGAGTTACATCTGTATTTCGTGGATCTCTTTGCTAGCCTTATTTCTGTGGAATCTGAGAACAGATATTTCGGATCCCTTTGAAGACTATAGGGCCAAAGGAAATATCCTCCGATATCAAAGAGAAAGAAGCTTTCTGAGAAACTTGTTTGTGTTCTGTGAAATCATCCCACAGAGTTACAGCTTTCCCCTCAAGAAGCCTTTCGCTAAGACAGTTTTTGTGGAATTGGCAAAGTGATATTTGGAAGCCCATAGAGGGCTATGGTGAAAAAGGAAATATCCTCAGATGAAATCTGGAAAGAAGTTTTCTGAGAAACTGCTTAGTGTTCTGTTAATTCATCTCACAGAGTTACATCTGTATTTCGTGCATCTCTTTGCTAGCCTTATTTCTGTGGAATCTGAGAACAGATATTTCGGATCCCTTTGAAGACTATAGGGCCAAAGGAAATATCCTCCGATAACAAAGAGAAAGAAGCTTTCTGAGAAACTTCTTTGTGTTCTGTGAAATCATCTCACAGAGTTACAGCTTTCCCCTCAAGAAGCCTTTCGCTAAGACAGTTCTTGTGGAATTGGCAAAGTGATATTTGGAAGCCCATAGAGGGCTATGGTGAAAAAGGAAATATCCTCAGATGAAATCTCGAAAGAAGCTTTCTGAGAAACTGCTTAGTGTTCTGTTAATTCATCTCACAGAGTTACATCTGTATTTCGTGGATCTCTTTGCTAGCCTTATTTCTTTGGAATCTGAGAACAGATATTTCGGATCCCATTGAAGACTATAGGGCCAAAGGAAATATCCTCCGATAACAAAGAGAAAGAAGCTTTCTGAGAAACTTCTTTGTGTTCTGTGAAATCATCTCACAGAGTTACAGCTTTTCCCTCAAGAAGCCTTTCGCTAAGACAGTTCTTGTGGAATTGGCTAAGTGATATTTGGAGGCCCATAGAGGGCTATGGTGAAAAAGGAAATATCCTCAGATGAAATCTGGAAGGAAGCTTTCTGAGAAACTGCTTAGTGTTCTGTTAATTCATCTCACAGAGTTACATCTGTATTTCGTGGATCTCTTTGCTAGCCTTATTTCTGTGGAATCTGAGAACAGATATTTCGGATCCCATTGAAGACTATAGGGCCAAAGGAAATAATCTCCGATAACAAAGAGAAAGAAGCTTTCTGAGAAACTTCTTTGTGTTCTGTGAAATCATCTCACAGAGTTACAGCATTCCCCTCAAGAAGCCTTTCGCTAAGACAGTTCTTGTGGAATTGGCAAAGTGATATTTGGAAGCCCATAAAGGGCTATGGTGAAAAAGGAAATATCCTCAGATGAAATCTGGAAAGAAGCTTTCTGAAAAACTGCTGAGTGTTCTGTTAATTCATCTCACAGAGTTACATCTGTATTTCGTGGATCTCTTTGCTAGACTTATTTCTGTTTAATCTGACAACAGATATTTCGGATCCTATTGAAGACTATAGGGCCAAAGGAAATATCCTCCGATAACAAAGAGAAAGAAGCTTTCTGAGAAACTTCTTTGTGTTCTGTGAAATCATCTCACAGAGTTACAGCTTTCCCCTCAAGAAGTCTTTCGCTACGACAGTTCTTGTGGAATTGGCAAAGTGATATTTGGAAGCCCATAGAGGGCTATGGTGAAAAAGGAAATATCCTCAGATGAAATCTGGAAAGCAGCTTTCTGAGAAACTGCTGAGTGTTCTGTTAATTCATCTCACAGAGTTACATCTGTATTTCGTGGATCTCTTTGCTAGCCTTATTTCTGTGGAATCTGAGAACAGATATTTCGGATCCCATTGAAGACTATAGGGCCAAAGGAAATATCCTCCGATAACAAAGAGAAAGAAGCTTTCTGAGAAACTTCTTTGGGCTCTGTGAAATCATCTCACAGAGTTACAGCTTTCCCCTCAAGAAGCCTTTCGCTAAACAGTTCTTGTGGAATTGGCAAAGTGATATTTGGAAGCCCATAGAGGGCTATGGTGAAAAAGGAAATATCCTCAGATGAAATCTGGAAAGAAGCTTTCTGAGAAACTGCTTAGTGTTCTGTTAATTCATCTCACAGAGTTACATCTGTATTTCGTGGATCTCTTTGCTAGCCTTATTTCTGTGGAATCTGAGAACAGATATTTCGGATCCCATTGAAGACTATAGGGCCAAAGGAAATATCCTCCGATAACAAAGAGAAAGAAGCTTTCTGAGAAACTTCTTTGTGTTCTGTGAAATCATCTCACAGAGTTACAGCTTTCCCCTCAAGAAGCCTTTCGCTAAGACAGTTCTTGTGGAATTGGCAAAGTGATATTTGGAAGCCCATAGAGGGCTATGGTGAAAAAGGAAATATCCTCACATGAAATCTGGAAAGAAGCTTTCTGAGAAACTGCTTAGTGTTCTGTTAATTCATCTCACAGAGTTACATCTGTATTTCGTGGATCTCTTTGCTAGCCTTATTTCTGTGGAATCTGAGAACAGATATTTCGGATCCCTTTGAAGACTATAGGGCCAAAGGAAATATCCTCCGATAACAAAGAGAAAGAAGCTTTCTGAGAAACTTCTTTGTGTTCTGTGAAATCATCTCACAGAGTTACAGCTTTTCCCTCAAGAAGCCTTTCGCTAAGACAGTTCTTGTGGAATTGGCAAAGTGATATTTGGAAGCCCATAGAGGGCTATGGTGAAAAAGGAAATATCCTCAGATGAAATCTGGAAGGAAGCTTTCTGAGAAACTGCTTAGTGTTCTGTTAATTCATCTCACAGAGTTACATCTGTATTTCGTGGATCTCTTTGCTAGCCTTATTTCTGTGGAATCTGAGAACAGATATTTCGGATCCCTTTGAAGACTATAGGGCCAAAGGAAATAATCTCCGATAACAAAGAGAAAGAAGCTTTCTGAGAAACTTCTTTGTGTTCTGTGAAATCATCTCACAGAGTTACAGCATTCACCTCAAGAAGCCTTTCGCTAAGACAGTTCTTGTGGAATTGGCAAAGTGATATTTGGAAGCCCATAGAGGGCTATGGTGAAAAAGGAAATATCCTCAGATGAAATCTGGAAAGAAGCTTTCTGAGAAACTGCTGAGTGTTCTGTTAATTCATCTCACAGAGTTACATCTGTATTTCGTGGATCTCTTTGCTAGACTTATTTCTGTTTAATCTGAGAACAGATATTTCGGATCCTATTGAAGACTATAGGGCCAAAGGAAATATCCTCAGATAACAAAGAGAAAGAAGCTTTCTGAGAAACTTCTTTGTGTTCTGTGAAATCATCTCACAGAGTTACAGCTTTCCCCTCAAGAAGCCTTTCGCTACGACAGTTCTTGTGGAATTGGCAAAGTGATATTTGGAAGCCCGTAGAGGGCTATGGTGAAAAAGGAAATATCCTCAGATGAAATCTGGAAAGCAGCTTTCTGAGAAACTGCTGAGTGTTCTGTTAATTCATCTCACAGAGTTACATCTGTATTTCGTGGATCTCTTTGCTAGCCTTATTTCTGTGGAATCTGAGAACAGATATTTCGGATCCCATTGAAGACTATAGGGCCAAAGGAAATATCCTCCGATAACAAAGAGAAAGAAGCTTTCTGAGAAACTTCTTTGTGTTCTGTGAAATCACCTCACAGAGTTACAGCTTTCCCCTCAAGAAGCCTTTCGCTAAGACAGTTCTTGTGGAATTGGCAAAGTGATATTTGGAAGCCCATAGAGGGCTATGGTGAAAAAGGAAATATCCTCACATGAAATCTGGAAAGAAGCTTTCTGAGAAACTGCTTAGTGCTCTGTTAATTCATCTCACAGAGTTACATCTGTATTTCGTGGATCTCTTTGCTAGCCTTATTTCTGTGGAATCTGAGAACAGATATTTCGGATCCCTTTGAAGACTATAGGGCCAAAGGAAATATCCTCCGATAACAAAGAGAAAGAAGCTTTCTGAGAAACTTCTTTGTGTTCTGTGAAATCACCCCCAAGAGTTACAGCTTTCCCCTCAAGAAGCCTTTCGCTAAGACAGTTCTTGTGGAATTGGCAAAGTGATATTTGGAAGCCCATAGAGGGCTATGGTGAAAAAGGAAATATCCTCAGATGAAATCTCGAAAGAAGCTTTCTGAGAAACTACTTAGTGTTCTGTTAATTCATCTCACAGAGTTACATCTGTATTTCGTGGATCTCTTTGCTAGCCTTATTTCTTTGGAATCTGAGAACAGATATTTCGGATCCCATTGAAGACTATAGGGCCAAAGGAAATATCCTCCGATAACAAAGAGAAAGAAGCTTTCTGAGAAACTTCTTTGTGTTCTGTGAAATCATCTCACAGAGTTACAGCTTTTCCCTCAAGAAGCCTTTCGCTAAGACAGTTCTTGTGGAATTGGCTAAGTGATATTTGGAGGCCCATAGAGGGCTATGGTGAAAAAGGAAATATCCTCAGATGAAATCTGGAAGGAAGCTTTCTGAGAAACTGCTTAGTGTTCTGTTAATTCATCTCACAGAGTTACATCTGTATTTCGTGGATCTCTTTGCTAGCCTTATTTCTGTGGAATCTGAGAACAGATATTTCGGATCCCATTGAAGACTATAGGGCCAAAGGAAATAATCTCCGATAACAAAGAGAAAGAAGCTTTCTGAGAAACTTCTTTGTGTTCTGTGAAATCATCTCACAGAGTTACAGCATTCCCCTCAAGAAGCCTTTCGCTAAGACAGTTCTTGTGGAATTGGCAAAGTGATATTTGGAAGCCCATAAAGGGCTATGGTGAAAAAGGAAATATCCTCAGATGAAATCTGGAAAGAAGCTTTCTGAGAAACTGCTTAGTGTTCTGTTAATTCATCTCACAGAGTTACATCTGTATTTCGTGGATCTCTTTGCTAGCCTTATTTCTGTGGAATCTGAGAACAGATATTTCGGATCCCTTTGAAGACTATAGGGCCAAAGGAAATATCCTCCGATAACAAAGAGAAAGAAGCTTTCTGAGAAACTTCTTTGTGTTCTGTGAAATCATCTCACAGAGTTACAGCTTTCCCCTCAAGAAGTCTTTCGCTACGACAGTTCTTGTGGAATTGGCAAAGTGATATTTGGAAGCCCATAGAGGGCTATGGTGAAAAAGGAAATATCCTCACATGAAATCTGGAAAGCAGCTTTCTGAGAAACTGCTGAGTGTTCTGTTAATTCATCTCACAGAGTTACATCTGTATTTCGTGGATCTCTTTGCTAGCCTTATTTCTGTGGAATCTGAGAACAGATATTTCGGATCCCTTTGAAGACTATAGGGCCAAAGGAAATATCCTCCGATAACAAAGAGAAAGAAGCTTTCTGAGAAACTTCTTTGTGTTCTGTGAAATCATCTCACAGAGTTACAGCTTTTCCCTCAAGAAGCCTTTCGCTAAGACAGTTCTTGTGGAATTGGCAAAGTGATATTTGGAAGCCCATAGAGGGCTATGGTGAAAAAGGAAATATCCTCAGATGAAATCTGGAAGGAAGCTTTCTGAGAAACTGCTTAGTGTTCTGTTAATTCATCTCACAGAGTTACATCTGTATTTCGTGGATCTCTTTGCTAGCCTTATTTCTGTGGAATCTGAGAACAGATATTTCGGATCCCTTTGAAGACTATAGGGCCAAAGGAAATAATCTCCGATAACAAAGAGAAAGAAGCTTTCTGAGAAACTTCTTTGTGTTCTGTGAAATCATCTCACAGAGTTACAGCATTCCCCTCAAGAAGCCTTTCGCTAAGACAGTTCTTGTGGAATTGGCAAAGTGATATTTGGAAGCCCATAGAGGGCTATGGTGAAAAAGGAAATATCCTCAGATGAAATCTGGAAAGAAGCTTTCTGAGAAACTGCTGAGTGTTCTGTTAATTCATCTCACAGAGTTACATCTGTATTTCGTGGATCTCTTTGCTAGACTTATTTCTGTTTAATCTGACAACAGATATTTCGGATCCTATTGAAGACTATAGGGCCAAAGGAAATATCCTCAGATAACAAAGAGAAAGAAGCTTTCTGAGAAACTTCTTTGTGTTCTGTGAAATCATCTCACAGAGTTACAGCTTTCCCCTCAAGAAGCCTTTCGCTACGACAGTTCTTGTGGAATTGGCAAAGTGATATTTGGAAGCCCGTAGAGGGCTATGGTGAAAAAGGAAATATCCTCAGATGAAATCTGGAAAGCAGCTTTCTGAGAAACTGCTGAGTGTTCTGTTAATTCATCTCACAGAGTTACATCTGTATTTCGTGGATCTCTTTGCTAGCCTTATTTCTGTGGAATCTGAGAACAGATATTTCGGATCCCATTGAAGACTATAGGGCCAAAGGAAATATCCTCCGATAACAAAGAGAAAGAAGCTTTCTGAGAAACTTCTTTGTGTTCTGTGAAATCACCTCACAGAGTTACAGCTTTCCCCTCAAGAAGCCTTTCGCTAAGACAGTTCTTGTGGAATTGGCAAAGTGATATTTGGAAGCCCATAGAGGGCTATGGTGAAAAAGGAAATATCCTCACATGAAATCTGGAAAGAAGCTTTCTGAGAAACTGCTTAGTGCTCTGTTAATTCATCTCACAGAGTTACATCTGTATTTCGTGGATCTCTTTGCTAGCCTTATTTCTGTGGAATCTGAGAACAGATATTTCGGATCCCTTTGAAGACTATAGGGCCAAAGGAAATATCCTCCGATAACAAAGAGAAAGAAGCTTTCTGAGAAACTTCTTTGTGTTCTGTGAAATCACCCCCAAGAGTTACAGCTTTCCCCTCAAGAAGCCTTTCGCTAAGACAGTTCTTGTGGAATTGGCAAAGTGATATTTGGAAGCCCATAGAGGGCTATGGTGAAAAAGGAAATATCCTCAGATGAAATCTGGAAAGAAGCTTTCTGAGAAACTGCTTAGTGTTCTGTTAATTCATCTCACAGAGTTACATCTGTATTTCGTGGATCTCTTTGCTAGCCTTATTTCTTTGGAATCTGAGAACAGATATTTCGGATCCCATTGAAGACTATAGGGCCAAAGGAAATATCCTCCGATAACAAAGAGAAAGAAGCTTTCTGAGAAACTTCTTTGTGTTCTGTGAAATCATCTCACAGAGTTACAGCATTCCCCTCAAGAAGCCTTTCGCTAAGACAGTTCTTGTGGAATTGGCAAAGTGATATTTGGAAGCCCATAGAGGGCTATGGTGAAAAAGGAAATATCCTCAGATGAAATCTGGAAAGAAGCTTTCTGAGAAACTGCTGAGTGTTCTGTTAATTCATCTCACAGAGTTACATCTGTATTTCGTGGATCTCTTTGCTAGACTTATTTCTGTTTAATCTGAGAACAGATATTTCGGATCCTATTGAAGACTATAGGGCCAAAGGAAATATCCTCAGATAACAAAGAGAAAGAAGCTTTCTGAGAAACTTCTTTGTGTTCTGTGAAATCATCTCACAGAGTTACAGCTTTCCCCTCAAGAAGCCTTTCGCTACGACAGTTCTTGTGGAATTGGCAAAGTGATATTTGGAAGCCCGTAGAGGGCTATGGTGAAAAAGGAAATATCCTCAGATGAAATCTGGAAAGCAGCTTTCTGAGAAACTGCTGAGTGTTCTGTTAATTCATCTCACAGAGTTACATCTGTATTTCGTGGATCTCTTTGCTAGCCTTATTTCTGTGGAATCTGAGAACAGATATTTCGGATCCCATTGAAGACTATAGGGCCAAAGGAAATATCCTCCGATAACAAAGAGAAAGAAGCTTTCTGAGAAACTTCTTTGTGTTCTGTGAAATCACCTCACAGAGTTACAGCTTTCCCCTCAAGAAGCCTTTCGCTAAGACAGTTCTTGTGGAATTGGCAAAGTGATATTTGGAAGCCCATAGAGGGCTATGGTGAAAAAGGAAATATCCTCACATGAAATCTGGAAAGAAGCTTTCTGAGAAACTGCTTAGTGTTCTGTTAATTCATCTCACAGAGTTACATCTGTATTTCGTGGATCTCTTTGCTAGCCTTATTTCTGTGGAATCTGAGAACAGATATTTCGGATCCCTTTGAAGACTATAGGGCCAAAGGAAATATCCTCCGATAACAAAGAGAAAGAAGCTTTCTGAGAAACTTCTTTGTGTTCTGTGAAATCACCCCAAAGAGTTACAGCTTTCCCCTCAAGAAGCCTTTCGCTAAGACAGTTCTTGTGGAATTGGCAAAGTGATATTTGGAAGCCCATAGAGGGCTATGGTGAAAAAGGAAATATCCTCAGATGAAATCTGGAAAGAAGCTTTCTGAGAAACTGCTTAGTGTTCTTTTAATTCATCTCACAGAGTTACATCTGTATTTCGTGGATCTCTTTGCTAGCCTTATTTCTGTGGAATCTGAGAACAGATATTTCGGATCCCATTGAAGACTATAGGGCCAAAGGAAATATCCTCCGATAACAAAGAGAAAGAAGCTTTCTGAGAAACTTCTTTGGGCTCTGTGAAATCATCTCACAGAGTTACAGCTTTCCCCTCAAGAAGCCTTTCGCTAAGACAGTTCTTGTGGAATTGGCAAAGTGATATTTGGAAGCCCATAGAGGGCTATGGTGAAAAAGGAAATATCCTCAGATGAAATCTGGAAAGAAGCTTTCTGAGAAACTGCTTAGTGTTCTGTTAATTCATCTCACAGAGTTACATCTGTATTTCGTGGATCTCTTTGCTAGCCTTATTTCTGTGGAATCTGAGAACAGATATTTCGGATCCCATTGAAGACTATAGGGCCAAAGGAAATATCCTCCGATAACAAAGAGAAAGAAGCTTTCTGAGAAACTTCTTTGTGTTCTGTGAAATCATCTCACAGAGTTACAGCTTTTCCCTCAAGAAGCCTTTCGCTAAGACAGTTCTTGTGGAATTGGCAAAGTGATATTTGGAAGCCCATAGAGGGCTATGGTGAAAAAGGAAATATCCTCAGATGAAATCTGGAAGGAAGCTTTCTGAGAAACTGCTTAGTGTTCTGTTAATTCATCTCACAGAGTTACATCTGTATTTCGTGGATCTCTTTGCTAGCCTTATTTCTGTGGAATCTGAGAACAGATATTTCGGATCCCATTGAAGACTATAGGGCCAAAGGAAATAATCTCCGATAACAAAGAGAAAGAAGCTTTCTGAGAAACTTCTTTGTGTTCTGTGAAATCATCTCACAGAGTTACAGCATTCCCCTCAAGAAGCCTTTCGCTAAGACAGTTCTTGTGGAATTGGCAAAGTGATATTTGGAAGCCCATAGAGGGCTATGGTGAAAAAGGAAATATCCTCACATGAAATCTGGAAAGAAGCTTTCTGAGAAACTGCTGAGTGTTCTGTTAATTCATCTCACAGAGTTACATCTGTATTTCGTGGATCTCTTTGCTAGACTTATTTCTGTTTAATCTGAGAACAGATATTTCGGATCCTATTGAAGACTATAGGGCCAAAGGAAATATCCTCAGATAACAAAGAGAAAGAAGCTTTCTGAGAAACTTCTTTGTGTTCTGTGAAATCACCTCACAGAGTTACAGCTTTCCCCTCAAGAAGCCTTTCGCTAAGACAGTTCTTGTGGAATTGGCAAAGTGATATTTGGAAGCCCATAGAGGGCTATGGTGAAAAAGGAAATATCCTCACATGAAATCTGGAAAGAAGCTTTCTGAGAAACTGCTTAGTGTTCTGTTAATTCATCTCACAGAGTTACATCTGTATTTCGTGGATCTCTTTGCTAGCCTTATTTCTGTGGAATCTGAGAACAGATATTTCGGATCACATTGAAGACTATAGGGCCAAAGGAAATAATCTCCGATAACAAAGAGAAAGAAGCTTTCTGAGAAACTTCTTTGTGTTCTGTGAAATCATCTCACAGAGTTACAGCATTCCCCTCAAGAAGCCTTTCGGTGAGACAGTTCTTGTGGAATTGGCAAAGTGATATTTGGAAGCCCATAGAGGGCTATGGTGAAAAAGGAAATATCCTCAGATGAAATCTGGAAAGAAGCTTTCTGAGAAACTGCTGAGTGTTCTGTTAATTCATCTCACAGAGTTACATCTGTATTTCGTGGATCTCTTTGCTAGACTTATTTCTGTTTAATCTGAGAACAGATATTTCGGATCCTATTGAAGACTATAGGGCCAAAGGAAATATCCTCAGATAACAAAGAGAAAGAAGCTTTCTGAGAAACTTCTTTGTGTTCTGTGAAATCATCTCACAGAGTTACAGCTTTCCCCTCAAGAAGCCTTTCGCTACGACAGTTCTTGTGGAATTGGCAAAGTGATATTTGGAAGCCCGTAGAGGGCTATGGTGAAAAAGGAAATATCCTCAGATGAAATCTGGAAAGCAGCTTTCTGAGAAACTGCTGAGTGTTCTGTTAATTCATCTCACAGAGTTACATCTGTATTTCGTGGATCTCTTTGCTAGCCTTATTTCTGTGGAATCTGAGAACAGATATTTCGGATCCCATTGAAGACTATAGGGCCAAAGGAAATATCCTCCGATAACAAAGAGAAAGAAGCTTTCTGAGAAACTTCTTTGTGTTCTGTGAAATCACCTCACAGAGTTACAGCTTTCCCCTCAAGAAGCCTTTCGCTAAGACAGTTCTTGTGGAATTGGCAAAGTGATATTTGGAAGCCCATAGAGGGCTATGGTGAAAAAGGAAATATCCTCACATGAAATCTGGAAAGAAGCTTTCTGAGAAACTGCTTAGTGTTCTGTTAATTCATCTCACAGAGTTACATCTGTATTTCGTGGATCTCTTTGCTAGCCTTATTTCTGTGTAATCTGAGAACAGATATTTCGGATCCCTTTGAAGACTATAGGGCCAAAGGAAATATCCTCCGATAACAAAGAGAAAGAAGCTTTCTGAGAAACTTCTTTGTGTTCTGTGAAATCACCCCAAAGAGTTACAGCTTTCCCCTCAAGAAGCCTTTCGCTAAGACAGTTCTTGTGGAATTGGCAAAGTGATATTTGGAAGCCCATAGAGGGCGATGGTAAAAAAGGAAATATCCTCAGATGAAATCTGGAAAGAAGCTTTCTGAGAAACTGCTTAGTGTTCTGTTAATTCATCTCACAGAGTTACATCTGTATTTCGTGGATCTCTTTGCTAGCCTTATTTCTGTGGAATCTGAGAACAGATATTTCGGATCCCATTGAAGACTATAGGGCCAAAGGAAATATCCTCCGATAACAAAGAGAAAGAAGCTTTCTGAGAAACTTCTTTGGGCTCTGTGAAATCATCTCACAGAGTTACAGCTTTCCCCTCAAGAAGCCTTTCGCTAAGACAGTTCTTGTGGAATTGGCAAAGTGATATTTGGAAGCCCATAGACGGCTATGGTGAAAAAGGAAATATCCTCACATGAAATCTGGAAAGAAGCTTTCTGAGAAACTGCTTAGTGTTCTGTTAATTCATCTCACAGAGTTACATCTGTATTTCGTGGATCTCTTTGCTAGCCTTATTTCTGTGGAATCTGAGAACAGATATTTCGGATCCCTTTGAAGACTATAGGGCCAAAGGAAATATCCTCCGATAACAAAGAGAAAGAAGCTTTCTGAGAAACTTCTTTGTGTTCTGTGAAATCATCTCACAGAGTTACAGCTTTTCCCTCAAGAAGCCTTTCGCTAAGACAGTTCTTGTGGAATTGGCAAAGTGATATTTGGAAGCCCATAGAGGGCTATGGTGAAAAAGGAAATATCCTCAGATGAAATCTGGAAGGAAGCTTTCTGAGAAACTGCTTAGTGTTCTGTTAATTCATCTCACAGAGTTACATCTGTATTTCGTGGATCTCTTTGCTAGCCTTATTTCTGTGGAATCTGAGAACAGATATTTCGGATCCCTTTGAAGACTATAGGGCCAAAGGAAATATCCTCCGATAACAAAGAGAAAGAAGCTTTCTGAGAAACTTCTTTGTGTTCTGTGAAATCATCTCACAGAGTTACAGCTTTTCCCTCAAGAAGCCTTTCGCTAAGACAGTTCTTGTGGAATTGGCAAAGTGATATTTGGAAGCCCATAGAGGGCTATGGTGAAAAAGGAAATATCCTCAGATGAAATCTGGAAGGAAGCTTTCTGAGAAACTGCTTAGTGTTCTGTTAATTCATCTCACAGAGTTACATCTGTATTTCGTGGATCTCTTTGCTAGCCTTATTTCTGTGGAATCTGAGAACAGATATTTCGGATCCCATTGAAGACTATAGGGCCAAAGGAAATAATCTCCGATAACAAAGAGAAAGAAGCTTTCTGAGAAACTTCTTTGTGTTCTGTGAAATCATCTCACAGAGTTACAGCATTCCCCTCAAGAAGCCTTTCGGTAAGACAGTTCTTGTGGAATTGGCAAAGTGATATTTGGAAGCCCATAGAGGGCTATGGTGAAAAAGGAAATATCCTCAGATGAAATCTGGAAAGAAGCTTTCTGAGAAACTGCTGAGTGTTCTGTTAATTCATCTCACAGAGTTACATCTGTATTTCGTGGATCTCTTTGCTAGCCTTATTTCTGTGGAATCTGAGAACAGATATTTCGGATCCCTTTGAAGACTATAGGGCCAAAGGAAATATCCTCCGATAACAAAGAGAAAGAAGCTTTCTGAGAAACTTCTTTGTGTTCTGTGAAATCACCCCAAAGAGTTACAGCTTTCCCCTCAAGAAGCCTTTCGCTAAGACAGTTCTTGTGGAATTGGCAAAGTGATATTTGGAAGCCCATAGAGGGCTATGGTGAAAAAGGAAATATCCTCAGATGAAATCTGGAAAGAAGCTTTCTGAGAAACTGCTTAGTGTTCTGTTAATTCATCTCACAGAGTTACATCTGTATTTCGTGGATCTCTTTGCTAGCCTTATTTCTGTGGAATCTGAGAACAGATATTTCGGATCCCATTGAAGACTATAGGGCCAAAGGAAATATCCTCCGATAACAAAGAGAAAGAAGCTTTCTGAGAAACTTCTTTGTGTTCTGTGAAATCACCTCACAGAGTTACAGCTTTCCCCTCAAGAAGCCTTTCGCTAAGACAGTTCTTGTGGAATTGGCAAAGTGATATTTGGAAGCCCATAGAGGGCTATGGTGAAAAAGGAAATATCCTCACATGAAATCTGGAAAGAAGCTTTCTGAGAAACTGCTTAGTGTTCTGTTAATTCATCTCACAGAGTTACATCTGTATTTCGTGGATCTCTTTGCTAGCCTTATTTCTGTGGAATCTGAGAACAGATATTTCGGATCCCTTTGAAGACTATAGGGCCAAAGGAAATATCCTCCGATAACAAAGAGAAAGAAGCTTTCTGAGAAACTTCTTTGTGTTCTGTGAAATCACCCCAAAGAGTTACAGCTTTCCCCTCAAGAAGCCTTTCGCTAAGACAGTTCTTGTGGAATTGGCAAAGTGATATTTGGAAGCCCATAGAGGGCTATGGTGAAAAAGGAAATATCCTCAGATGAAATCTGGAAAGAAGCTTTCTGAGAAACTGCATAGTGTTCTGTTAATTCATCTCACAGAGTTACATCTGTATTTCGTGGATCTCTTTGCTAGCCTTATTTCTTTGGAATCTGAGAACAGATATTTCGGATCCCATTGAAGACTATAGGGCCAAAGGAAATATCCTCCGATAACAAAGAGAAAGAAGCTTTCTGAGAAATTTCTTTGTGTTCTGTGAAATCATCTCACAGAGTTACAGCATTCCCCTCAAGAAGCCTTTCACTAAGACAGTTCTTGTGGAATTGGCAAAGTGATATTTGGAAGCCCATAGAGGGCTATGGTGAAAAAGGAAATATCCTCAGATGAAATCTGGAAAGAAGCTTTCTGAGAAACTGCTGAGTGTTCTGTTAATTCATCTCACAGAGTTACATCTGTATTTCGTGCATCTCTTTGCTAGACTTATTTCTGTTTAATCTGAGAACAGATATTTCGGATCCTATTGAAGACTATAGGGCCAAAGGAAATATCCTCAGATAACAAAGAGACAGAAGCTTTCTGAGAAACTTCTTTGTGTTCTGTGAAATCATCTCACAGAGTTACAGCTTTCCCCTCAAGAAGCCTTTCGCTACGACAGTTCTTGTGGAATTGGCAAAGTGATATTTGGAAGCCCGTAGAGGGCTATGGTGAAAAAGGAAATATCCTCAGATGAAATCTGGAAAGCAGCTTTCTGAGAAACTGCTGAGTGTTCTGTTAATTCATCTCAC
Source organism: Macaca mulatta (assembly GCF_049350105.2). Taxonomy (NCBI): domain Eukaryota; kingdom Metazoa; phylum Chordata; class Mammalia; order Primates; family Cercopithecidae; genus Macaca; species Macaca mulatta. Next base: position 28,486,398 of record NC_133420.1, read on the forward strand.
AGAGTTACATCTGTATTTCGTGGATCTCTTTGCTAGCCTTATTTCTGTGGAATCTGAGAACAGATATTTCGGATCCCATTGAAGACTATAGGGCCAAAGGAAATATCCTCCGATAACAAAGAGAAAGAAGCTTTCTGAGAAACTTCTTTGTGTTCTGTGAAATCACCTCACAGAGTTACAGCTTTCCCCTCAAGAAGCCTTTCGCTAAGACAGTTCTTGTGGAATTGGCAAAGTGATATTTGGAAGCCCATAGAGGGCTATGGTGAAAAAGGAAATATCCTCACATGAAATCTGGAAAGAAGCTTTCTGAGAAACTGCTTAGTGTTCTGTTAATTCATCTCACAGAGTTACATCTGTATTTCGTGGATCTCTTTGCTAGCCTTATTTCTGTGGAATCTGAGAACAGATATTTCGGATCCCTTTTAAGACTATAGGGCCAAAGGAAATATCCTCCGATAACAAAGAGAAAGAAGCTTTCTGAGAAACTTCTTTGTGTTCTGTGAAATCACCCAAAGAGTTACAGCTTTCCCCTCAAGAAGCCTTTCGCTAAGACAGTTCTTGTGGAATTGGCAAAGTGATATTTGGAAGCCCATAGAGGGCTATGGTGAAAAAGGAAATATCCTCAGATGAAATCTGGAAAGAAGCTTTCTGAGAAACTGCTTAGTGTTCTGTTAATTCATCTCACAGAGTTACATCTGTATTTCGTGGATCTCTTTGCTAGCCTTATTTCTGTGGAATCTGAGAACAGATATTTCGGATCCCATTGAAGACTCTAGGGCCAAAGGAAATATCCTCCGATAACAAAGAGAAAGAAGCTTTCTGAGAAACTTCTTTGGGCTCTGTGAAATCATCTCACAGAGTTACGGCTTTCCCCTCAAGAAGCCTTTCGCTAAGACAGTTCTTGTGGAATTGGCAAAGTGATATTTGGAAGCCCATAGAGGGCTATGGTGAAAAAGGAAATATCCTCAGATGAAATCTGGAAAGAAGCTTTCTGAGAAACTGCTTAGTGTTCTGTTAATTCATCTCAAAGAGTTACATCTGTATTTCGTGGATCTCTTTGCTAGCCTTATTTCTGTGGAATCTGAGAACAGATATTTCGGATCCCATTGAAGACTATAGGGCCAAAGGAAATATCCTCCGATAACAAAGAGAAAGAAGCTTTCTGAGAAACTTCTTTGTGTTCTGTGAAATCATCTCACAGAGTTACAGCTTTTCCCTCAAGAATCCTTTCGCTAAGACAGTTCTTGTGGAATTGGCAAAGTGATATTTGGAAGCCCATAGAGGGCTATGGTGAAAAAGGAAATATCCTCAGATGAAATCTGGAAGGAAGCTTTCTGAGAAACTGCTTAGTGTTCTGTTAATTCATCTCACAGAGTTACATCTGTATTTCGTGGATCTCTTTGCTAGCCTTATTTCTGTGGAATCTGAGAACAGATATTTCGGATCCCATTGAAGACTATAGGGCCAAAGGAAATAATCTCCGATAACAAAGAGAAAGAAGCTTTCTGAGAAACTTCTTTGTGTTCTGTGAAATCATCTCACAGAGTTACAGCATTCCCCTCAAGAAGCCTTTCGCTAAGACAGTTCTTGTGGAATTGGCAAAGTGATATTTGGAAGCCCATAGAGGGCTATGGTGAAAAAGGAAATATCCTCAGATGAAATCTGGAAAGAAGCTTTCTGAGAAACTGCTGAGTGTTCTGTTAATTCATCTCACAGAGTTACATCTGTATTTCGTGGATCTCTTTGCTAGACTTATTTCTGTTTAATCTGAGAACAGATATTTCGGATCCTATTGAAGACTATAGGGCCAAAGGAAATATCCTCAGATAACAAAGAGAAAGAAGCTTTCTGAGAAACTTCTTTGTGTTCTGTGAAATCATCTCACAGAGTTACAGCTTTCCCCTCAAGAAGCCTTTCGCTACGACAGTTCTTGTGGAATTGGCAAAGTGATATTTGGAAGCCCGTAGAGGGCTATGGTGAAAAAGGAAATATCCTCAGATGAAATCTGGAAAGCAGCTTTCTGAGAAACTGCTGAGTGTTCTGTTAATTCATCTCACAGAGTTACATCAGTATTTCGTGGATCTCTTTGCTAGACTTATTTCTGTGGAATCTGAGAACAGATATTTCGGATCCCATTGAAGACTATAGGGCCAAAGGAAATATCCTCCGATAACAAAGAGAAAGAAGCTTTCTGAGAAACTTCTTTGTGTTCTGTGAAATCACCTCACAGAGTTACAGCTTTCCCCTCAAGAAGCCTTTCGCTAAGACAGTTCTTGTGGAATTGGCAAAGTGATATTTGGAAGCCCATAGAGGGCTATGGTGAAAAAGGAAATATCCTCACATGAAATCTGGAAAGAAGCTTTCTGAGAAACTGCTTAGTGTTCTGTTAATTCATCTCACAGAGTTACATCTGTATTTCGTGGATCTCTTTGCTAGCCTTATTTCTGTGGAATCTGAGAACAGATATTTCGGATCCCATTGAAGACTATAGGGCCAAAGGAAATATCCTCCGATAACAAAGAGAAAGAAGCTTTCTGAGAAACTTCTTTGTGTTCTGTGAAATCACCCCAAAGAGTTACAGCTTTCCCCTCAAGAAGCCTTTCGCTAAGACAGTTCTTGTGGAATTGGCAAAGTGATATTTGGAAGCCCATAGAGGGCTATGGTGAAAAAGGAAATATCCTCAGATGAAATCTGGAAAGAAGCTTTCTGAGAAACTGCTTAGTGTTCTGTTAATTCATCTCACAGAGTTACATCTGTATTTCGTGGATCTCTTTGCTAGCCTTATTTCAGTGGAATCTGAGAACAGATATTTCGGATCCCATTGAAGACTATAGGGCCAAAGGAAATATCCTCCGATAACAAAGAGAAAGAAGCTTTCTGAGAAACTTCTTTGGGCTCTGTGAAATCATCTCACAGAGTTACAGCTTTCCCCTCAAGAAGCCTTTCGCTAAGACAGTTCTTGTGGAATTGGCAAAGTGATATTTGGAAGCCCATAGAGGGCTATGGTGAAAAAGGAAATATCCTCACATGAAATCTGGAAAGAAGCTTTCTGAGAAACTGCTTAGTGTTCTGTTAATTCATCTCACAGAGTTACATCTGTATTTCGTGGATCTCTTTGCTAGCCTTATTTCTGTGGAATCTGAGAACAGATATTTCGGATCCCTTTGAAGACTATAGGGCCAAAGGAAATATCCTCCGATATCAAAGAGAAAGAAGCTTTCTGAGAAACTTGTTTGTGTTCTGTGAAATCATCCCACAGAGTTACAGCTTTCCCCTCAAGAAGTCTTTCGCTAAGACAGTTCTTGTGGAATTGGCAAAGTGATATTTGGAAGCCCATAGAGGGCTATGGTGAAAAAGGAAATATCCTCAGATGAAATCTGGAAAGAAGTTTTCTGAGAAACTGCTTAGTGTTCTGTTAATTCATCTCACAGAGTTACATCTGTATTTCGTGCATCTCTTTGCTAGCCTTATTTCTGTGGAATCTGAGAACAGATATTTCGGATCCCTTTGAAGACTATAGGGCCAAAGGAAATATCCTCCGATAACAAAGAGAAAGAAGCTTTCTGAGAAACTTCTTTGTGTTCTGTGAAATCATCTCACAGAGTTACAGCTTTCCCCTCAAGAAGCCTTTCGCTAAGACAGTTCTTGTGGAATTGGCAAAGTGATATTTGGAAGCCCATAGAGGGCTATGGTGAAAAAGGAAATATCCTCAGATGAAATCTCGAAAGAAGCTTTCTGAGAAACTGCTTAGTGTTCTGTTAATTCATCTCACAGAGTTACATCTGTATTTCGTGGATCTCTTTGCTAGCCTTATTTCTTTGGAATCTGAGAACAGATATTTCGGATCCCATTGAAGACTATAGGGCCAAAGGAAATATCCTCCGATAACAAAGAGAAAGAAGCTTTCTGAGAAACTTCTTTGTGTTCTGTGAAATCATCTCACAGAGTTACAGCTTTTCCCTCAAGAAGCCTTTCGCTAAGACAGTTCTTGTGGAATTGGCTAAGTGATATTTGGAAGCCCATAGAGGGCTATGGTGAAAAAGGAAATATCCTCAGATGAAATCTGGAAGGAAGCTTTCTGAGAAACTGCTTAGTGTTCTGTTAATTCATCTCACAGAGTTACATCTGTATTTCGTGGATCTCTTTGCTAGCCTTATTTCTGTGGAATCTGAGAACAGATATTTCGGATCCCATTGAAGACTATAGGGCCAAAGGAAATAATCTCCGATAACAAAGAGAAAGAAGCTTTCTGAGAAACTTCTTTGTGTTCTGTGAAATCATCTCACAGAGTTACAGCATTCCCCTCAAGAAGCCTTTCGCTAAGACAGTTCTTGTGGAATTGGCAAAGTGATATTTGGAAGCCCATAGAGGGCTATGGTGAAAAAGGAAATATCCTCAGATGAAATCTGGAAAGAAGCTTTCTGAGAAACTGCTGAGTGTTCTGTTAATTCATCTCACAGAGTTACATCTGTATTTCGTGGATCTCTTTGCTAGACTTATTTCTGTTTAATCTGAGAACAGATATTTCGGATCCTATTGAAGACTATAGGGCCAAAGGAAATATCCTCAGATAACAAAGAGAAAGAAGCTTTCTGAGAAACTTCTTTGTGTTCTGTGAAATCATCTCACAGAGTTACAGCTTTCCCCTCAAGAAGCCTTTCGCTACGACAGTTCTTGTGGAATTGGCAAAGTGATATTTGGAAGCCCGTAGAGGGCTATGGTGAAAAAGGAAATATCCTCAGATGAAATCTGGAAAGCAGCTTTCTGAGAAACTGCTGAGTGTTCTGTTAATTCATCTCACAGAGTTACATCTGTATTTCGTGGATCTCTTTGCTAGCCTTATTTCTGTGGAATCTGAGAACAGATATTTCGGATCCCATTGAAGACTATAGGGCCAAAGGAAATATCCTCCGATAACAAAGAGAAAGAAGCTTTCTGAGAAACTTCTTTGTGTTCTGTGAAATCACCTCACAGAGTTACAGCTTTCCCCTCAAGAAGCCTTTCGCTAAGACAGTTCTTGTGGAATTGGCAAAGTGATATTTGGAAGCCCATAGAGGGCTATGGTGAAAAAGGAAATATCCTCAGATGAAATCTGGAAAGCAGCTTTCTGAGAAACTGCTTAGTGTTCTGTTAATTCATCTCACAGAGTTACATCTGTATTTCGTGGATCTCTTTGCTAGCCTTATTTCTGTGGAATCTGAGAACAGATATTTCGGATCCCTTTGAAGACTATAGGGCCAAAGGAAATATCCTCCGATAACAAAGAGAAAGAAGCTTTCTGAGAAACTTCTTTGTGTTCTGTGAAATCACCCCAAAGAGTTACAGCTTTCCCCTCAAGAAGCCTTTCGCTAAGACAGTTCTTGTGGAATTGGCAAAGTGATATTTGGAAGCCCATAGAGGGCTATGGTGAAAAAGGAAATATCCTCAGATGAAATCTGGAAAGAAGCTTTCTGAGAAACTGCTTAGTGTTCTGTTAATTCATCTCACAGAGTTACATCTGTATTTCGTGGATCTCTTTGCTAGCCTTATTTCTGTGGAATCTGAGAACAGATATTTCGGATCCCATTGAAGACTATAGGGCCAAAGGAAATATCCTCTGATAACAAAGAGAAAGAAGCTTTCTGAAAAACTTCTTTGGGCTCTGTGAAATCATCTCACAGAGTTACAGCATTCCCCTCAAGAAACCTTTCGCTAAGACAGTTCTTGTGGAATTGGCAAAGTGATATTTGGAAGCCCATAGAGGGCTATGGTGAAAAAGGAAATATCCTCACATGAAATCTGGAAAGAAGCTTTCTGAGAAACTCCTGAGTGTTCTGTTAATTCATCTCACAGAGTTACATCTGTATTTCGTGGATCTCTTTGCTAGCCTTATTTCTTTGGAATCTGAGAACAGATATTTCGGATCCCATTGAAGACTATAGGGCCAAAGGAAATATCCTCCGATAACAAAGAGAAAGAAGCTTTCTGAGAAACTTCTTTGTGTTCTGTGAAATCATCTCACAGAGTTACAGCTTTTCCCTCTAGAAGCCTTTCGCTAAGACAGTTCTTGTGGAATTGGCAAAGTGATATTTGGAAGCCCATAGAGGACTATGGTGAAAAAGGAAATATCCTCAGATGAAATTTGGAAGGAAGCTTTCTGAGAAACTGCTTAGTGTTCTGTTAATTCATCTCACAGAGTTACATCTGTATTTCGTGGATCTCTTTGCTAACCTTATTTCTGTGGAATCTGAGAACAGATATTTCGGATCCCTTTGAAGACTATAGGGCCAAAGGAAATAATCTCCGATAACAAAGAGAAAGAAGCTTTCTGAGAAACTTCTTTGTGTTCTGTGAAATCATCTCACAGAGTTACAGCATTCCCCTCAAGAAGCCTTTCGCTAAGACAGTTCTTGTGGAATTGGCAAAGTGATATTTGGAAGCCCATAGAGGGCTATGGTGAAAAAGGAAATATCCTCAGATGAAATCTGGAAAGAAGCTTTCTGAGAAACTGCTGAGTGTTCTGTTAATTCATCTCACAGAGTTACATCTGTATTTCGTGGATCTCTTTGCTAGACTTATTTCTGTTTAATCTGAGAACAGATATTTCGGATCCTATTGAAGACTATAGGGCCAAAGGAAATATCCTCAGATAACAAAGAGAAAGAAGCTTTCTGAGAAACTTCTTTGTGTTCTGTGAAATCATCTCACAGAGTTACAGCTTTCCCCTCAAGAAGCCTTTCGCTACGACAGTTCTTGTGGAATTGGCAAAGTGATATTTGGAAGCCCATAGAGGGCTATGGTGAAAAAGGAAATATCCTCAGATGAAATCTGGAAAGCAGCTTTCTGAGAAACTGCTGAGTGTTCTGTTAATTCATCTCACAGAGGTACATCTGTATTTCGTGGATCTCTTTGCTAGCCTTATTTCTGTGGAATCTGAGAACAGATATTTCGGATCCCATTGAAGACTATAGGGCCAAAGGAAATATCCTCCGATAACAAAGAGAAAGAAGCTTTCTGAGAAACTTCTTTGTGTTCTGTGAAATCATCTCACAGAGTTACAGCATTCCCCTCAAGAAGCCTTTCGCTAAGACAGTTCTTGTGGAATTGGCAAAGTGATATTTGGAAGCCCATAGAGGGCTATGGTGAAAAAGGAAATATCCTCAGATGAAATCTGGAAAGAAGCTTTCTGAGAAACTGCTTAGTGTTCTGTTAATTCATCTCACAGAGTTACATCTGTATTTCGTGGATCTCTTTGCTAGCCTTATTTCTGTGGAATCTGAGAACAGATATTTCGGATCCCATTGAAGACTATAGGGCCAAAGGAAATATCCTCAGATAACAAAGAGAAAGAAGCTTTCAGAGAAACTTCTTTGTGTTCTGTGAAATCATCTCACAGAGTTACAGCTTTCCCCTCAAGAAGCCTTTCGCTAAGACAGTTCTTGTGGAATTGGCAAAGTGATATTTGGAAGCCCATAGAGGGCTATGGTGAAAAAGGAAATATCCTCAGATGAAATCTCGAAAGAAGCTTTCTGAGAAACTGCTTAGTGTTCTGTTAATTCGTCTCACAGAGTTACATCTGTATTTCGTGGATCTCTTTGCTAGCCTTATTTCTTTGGAATCTGAGAACAGATATTTCGGATCCCATTGAAGACTATAGGGCCAAAGGAAATATCCTCCGATAACAAAGAGAAAGAAGCTTTCTGAGAAACTTCTTTGTGTTCTGTGAAATCATCTCACAGAGTTACAGCTTTTCCCTCAAGAAGCCTTTCGCTAAGACAGTTCTTGTGGAATTGGCAAAGTGATATTTGGAAGCCCATAGAGGGCTATGGTGAAAAAGGAAATATCCTCAGATGAAATCTGGAAGGAAGCTTTCTGAGAAACTGCTTAGTGTTCTGTTAATTCATCTCACAGAGTTACATCTGTATTTCGTGGATCTCTTTGCTAGCCTTATTTCTGTGGAATCTGAGAACAGATATTTCGGATCCCATTGAAGACTATAGGGCCAAAGGAAATAATCTCCGATAACAAAGAGAAAGAAGCTTTCTGAGAAACTTCTTTGTGTTCTGTGAAATCATCTCACAGAGTTACAGCATTCCCCTCAAGAAGCCTTTCGCTAAGACAGTTCTTGTGGAATTGGCAAAGTGATATTTGGAAGCCCATAGAGGGCTATGGTGAAAAAGGAAATATCCTCAGATGAAATCTGGAAAGAAGCTTTCTGAGAAACTGCTTAGTGTTCTGTTAATTCATCTCACAGAGTTACATCTGTATTTCGTGGATCTCTTTGCTAGACTTATTTCTGTTTAATCTGAGAACAGATATTTCGGATCCTATTGAAGACTATAGGGCCAAAGGAAATATCCTCAGATAACAAAGAGAAAGAAGCTTTCTGAGAAACTTCTTTGTGTTCTGTGAAATCATCTCACAGAGTTACAGCTTTCCCCTCAAGAAGCCTTTCGCTACGACAGTTCTTGTGAAATTGGCAAAGCGATATTTGGAAGCCCGTAGAGGGCTATGGTGAAAAAGGAAATATCCTCAGATGAAATCTGGAAAGCAGCTTTCTGAGAAACTGCTGAGTGTTCTGTTAATTCATCTCACAGAGTTACATCTGTATTTCGTGGATCTCTTTGCTAGCCTTATTTCTGTGGAATCTGAGAACAGATATTTCGGATCCCATTGAAGACTATAGGGCCAAAGGAAATATCCTCCGATAACAAAGAGAAAGAAGCTTTCTGAGAAACTTCTTTGTGTTCTGTGAAATCACCTCACAGAGTTACAGCTTTCCCCTCAAGAAGCCTTTCGCTAAGACAGTTCTTGTGGAATTGGCAAAGTGATATTTGGAAGCCCATAGAGGGCTATGGTGAAAAAGGAAATATCCTCACATGAAATCTGGAAAGAAGCTTTCTGAGAAACTGCTTAGTGTTCTGTTAATTCATCTCACAGAGTTACATCTGTATTTCGTGGATCTCTTTGCTAGCCTTATTTCTGTGGAATCTGAGAACAGATATTTCGGATCCCTTTTAAGACTATAGGGCCAAAGGAAATATCCTCCGATAACAAAGAGAAAGAAGCTTTCTGAGAAACTTCTTTGTGTTCTGTGAAATCACCCCAAAGAGTTACAGCTTTCCCCTCAAGAAGCCTTTCGCTAAGACAGTTCTTGTGGAATTGGCAAAGTGATATTTGGAAGCCCATAGAGGGCTATGGTGAAAAAGGAAATATCCTCAGATGAAATCTGGAAAGAAGCTTTCTGAGAAACTGCTTTGTGTTCTGTTAATTCATCTCACAGAGTTACATCTGTATTTCGTGGATCTCTTTGCTAGCCTTATTTCTGTGGAATCTGAGAACAGATATTTCGGATCCCATTGAAGACTATAGGGCCAAAGGAAATATCCTCCGATAACAAAGAGAAAGAAGCTTTCTGAGAAACTTCTTTGGGCTCTGTGAAATCATCTCACAGAGTTACAGATTTCCCCTCAAGAAGCCTTTCGCTAAGACAGTTCTTGTGGAATTGGCAAAGTGATATTTGGAAGCCCATAGAGGGCTATGGTGAAAAAGGAAATATCCTCAGATGAAATCTGGAAAGAAGCTTTCTGAGAAACTGCTTAGTGTTCTGTTAATTCATCTCACAGAGTTACATCTGTATTTCGTGGATCTCTTTGCTAGCCTTATTTCTGTGGAATCTGAGAACAGATATTTCGGATCCCATTGAAGACTATAGGGCCAAAGGAAATATCCTCCGATAACAAAGAGAAAGAAGCTTTCTGAGAAACTTCTTTGTGTTCTGTGAAATCATCTCACAGAGTTACAGCTTTTCCCTCAAGAAGCCTTTCGCTAAGACAGTTCTTGTGGAATTGGCAAAGTGATATTTGGAAGCCCATAGAGGGCTATGGTGAAAAAGGAAATATCCTCAGATGAAATCTGGAAGGAAGCTTTCTGAGAAACTGCTTAGTGTTCTGTTAATTCATCTCACAGAGTTACATCTGTATTTCGTGGATCTCTTTGCTAGCCTTATTTCTGTGGAATCTGAGAACAGATATTTCGGATCCCATTGAAGACTATAGGGCCAAAGGAAATAATCTCCGATAACAAAGAGAAAGAAGCTTTCTGAGAAACTTCTTTGTGTTCTGTGAAATCATCTCACAGAGTTACAGCATTCCCCTCAAGAAGCCTTTCGCTAAGACAGTTCTTGTGGAATTGGCAAAGTGATATTTGGAAGCCCATAGAGGGCTATGGTGAAAAAGGAAATATCCTCAGATGAAATCTGGAAAGAAGCTTTCTGAGAAACTGCTGAGTGTTCTGTTAATTCATCTAACAGAGTTACATCTGTATTTCGTGGATCTCTTTGCTAGACTTATTTCTGTTTAATCTGAGAACAGATATTTCGGATCCTATTGAAGACTATAGGGCCAAAGGAAATATCCTCAGATAACAAAGAGAAAGAAGCTTTCTGAGAAACTTCTTTGTGTTCTGTGAAATCATCTCACAGAGTTACAGCTTTCCCCTCAAGAAGCCTTTCGCTACGACAGTTCTTGTGGAATTGGCAAAGTGATATTTGGAAGCCCGTAGAGGGCTATGGTGAAAAAGGAAATATCCTCAGATGAAATCTGGAAAGCAGCTTTCTGAGAAACTGCTGAGTGTTCTGTTAATTCATCTCACAGAGTTACATCTGTATTTCGTGGATCTCTTTGCTAGCCTTATTTCTGTGGAATCTGAGAACAGATATTTCGGATCCCATTGAAGACTATAGGGCCAAAGGAAATATCCTCCGATAACAAAGAGAAAGAAGCTTTCTGAGAAACTTCTTTGTGTTCTGTGAAATCACCTCACAGAGTTACAGCTTTCCCCTCAAGAAGCCTTTCGCTACGACAGTTCTTGTGGAATTGGCAAAGTGATATTTGGAAGCCCATAGAGGGCTATGGTGAAAAAGGAAATATCCTCATATGAAATCTGGAAAGAAGCTTTCTGAGAAACTGCTTAGTGTTCTGTTAATTCATCTCACAGAGTTACATCTGTATTTCGTGGATCTCTTTGCTAGCCTTATTTCTGTGGAATCTGAGAACAGATATTTCGGATCCCTTTGAAGACTATAGGGCCAAAGGAAATATCCTCCGATAACAAAGAGAAAGAAGCTTTCTGAGAAACTTCTTTTTGTTCTGTGAAATCACCCCAAAGAGTTACAGCTTTCCCCTCAAGAAGCCTTTCGCTAAGACAGTTCTTGTGGAATTGGCAAAGTGATATTTGGAAGCCCATAGAGGGCTATGGTGAAAAAGGAAATATCCTCAGATGAAATCTGGAAAGAAGCTTTCTGAGAAACTGCTTAGTGTTCTGTTAATTCATCTCACAGAGTTACATCTGTATTTCGTGGATCTCTTTGCTAGCCTTATTTCTTTGGAATCTGAGAACAGATATTTCGGATCCCATTGAAGACTATAGGGCCAAAGGAAATATCCTCCGATAACAAAGAGAAAGAAGCTTTCTGAGAAACTTCTTTGTGTTCCGTGAAATCATCTCACAGAGTTACAGCTTTTCCCTCAAGAAGCCTTTCGCTAAGACAGTTCTTGTGGAATTGGCAAAGTGATATTTGGAAGCCCATAGAGGGCTATGGTGAAAAAGGAAATATCCTCAGATGAAATCTGGAAGGAAGCTTTCTGAGAAACTGCTTAGTGTTCTGTTAATTCATCTCACAGAGTTACATCTGTATTTCGTGGATCTCTTTGCTAGCCTTATTTCTGTGGAATCTGAGAACAGATATTTCGGATCCCATTGAAGACTATAGGGCCAAAGGAAATAATCTCCGATAACAAAGAGAAAGAAGCTTTCTGAGAAACTTCTTTGTGTTCTGTGAAATCATCTCACAGAGTTACAGCATTCCCCTCAAGAAGCCTTTCGCTAAGACAGTTCTTGTGGAATTGGCAAAGTGATATTTGGAAGCCCATAGAGGGCTATGGTGAAAAAGGAAATATCCTCAGATGAAATCTGGAAAGAAGCTTTCTGAGAAACTGCTGAGTGTTCTGTTAATTCATCTCACAGAGTTACATCTGTATTTCGTATATCTCTTTGCTAGACTTATTTCTGTTTAATCTGAGAACAGATATTTCGGATCCTATTGAAGACTATAGGGCCAAAGGAAATATCCTCAGATAACAAAGAGAAAGAAGCTTTCTGAGAAACTTCTTTGTGTTCTGTGAAATCATCTCACAGAGTTACAGCTTTCCCCTCAAGAAGCCTTTCGCTACGACAGTTCTTGTGGAATTGGCAAAGTGATATTTGGAAGCCCGTAGAGGGCTATGGTGAAAAAGGAAATATCCTCAGATGAAATCTGGAAAGCAGCTTTCTGAGAAACTGCTGAGTGTTCTGTTAATTCATCTCACAGAGTTACATCTGTATTTCGTGGATCTCTTTGCTAGCCTTATTTCTGTGGAATCTGAGAACAGATATTTCGGATCCCATTGAAGACTATAGGGCCAAAGGAAATATCCTCCGATAACAAAGAGAAAGAAGCTTTCTGAGAAACTTCTTTGTGTTCTGTGAAATCACCTCACAGAGTTACAGCTTTCCCCTCAAGAAGCCTTTCGCTAAGACAGTTCTTGTGGAATTGGCAAAGTGATATTTGGAAGCCCATAGAGGGCTATGGTGAAAAAGGAAATATCCTCACATGAAATCTGGAAAGAAGCTTTCTGAGAAACTGCTTAGTGTTCTGTTAATTCATCTCACAGAGTTACATCTGTATTTCGTGGATCTCTTTGCTAGCCTTATTTCTGTGGAATCTGAGAACAGATATTTCGGATCCCTTTTAAGACTATAGGGCCAAAGGAAATATCCTCCGATAACAAAGAGAAAGAAGCTTTCTGAGAAACTTCTTTGTGTTCTGTGAAATCACCCCAAAGAGTTACAGCTTTCCCCTCAAGAAGCCTTTCGCTAAGACAGTTCTTGTGGAATTGGCAAAGTGATATTTGGAAGCCCATAGAGGGCTATGGTGAAAAAGGAAATATCCTCAGATGAAATCTGGAAAGAAGCTTTCTGAGAAACTGCTTAGTGTTCTGTTAATTCATCTCACAGAGTTACATCTGTATTTCGTGGATCTCTTTGCTAGCCTTATTTCTGTGGAATCTGAGAACAGATATTTCGGATCCCATTGAAGACTATAGGGCCAAAGGAAATATCCTCCGATAACAAAGAGAAAGAAGCTTTCTGAGAAACTTCTTTGGGCTCTGTGAAATCATCTCACAGAGTTACAGCTTTCCCCTCAAGAAGCCTTTCGCTAAGACAGTTCTTGGGGAATTGGCAAAGTGATATTTGGAAGCCCATAGAGGGCTATGGTGAAAAAGGAAATATCCTCAGATGAAATCTGGAAAGAAGCTTTCTGAGAAACTGCTTAGTGTTCTGTTAATTCATCTCACAGAGTTACATCTGTATTTCGTGGATCTCTTTGCTAGCCTTATTTCTGTGGAATCTGAGAACAGATATTTCGGATCCCATTGAAGACTATAGGGCCAAAGGAAATATCCTCCGATAACAAAGAGAAAGAAGCTTTCTGAGAAACTTCTTTGTGTTCTGTGAAATCATCTCACAGAGTTACAGCTTTTCCCTCAAGAAGCCTTTCGCTAAGACAGTTCTTGTGGAATTGGCAAAGTGATATTTGGAAGCCCATAGAGGGCTATGGTGAAAAAGGAAATATCCTCAGATGAAATCTGGAAGGAAGCTTTCTGAGAAACTGCTTAGTGTTCTGTTAATTCATCTCACAGAGTTACATCTGTATTTCGTGGATCTCTTTGCTAGCCTTATTTCTGTGGAATCTGAGAACAGATATTTCGGATCCCATTGAAGACTATAGGGCCAAAGGAAATATCCTCCGATAACAAAGAGAAAGAAGCTTTCTGAGAAACTTCTTTGTGTTCTGTGAAATCACCTCACAGAGTTACAGCTTTCCCCTCAAGAAGCCTTTCGCTAAGACAGTTCTTGTGGAATTGGCAAAGTGATATTTGGAAGCCCATAGAGGGCTATGGTGAAAAAGGAAATATCCTCATATGAAATCTGGAAAGAAGCTTTCTGAGAAACTGCTTAGTGTTCTGTTAATTCATCTCACAGAGTTACATCTGTATTTCGTGGATCTCTTTGCTAGACTTATTTCTGTTTAATCTGAGAACAGATATTTCGGATCCTATTGAAGACTATAGGGCCAAAGGAAATATCCTCAGATAACAAAGAGAAAGAAGCTTTCTGAGAAACTTCTTTGTGTTCTGTGAAATCATCTCACAGAGTTACAGCTTTCCCCTCAAGAAGCCTTTCGCTACGACAGTTCTTGTGGAATTGGAAAAGTGATATTTGGAAGCCCGTAGAGGGCTATGGTGAAAAAGGAAATATCCTCAGATGAAATCTGGAACGCAGCTTTCTGAGAAACTGCTGAGTGTTCTGTTAATTCATCTCACAGAGTTACATCGGTATTTCGTGGATCTCTTTGCTAGCCTTATTTCTGTGGAATCTGAGAACAGATATTTCGGATCCCATTGAAGACTATAGGGCCAAAGGAAATATCCTCCGATAACAAAGAGAAAGAAGCTTTCTGAGAAACTTCTTTGTGTTCTGTGAAATCACCTCACAGAGTTACAGCTTTCCCCTCAAGAAGCCTTTCGCTAAGACAGTTCTTGTGGAATTGGCAAAGTGATATTTGGAAGCCCATAGAGGGCTATGGTGAAAAAGGAAATATCCTCATATGAAATCTGGAAAGAAGCTTTCTGAGAAACTGCTTAGTGTTCTGTTAATTCATCTCACAGAGTTACATCTGTATTTCGTGGATCTCTTTGCTAGCCTTATTTCTGTGGAATCTGAGAACAGATATTTCGGATCCCTTTGAAGACTATAGGGCCAAAGGAAATATCCTCCGATAACAAAGAGAAAGAAGCTTTCTGAGAAACTTCTTTGTGTTCTGTGAAATCACCCCAAAGAGTTACAGCTTTCCCCTCAAGAAGCCTTTCGCTAAGACAGTTCTTGTGGAATTGGCAAAGTGATATTTGGAAGCCCATAGAGGGCTATGGTGAAAAAGGAAATATCCTCAGATGAAATCTGGAAAGAAGCTTTCTGAGAAACTGCTTAGTGTTCTGTTAATTCATCTCACAGAGTTACATCTGTATTTCGTGGATCTCTTTGCTAGCCTTATTTCTTTGGAATCTGAGAACAGATATTTCGGATCCCATTGAAGACTATAGGGCCAAAGGAAATATCCTCCGATAACAAAGAGAAAGAAGCTTTCTGAGAAACTTCTTTGTGTTCCGTGAAATCATCTCACAGAGTTACAGCTTTTCCCTCAAGAAGCCTTTCGCTAAGACAGTTCTTGTGGAATTGGCAAAGTGATATTTGGAAGCCCATAGAGGGCTATGGTGAAAAAGGAAATATCCTCAGATGAAATCTGGAAGGAAGCTTTCTGAGAAACTGCTTAGTGTTCTGTTAATTCATCTCACAGAGTTACATCTGTATTTCGTGGATCTCTTTGCTAGCCTTATTTCTGTGGAATCTGAGAACAGATATTTCGGATCCCATTGAAGACTATAGGGCCAAAGGAAATAATCTCCGATAACAAAGAGAAAGAAGCTTTCTGAGAAACTTCTTTGTGTTCTGTGAAATCACCTCACAGAGTTACAGCTTTCCCCTCAAGAAGCCTTTCGCTAAGACAGTTCTTGTGGAATTGGCAAAGTGATATTTGGAAGCCCATAGAGGGCTATGGTGAAAAAGGAAATATCCTCATATGAAATCTGGAAAGAAGCTTTCTGAGAAACTGCTTAGTGTTCTGTTAATTCATCTCACAGAGTTACATCTGTATTTCGTGGATCTCTTTGCTAGACTTATTTCTGTTTAATCTGAGAACAGATATTTCGGATCCTATTGAAGACTATAGGGCCAAAGGAAATATCCTCAGATAACAAAGAGAAAGAAGCTTTCTGAGAAACTTCTTTGTGTTCTGTGAAATCATCTCACAGAGTTACAGCTTTCCCCTCAAGAAGCCTTTCGCTACGACAGTTCTTGTGGAATTGGCAAAGTGATATTTGGAAGCCCGTAGAGGGCTATGGTGAAAAAGGAAATATCCTCAGATGAAATCTGGAAAGCAGCTTTCTGAGAAACTGCTGAGTGTTCTGTTAATTCATCTCACAGAGTTACATCTGTATTTCGTGGATCTCTTTGCTAGCCTTATTTCTGTGGAATCTGAGAACAGATATTTCGGATCCCATTGAAGACTATAGGGCCAAAGGAAATATCCTCCGATAACAAAGAGAAAGAAGCTTTCTGAGAAACTTCTTTGTGTTCTGTGAAATCACCTCACAGAGTTACAGCTTTCCCCTCAAGAAGCCTTTCGCTAAGACAGTTCTTGTGGAATTGGCAAAGTGATATTTGGAAGCCCATAGAGGGCTATGGTGAAAAAGGAAATATCCTCATATGAAATCTGGAAAGAAGCTTTCTGAGAAACTGCTTAGTGTTCTGTTAATTCATCTCACAGAGTTACATCTGTATTTCGTGGATCTCTTTGCTAGCCTTATTTCTGTGGAATCTGAGAACAGATATTTCGGATCCCTTTGAAGACTATAGGGCCAAAGGAAATATCCTCCGATAACAAAGAGAAAGAAGCTTTCTGAGAAACTTCTTTGTGTTCTGTGAAATCACCCCAAAGAGTTACAGCTTTCCCCTCAAGAAGCCTTTCGCTAAGACAGTTCTTGTGGAATTGGCAAAGTGATATTTGGAAGCCCATAGAGGGCTATGGTGAAAAAGGAAATATCCTCAGATGAAATCTGGAAGGAAGCTTTCTGAGAAACTGCTTAGTGTTCTGTTAATTCATCTCACAGAGTTACATCTGTATTTCGTGGATCTCTTTGCTAGCCTTATTTCTGTGGAATCTGAGAACAGATATTTCGGATCCCATTGAAGACTATAGGGCCAAAGGAAATAATCTCCGATAACAAAGAGAAAGAAGCTTTCTGAGAAACTTCTTTGTGTTCTGTGAAATCATCTCACAGAGTTACAGCATTCCCCTCAAGAAGCCTTTCGCTAAGACAGTTCTTGTGGAATTGGCAAAGTGATATTTGGAAGCCCATAGAGGGCTATGGTGAAAAAGGAAATATCCTCAGATGAAATCTGGAAAGAAGCTTTCTGAGAAACTGCTGAGTGTTCTGTTAATTCATCTCACAGAGTTACATCTGTATTTCGTGGATCTCTTTGCTAGCCTTATTTCTGTGGAATCTGAGAACAGATATTTCGGATCCCATTGAAGACTATAGGGCCAAAGGAAATATCCTCCGATAACAAAGAGAAAGAAGCTTTCTGAGAAACTTCTTTGTGTTCTGTGAAATCACCTCACAGAGTTACAGCTTTCCCCTCAAGAAGCCTTTCGCTAAGACAGTTCTTGTGGAATTGGCAAAGTGATATTTGGAAGCCCATAGAGGGCTATGGTGAAAAAGGAAATATCCTCACATGAAATCTGGAAAGAAGCTTTCTGAGAAACTGCTTAGTGTTCTGTTAATTCATCTCACAGAGTTACATCTGTATTTCGTGGATCTCTTTGCTAGCCTTATTTCTGTGGAATCTGAGAACAGATATTTCGGATCCCTTTTAAGACTATAGGGCCAAAGGAAATATCCTCCGATAACAAAGAGAAAGAAGCTTTCTGAGAAACTTCTTTGTGTTCTGTGAAATCACCCCAAAGAGTTACAGCTTTCCCCTCAAGAAGCCTTTCGCTAAGACAGTTCTTGTGGAATTGGCAAAGTGATATTTGGAAGCCCATGGAGGGCTATGGTGAAAAAGGAAATATCCTCAGATGAAATCTGGAAAGAAGCTTTCTGAGAAACTGCTTAGTGTTCTGTTAATTCATCTCACAGAGTTACATCTGTATTTCGTGGATCTCTTTGCTAGCCTTATTTCTGTGGAATCTGAGAACAGATATTTCGGATCCCATTGAAGACTATAGGGCCAAAGGAAATATCCTCCGATAACAAAGAGAAAGAAGCTTTCTGAGAAACTTCTTTGGGCTCTGTGAAATCATCTCACAGAGTTACAGCTTTCCCCTCAAGAAGCCTTTCGCTAAGACAGTTCTTGTGGAATTGGCAAAGTGATATTTGGAAGCCCATAGAGGGCTATGGTGAAAAAGGAAATATCCTCAGATGAAATCTGGAAAGAAGCTTTCTGAGAAACTGCTTAGTGTTCTGTTAATTCATCTCACAGAGTTACATCTGTATTTCGTGGATCTCTTTGCTAGCCTTATTTCTGTGGAATCTGAGAACAGATATTTCGGATCCCATTGAAGACTATAGGGCCAAAGGAAATATCCTCCGATAACAAAGAGAAAGAAGCTTTCTGAGAAACTTCTTTGTGTTCTGTGAAATCATCTCACAGAGTTACAGCTTTTCCCTCAAGAAGCCTTTCGCTAAGACAGTTCTTCTGGAATTGGCAAAGTGATATTTGGAAGCCCATAGAGGGCTATGGTGAAAAAGGAAATATCCTCAGATGAAATCTGGAAGGAAGCTTTCTGAGAAACTGCTTAGTGTTCTGTTAATTCATCTCACAGAGTTACATCTGTATTTCGTGGATCTCTTTGCTAGCCTTATTTCTGTGGAATCTGAGAACAGATATTTCGGATCCCATTGAAGACTATAGGGCCAAAGGAAATAATCTCCGATAACAAAGAGAAAGAAGCTTTCTGAGAAACTTCTTTGTGTTCTGTGAAATCATCTCACAGAGTTACAGCATTCCCCTCAAGAAGCCTTTCGCTAAGACAGTTCTTGTGGAATTGGCAAAGTGATATTTGGAAGCCCATAGAGGGCTATGGTGAAAAAGGAAATATCCTCAGATGAAATCTGGAAAGAAGCTTTCTGAGAAACTGCTGAGTGTTCTGTTAATTCATCTAACAGAGTTACATCTGTATTTCGTGGATCTCTTTGCTAGACTTATTTCTGTTTAATCTGAGAACAGATATTTCGGATCCTATTGAAGACTATAGGGCCAAAGGAAATATCCTCAGATAACAAAGAGAAAGAAGCTTTCTGAGAAACTTCTTTGTGTTCTGTGAAATCATCTCACAGAGTGACAGCTTTCCCCTCAAGAAGCCTTTCGCTACGACAGTTCTTGTGGAATTGGCAAAGTGATATTTGGAAGCCCGTAGAGGGCTATGGTGAAAAAGGAAATATCCTCAGATGAAATCTGGAAAGCAGCTTTCTGAGAAACTGCTGAGTGTTCTGTTAATTCATCTCACAGAGTTACATCTGTATTTCGTGGATCTCTTTGCTAGCCTTATTTCTGTGGAATCTGAGAACAGATATTTCGGATCCCATTGAAGACTATAGGGCCAAAGGAAATATCCTCCGATAACAAAGAGAAAGAAGCTTTCTGAGAAACTTCTTTGTGTTCTGTGAAATCACCTCACAGAGTTACAGCTTTCCCCTCAAGAAGCCTTTCGCTAAGACAGTTCTTGTGGAATTGGCAAAGTGATATTTGGAAGCCCATAGAGGGCTATGGTGAAAAAGGAAATATCCTCACATGAAATCTGGAAAGAAGCTTTCTGAGAAACTGCTTAGTGTTCTGTTAATTCATCTCACAGAGTTACATCTGTATTTTGTGGATCTCTTTGCTAGCCTTATTTCTGTGGAATCTGAGAACAGATATTTCGGATCCCATTGAAGACTATAGGGCCAAAGGAAATATCCTCCGATAACAAAGAGAAAGAAGCTTTCTGAGAAACTTCTTTGGGCTCTGTGAAATCATCTCACAGAGTTACAGCTTTCCCCTCATGAAGCCTTTCGCTAAGACAGTTCTTGTGGAATTGGCAAAGTGATATTTGGAAGCCCATAGAGGGCTATGGTGAAAAAGGAAATATCCTCAGATGAAATCTGGAAAGAAGCTTTCTGAGAAACTGCTTAGTGTTCTGTTAATTCATCTCACAGAGTTACATCTGTATTTCGTGGATCTCTTTGCTAGCCTTATTTCTGTGGAATCTGAGAACAGATATTTCGGATCCCATTGAAGACTATAGGGCCAAAGGAAATATCCTCCGATAACAAAGAGAAAGAAGCTTTCTGAGAAACTTCTTTGTGTTCTGTGAAATCATCTCACAGAGTTACAGCTTTCCCCTCAAGAAGCCTTTCGCTAAGACAGTTCTTGTGGAATTGGCAAAGTGATATTTGGAAGCCCATAGAGGGCTATGGTGAAAAAGGAAATATCCTCACATGAAATCTGGAAAGAAGCTTTCTGAGAAACTGCTTAGTGTTCTGTTAATTCATCTCACAGAGTTACATCTGTATTTCGTGGATCTCTTTGCTAGCCTTATTTCTGTGGAATCTGAGAACAGATATTTCGGATCCCTTTGAAGACTATAGGGCCAAAGGAAATATCCTCCGATATCAAAGAGAAAGAAGCTTTCTGAGAAACTTGTTTGTGTTCTGTGAAATCATCCCACAGAGTTACAGCTTTCCCCTCAAGAAGCCTTTCGCTAAGACAGTTTTTGTAGAATTGGCAAAGTGATATTTGGAAGCCCATAGAGGGCTATGGTGAAAAAGGAAATATCCTCAGATGAAATCTGGAAAGAAGCTTTCTGAGAAACTGCTTAGTGTTCTGTTAATTCATCTCACAGAGTTACATCTGTATTTCGTGCATCTCTTTGCTAGCCTTATTTCTGTGGAATCTGAGAACAGATATTTCGGATCCCTTTGAAGACTATAGGGCCAAAGGAAATATCCTCCGATAACAAAGAGAAAGAAGCTTTCTGAGAAACTTCTTTGTGTTCTGTGAAATCATCTCACAGAGTTACAGCTTTCCCCTCAAGAAGCCTTTCGCTAAGACAGTTCTTGTGGAATTGGCAAAGTGATATTTGGAAGCCCATAGAGGGCTATGGTGAAAAAGGAAATATCCTCAGATGAAATCTCGAAAGAAGCTTTCTGAGAAACTGCTTAGTGTTCTGTTAATTCATCTCACAGAGTTACATCTGTATTTCGTGGATCTCTTTGCTAGCCTTATTTCTTTGGAATCTGAGAACAGATATTTCGGATCCCATTGAAGACTATAGGGCCAAAGGAAATATCCTCCGATAACAAAGAGAAAGAAGCTTTCTGAGAAACTTCTTTGTGTTCTGTGAAATCATCTCACAGAGTTACAGCTTTTCCCTCAAGAAGCCTTTCGCTAAGACAGTTCTTGTGGAATTGGCTAAGTGATATTTGGAAGCCCATAGAGGGCTATGGTGAAAAAGGAAATATCCTCAGATGAAATCTGGAAGGAAGCTTTCTGAGAAACTGCTTAGTGTTCTGTTAATTCATCTCACAGAGTTACATCTGTATTTCGTGGATCTCTTTGCTAGCCTTATTTCTGTGGAATCTGAGAACAGATATTTCGGATCCCATTGAGGACTATAGGGCCAAAGGAAATAATCTCCGATAACAAAGAGAAAGAAGCTTTCTGAGAAACTTCTTTGTGTTCTGTGAAATCATCTCACAGAGTTACAGCATTCCCCTCAAGAAGCCTTTCGCTAAGACAGTTCTTGTGGAATTGGCAAAGTGATATTTGGAAGCCCATAAAGGGCTATGGTGAAAAAGGAAATATCCTCAGATGAAATCTGGAAAGAAGCTTTCTGAAAAACTGCTGAGTGTTCTGTTAATTCATCTCACAGAGTTACATCTGTATTTCGTGGATCTCTTTGCTAGACTTATTTCTGTTTAATCTGAGAACAGATATTTCGGATCCTATTGAAGACTATAGGGCCAAAGGAAATATCCTCCGATAACAAAGAGAAAGAAGCTTTCTGAGAAACTTCTTTGTGTTCTGTGAAATCATCTCACAGAGTTACAGCTTTCCCCTCAAGAAGCCTTTCGCTACGACAGTTCTTGTGGAATTGGCAAAGTGATATTTGGAAGCCCATAGAGGGCTATGGTGAAAAAGGAAATATCCTCAGATGAAATCTGGAAAGCAGCTTTCTGAGAAACTGCTGAGTGTTCTGTTAATTCATCTCACAGAGTTACATCTGTATTTCGTGGATCTCTTTGCTAGCCTTATTTCTGTGGAATCTGAGAACAGATATTTCGGATCCCATTGAAGACTATAGGGCCAAAGGAAATATCCTCCGATAACAAAGAGAAAGAAGCTTTCTGAGAAACTTCTTTGTGTTCTGTGAAATCATCTCACAGAGTTACAGCTTTCCCCTCAAGATGCCTTTCGCTAAGACAGTTCTTGTGGAATTGGCAAAGTGATATTTGGAAGCCCATAGAGGGCTATGGTGAAAAAGGAAATATCCTCAGATGAAATCTGGAAGGAAGCTTTCTGAGAAACTGCTTAGTTTTCTGTTAATTCATCTCACAGAGTTACATCTGTATTTCGTGGATCTCTTTGCTAGCCTTATTTCTGTGGAATCTGAGAACAGATATTTCGGATCCCTTTGAAGACTATAGGGCCAAAGGAAATAATCTCCGATAACAAAGAGAAAGAAGCTTTCTGAGAAACTTCTTTGTGTTCTGTGAAATCATCTCACAGAGTTACAGCATTCCCCTCAAGAAGCCTTTCGCTAAGACAGTTCTTGTGGAATTGGCAAAGTGATATTTGGAAGCCCATAGAGGGCTATGGTGAAAAAGGAAATATCCTCAGATGAAATCTGGAAAGAAGCTTTCTGAGAAACTGCTGAGTGTTCTGTTAATTCATCTCACAGAGTTACATCTGTATTTCGTGGATCTCTTTGCTAGACTTATTTCTGTTTAATCTGAGAACAGATATTTCGGATCCTATTGAAGACTATAGGGCCAAAGGAAATATCCTCAGATAACAAAGAGAAAGAAGCTTTCTGAGAAACTTCTTTGTGTTCTGTGAAATCATCTCACAGAGTTACAGCTTTCCCCTCAAGAAGCCTTTCGCTACGACAGTTCTTGTGGAATTGGCAAAGTGATATTTGGAAGCCCGTAGAGGGCTATGGTGAAAAAGGAAATATCCTCAGATGAAATCTGGAAAGCAGCTTTCTGAGAAACTGCTGAGTGTTCTGTTAATTCATCTCACAGAGTTACATCTGTATTTCGTGGATCTCTTTGCTAGCCTTATTTCTGTGGAATCTGAGAACAGATATTTCGGATCCCATTGAAGACTATAGGGCCAAAGGAAATATCCTCCGATAACAAAGAGAAAGAAGCTTTCTGAGAAACTTCTTTGTGTTCTGTGAAATCACCTCACAGAGTTACAGCTTTCCCCTCAAGAAGCCTTTCGCTAAGACAGTTCTTGTGGAATTGGCAAAGTGATATTTGGAAGCCCATAGAGGGCTATGGTGAAAAAGGAAATATCCTCACATGAAATCTGGAAAGAAGCTTTCTGAGAAACTGCTTAGTGTTCTGTTAATTCATCTCACAGAGTTACATCTGTATTTCGTGGATCTCTTTGCTAGCCTTATTTCTGTGGAATCTGAGAACAGATATTTCGGATCCCTTTTAAGACTATAGGGCCAAAGGAAATATCCTCCGATAACAAAGAGAAAGAAGCTTTCTGAGAAACTTCTTTGTGTTCTGTGAAATCACCCCCAAGAGTTACAGCTTTCCCCTCAAGAAGCCTTTCGCTAAGACAGTTCTTGTGGAATTGGCAAAGTGATATTTGGAAGCCCATAGAGGGCTATGGTGAAAAAGGAAATATCCTCAGATGAAATCTGGAAAGAAGCTTTCTGAGAAACTGCTTAGTGTTCTGTTAATTCATCTCACAGAGTTACATCTGTATTTCGTGGATCTCTTTGCTAGCCTTATTTCTGTGGAATCTGAGAACAGATATTTCGGATCCCATTGAAGACTATAGGGCCAAAGGAAATATCCTCCGATAACAAAGAGAAAGAAGCTTTCTGAGAAACTTCTTTGGGCTCTGTGAAATCATCTCACAGAGTTACGGCTTTCCCCTCAAGAAGCCTTTCGCTAAGACAGTTCTTGTGGAATTGGCAAAGTGATATTTGGAAGCCCATAGAGGGCTATGGTGAAAAAGGAAATATCCTCAGATGAAATCTGGAAAGAAGCTTTCTGAGAAACTGCTTAGTGTTCTGTTAATTCATCTCACAGAGTTACATCTGTATTTCGTGGATCTCTTTGCTAGCCTTATTTCTGTGGAATCTGAGAACAGATATTTCGGATCCCATTGAAGACTATAGGGCCAAAGGAAATATCCTCCGATAACAAAGAGAAAGAAGCTTTCTGAGAAACTTCTTTGTGTTCTGTGAAATCATCTCACAGAGTTACAGCTTTTCCCTCAAGAAGCCTTTCGCTAAGACAGTTCTTGTGGAATTGGCAAAGTGATATTTGGAAGCCCATAGAGGGCTATGGTGAAAAAGGAAATATCCTCAGATGAAATCTGGAAGGAAGCTTTCTGAGAAACTGCTTAGTGTTCTGTTAATTCATCTCACAGAGTTACATCTGTATTTCGTGGATCTCTTTGCTAGCCTTATTTCTGTGGAATCTGAGAACAGATATTTCGGATCCCATTGAAGACTATAGGGCCAAAGGAAATAATCTCCGATAACAAAGAGAAAGAAGCTTTCTGAGAAACTTCTTTGTGTTCTGTGAAATCATCTCACAGAGTTACAGCATTCCCCTCAAGAAGCCTTTCGCTAAGACAGTTCTTGTGGAATTGGCAAAGTGATATTTGGAAGCCCATAGAGGGCTATGGTGAAAAAGGAAATATCCTCAGATGAAATCTGGAAAGAAGCTTTCTGAGAAACTGCTGAGTGTTCTGTTAATTCATCTCACAGAGTTACATCTGTATTTCGTGGATCTCTTTGCTAGACTTATTTCTGTTTAATCTGAGAACAGATATTTCGGATCCTATTGAAGACTATAGGGCCAAAGGAAATATCCTCAGATAACAAAGAGAAAGAAGCTTTCTGAGAAACTTCTTTGTGTTCTGTGAAATCACCTCACAGAGTTACAGCTTTCCCCTCAAGAAGCCTTTCGCTAAGACAGTTCTTGTGGAATTGGCAAAGTGATATTTGGAAGCCCATAGAGGGCTATGGTGAAAAAGGAAATATCCTCACATGAAATCTGGAAAGAAGCTTTCTGAGAAACTGCTTAGTGTTCTGTTAATTCATCTCACAGAGTTACATCTGTATTTCGTGGATCTCTTTGCTAGCCTTATTTCTGTGGAATCTGAGAACAGATATTTCGGATCCCTTTTAAGACTATAGGGCCAAAGGAAATATCCTCCGATAACAAAGAGAAAGAAGCTTTCTGAGAAACTTCTTTGTGTTCTGTGAAATCACCCCAAAGAGTTACAGCTTTCCCCTCAAGAAGCCTTTCGCTAAGACAGTTCTTGTGGAATTGGCAAAGTGATATTTGGAAGCCCATAGAGGGCTATGGTGAAAAAGGAAATATCCTCAGATGAAATCTGCAAAGAAGCTTTCTGAGAAACTGCTTAGTGTTCTGTTAATTCATCTCACAGAGTTACATCTGTGTTTCGTGGATCTCTTTGCTAGCCTTATTTCTGTGGAATCTGAGAACAGATATTTCGGATCCCATTGAAGACTATAGGGCCAAAGGAAATATCCTCCGATAACAAAGAGAAAGAAGCTTTCTGAGAAACTTCTTTGGGCTCTGTGAAATCATCTCACAGAGTTACAGCTTTCCCCTCAAGAAGCCTTTCGCTAAGACAGTTCTTGTGGAATTGGCAAAGTGATATTTGGAAGCCCATAGAGGGCTATGGTGAAAAAGGAAATATCCTCACATGAAATCTGGAAAGAAGCTTTCTGAGAAACTGCTTAGTGTTCTGTTAATTCATCTCACAGAGTTACATCTGTATTTCGTGGATCTCTTTGCTAGCCTTATTTCTGTGGAATCTGAGAACAGATATTTCGGATCCCTTTGAAGACTATAGGGCCAAAGGAAATATCCTCCGATAACAAAGAGAAAGAAGCTTTCTGAGAAACTTCTTTGTGTTCTGTGAAATCATCTCACAGAGTTACAGCTTTTCCCTCAAGAAGCCTTTCGCTAAGACAGTTCTTGTGGAATTGGCAAAGTGATATTTGGAAGCCCATAGAGGGCTATGGTGAAAAAGGAAATATCCTCAGATGAAATCTGGAAGGAAGCTTTCTGAGAAACTGCTTAGTGTTCTGTTAATTCATCTCACAGAGTTACATCTGTATTTCGTGGATCTCTTTGCTAGCCTTATTTCTGTGGAGTCTGAGAACAGATATTTCGGATCACATTGAAGACTATAGGGCCAAAGGAAATAATCTCCGATAACAAAGAGAAAGAAGCTTTCTGAGAAACTTCTTTGTGTTCTGTGAAATCATCTCACAGAGTTACAGCATTCCCCTCAAGAAGCCTTTCGGTAAGACAGTTCTTGTGGAATTGGCAAAGTGATATTTGGAAGCCCATAGAGGGCTATGGTGAAAAAGGAAATATCCTCAGATGAAATCTTGAAAGAAGCTTTCTGAGAAACTGCTGAGTGTTCTGTTAATTCATCTCACAGAGTTACATCTGTATTTCGTGGATCTCTTTGCTAGACTTATTTCTGTTTAATCTGAGAACAGATATTTCGGATCCTATTGAAGACTATAGGGCCAAAGGAAATATCCTCCGATAACAAAGAGAAAGAAGCTTTCTGAGAAACTTCTTTGTGTTCTGTGAAATCATCTCACAGAGTTACAGCTTTCCCCTCAAGAAGCCTTTCGCTACGACAGTTCTTGTGGAATTGGCAAAGTGATATTTGGAAGCCCGTAGAGGGCTATGGTGAAAAAGGAAATATCCTCAGATGAAATCTGGAAAGCAGCTTTCTGAGAAACTGCTGAGTGTTCTGTTAATTCATCTCACAGAGTTACATCTGTATTTCGTGGATCTCTTTGCTAGCCTTATTTCTGTGGAATCTGAGAACAGATATTTCGGATCCCATTGAAGACTATAGGGCCAAAGGAAATATCCTCCGATAACAAAGAGAAAGAAGCTTTCTGAGAAACTTCTTTGTGTTCTGTGAAATCACCTCACAGAGTTACAGCTTTCCCTTCAAGAAGCCTTTCGCTAAGACAGTTCTTGTGGAATTGGCAAAGTGATATTTGGAAGCCCATAGAGGGCTATGGTGAAAAAGGAAATATCCTCACATGAAATCTGGAAAGAAGCTTTCTGAGAAACTGCTTAGTGTTCTGTTAATTCATCTCACAGAGTTACATCTGTATTTCGTGGATCTCTTTGCTAGCCTTATTTCTGTGGAATCTGAGAACAGATATTTCGGATCCCTTTGAAGACTATAGGGCCAAAGGAAATATCCTCCGATAACAAAGAGAAAGAAGCTTTCTGAGAAACTTCTTTGTGTTCTGTGAAATCACCCCAAAGAGTTACAGCTTTCCCCTCAAGAAGCCTTTCGCTAAGACAGTTCTTGTGGAATTGGCAAAGTGATATTTGGAAGCCCATAGAGGGCTATGGTGAAAAAGGAAATATCCTCAGATGAAATCTGGAAAGAAGCTTTCTGAGAAACTGCTTAGTGTTCTGTTAATTCATCTCACAGAGTTACATCTGTATTTCGTGGATCTCTTTGCTAGCCTTATTTCTGTGGAATCTGAGAACAGATATTTCGGATCCCATTGAAGACTATAGGGCCAAAGGAAATATCCTCCGATAACAAAGAGAAAGAAGCTTTCTGAGAAACTTCTTTGGGCTCTGTGAAATCATCTCACAGAGTTACAGCTTTCCCCTCAAGAAGCCTTTCGCTAAGACAGTTCTTGTGGAATTGGCAAGGTGATATTTGGAAGCCCATAGAGGGCTATGGTGAAAAAGGAAATATCCTCACATGAAATCTGGAAAGAAGCTTTCTGAGAAACTGCTTAGTGTTCTGTTAATTCATCTCACAGAGTTACATCTGTATTTCGTGGATCTCTTTGCTAGCCTTATTTCTGTGGAATCTGAGAACAGATATTTCGGATCCCTTTGAAGACTATAGGGCCAAAGGAAATATCCTCCGATAACAAAGAGAAAGAAGCTTTCTGAGAAACTTCTTTGTGTTCTGTGAAATCATCTCACAGAGTTACAGCTTTTCCCTCAAGAAGCCTTTCGCTAAGACAGTTCTTGTGGAATTGGCAAAGTGATATTTGGAAGCCCATAGAGGGCTATGGTGAAAAAGGAAATATCCTCAGATGAAATCTGGAAGGAAGCTTTCTGAGAAACTGCTTAGTGTTCTGTTAATTCATCTCACAGAGTTACATCTGTATTTCGTGGATCTCTTTGCTAGCCTTATTTCTGTGGAATCTGAGAACAGATATTTCGGATCCCATTGAAGACTATAGGGCCAAAGGAAATAATCTCCGATAACAAAGAGAAAGAAGCTTTCTGAGAAACTTCTTTGTGTTCTGTGAAATCATCTCACAGAGTTACAGCATTCCCCTCAAGAAGCCTTTCGGTAAGACAGTTCTTGTGGAATTGGCAAAGTGATATTTGGAAGCCCATAGAGGGCTATGGTGAAAAAGGAAATATCCTCAGATGAAATCTGGAAAGAAGCTTTCTGAGAAACTGCTGAGTGTTCTGTTAATTCATCTCACAGAGTTACATCTGTATTTCGTGGATCTCTTTGCTAGACTTATTTCTGTTTAATCTGAGAACAGATATTTCGGATCCTATTGAAGACTATAGGGCCAAAGGAAATATCCTCAGATAACAAAGAGAAAGAAGCTTTCTGAGAAACTTCTTTGTGTTCTGTGAAATCATCTCACAGAGTTACAGCTTTCCCCTCAAGAAGCCTTTCGCTACGACAGTTCTTGTGGAATTGGCAAAGTGATATTTGGAAGCCCGTAGAGGGCTATGGTGAAAAAGGAAATATCCTCAGATGAAATCTGGAAAGCAGCTTTCTGAGAAACTGCTGAGTGTTCTGTTAATTCATCTCACAGAGTTACATCTGTATTTCGTGGATCTCTTTGCTAGCCTTATTTCTGTGGAATCTGAGAACAGATATTTCGGATCCCATTGAAGACTATAGGGCCAAAGGAAATATCCTCCGATAACAAAGAGAAAGAAGCTTTCTGAGAAACTTCTTTGGGCTCTGTGAAATCATCTCACAGAGTTACAGCTTTCCCCTCAAGAAGCCTTTCGCTAAGACAGTTCTTGTGGAATTGGCAAAGTGATATTTGGAAGCCCATAGAGGGCTATGGTGAAAAAGGAAATATCCTCACATGAAATCTGGAAAGAAGCTTTCTGAGAAACTGCTTAGTGTTCTGTTAATTCATCTCACAGAGTTACATCTGTATTTCGTGGATCTCTTTGCTAGCCTTATTTCTGTGGAATCTGAGAACAGATATTTCGGATCCCTTTGAAGACTATAGGGCCAAAGGAAATATCCTCCGATAACGAAGAGAAAGAAGCTTTCTGAGAAACTTCTTTGTTTTCTGTGAAATCACCCCAAAGAGTTACAGCTTTCCCCTCAAGAAGCCTTTCGCTAAGACAGTTCTTGTGGAATTGGCAAAGTGATATTTGGAAGCCCATAGAGGGCTATGGTGAAAAAGGAAATATCCTCAGATGAAATCTGGAAAGAAGCTTTCTGAGAAACTGCTTAGTGTTCTGTTAATTCATCTCACAGAGTTACATCTGTATTTCGTGGATCTCTTTGCTAGCCTTATTTCTGTGGAATCTGAGAACAGATATTTCGGATCCCATTGAAGACTATAGGGCCAAAGGAAATATCCTCCGATAACAAAGAGAAAGAAGCTTTCTGAGAAACTTCTTTGGGCTCTGTGAAATCATCTCACAGAGTTACAGCTTTCCCCTCAAGAAGCCTTTCGCTAAGACAGTTCTTGTGGAATTGGCAAAGTGATATTTGGAAGCCCATAGAGGGCTATGGTGAAAAAGGAAATATCCTCAGATGAAATCTGGAAAGAAGCTTTCTGAGAAACTGCTGAGTGTTCTGTTAATTCATCTCACAGAGTTACATCTGTATTTCGTGGATCTCTTTGCTAGACTTATTTCTGTTTAATCTGAGAACAGATATTTCGGATCCTATTGAAGACTATAGGGCCAAAGGAAATATCCTCAGATAACAAAGAGAAAGAAGCTTTCTGAGAAACTTCTTTGTGTTCTGTGAAATCATCTCACAGATTTACAGCTTTCCCCTCAAGAAGCCTTTCGCTACGACAGTTCTTGTGGAATTGGCAAAGTGATATTTGGAAGCCCGTAGAGGGCTATGGTGAAAAAGGAAATATCCTCAGATGAAATCTGGAAAGCAGCTTTCTGAGAAACTGCTGAGTGTTCTGTTAATTCATCTCACAGAGTTACATCTGTATTTCGTGGATCTCTTTGCTAGCCTTATTTCTGTGGAATCTGAGAACAGATATTTCGGATCCCATTGAAGACTATAGGGCCAAAGGAAATATCCTCCGATAACAAAGAGAAAGAAGCTTTCTGAGAAACTTCTTTGTGTTCTGTGAAATCACCTCACAGAGTTACAGCTTTCCCCTCAAGAAGCCTTTCGCTAAGACAGTTCTTGTGGAATTGGCAAAGTGATATTTGGAAGCCCATAGAGGGCTATGGTGAAAAAGGAAATATCCTCAGATGAAATCTGGAAAGAAGCTTTCTGAGAAACTGCTTAGTGTTCTGTTAATTCATCTCACAGAGTTACATCTGTATTTCGTGGATCTCTTTGCTAGCCTTATTTCTGTGGAATCTGAGAACAGATATTTCGGATCCCTTTGAAGACTATAGGGCCAAAGGAAATATCCTCCGATACAAAGAGAAAGAAGCTTTCTGAGAAACTTCTTTGTGTTCTGTGAAATCACCCCAAAGAGTTACAGCTTTCCCCTCAAGAAGCCTTTCGCTAAGACAGTTCTTGTGGAATTGGCAAAGTGATATTTGGAAGCCCATAGAGGGCTATGGTGAAAAAGGAAATATCCTCAGATGAAATCTGGAAAGAAGCTTTCTGAGAAACTGCTTAGTGTTCTGTTAATTCATCTCACAGAGTTACATCTGTATTTCGTGAATCTCTTTGCTAGCCTTATTTCTTTGGAATCTGAGAACAGATATTTCGGATCCCATTGAAGACTATAGGGCCAAAGGAAATATCCTCCGATAACAAAGAGAAAGAAGCTTTATGAGAAATTTCTTTGTGTTCTGTGAAATCATCTCACAGAGTTACAGCATTCCCCTCAAGAAGCCTTTCGCTAAGACAGTTCTTGTGGAATTGGCAAAGTGATATTTGGAAGTCCATAGAGGGTTATGGTGAAAAAGGAAATATCCTCAGATGAAATCTGGAAAGAAGCTTTCTGAGAAACTGCTGAGTGTTCTGTTAATTCATCTCACAGAGTTACATCTGTATTTCGTGGATCTCTTTGCTAGACTTATTTCTGTTTAATCTGAGAACAGATATTTCGGATCCTATTGAAGACTATAGGGCCAAAGGAAATATCCTCAGATAACAAAGAGAAAGAAGCTTTCTGAGAAACTTCTTTGTGTTCTGTGAAATCATCTCACAGAGTTACAGCTTTCCCCTCAAGAAGCCTTTCGCTACGACAGTTCTTGTGGAATTGGCAAAGTGATATTTGGAAGCCCGTAGAGGGCTATGGTGAAAAAGGAAATATCCTCAGATGAAATCTGGAAAGCAGCTTTCTGAGAAACTGCTGAGTGTTCTGTTAATTCATCTCACAGAGTTACATCTGTATTTCGTGGATCTCTTTGCTAGCCTTATTTCTGTGGAATCTGAGAACAGATATTTCGGATCCCATTGAAGACTATAGGGCCAAAGGAAATATCCTCCGATAACAAAGAGAAAGAAGCTTTCTGAGAAACTTCTTTGTGTTCTGTGAAATCACCTCACAGAGTTACAGCTTTCCCCTCAAGAAGCCTTTCGCTAAGACAGTTCTTGTGGAATTGGCAAAGTGATATTTGGAAGCCCATAGAGGGCTATGGTGAAAAAGGAAATATCCTCAGATGAAATCTCGAAAGAAGCTTTCTGAGAAACTGCTTAGTGTTCTGTTAATTCATCTCACAGAGTTACATCTGTATTTCGTGGATCTCTTTGCTAGCCTTATTTCTTTGGAATCTGAGAACAGATATTTCGGATCCCATTGAAGACTATAGGGCCAAAGGAAATATCCTCCGATAACAAAGAGAAAGAAGCTTTCTGAGAAACTTCTTTGTGTTCTGTGAAATCATCTCACAGAGTTACAGCTTTTCCCTCAAGAAGCCTTTCGCTAAGACAGTTCTTGTGGAATTGGCTAAGTGATATTTGGAAGCCCATAGAGGGCTATGGTGAAAAAGGAAATATCCTCAGATGAAATCTGGAAGGAAGCTTTCTGAGAAACTGCTTAGTGTTCTGTTAATTCATCTCACAGAGTTACATCTGTATTTCGTGGATCTCTTTGCTAGCCTTATTTCTGTGGAATCTGAGAACAGATATTTCGGATCCCATTGAGGACTATAGGGCCAAAGGAAATAATCTCCGATAACAAAGAGAAAGAAGCTTTCTGAGAAACTTCTTTGTGTTCTGTGAAATCATCTCACAGAGTTACAGCATTCCCCTCAAGAAGCCTTTCGCTAAGACAGTTCTTGTGGAATTGGCAAAGTGATATTTGGAAGCCCATAAAGGGCTATGGTGAAAAAGGAAATATCCTCAGATGAAATCTGGAAAGAAGCTTTCTGAAAAACTGCTGAGTGTTCTGTTAATTCATCTCACAGAGTTACATCTGTATTTCGTGGATCTCTTTGCTAGACTTATTTCTGTTTAATCTGAGAACAGATATTTCGGATCCTATTGAAGACTATAGGGCCAAAGGAAATATCCTCCGATAACAAAGAGAAAGAAGCTTTCTGAGAAACTTCTTTGTGTTCTGTGAAATCATCTCACAGAGTTACAGCTTTCCCCTCAAGAAGCCTTTCGCTACGACAGTTCTTGTGGAATTGGCAAAGTGATATTTGGAAGCCCATAGAGGGCTATGGTGAAAAAGGAAATATCCTCAGATGAAATCTGGAAAGCAGCTTTCTGAGAAACTGCTGAGTGTTCTGTTAATTCATCTCACAGAGTTACATCTGTATTTCGTGGATCTCTTTGCTAGCCTTATTTCTGTGGAATCTGAGAACAGATATTTCGGATCCCATTGAAGACTATAGGGCCAAAGGAAATATCCTCCGATAACAAAGAGAAAGAAGCTTTCTGAGAAACTTCTTTGTGTTCTGTGAAATCATCTCACAGAGTTACAGCTTTCCCCTCAAGATGCCTTTCGCTAAGACAGTTCTTGTGGAATTGGCAAAGTGATATTTGGAAGCCCATAGAGGGCTATGGTGAAAAAGGAAATATCCTCAGATGAAATCTGGAAGGAAGCTTTCTGAGAAACTGCTTAGTTTTCTGTTAATTCATCTCACAGAGTTACATCTGTATTTCGTGGATCTCTTTGCTAGCCTTATTTCTGTGGAATCTGAGAACAGATATTTCGGATCCCTTTGAAGACTATAGGGCCAAAGGAAATAATCTCCGATAACAAAGAGAAAGAAGCTTTCTGAGAAACTTCTTTGTGTTCTGTGAAATCATCTCACAGAGTTACAGCATTCCCCTCAAGAAGCCTTTCGCTAAGACAGTTCTTGTGGAATTGGCAAAGTGATATTTGGAAGCCCATAGAGGGCTATGGTGAAAAAGGAAATATCCTCAGATGAAATCTGGAAAGAAGCTTTCTGAGAAACTGCTGAGTGTTCTGTTAATTCATCTCACAGAGTTACATCTGTATTTCGTGGATCTCTTTGCTAGACTTATTTCTGTTTAATCTGAGAACAGATATTTCGGATCCTATTGAAGACTATAGGGCCAAAGGAAATATCCTCAGATAACAAAGAGAAAGAAGCTTTCTGAGAAACTTCTTTGTGTTCTGTGAAATCATCTCACAGAGTTACAGCTTTCCCCTCAAGAAGCCTTTCGCTACGACAGTTCTTGTGGAATTGGCAAAGTGATATTTGGAAGCCCGTAGAGGGCTATGGTGAAAAAGGAAATATCCTCAGATGAAATCTGGAAAGCAGCTTTCTGAGAAACTGCTGAGTGTTCTGTTAATTCATCTCACAGAGTTACATCTGTATTTCGTGGATCTCTTTGCTAGCCTTATTTCTGTGGAATCTGAGAACAGATATTTCGGATCCCATTGAAGACTATAGGGCCAAAGGAAATATCCTCCGATAACAAAGAGAAAGAAGCTTTCTGAGAAACTTCTTTGTGTTCTGTGAAATCACCTCACAGAGTTACAGCTTTCCCCTCAAGAAGCCTTTCGCTAAGACAGTTCTTGTGGAATTGGCAAAGTGATATTTGGAAGCCCATAGAGGGCTATGGTGAAAAAGGAAATATCCTCACATGAAATCTGGAAAGAAGCTTTCTGAGAAACTGCTTAGTGCTCTGTTAATTCATCTCACAGAGTTACATCTGTATTTCGTGGATCTCTTTGCTAGCCTTATTTCTGTGGAATCTGAGAACAGATATTTCGGATCCCTTTGAAGACTATAGGGCCAAAGGAAATATCCTCCGATAACAAAGAGAAAGAAGCTTTCTGAGAAACTTCTTTGTGTTCTGTGAAATCACCCCCAAGAGTTACAGCTTTCCCCTCAAGAAGCCTTTCGCTAAGACAGTTCTTGTGGAATTGGCAAAGTGATATTTGGAAGCCCATAGAGGGCTATGGTGAAAAAGGAAATATCCTCAGATGAAATCTGGAAAGAAGCTTTCTGAGAAACTGCTTAGTGTTCTGTTAATTCATCTCACAGAGTTACATCTGTATTTCGTGGATCTCTTTGCTAGCCTTATTTCTTTGGAATCTGAGAACAGATATTTCGGATCCCATTGAAGACTATAGGGCCAAAGGAAATATCCTCCGATAACAAAGAGAAAGAAGCTTTCTGAGAAACTTCTTTGTGTTCTGTGAAATCATCTCACAGAGTTACAGCATTCCCCTCAAGAAGCCTTTCGCTAAGACAGTTCTTGTGGAATTGGCAAAGTGATATTTGGAAGCCCATAGAGGGCTATGGTGAAAAAGGAAATATCCTCAGATGAAATCTGGAAAGAAGCTTTCTGAGAAACTGCTGAGTGTTCTGTTAATTCATCTCACAGAGTTACATCTGTATTTCGTGGATCTCTTTGCTAGACTTATTTCTGTTTAATCTGAGAACAGATATTTCGGATCCTATTGAAGACTATAGGGCCAAAGGAAATATCCTCAGATAACAAAGAGAAAGAAGCTTTCTGAGAAACTTCTTTGTGTTCTGTGAAATCATCTCACAGAGTTACAGCTTTCCCCTCAAGAAGCCTTTCGCTACGACAGTTCTTGTGGAATTGGCAAAGTGATATTTGGAAGCCCGTAGAGGGCTATGGTGAAAAAGGAAATATCCTCAGATGAAATCTGGAAAGCAGCTTTCTGAGAAACTGCTGAGTGTTCTGTTAATTCATCTCACAGAGTTACATCTGTATTTCGTGGATCTCTTTGCTAGCCTTATTTCTGTGGAATCTGAGAACAGATATTTCGGATCCCATTGAAGACTATAGGGCCAAAGGAAATATCCTCCGATAACAAAGAGAAAGAAGCTTTCTG
This sequence comes from Macaca mulatta, assembly GCF_049350105.2. Lineage (NCBI taxonomy): Eukaryota > Metazoa > Chordata > Mammalia > Primates > Cercopithecidae > Macaca > Macaca mulatta. The sequence goes on from NC_133420.1 coordinate 28,521,862, forward strand.
AGAAACTTCTTTGTGTTCTGTGAAATCACCTCACAGAGTTACAGCTTTCCCCTCAAGAAGCCTTTCGCTAAGACAGTTCTTGTGGAATTGGCAAAGTGATATTTGGAAGCCCATAGAGGGCTATGGTGAAAAAGGAAATATCCTCACATGAAATCTGGAAAGAAGCTTTCTGAGAAACTGCTTAGTGTTCTGTTAATTCATCTCACAGAGTTACATCTGTATTTCGTGGATCTCTTTGCTAGCCTTATTTCTGTGGAATCTGAGAACAGATATTTCGGATCCCTTTTAAGACTATAGGGCCAAAGGAAATATCCTCCGATAACAAAGAGAAAGAAGCTTTCTGAGAAACTTCTTTGTGTTCTGTGAAATCACCCCAAAGAGTTACAGCTTTCCCCTCAAGAAGCCTTTCGCTAAGACAGTTCTTGTGGAATTGGCAAAGTGATATTTGGAAGCCCATAGAGGGCTATGGTGAAAAAGGAAATATCCTCAGATGAAATCTGGAAAGAAGCTTTCTGAGAAACTGCTTAGTGTTCTGTTAATTCATCTCACAGAGTTACATCTGTATTTCGTGGATCTCTTTGCTAGCCTTATTTCTGTGGAATCTGAGAACAGATATTTCGGATCCCATTGAAGACTATAGGGCCAAAGGAAATATCCTCCGATAACAAAGAGAAAGAAGCTTTCTGAGAAACTTCTTTGGGCTCTGTGAAATCATCTCACAGAGTTACGGCTTTCCCCTCAAGAAGCCTTTCGCTAAGACAGTTCTTGTGGAATTGGCAAAGTGATATTTGGAAGCCCATAGAGGGCTATGGTGAAAAAGGAAATATCCTCAGATGAAATCTGGAAAGAAGCTTTCTGAGAAACTGCTTAGTGTTCTGTTAATTCATCTCACAGAGTTACATCTGTATTTCGTGGATCTCTTTGCTAGCCTTATTTCTGTGGAATCTGAGAACAGATATTTCGGATCCCATTGAAGACTATAGGGCCAAAGGAAATATCCTCCGATAACAAAGAGAAAGAAGCTTTCTGAGAAACTTCTTTGTGTTCTGTGAAATCATCTCACAGAGTTACAGCTTTTCCCTCAAGAAGCCTTTCGCTAAGACAGTTCTTGTGGAATTGGCAAAGTGATATTTGGAAGCCCATAGAGGGCTATGGTGAAAAAGGAAATATCCTCAGATGAAATCTGGAAGGAAGCTTTCTGAGAAACTGCTTAGTGTTCTGTTAATTCATCTCACAGAGTTACATCTGTATTTCGTGGATCTCTTTGCTAGCCTTATTTCTGTGGAATCTGAGAACAGATATTTCGGATCCCATTGAAGACTATAGGGCCAAAGGAAATAATCTCCGATAACAAAGAGAAAGAAGCTTTCTGAGAAACTTCTTTGTGTTCTGTGAAATCATCTCACAGAGTTACAGCATTCCCCTCAAGAAGCCTTTCGCTAAGACAGTTCTTGTGGAATTGGCAAAGTGATATTTGGAAGCCCATAGAGGGCTATGGTGAAAAAGGAAATATCCTCAGATGAAATCTGGAAAGAAGCTTTCTGAGAAACTGCTGAGTGTTCTGTTAATTCATCTCACAGAGTTACATCTGTATTTCGTGGATCTCTTTGCTAGACTTATTTCTGTTTAATCTGAGAACAGATATTTCGGATCCTATTGAAGACTATAGGGCCAAAGGAAATATCCTCAGATAACAAAGAGAAAGAAGCTTTCTGAGAAACTTCTTTGTGTTCTGTGAAATCACCTCACAGAGTTACAGCTTTCCCCTCAAGAAGCCTTTCGCTAAGACAGTTCTTGTGGAATTGGCAAAGTGATATTTGGAAGCCCATAGAGGGCTATGGTGAAAAAGGAAATATCCTCACATGAAATCTGGAAAGAAGCTTTCTGAGAAACTGCTTAGTGTTCTGTTAATTCATCTCACAGAGTTACATCTGTATTTCGTGGATCTCTTTGCTAGCCTTATTTCTGTGGAATCTGAGAACAGATATTTCGGATCCCTTTTAAGACTATAGGGCCAAAGGAAATATCCTCCGATAACAAAGAGAAAGAAGCTTTCTGAGAAACTTCTTTGTGTTCTGTGAAATCACCCCAAAGAGTTACAGCTTTCCCCTCAAGAAGCCTTTCGCTAAGACAGTTCTTGTGGAATTGGCAAAGTGATATTTGGAAGCCCATAGAGGGCTATGGTGAAAAAGGAAATATCCTCAGATGAAATCTGCAAAGAAGCTTTCTGAGAAACTGCTTAGTGTTCTGTTAATTCATCTCACAGAGTTACATCTGTGTTTCGTGGATCTCTTTGCTAGCCTTATTTCTGTGGAATCTGAGAACAGATATTTCGGATCCCATTGAAGACTATAGGGCCAAAGGAAATATCCTCCGATAACAAAGAGAAAGAAGCTTTCTGAGAAACTTCTTTGGGCTCTGTGAAATCATCTCACAGAGTTACAGCTTTCCCCTCAAGAAGCCTTTCGCTAAGACAGTTCTTGTGGAATTGGCAAAGTGATATTTGGAAGCCCATAGAGGGCTATGGTGAAAAAGGAAATATCCTCACATGAAATCTGGAAAGAAGCTTTCTGAGAAACTGCTTAGTGTTCTGTTAATTCATCTCACAGAGTTACATCTGTATTTCGTGGATCTCTTTGCTAGCCTTATTTCTGTGGAATCTGAGAACAGATATTTCGGATCCCTTTGAAGACTATAGGGCCAAAGGAAATATCCTCCGATAACAAAGAGAAAGAAGCTTTCTGAGAAACTTCTTTGTGTTCTGTGAAATCATCTCACAGAGTTACAGCTTTTCCCTCAAGAAGCCTTTCGCTAAGACAGTTCTTGTGGAATTGGCAAAGTGATATTTGGAAGCCCATAGAGGGCTATGGTGAAAAAGGAAATATCCTCAGATGAAATCTGGAAGGAAGCTTTCTGAGAAACTGCTTAGTGTTCTGTTAATTCATCTCACAGAGTTACATCTGTATTTCGTGGATCTCTTTGCTAGCCTTATTTCTGTGGAGTCTGAGAACAGATATTTCGGATCACATTGAAGACTATAGGGCCAAAGGAAATAATCTCCGATAACAAAGAGAAAGAAGCTTTCTGAGAAACTTCTTTGTGTTCTGTGAAATCATCTCACAGAGTTACAGCATTCCCCTCAAGAAGCCTTTCGGTAAGACAGTTCTTGTGGAATTGGCAAAGTGATATTTGGAAGCCCATAGAGGGCTATGGTGAAAAAGGAAATATCCTCAGATGAAATCTGGAAAGAAGCTTTCTGAGAAACTGCTGAGTGTTCTGTTAATTCATCTCACAGAGTTACATCTGTATTTCGTGGATCTCTTTGCTAGACTTATTTCTGTTTAATCTGAGAACAGATATTTCGGATCCTATTGAAGACTATAGGGCCAAAGGAAATATCCTCCGATAACAAAGAGAAAGAAGCTTTCTGAGAAACTTCTTTGTGTTCTGTGAAATCATCTCACAGAGTTACAGCTTTCCCCTCAAGAAGCCTTTCGCTACGACAGTTCTTGTGGAATTGGCAAAGTGATATTTGGAAGCCCGTAGAGGGCTATGGTGAAAAAGGAAATATCCTCAGATGAAATCTGGAAAGCAGCTTTCTGAGAAACTGCTGAGTGTTCTGTTAATTCATCTCACAGAGTTACATCTGTATTTCGTGGATCTCTTTGCTAGCCTTATTTCTGTGGAATCTGAGAACAGATATTTCGGATCCCATTGAAGACTATAGGGCCAAAGGAAATATCCTCCGATAACAAAGAGAAAGAAGCTTTCTGAGAAACTTCTTTGTGTTCTGTGAAATCACCTCACAGAGTTACAGCTTTCCCTTCAAGAAGCCTTTCGCTAAGACAGTTCTTGTGGAATTGGCAAAGTGATATTTGGAAGCCCATAGAGGGCTATGGTGAAAAAGGAAATATCCTCACATGAAATCTGGAAAGAAGCTTTCTGAGAAACTGCTTAGTGTTCTGTTAATTCATCTCACAGAGTTACATCTGTATTTCGTGGATCTCTTTGCTAGCCTTATTTCTGTGGAATCTGAGAACAGATATTTCGGATCCCTTTGAAGACTATAGGGCCAAAGGAAATATCCTCCGATAACAAAGAGAAAGAAGCTTTCTGAGAAACTTCTTTGTGTTCTGTGAAATCACCCCAAAGAGTTACAGCTTTCCCCTCAAGAAGCCTTTCGCTAAGACAGTTCTTGTGGAATTGGCAAAGTGATATTTGGAAGCCCATAGAGGGCTATGGTGAAAAAGGAAATATCCTCAGATGAAATCTGGAAAGAAGCTTTCTGAGAAACTGCTTAGTGTTCTGTTAATTCATCTCACAGAGTTACATCTGTATTTCGTGGATCTCTTTGCTAGCCTTATTTCTGTGGAATCTGAGAACAGATATTTCGGATCCCATTGAAGACTATAGGGCCAAAGGAAATATCCTCCGATAACAAAGAGAAAGAAGCTTTCTGAGAAACTTCTTTGGGCTCTGTGAAATCATCTCACAGAGTTACAGCTTTCCCCTCAAGAAGCCTTTCGCTAAGACAGTTCTTGTGGAATTGGCAAGGTGATATTTGGAAGCCCATAGAGGGCTATGGTGAAAAAGGAAATATCCTCACATGAAATCTGGAAAGAAGCTTTCTGAGAAACTGCTTAGTGTTCTGTTAATTCATCTCACAGAGTTACATCTGTATTTCGTGGATCTCTTTGCTAGCCTTATTTCTGTGGAATCTGAGAACAGATATTTCGGATCCCTTTGAAGACTATAGGGCCAAAGGAAATATCCTCCGATAACAAAGAGAAAGAAGCTTTCTGAGAAACTTCTTTGTGTTCTGTGAAATCATCTCACAGAGTTACAGCTTTTCCCTCAAGAAGCCTTTCGCTAAGACAGTTCTTGTGGAATTGGCAAAGTGATATTTGGAAGCCCATAGAGGGCTATGGTGAAAAAGGAAATATCCTCAGATGAAATCTGGAAGGAAGCTTTCTGAGAAACTGCTTAGTGTTCTGTTAATTCATCTCACAGAGTTACATCTGTATTTCGTGGATCTCTTTGCTAGCCTTATTTCTGTGGAATCTGAGAACAGATATTTCGGATCCCATTGAAGACTATAGGGCCAAAGGAAATAATCTCCGATAACAAAGAGAAAGAAGCTTTCTGAGAAACTTCTTTGTGTTCTGTGAAATCATCTCACAGAGTTACAGCATTCCCCTCAAGAAGCCTTTCGGTAAGACAGTTCTTGTGGAATTGGCAAAGTGATATTTGGAAGCCCATAGAGGGCTATGGTGAAAAAGGAAATATCCTCAGATGAAATCTGGAAAGAAGCTTTCTGAGAAACTGCTGAGTGTTCTGTTAATTCATCTCACAGAGTTACATCTGTATTTCGTGGATCTCTTTGCTAGACTTATTTCTGTTTAATCTGAGAACAGATATTTCGGATCCTATTGAAGACTATAGGGCCAAAGGAAATATCCTCAGATAACAAAGAGAAAGAAGCTTTCTGAGAAACTTCTTTGTGTTCTGTGAAATCATCTCACAGAGTTACAGCTTTCCCCTCAAGAAGCCTTTCGCTACGACAGTTCTTGTGGAATTGGCAAAGTGATATTTGGAAGCCCGTAGAGGGCTATGGTGAAAAAGGAAATATCCTCAGATGAAATCTGGAAAGCAGCTTTCTGAGAAACTGCTGAGTGTTCTGTTAATTCATCTCACAGAGTTACATCTGTATTTCGTGGATCTCTTTGCTAGCCTTATTTCTGTGGAATCTGAGAACAGATATTTCGGATCCCATTGAAGACTATAGGGCCAAAGGAAATATCCTCCGATAACAAAGAGAAAGAAGCTTTCTGAGAAACTTCTTTGGGCTCTGTGAAATCATCTCACAGAGTTACAGCTTTCCCCTCAAGAAGCCTTTCGCTAAGACAGTTCTTGTGGAATTGGCAAAGTGATATTTGGAAGCCCATAGAGGGCTATGGTGAAAAAGGAAATATCCTCACATGAAATCTGGAAAGAAGCTTTCTGAGAAACTGCTTAGTGTTCTGTTAATTCATCTCACAGAGTTACATCTGTATTTCGTGGATCTCTTTGCTAGCCTTATTTCTGTGGAATCTGAGAACAGATATTTCGGATCCCTTTGAAGACTATAGGGCCAAAGGAAATATCCTCCGATAACGAAGAGAAAGAAGCTTTCTGAGAAACTTCTTTGTGTTCTGTGAAATCACCCCAAAGAGTTACAGCTTTCCCCTCAAGAAGCCTTTCGCTAAGACAGTTCTTGTGGAATTGGCAAAGTGATATTTGGAAGCCCATAGAGGGCTATGGTGAAAAAGGAAATATCCTCAGATGAAATCTGGAAAGAAGCTTTCTGAGAAACTGCTTAGTGTTCTGTTAATTCATCTCACAGAGTTACATCTGTATTTCGTGGATCTCTTTGCTAGCCTTATTTCTGTGGAATCTGAGAACAGATATTTCGGATCCCATTGAAGACTATAGGGCCAAAGGAAATATCCTCCGATAACAAAGAGAAAGAAGCTTTCTGAGAAACTTCTTTGGGCTCTGTGAAATCATCTCACAGAGTTACAGCTTTCCCCTCAAGAAGCCTTTCGCTAAGACAGTTCTTGTGGAATTGGCAAAGTGATATTTGGAAGCCCATAGAGGGCTATGGTGAAAAAGGAAATATCCTCAGATGAAATCTGGAAAGAAGCTTTCTGAGAAACTGCTGAGTGTTCTGTTAATTCATCTCACAGAGTTACATCTGTATTTCGTGGATCTCTTTGCTAGACTTATTTCTGTTTAATCTGAGAACAGATATTTCGGATCCTATTGAAGACTATAGGGCCAAAGGAAATATCCTCAGATAACAAAGAGAAAGAAGCTTTCTGAGAAACTTCTTTGTGTTCTGTGAAATCATCTCACAGATTTACAGCTTTCCCCTCAAGAAGCCTTTCGCTACGACAGTTCTTGTGGAATTGGCAAAGTGATATTTGGAAGCCCGTAGAGGGCTATGGTGAAAAAGGAAATATCCTCAGATGAAATCTGGAAAGCAGCTTTCTGAGAAACTGCTGAGTGTTCTGTTAATTCATCTCACAGAGTTACATCTGTATTTCGTGGATCTCTTTGCTAGCCTTATTTCTGTGGAATCTGAGAACAGATATTTCGGATCCCATTGAAGACTATAGGGCCAAAGGAAATATCCTCCGATAACAAAGAGAAAGAAGCTTTCTGAGAAACTTCTTTGTGTTCTGTGAAATCACCTCACAGAGTTACAGCTTTCCCCTCAAGAAGCCTTTCGCTAAGACAGTTCTTGTGGAATTGGCAAAGTGATATTTGGAAGCCCATAGAGGGCTATGGTGAAAAAGGAAATATCCTCAGATGAAATCTGGAAAGAAGCTTTCTGAGAAACTGCTTAGTGTTCTGTTAATTCATCTCACAGAGTTACATCTGTATTTCGTGGATCTCTTTGCTAGCCTTATTTCTGTGGAATCTGAGAACAGATATTTCGGATCCCTTTGAAGACTATAGGGCCAAAGGAAATATCCTCCGATACAAAGAGAAAGAAGCTTTCTGAGAAACTTCTTTGTGTTCTGTGAAATCACCCCAAAGAGTTACAGCTTTCCCCTCAAGAAGCCTTTCGCTAAGACAGCTCTTGTGGAATTGGCAAAGTGATATTTGGAAGCCCATAGAGGGCTATGGTGAAAAAGGAAATATCCTCAGATGAAATCTGGAAAGAAGCTTTCTGAGAAACTGCTTAGTGTTCTGTTAATTCATCTCACAGAGTTACATCTGTATTTCGTGAATCTCTTTGCTAGCCTTATTTCTTTGGAATCTGAGAACAGATATTTCGGATCCCATTGAAGACTATAGGGCCAAAGGAAATATCCTCCGATAACAAAGAGAAAGAAGCTTTATGAGAAATTTCTTTGTGTTCTGTGAAATCATCTCACAGAGTTACAGCATTCCCCTCAAGAAGCCTTTCGCTAAGACAGTTCTTGTGGAATTGGCAAAGTGATATTTGGAAGTCCATAGAGGGTTATGGTGAAAAAGGAAATATCCTCAGATGAAATCTGGAAAGAAGCTTTCTGAGAAACTGCTGAGTGTTCTGTTAATTCATCTCACAGAGTTACATCTGTATTTCGTGGATCTCTTTGCTAGACTTATTTCTGTTTAATCTGAGAACAGATATTTCGGATCCTATTGAAGACTATAGGGCCAAAGGAAATATCCTCAGATAACAAAGAGAAAGAAGCTTTCTGAGAAACTTCTTTGTGTTCTGTGAAATCATCTCACAGAGTTACAGCTTTCCCCTCAAGAAGCCTTTCGCTACGACAGTTCTTGTGGAATTTTCAAAGTGATATTTGGAAGCCCGTAGAGGGCTATGGTGAAAAAGGAAATATCCTCAGATGAAATCTGGAAAGCAGCTTTCTGAGAAACTGCTGAGTGTTCTGTTAATTCATCTCACAGAGTTACATCTGTATTTCGTGGATCTCTTTGCTAGCCTTATTTCTGTGGAATCTGAGAACAGATATTTCGGATCCCATTGAAGACTATAGGGCCAAAGGAAATATCCTCCGATAACAAAGAGAAAGAAGCTTTCTGAGAAACTTCTTTGTGTTCTGTGAAATCACCTCACAGAGTTACAGCTTTCCCCTCAAGAAGCCTTTCGCTAAGACAGTTCTTGTGGAATTGGCAAAGTGATATTTGGAAGCCCATAGAGGGCTATGGTGAAAAAGGAAATATCCTCACATGAAATCTGGAAAGAAGCTTTCTGAGAAACTGCTTAGTGTTCTGTTAATTCATCTCACAGAGTTACATCTGTATTTCGTGGATCTCTTTGCTAGCCTTATTTCTGTGGAATCTGAGAACAGATATTTCGGATCCCTTTTAAGACTATAGGGCCAAAGGAAATATCCTCCGATAACAAAGAGAAAGAAGCTTTCTGAGAAACTTCTTTGTGTTCTGTGAAATCACCCCAAAGAGTTACAGCTTTCCCCTCAAGAAGCCTTTCGCTAAGACAGTTCTTGTGGAATTGGCAAAGTGATATTTGGAAGCCCATAGAGGGCTATGGTGAAAAAGGAAATATCCTCAGATGAAATCTGGAAAGAAGCTTTCTGAGAAACTGCTTAGTGTTCTGTTAATTCATCTCACAGAGTTACATCTGTATTTCGTGGATCTCTTTGCTAGCCTTATTTCTGTGGAATCTGAGAACAGATATTTCGGATCCCATTGAAGACTATAGGGCCAAAGGAAATATCCTCCGATAACAAAGAGAAAGAAGCTTTCTGAGAAACTTCTTTGGGCTCTGTGAAATCATCTCACAGAGTTACAGCTTTCCCCTCAAGAAGCCTTTCGCTAAGACAGTTCTTGTGGAATTGGCAAAGTGATATTTGGAAGCCCATAGAGGGCTATGCTGAAAAAGGAAATATCCTCAGATGAAATCTGGAAAGAAGCTTTCTGAGAAACTGCTTAGTGTTCTGTTAATTCATCTCACAGAGTTACATCTGTATTTCGTGGATCTCTTTGCTAGCCTTATTTCTGTGGAATCTGAGAACAGATATTTCGGATCCCATTGAAGACTATAGGGCCAAAGGAAATATCCTCCGATAACAAAGAGAAAGAAGCTTTCTGAGAAACTTCTTTGTGTTCTGTGAAATCATCTCACAGAGTTACAGCTTTTCCCTCAAGAAGCCTTTCGCTAAGACAGTTCTTGTGGAATTGGCAAAGTGATATTTGGAAGCCCATAGAGGGCTATGGTGAAAAAGGAAATATCCTCAGATGAAATCTGGAAGGAAGCTTTCTGAGTAACTGCTTAGTGTTCTGTTAATTCATCTCACAGAGTTACATCTGTATTTCGTGGATCTCTTTGCTAGCCTTATTTCTGTGGAATCTGAGAACAGATATTTCGGATCCCATTGAAGACTATAGGGCCAAAGGAAATAATCTCCGATAACAAAGAGAAAGAAGCTTTCAGAGAAACTTCTTTGTGTTCTGTGAAATCATCTCACAGAGTTACAGCATTCCCCTCAAGAAGCCTTTCGCTAAGACAGTTCTTGTGGAATTGGCAAAGTGATATTTGGAAGCCCCTAGAGGGCTATGGTGAAAAAGGAAATATCCTCAGATGAAATCTGGAAAGAAGCTTTCTGAGAAACTGCTGAGTGTTCTGTTAATTCATCTCACAGAGTTACATCTGTATTTCGTGGATCTCTTTGCTAGACTTATTTCTGTTTAATCTGAGAACAGATATTTCGGATCCAATTGAAGACTATAGGGCCAAAGGAAATATCCTCAGATAACAAAGAGAAAGAAGCTTTCTGAGAAACTTCTTTGTGTTCTGTGAAATCATCTCACAGAGTTACAGCTTTCCCCTCAAGAAGCCTTTCGCTACGACAGTTCTTGTGGAATTGGCAAAGTGATATTTGGAAGCCCGTAGAGGGCTATGGTGAAAAAGGAAATATCCTCAGATGAAATCTGGAAAGCAGCTTTCTGAGAAACTGCTGAGTGTTCTGTTAATTCATCTCACAGAGTTACATCTGTATTTCGTGGATCTCTTTGCTAGCCTTATTTCTGTGGAATCTGAGAACAGATATTTCGGATCCCATTGAAGACTATAGGGCCAAAGGAAATATCCTCCGATAACAAAGAGAAAGAAGCTTTCTGAGAAACTTCTTTGTGTTCTGTGAAATCACCTCACAGAGTTACAGCTTTCGCCTCAAGAAGCCTTTCGCTAAGACAGTTCTTGTGGAATTGGCAAAGTGATATTTGGAAGCCCATAGAGGGCTATGGTGAAAAAGGAAATATCCTCACATGAAATCTGGAAAGAAGCTTTCTGAGAAACTGCTTAGTGTTCTGTTAATTCATCTCACAGAGTTACATCTGTATTTCGTGGATCTCTTTGCTAGCCTTATTTCTGTGGAATCTGAGAACAGATATTTCGGATCCCTTTTAAGACTATAGGGCCAAAGGAAATATCCTCCGATAACAAAGAGAAAGAAGCTTTCTGAGAAACTTCTTTGTGTTCTGTGAAATCACCCCAAAGAGTTACAGCTTTCCCCTCAAGAAGCCTTTCGCTAAGACAGTTCTTGTGGAATTGGCAAAGTGATATTTGGAAGCCCATAGAGGGCTATGGTGAAAAAGGAAATATCCTCAGATGAAATCTGGAAAGAAGCTTTCTGAGAAACTGCTTAGTGTTCTGTTAATTCATCTCACAGAGTTACATCTGTATTTCGTGGATCTCTTTGCTAGCCTTATTTCTGTGGAATCTGAGAAGAGATATTTCGGATCCCATTGAAGACTATAGGGCCAAAGGAAATATCCTCCGATAACAAAGAGAAAGAAGCTTTCTGAGAAACTTCTTTGGGCTCTGTGAAATCATCTCACAGAGTTACAGCTTTCCCCTCAAGAAGCCTTTCGCTAAGACAGTTCTTGTGGAATTGGCAAAGTGATATTTGGAAGCCCATAGAGGGCTATGGTGAAAAAGGAAATATCCTCAGATGAAATCTGGAAAGAAGCTTTCTGAGAAACTGCTTAGTGTTCTGTTAATTCATCTCACAGAGTTACATCTGTATTTCGTGGATCTCTTTGCTAGCCTTATTTCTGTGGAATCTGAGAACAGATATTTCGGATCCCATTGAAGACTATAGGGCCAAAGGAAATATCCTCCGATAACAAAGAGAAAGAAGCTTTCTGAGAAACTTCTTTGTGTTCTGTGAAATCATCTCACAGAGTTACAGCTTTCCCCTCAAGAAGCCTTTCGCTAAGACAGTTCTTGTGGAATTGGCAAAGTGATATTTGGAAGCCCATAGAGGGCTATGGTGAAAAAGGAAATATCCTCACATGAAATCTGGAAAGAAGCTTTCTGAGAAACTGCTTAGTGTTCTGTTAATTCATCTCACAGAGTTACATCTGTATTTCGTGGATCTCTTTGCTAGCCTTATTTCTGTGGAATCTGAGAACAGATATTTCGGATCCCTTTGAAGACTATAGGGCCAAAGGAAATATCCTCCGATATCAAAGAGAAAGAAGCTTTCTGAGAAACTTGTTTGTGTTCTGTGAAATCATCCCACAGAGTTACAGCTTTCCCCTCAAGAAGCCTTTCGCTAAGACAGTTCTTGTGGAATTGGCAAAGTGATATTTGGAAGCCCATAGAGGGCTATGGTGAAAAAGGAAATATCCTCAGATGAAATCTGGAAGGAAGCTTTCTGAGAAACTGCTTAGTGTTCTGTTAATTCATCTCACAGAGTTACATCTGTATTTCGTGCATCTCTTTGCTAGCCTTATTTCTGTGGAATCTGAGAACAGATATTTCGGATCCCATTGAAGACTATAGGGCCAAAGGAAATAATCTCCGATAACAAAGAGAAAGAAGCTTTCTGAGAAACTTCTTTGTGTTCTGTGAAATCATCTCACAGAGTTACAGCATTCCCCTCAAGAAGCCTTTCGCTAAGACAGTTCTTGTGGAATTGGCAAAGTGATATTTGGAAGCCCATAGAGGGCTATGGTGAAAAAGGAAATATCCTCAGATGAAATCTGGAAAGAAGCTTTCTGAGAAACTGCTGAGTGTTCTGTTAATTCATCTCACAGAGTTACATCTGTATTTCGTGGATCTCTTTGCTAGACTTATTTCTGTTTAATCTGAGAACAGATATTTCGGATCCTATTGAAGACTATAGGGCCAAAGGAAATATCCTCAGATAACAAAGAGAAAGAAGCTTTCTGAGAAACTTCTTTGTGTTCTGTGAAATCATCTCACAGAGTTACAGCTTTCCCCTCAAGAAGCCTTTCGCTACGACAGTTCTTGTGGAATTGGCAAAGTGATATTTGGAAGCCCGTAGAGGGCTATGGTGAAAAAGGAAATATCCTCAGATGAAATCTGGAAAGCAGCTTTCTGAGAAACTGCTGAGTGTTCTGTTAATTCATCTCACAGAGTTACATCTGTATTTCGTGGATCTCTTTGCTAGCCTTATTTCTGTGGAATCTGAGAACAGATATTTCGGATCCCATTGAAGACTATAGGGCCAAAGGAAATATCCTCCGATAACAAAGAGAAAGAAGCTTTCTGAGAAACTTCTTTGTGTTCTGTGAAATCACCTCACAGAGTTACAGCTTTCCCCTCAAGAAGCCTTTCGCTAAGACAGTTCTTGTGGAATTGGCAAAGTGATATTTGGAAGCCCATAGAGGGCTATGGTGAAAAAGGAAATATCCTCACATGAAATCTGGAAAGAAGCTTTCTGAGAAACTGCTTAGTGTTCTGTTAATTCATCTCACAGAGTTACATCTGTATTTCGTGGATCTCTTTGCTAGCCTTATTTCTGTGGAATCTGAGAACAGATATTTCGGATCCCTTTTAAGACTATAGGGCCAAAGGAAATATCCTCCGATAACAAAGAGAAAGAAGCTTTCTGAGAAACTTCTTTGTGTTCTGTGAAATCACCCCAAAGAGTTACAGCTTTCCCCTCAAGAAGCCTTTCGCTAAGACAGTTCTTGTGGAATTGGCAAAGTGATATTTGGAAGCCCATAGAGGGCTATGGTGAAAAAGGAAATATCCTCAGATGAAATCTGGAAAGAAGCTTTCTGAGAAACTGCTTAGTGTTCTGTTAATTCATCTCACAGAGTTACATCTGTTTTTCGTGGATCTCTTTGCTAGCCTTATTTCTGTGGAATCTGAGAACAGATATTTCGGATCCCATTGAAGACTATAGGGCCAAAGGAAATATCCTCCGATAACAAAGAGAAAGAAGCTTTCTGAGAAACTTCTTTGGGCTCTGTGAAATCATCTCACAGAGTTACAGCTTTCCCCTCAAGAGGCCTTTCGCTAAGACAGTTCTTGTGGAATTGGCAAAGTGATATTTGGAAACCCATAGAGGGCTATGGTGAAAAAGGAAATATCCTCAGATGAAATCTGGAAAGAAGCTTTCTGAGAAACTGCTTAGTGTTCTGTTAATTCATCTCACAGAGTTACATCTGTATTTCGTGGATCTCTTTGCTAGCCTTATTTCTGTGGAATCTGAGAACAGATATTTCGGATCCCATTGAAGACTATAGGGCCAAAGGAAATATCCTCCGATAACAAAGAGAAAGAAGCTTTCTGAGAAACTTCTTTGTGTTCTGTGAAATCATCTCACAGAGTTACAGCTTTCCCCTCAAGAAGCCTTTCGCTAAGACAGTTCTTGTGGAATTGGCAAAGTGATATTTGGAAGCCCATAGAGGGCTATGGTGAAAAAGGAAATATCCTCACATGAAATCTGGAAAGAAGCTTTCTGAGAAACTGCTTAGTGTTCTGTTAATTCATCTCACAGAGTTACATCTGTATTTCGTGGATCTCTTTGCTAGCCTTATTTCTGTGGAATCTGAGAACAGATATTTCGGATCCCTTTGAAGACTATAGGGCCAAAGGAAATATCCTCCGATATCAAAGAGAAAGAAGCTTTCTGAGAAACTTGTTTGTGTTCTGTGAAATCATCCCACAGAGTTACAGCTTTCCCCTCAAGAAGCCTTTCGCTAAGACAGTTCTTGTGGAATTGGCAAAGTGATATTTGGAAGCCCATAGAGGGCTATGGTGAAAAAGGAAATATCCTCAGATGAAATCTGGAAAGAAGTTTTCTGAGAAACTGCTTAGTGTTCTGTTAATTCATCTCACAGAGTTACATCTGTATTTCGTGCATCTCTTTGCTAGCCTTATTTCTGTGGAATCTGAGAACAGATATTTCGGATCCCTTTGAAGACTATAGGGCCAAAGGAAATATCCTCCGATAACAAAGAGAAAGAAGCTTTCTGAGAAACTTCTTTGTGTTCTGTGAAATCATCTCACAGAGTTACAGCTTTCCCCTCAAGAAGCCTTTCGCTAAGACAGTTCTTGTGGAATTGGCAAAGTGATATTTGGAAGCCCATAGAGGGCTATGGTGAAAAAGGAAATATCCTCAGATGAAATCTCGAAAGAAGCTTTCTGAGAAACTGCTTAGTGTTCTGTTAATTCATCTCACAGAGTTACATCTGTATTTCGTGGATCTCTTTGCTAGCCTTATTTCTTTGGAATCTGAGAACAGATATTTCGGATCCCATTGAAGACTATAGGGCCAAAGGAAATATCCTCCGATAACAAAGAGAAAGAAGCTTTCTGAGAAACTTCTTTGTGTTCTGTGAAATCATCTCACAGAGTTACAGCTTTTCCCTCAAGAAGCCTTTCGCTAAGACAGTTCTTGTGGAATTGGCTAAGTGATATTTGGAAGCCCATAGAGGGCTATGGTGAAAAAGGAAATATCCTCAGATGAAATCTGGAAGGAAGCTTTCTGAGAAACTGCTTAGTGTTCTGTTAATTCATCTCACAGAGTTACATCTGTATTTCGTGGATCTCTTTGCTAGCCTTATTTCTGTGGAATCTGAGAACAGATATTTCGGATCCCATTGAAGACTATAGGGCCAAAGGAAATAATCTCCGATAACAAAGAGAAAGAAGCTTTCTGAGAAACTTCTTTGTGTTCTGTGAAATCATCTCACAGAGTTACAGCATTCCCCTCAAGAAGCCTTTCGCTAAGACAGTTCTTGTGGAATTGGCAAAGTGATATTTGGAAGCCCATAAAGGGCTATGGTGAAAAAGGAAATATCCTCAGATGAAATCTGGAAAGAAGCTTTCTGAGAAACTGCTGAGTGTTCTGTTAATTCATCTCACAGAGTTACATCTGTATTTCGTGGATCTCTTTGCTAGACTTATTTCTGTTTAATCTGAGAACAGATATTTCGGATCCTATTGAAGACTATAGGGCCAAAGGAAATATCCTCCGATAACAAAGAGAAAGAAGCTTTCTGAGAAACTTCTTTGTGTTCTGTGAAATCATCTCACAGAGTTACAGCTTTCCCCTCAAGAAGCCTTTCGCTACGACAGTTCTTGTGGAATTGGCAAAGTGATATTTGGAAGCCCATAGAGGGCTATGGTGAAAAAGGAAATATCCTCAGATGAAATCTGGAAAGCAGCTTTCTGAGAAACTGCTGAGTGTTCTGTTAATTCATCTCACAGAGTTACATCTGTATTTCGTGGATCTCTTTGCTAGCCTTATTTCTGTGGAATCTGAGAACAGATATTTCGGATCCCATTGAAGACTATAGGGCCAAAGGAAATATCCTCCGATAACAAAGAGAAAGAAGCTTTCTGAGAAACTTCTTTGGGCTCTGTGAAATCATCTCACAGAGTTACAGCTTTCCCCTCAAGAAGCCTTTCGCTAAACAGTTCTTGTGGAATTGGCAAAGTGATATTTGGAAGCCCATAGAGGGCTATGGTGAAAAAGGAAATATCCTCAGATGAAATCTGGAAAGAAGCTTTCTGAGAAACTGCTTAGTGTTCTGTTAATTCATCTCACAGAGTTACATCTGTATTTCGTGGATCTCTTTGCTAGCCTTATTTCTGTGGAATCTGAGAACAGATATTTCGGATCCCATTGAAGACTATAGGGCCAAAGGAAATATCCTCCGATAACAAAGAGAAAGAAGCTTTCTGAGAAACTTCTTTGTGTTCTGTGAAATCATCTCACAGAGTTACAGCTTTCCCCTCAAGAAGCCTTTCGCTAAGACAGTTCTTGTGGAATTGCCAAAGTGATATTTGGAAGCCCATAGAGGGCTATGGTGAAAAAGGAAATATCCTCACATGAAATCTGGAAAGAAGCTTTCTGAGAAACTGCTTAGTGTTCTGTTAATTCATCTCACAGAGTTACATCTGTATTTCGTGGATCTCTTTGCTAGCCTTATTTCTGTGGAATCTGAGAACAGATATTTCGGATCCCTTTGAAGACTATAGGGCCAAAGGAAATATCCTCCGATAACAAAGAGAAAGAAGCTTTCTGAGAAACTTCTTTGTGTTCTGTGAAATCATCTCACAGAGTTACAGCTTTTCCCTCAAGAAGCCTTTCGCTAAGACAGTTCTTGTGGAATTGGCTAAGTGATATTTGGAAGCCCATAGAGGGCTATGGTGAAAAAGGAAATATCCTCAGATGAAATCTGGAAGGAAGCTTTCTGAGAAACTGCTTAGTGTTCTGTTAATTCATCTCACAGAGTTACATCTGTATTTCGTGGATCTCTTTGCTAGCCTTATTTCTGTGGAATCTGAGAACAGATATTTCGGATCCCATTGAAGACTATAGGGCCAAAGGAAATAATCCCCGATAACAAAGAGAAAGAAGCTTTCTGAGAAACTTCTTTGTGTTCTGTGAAATCATCTCACAGAGTTACAGCATTCCCCTTAAGAAGCCTTTCGCTAAGACAGTTCTTGTGGAATTGGCAAAGTGATATTTGGAAGCCCTTAGAGGGCTATGGTGAAAAAGGAAATATCCTCAGATGAAATCTGGAAAGAAGCTTTCTGAGAAACTGCTGAGTGTTCTGTTAATTCATCTCACAGAGTTACATCTGTATTTCGTGGATCTCTTTGCTAGACTTATTTCTGTTTAATCTGAGAACAGATATTTCGGATCCTATTGAAGACTATACGGCCAAAGGAAATATCCTCCGATAACAAAGAGAAAGAAGCTTTCTGAGAAACTTCTTTGTGTTCTGTGAAATCATCTCACAGAGTTACAGCTTTCCCCTCAAGAAGCCTTTCGCTACGACAGTTCTTGTGGAATTGGCAAAGTGATATTTGGAAGCCCATAGAGGGCTATGGTGAAAAAGGAAATATCCTCAGATGAAATCTGGAAAGCAGCTTTCTGAGAAACTGCTGAGTGTTCTGTTAATTTATCTCACAGAGTTACATCTGTATTTCGTGGATCTCTTTGCTAGCCTTATTTCTGTGGAATCTGAGAACAGATATTTCCGATCCCTTTGAAGACTATAGGGCCAAAGGAAATATCCTCCCATAACAAAGAGAAAGAAGCTTTCTGAGAAACTTCTTTGGGCTCTGTGAAATCAACTCACAGAGTTACAGCTTTCCCCTCAAGAAGCCTTTCGCTAAACAGTTCTTGTGGAATTGGCAAAGTGATATTTGGAAGCCCATAGAGGGCTATGGTGAAAAAGGAAATATCCTCAGATGAAATCTGGAAAGAAGCTTTCTGAGAAACTGCTTAGTGTTCTGTTAATTCATCTCACAGAGTTACATCTGTATTTCGTGGATCTCTTGGCTAGCCTTATTTCTGTGGAATCTGAGAACAGATATTTCGGATCCCATTGAAGACTATAGGGCCAAAGGAAATAATCTCCGATAACAAAGAGAAAGAAGCTTTCTGAGAAACTTCTTTGTGTTCTGTGAAATCATCTCACAGAGTTACAGCTTTCCCCTCAAGAAGCCTTTCGCTAAGACAGTTCTTGTGGAATTGGCAAAGTGATATTTGGAAGCCCATAGAGGGCTATGATGAAAAAGGAAATATCCTCACATGAAATCTGGAAAGAAGCTTTCTGAGAAACTGCTTAGTGTTCTGTTAATTCATCTCACAGAGTTACATCTGTATTTCGTGGATCTCTTTGCTAGCCTTATTTCTGTGGAATCTGAGAACAGATATTTCGGATCCCTTTGAAGACTATAGGGCCAAAGGAAATATCCTCCGATATCAAAGAGAAAGAAGCTTTCTGAGAAACTTGTTTGTGTTCTGGTAAATCATCCCACAGAGTTACAGCTTTCCCCTCAAGAAGCCTTTCGCTAAGACAGTTCTTGTGGAATTGGCAAAGTGATATTTGGAAGCCCATAGAGGGCTATGGTGAAAAAGGAAATATCCTCAGATGAAATCTGGAAAGAAGTTTTCTGAGAAACTACTTAGTGTTCTGTTAATTCATCTCACAGAGTTACATCTGTATTTCGTGCATCTCTTTGTTAGCCTTATTTCTGTGGAATCTGAGAACAGATATTTCGGATCCCATTGAAGACTATAGGGCCAAAGGAAATATCCTCCGATAACAAAGAGAAAGAAGCTTTCTGAGAAACTTCTTTGTGTTCTGTGAAATCATCTCACAGAGTTACAGCTTTCCCCTCAAGAAGCCTTTCGCTAAGACAGTTCTTGTGGAATTGGCAAAGTGATATTTGGAAGCCCATAGAGGGCTATGTTGAAAAAGGAAATATCCTCAGATGAAATCTGGAAAGAAGCTTTCTGAGAAACTGCTTAGTGTTCTGTTAATTCATCTCACAGAGTTACATCTGTATTTCGTGTATCTCTTTGCTAGCCTTATTTCTGTGGAATCTGAGAACAGATATTTCGGATCCCATTGAAGACTATAGGGCCCAAGGAAATAATCTCCGATAACAAAGAGAAAGAAGCTTTCTGAGAAACTTCTTTGTGTTCTGTGAAATCATCTCACAGAGTTACAGCTTTTCCCTCAAGAAGCCTTTCGCTAAGACAGTTCTTGTGGAATTGGCAAAGTGATATTTGGAAGCCCATAGAGGGCTATGGTGAAAAAGGAAATATCCTTAGATGAAATCTGGAAAGAAGCTTTCTGAGAAACTGCTTAGTGTTCTGTTAATTCATCTCACAGAGTTACATCTGTATTTCGTGGATCTCTTTGCTAGCCTTATTTCTGTGGAATCTGAGAACAGATATTTCGGATCCCTTTGAAGACTATAGGGCCAAAGGAAATATCCTCCGATAACAAAGAGAAAGAAGCTTTCTGAGAAACTTCTTTGTGTTCTGTGAAATCATCTCACAGAGTTACAGCTTTTCCCTCAAGAAGCCTTTCGCTAAGACAGTTCTTGTGGAATTGGCAAAGTGATATTTGGAAGCCCATAGAGGGCTACGGTGAAAAAGGAAATATCCTCAGATGAAATCTCGAAAGAAACTTTCTGAGAAACTGCTTAGTGTTCTGTTAATTCATCTCACAGAGTTACATCTGTATTTCGTGGATCTCTTTGCTAGCCTTATTTCTTTGGAATCTGAGAACAGATATTTCGGATCCCATTGAAGACTATAGGGCCAAAGGAAATATCCTCCGATAACAAAGAGAAAGAAGCTTTCTGAGAAACTTCTTTGTGTTCTGTGAAATCATCTCACAGAGTTACAGCTTTTCCCTCAAGAAGCCTTTCGCTAAGACAGTTCTTGTGGAATTGGCAAAGTGATATTTGGAAGCCCATAGAGGGCTATGGTGAAAAAGGAAATATCCTCAGATGAAATCTGGAAGGAAGATTTCTGAGAAACTGCTTAGTGTTCTGTTAATTCATCTCACAGAGTTACATCTGTATTTCGTGGATCTCTTTGCTAGCCTTATTTCTGTGGAATCTGAGAACAGATATTTCGGATCCCATTGAAGACTATAGGGCCAAAGGAAATAATCTCCGATAACAAAGAGAAAGAAGTTTTCTGAGAAACTGCTTTGTGTTCTGTGAAATCATCTCACAGAGTTACAGCATTCCCCTCAAGAAGCCTTTCGCTAAGACAGTTCTTGTGGAATTGGCAAAGTGATATTTGGAAGCCCATAGAGGGCTACGGTGAAAAAGGAAATATCCTCAGATGAAATCTGGAAAGAAGCTTTCTGAGAAACTGCTGAGTGTTCTGTTAATTCATCTCACAGAGTTACATCTGTATTTCGTGGATCTCTTTGCTAGACTTATTTCTGTTTAATCTGAGAACAGATATTTCGGATCCTATTGAAGACTATAGGGCCAAAGGAAATATCCTCAGATAACAAAGAGAAAAAAGCTTTCTGAGAAACTTCTTTGTGTTCTGTGAAATCATCTCACAGAGTTACAGCTTTACCCTCAAGAAGCCTTTCGCTACGACAGTTCTTGTGGAATTGGCAAAGTGATATTTGGAAGCCCGTAGAGGGCTATGGTGAAAAAGGAAATATCCTCAGATGAAATCTGGAAAGCAGCTTTCTGAGAAACTGCTGAGTGTTCTGTTAATTCATCTCACAGAGTTACATCTGTATTTCGTGGATCTCTTTGCTAGCCTTATTTCTGTGGAATCTGAGAACAGATATTTCGGATCCCATTGAAGACTATAGGGCCAAAGGAAATATCCTCCGATAACAAAGAGAAAGAAGCTTTCTGAGAAACTTCTTTGTGTTCTGTGAAATCACCTCACAGAGTTACAGCTTTCCCCTCAAGAAGCCTTTCGCTAAGACAGTTCTTGTGGAATTGGCAAAGTGATATTTGGAAGCCCATAGAGGGCTATGGTGAAAAAGGAAATATCCTCACATGAAATCTGGAAAGAAGCTTTCTGAGAAACTGCTTAGTGTTCTGTTAATTCATCTCACAGAGTTACATCTGTATTTCGTGGATCTCTTTGCTAGCCTTATTTCTGTGGAATCTGAGAACAGATATTTCGGATCCCTTTGAAGACTATAGGGCCAAAGGAAATATCCTCCGATAACAAAGAGAAAGAAGCTTTCTGAGAAACTTCTTTGTGTTCTGTGAAATCATCTCACAGAGTTACAGCTTTCCCCTCAAGAAGCCTTTCGCTACGACAGTTCTTGTGGAATTGGCAAAGTGATATTTGGAAGCCCATAGAGGGCTATGGTGAAAAAGGAAATATCCTCACATGAAATCTGGAAAGAAGCTTTCTGAGAAACTGCTTAGTGTTCTGTTAATTCATCTCACAGAGTTACATCTGTATTTCGTGGATCTCTTTGCTAGCCTTATTTCTGTGGAATCTGAGAACAGATATTTCGGATCCCTTTGAAGACTATAGGGCCAAAGGAAATATCCTCCGATATCAAAGAGAAAGAAGCTTTCTGAGAAACTTGTTTGTGTTCTGTGAAATCATCCCACAGAGTTACAGCTTTCCCCTCAAGAAGCCTTTCGCTAAGACAGTTCTTGTGGAATTGGCAAAGTGATATTTGAAAGCCCATAGAGGGCTATGGTGAAAAAGGAAATATCCTCAGATGAAATCTGGAAAGAAGTTTTCTGAGAAACTGCTTAGTGTTCTGTTAATTCATCTCACAGAGTTACATCTGTATTTCGTGGATCTCTTTGCTAGCCTTATTTCTGTGGAATCTGAGAACAGATATTTCGGATCCCTTTGAAGACTATAGGGCCAAAGGAAATATCCTCCGATAACAAAGAGAAAGAAGCTTTCTGAGAAACTTCTTTGTGTTCTGTGAAATCATCTCACAGAGTTACAGCTTTCCCCTCAAGAAGCCTTTCGCTAAGACAGTTCTTGTGGAATTGGCAAAGTGATATTTGGAAGCCCTTTGAGGTCTATGGTGAAAAAGGAAATATCCTCACATGAAATCTGGAAAGAAGCTTTCTGAGAAACTGCTTAGTGTTCTGTTAATTCATCTCACAGAGTTACATCTGTATTTCGTGGATCTCTTTGCTAGCCTTATTTCTGTGGAATCTGAGAACAGATATTTCGGATCCCTTTTAAGACTATAGGGCCAAAGGAAATATCCTCCGATAACAAAGAGAAAGAAGCTTTCTGAGAAACTTCTTTGTGTTCTGTGAAATCACCCCAAAGAGTTACAGCTTTCCCCTCAAGAAGCCTTTCGCTAAGACAGTTCTTGTGGAATTGGCAAAGTGATATTTGGAACCCCATAGAGGGCTATGGTGAAAAAGGAAATATCCTCAGATGAAATCTGGAAAGAAGCTTTCTGAGAAACTGCTTAGTGTTCTGTTAATTCATCTCACAGAGTTACATCTGTATTTCGTGGATCTCTTTGCTAGCCTTATTTCTGTGGAATCTGAGAACAGATATTTCGGATCCCTTTGAGGACTATAGGGCCAAAGGAAATATCCTCCGATAACAAAGAGAAAGAAGCTTTCTGAGAAACTTCTTTGGGCTCTGTGAAATCATCTCACAGAGTTACAGCTTTCCCCTCAAGAAGCCTTTCGCTAAGACAGTTCTTGTGGAATTGGCAAAGTGATATTTGGAAGCCCATAGAGGGCTATGGTGAAAAAGGAAATATCCTCAGATGAAATCTGGAAAGAAGCTTTCTGAGAAACTGCTTAGTGTTCTGTTAATTCATCTCACAAAGTTACATCTGTATTTCGTGGATCTCTTTGCTAGCCTTATTTCTGTGGAATCTGAGAACAGATATTTCGGATCCCTTTGAAGACTATAGGGCCAAAGGAAATATCCTCCGATAACAAAGAGAAAGAAGCTTTCTGAGAAACTTCTTTGTGTTCTGTGAAATCATCTCACAGAGTTACAGCTTTCCCCTCAAGAAGCCTTTCGCTAAGACAGTTCTTGTGGAATTGGCAAAGTGATATTTGGAAGCCCATAGAGGGCTATGGTGAAAAAGGAAATATCCTCACATGAAATCTGGAAAGAAGCTTTCTGAGAAACTGCTTAGTGTTCTGTTAATTCATCTCACAGAGTTACATCTATATTTCGTGGATCTCTTTGCTAGCCTTATTTCTGTGGAATCTGAGAACAGATATTTCGGATCCCTTTGAAGACTATAGGGCCAAAGGAAATATCCTCCGATATCAAAGAGAAAGAAGCTTTCTGAGAAACTTGTTTGTGTTCTGTGAAATCATCCCACAGAGTTACAGCTTTCCCCTCAAGAAGCCTTTCGCTAAGACAGTTCTTGTGGAATTGGCAAAGTGATATTTGAAAGCCCATAGAGGGCTATGGTGAAAAAGGAAATATCCTCAGATGAAATCTGGAAAGAAGTTTTCTGAGAAACTGCTTAGTGTTCTGTTAATTCATCTCACAGAGTTACATCTGTATTTCGTGCATCTCTTTGCTAGCCTTATTTCTGTGGAATCTGAGAACAGATATTTCGGATCCCTTTTAAGACTATAGGGCCAAAGGAAATATCCTCCGATAACAAAGAGAAAGAAGCTTTCTGAGAAACTTCTTTGTGTTCTGTGAAATCACCCCAAAGAGTTACAGCTTTCCCCTCAAGAAGCCTTTCGCTAAGACAGTTCTTGTGGAATTGGCAAAGTGATATTTGGAAGCCCATAGAGGGCTATGGTGAAAAAGGAAATATCCTCACATGAAATCTGGAAAGAAGCTTTCTGAGAAACTGCTTAGTGTTCTGTTAATTCATCTCACAGAGTTACATCTGTATTTCGTGGATCTCTTTGCTAGCCTTATTTCTGTGGAATCTGAGAACAGATATTTCGGATCCCATTGAAGACTATAGGGCCAAAGGAAATATCCTCCGATAACAAAGAGAAAGAAGCTTTCTGAGAAACTACTTTGGGCTCTGTGAAATCATCTCACAGAGTTACAGCTTTCCCCTCAAGAAGCCTTTCGCTAAGACAGTTCTTGTGGAATTGGCAAAGTGATATTTGGAAGCCCATAGAGGGCTATGGTGAAAAAGGAAATATCCTCAGATGAAATCTGGAAAGAAGCTTTCTGAGAAACTGCTTAGTGTTCTGTTAATTCATCTCACAGAGTTACATCTGTATTTCGTGGATCTCTTTGCTAGCCTTATTTCTGTGGAATCTGAGAACAGATATTTCGGATCCCATTGAAGACTATAGGGCCAAAGGAAATATCCTCCGATAACAAAAAGAAAGAAGCTTTCTGAGAAACTTCTTTGTGTTCTGTGAAATCATCTCACAGAGTTACAGCTTTCCCCTCAAGAAGCCTTTCGCTAAGACAGTTCTTGTGGAATTGGCAAAGTGATATTTGGAAGCCCATAGAGGGCTATGGTGAAAAAGGAAATATCCTCACATGAAATCTGGAAAGAAGCTTTCTGAGAAACTGCTTAGTGTTCTGTTAATTCATCTCACAGAGTTACATCTGTATTTCGTGGATCTCTTTGCTAGCCTTATTTCTGTGGAATCTGAGAACAGATATTTCGGATCCCTTTGAAGACTATAGGGCCAAAGGAAATATCCTCCGATATCAAAGAGAAAGAAGCTTTCTGAGAAACTTGTTTGTGTTCTGTGAAATCATCCCACAGAGTTACAGCTTTCCCCTCAAGAAGCCTTTCGCTAAGACAGTTCTTGTGGAATTGGCAAAGTGATATTTGGAAGCCCATAGAGGGCTATGGTGAAAAAGGAAATATCCTCAGATGAAATCTGGAAAGAAGTTTTCTGAGAAACTGCTTAGTGTTCTGTTAATTCATCTCACAGAGTTACATCTGTATTTCGTGGATCTCTTTGCTAGCCTTATTTCTGTGGAATCTGAGAACAGATATTTCGGATCCCTTTGAAGACTATAGGGCCAAAGGAAATATCCTCCGATAACAAAGAGAAAGAAGCTTTCTGAGAAACTTCTTTGTGTTCTGTGAAATCATCTCACAGAGTTACAGCTTTCCCCTCAAGAAGCCTTTCGCTAAGACAGTTCTTGTGGAATTGGCAAAGTGATATTTGGAAGCCCATAGAGGGCTATGGTGAAAAAGGAAATATCCTCACATGAAATCTGGAAAGAAGCTTTCTGAGAAACTGCTTAGTGTTCTGTTAATTCATCTCACAGAGTTACATCTGTATTTCGTGGATCTCTTTGCTAGCCTTATTTCTGTGGAATCTGAGAACAGATATTTCGGATCCCTTTTAAGACTATAGGGCCAAAGGAAATATCCTCCGATAACAAAGAGAAAGAAGCTTTCTGAGAAACTTCTTTGTGTTCTGTGAAATCACCCCAAAGAGTTACAGCTTTCCCCTCAAGAAGCCTTTCGCTAAGACAGTTCTTGTGGAATTGGCAAAGTGATATTTGGAAGCCCATAGAGGGCTATGGTGAAAAATTAAATATCCTCAGATGAAATCTGGAAAGAAGCTTTATGAGAAACTGCTTAGTGTTCTGTTAATTCATCTCACAGAGTTACATCTGTATTTCGTGGATCTCTTTGCTAGCCTTATTTCTGTGGAATCTGAGAACAGATATTTCGGATCCCATTGAAGACTATAGGGCCAAAGGAAATATCCTCCGATAACAAAGAGAAAGAAGCTTTCTGAGAAACTTCTTTGGGCTCTGTGAAATCATCTCACAGAGTTACAGCTTTCCCCTCAAGAAGCCTTTCGCTAAGACAGTTCTTGTGGAATTGGCAAAGTGATATTTGGAAGCCCATAGAGGGCTATGGTGAAAAAGGAAATATCCTCAGATGAAATCTGGAAAGAAGCTTTCTGAGAAACTGCTTAGTGTTCTGTTAATTCATCTCACAGAGTTACATCTGTATTTCGTGGATCTCTTTGCTAGCCTTATTTCTGTGGAATCTGAGAACAGATATTTCGGATCCCTTTGAAGACTATAGGGCCAAAGGAAATATCCTCCGATAACAAAGAGAAAGAAGCTTTCTGAGAAACTTCTTTGTGTTCTGTGAAATCATCTCACAGAGTTACAGCTTTCCCCTCAAGAAGCCTTTCGCTAAGACAGTTCTTGTGGAATTGGCAAAGTGATATTTGGAAGCCCATAGAGGGCTATGGTGAAAAAGGAAATATCCTCACATGAAATCTGGAAAGAAGCTTTCTGAGAAACTGCTTAGTGTTCTGTTAATTCATCTCACAGAGTTACATCTGTATTTCGTGGATCTCTTTGCTAGCCTTATTTCTGTGGAATCTGAGAACAGATATTTCGGATCCCTTTGAAGACTATAGGGCCAAAGGAAATATCCTCCGATATCAAAGAGAAAGAAGCTTTCTGAGAAACTTGTTTGTGTTCTGTGAAATCATCCCACAGAGTTACAGCTTTCCCCTCAAGAAGCCTTTCGCTAAGACAGTTCTTGTGGAATTGGCAAAGTGATATTTGAAAGCCCATAGAGGGCTATGGTGAAAAAGGAAATATCCTCAGATGAAATCTGGAAAGAAGTTTTCTGAGAAACTGCTTAGTGTTCTGTTAATTCATCTCACAGAGTTACATCTGTATTTCGTGCATCTCTTTGCTAGCCTTATTTCTGTGGAATCTGAGAACAGATATTTCGGATCCCTTTGAAGACTATAGGGCCAAAGGAAATATCCTCCGATAACAAAGAGAAAGAAGCTTTCTGAGAAACTTCTTTGTGTTCTGTGAAATCACCTCACAGAGTTACAGCTTTTCCCTCAAGAAGCCTTTCGCTAAGACAGTTCTTGTGGAATTGGCAAAGTGATATTTGGAAGCCCATAGAGGGCTATGGTGAAAAAGGAAATATCCTCAGATGAAATCTGGAAGGAAGCTTTCTGAGAATCTGCTTAGTGTTCTGTTAATTCATCTCACAGAGTTACATCTGTATTTCGTGGATCTCTTTGCTAGCCTTATTTCTGTGGAATCTGAGAACAGATATTTCGGATCCCATTGAAGACTATAGGGCCAAAGGAAATAATCTCCGATAACAAAGAGAAAGAAGCTTTCTGAGAAACTTCTTTGTGTTCTGTGAAATCATCTCACAGAGTTACAGCATTCCCCTCAAGAAGCCTTTCGCTAAGACAGTTCTTGTGGAATTGGCAAAGTGATATTTGGAAGCCCATAGAGGGCTATGGTGAAAAAGGAAATATCCTCAGATGAAATCTGGAAAGAAGTTTTCTGAGAAACTACTTAGTGTTCTGTTAATTCATCTCACAGAGTTACATCTGTATTTCGTGCATCTCTTTGTTAGCCTTATTTCTGTGGAATCTGAGAACAGATATTTCGGATCCCATTGAAGACTATAGGGCCAAAGGAAATATCCTCCGATAACAAAGAGAAAGAAGCTTTCTGAGAAACTTCTTTGTGTTCTGTGAAATCATCTCACAGAGTTACAGCTTTCCCCTCAAGAAGCCTTTCGCTAAGACAGTTCTTGTGGAATTGGCAAAGTGATATTTGGAAGCCCATAGAGGGCTATGTTGAAAAAGGAAATATCCTCAGATGAAATCTGGAAAGAAGCTTTCTGAGAAACTGCTTAGTGTTCTGTTAATTCATCTCACAGAGTTACATCTGTATTTCGTGGATCTCTTTGCTAGCCTTATTTCTGTGGAATCTGAGAACAGATATTTCGGATCCCATTGAAGACTATAGGGCCAAAGGAAATAATCTCCGATAACAAAGAGAAAGAAGCTTTCTGAGAAACTTCTTTGTGTTCTGTGAAATCATCTCACAGAGTTACAGCATTCCCCTCAAGAAGCCTTTCGCTAAGACAGTTCTTGTGGAATTGGCAAAGTGATATTTGGAAGCCCATAGAGGGCTATGGTGAAAAAGGAAATATCCTCAGATGAAATCTGGAAAGAAGCTTTCTGAGAAACTGCTTAGTGTTCTGTTAATTCATCTCACAGAGTTACATCTGTATTTCGTGGATCTCTTTGCTAGACTTATTTCTGTTTAATCTGAGACCAGATATTTCGGATCCTATTGAAGACTATAGGGCCAAAGGAAATATCCTCAGATAACAAAGAGAAAGAAGCTTTCTGAGAAACTTCTTTGTGTTCTGTGAAATCATCTCACAGAGTTACAGCTTTCCCCTCAAGAAGCCTTTCGCTACGACAGTTCTTGTGGAATTGGCAAAGTGATATTTGGAAGCCCGTAGGGCTATGGTGAAAAAGGAAATATCCTCAGATGAAATCTGGAAAGCAGCTTTCTGAGAAACTGCTGAGTGTTCTGTTAATTCATCTCACAGAGTTACATCTGTATTTCGTGGATCTCTTTGCTAGCCTTATTTCTGTGGAATCTGAGAACAGATATTTCGGATCCCATTGAAGACTATAGGGCCAAAGGAAATATCCTCCGATAACAAAGAGAAAGAAGCTTTCTGAGAAACTTCTTTGTGTTCTGTGAAATCACCTCACAGAGTTACAGCTTTCCCCTCAAGAAGCCTTTCGCTAAGACAGTTCTTGTGGAATTGGCAAAGTGATATTTGGAAGCCCATAGAGGGCTATGGTGAAAAAGGAAATATCCTCACATGAAATCTGGAAAGAAGCTTTCTGAGAAACTGCTTAGTGTTCTGTTAATTCATCTCACAGAGTTACATCTGTATTTCGTGGATCTCTTTGCTAGCCTTATTTCTGTGGAATCTGAGAACAGATATTTCGGATCCCTTTTAAGACTATAGGGCCAAAGGAAATATCCTCCGATAACAAAGAGAAAGAAGCTTTCTGAGAAACTTCTTTGTGTTCTGTGAAATCACCCCAAAGGGTTACAGTTTTCCCCTCAAGAAGCCTTTCGCTAAGACAGTTCTTGTGGAATTGGCAAAGTGATATTTGGAAGCCCATAGAGGGCTATGGTGAAAAAGGAAATATCCTCACATGAAATCTGGAAAGAAGCTTTCTGAGAAACTGCTTAGTGTTCTGTTAATTCATCTCACAGAGTTACATCTGTATTTCGTGGATCTCTTTGCTAGCCTTATTTCTGTGGAATCTGAGAACAGATATTTCGGATCCCATTGAAGACTATAGGGCCAAAGGAAATATCCTCCGATACCAAAGAGAAAGAAGCTTTCTGAGAAACTTCTTTGGGCTCTGTGAAATCATCTCACAGAGTTACAGCTTTCCCCTCAAGAAGCCTTTCGCTAAGACAGTTCTTGTGGAATTGGCAAAGTGATATTTGGAAGCCCATAGAGGGCTATGGTGAAAAAGGAAATATCCTCAGATGAAATCTGGAAAGAAGCTTTCTGAGAAACTGCTTAGTGTTCTGTTAATTCATCTCACAGAGTTACATCTGTATTTCGTGGATCTCTTTGCTAGCCTTATTTCTGTGAAATCTGAGAACAGATATTTCGGATCCCATTGAAGACTATAGGGCCAAAGGAAATATCCTCCGATAACAAAAAGAAAGAAGCTTTCTGAGAAACTTCTTTGTGTTCTGTGAAATCATCTCACAGAGTTACAGCTTTCCCCTCAAGAAGCCTTTCGCTAAGACAGTTCTTGTGGAATTGGCAAAGTGATATTTGGAAGCCCATAGAGGGCTATGGTGAAAAAGGAAATAGCCTCACATGAAATCTGGAAAGAAGCTTTCTGAGAAACTGCTTAGTGTTCTGTTAATTCATCTCACAGAGTTACATGTGTATTTCGTGGTCTCTTTGCTAGCCTTATTTCTGTGGAATCTGAGAACAGATATTTCGGATCCCTTTGAAGACTATAGGGCCAAAGGAAATATCCTCCGATATCAAAGAGAAAGAAGCTTTCTGAGAAACTTGTTTGTGTTCTGTGAAATCATCCCACAGAGTTACAGCTTTCCCCTCAAGAAGCCTTTCGCTAAGACAGTTCTTGTGGAATTGGCAAAGTGATATTTGGAAGCCCATAGAGGGCTATGGTGAAAAAGGAAATATCCTCAGATGAAATCTGGAAAGAAGTTTTCTGAGAAACTGCTTAGTGTTCTGTTAATTCATCTCACAGAGTTACATCTGTATTTCGTGGATCTCTTTGCTAGCCTTATTTCTGTGGAATCTGAGAACAGATATTTCGGATCCCTTTGAAGACTATAGGGCCAAAGGAAATATCCTCCGATAACAAAGAGAAAGAAGCTTTCTGAGAAACTTCTTTGTGTTCTGTGAAATCATCTCACAGAGTTACAGCTTTCCCCTCAAGAAGCCTTTCGCTAAGACAGTTCTTGTGGAATTGGCAAAGTGATATTTGGAAGCCCATAGAGGGCTGTGGTGAAAAAGGAAATATCCTCAGATGAAATCTCGAAAGAAGCTTTCTGAGAAACTGCTTAGTGTTCTGTTAATTCATCTCACAGAGTTACATCTGTATTTCGTGGATCTCTTTGCTAGCCTTATTTCTTTGGAATCTGAGAACAGATATTTCGGATCCAATTGAAGACTATAGGGCCAAAGGAAATATCCTCCGATAACAAAGAGAAAGAAGCTTTCTGAGAAACTTCTTTGTGTTCTGTGAAATCATCTCACAGAGTTACAGCTTTCCCCTCAAGAAGCCTTTCGCTACGACAGTTCTTGTGGAATTGGCAAAGTGATATTTGGAAGCCCATAGAGGTCTATGGTGAAAAAGGAAATATCCTCAGATGAAATCTGGAAAGCAGCTTTCTGAGAAACTGCTGAGTGTTCTGTTAATTCATCTCACAGAGTTACATCTGTATTTCGTGGATCTCTTTGCTAGCCTTATTTCTGTGGAATCTGAGAACAGATATTTCGGATCCCATTGAAGACTATAGGGCCAAAGGAAATATCCTCCGATAACAAATAGAAAGAAGCTTTCTGAGAAACTTCTTTGGGCTCTGTGAAATCATCTCACAGAGTTACAGCTTTCCCCTCAAGAAGCCTTTCGCTAAACAGTTCTTGTGGAATTGGCAAAGTGATATTTGGAAGCCCATAGAGGGCTATGGTGAAAAAGGAAATATCCTCAGATGAAATCTGGAAAGAAGCTTTCTGAGAAACTGCTTAGTGTTCTGTTAATTCATCTCACAGAGTTACATCTGTATTTCGTGGATCTCTTTGCTTGCCTTATTTCTGTGGAATCTGAGAACAGATATTTCGGATCCCATTGAAGACTATAGGGCCAAAGGAAATATCCTCCGATAACAAAGAGAAAGAAGCTTTCTGAGAAACTTCTTTGTGTTCTGTGAAATCATCTCACAGAGTTACAGCTTTCCCCTCAAGAAGCCTTTCGCTAAGACAGTTCTTGTGGAATTGGCAAAGTGATATTTGGAAGCCCATAGAGGGCTATGGTGAAAAAGGAAATATCCTCACATGAAATCTGGAAAGAAGCTTTCTGAGAAACTGCTTAGTGTTCTGTTAATTCATCTCACAAAGTTACATCTGTATTTCGTGGATCTCTTTGCTAGCCTTATTTCTGTGGAATCTGAGAACAGATATTTCGGATCCCTTTGAAGACTATAGGGCCAAAGGAAATATCCTCCGATAACAAAGAGAAAGAAGCTTTCTGAGAAACTTCTTTGTGTTCTGTGAAATCATCTCACAGAGTTACAGCTTTCCCCTCAAGAAGCCTTTCGCTAAGACAGTTCTTGTGGAATTGGCAAAGTGATATTTGGAAGCCCATAGAGGGCTAAGGTGAAAAAGGAAATATCCTCAGATGAAATCTGGAAGGAAGCTATCTGAGAAACTGCTGAGTGTTCTGTTAATTCCTCTCACAGAGTTACATCTGTATGTCGTGGATCTCTTTGCTAGCCTTATTTCTGTGGAATCTGAGAACAGATATTTCGGATCCTATTGAAGACTATAGGGCCAAAGGAAGTATCCTCCGATAACAAAGAGAAAGAAGCTTTCTGAGAAACTTCTTTGTGTTCTGTGAAATCATCTCACAGAGTTACAGCTTTCCCCTCAAGAAGCCTTTCCCTAAGACAGTTCTTGTGGAATTGGCAAAGTGATAGTTTGGAAGCCCATAGAGGGCTATGGTGAAAAAGGAAATATCCTCAGATGAAATCTGGAAAGAAGCTTTCTGAGAAACTTCTGAGTGTTCTGTTAATTCATCTCAGAGAGTTACATCTGTATTTCGTGGATCTCTTTGCTAGCCTTATTTCTGTGGAATCTGAGAACAGATATTTCGGATCCCATTGAAGACTATAGGGCCAAAGGAAATATCCTCCGATAACAAAGAGAAAGAAGCTTTCTGAGAAATTCTTTGTGTTCTGTGAAATCATCTCACAGAGTTACAGCTTTCCCCTCAAGAAGCCTTTCGCTAAGACAGTTCTTGTGGAATTGGCAAAGTGATATTTGGAAGCCCATAGAGGGCTATGGTGAAAAAGGAAATATCCTCACTTGAAATCTGGAAAGAAGCTTTCTGAGAAACTGCTGAGTGTTCTGTTAATTCATCTCACAGAGTTACATCTGTATTTCTTGGATCTCTTTGCTAGCCTTATTTCTGTGGAATCTGAGAACAGATATTTCGGATCCCATTGAAGACTATAGGGCCAAAGGAAATATCCTCCGTTAACAAAGAGAAAGAAGCTTTCTGAGAAACTTCTTTGTGTTCTGTGAAATCATCTCACAGAGTTACAGCTTTCCCCTCAAGAAGCCTTTCGCTAAGAAGTTCTTGTGGAATTGGCAAAGTGATATTTGGAAGCCCATAGAGGGCTATGGTGAAAAAGGAAATATCCTCACATGAAATCTGGAAAGAAGCTTTCTGAGAAACTGCTTAGTGTTCTGTTAATTCATCTCACAGAGTTACATCTGTATTTCGTGGATCTCTTTGCTAGCCTTATTTCTGTGGAATCTGAGAACAGATATTTCGGATTCCTATGAAGACTATAGGGGCAAAGGAAATATCCTCCGATAACAAAGAGAAAGAAGCTTTCTGAGAAACTTCTTTGTGTTCTGTGAAATCATCTCACAGAGTTACAGCTTTCCCCTCAAGAAGCCTTTCGCTAAGACAGTTCTTATGGAATTGGCAAAGTGATATTTGGAAGCCCATAGAGGGCTATGGTGAAAAAGGAAATATCCTCACATGAAATCTGGAAAGAAGCTTTCTGAGAAACTGCTTAGTGTTCGGTTAATTCATCTCACGGAGTTACATCTGTATTTCGTGGATCTCTTTGCTAGCCTTATTTCTTTGGAATCGGAGAACAGATATTTCGGATCCCTTTGAAGACTATAGGGCCAAAGAAAATATCCTCCGATAACAAAGAGAAGGAAGCTTTCTGAGAAACTTCTTTGTATTCTGTGAAATCATCTCACAGAGTTACAGCTTTCCCCTCAAGAAGCCTTTCGCTAAGACAGTTCTTGTGGAATTGGCAAAGTGATATTTGGAAGCCCATAGAGAGCTATGGTGAAAAAGGAAATATCCTCAGATGAAATCTGGAAAGAAGCTTTCTGAGAAACTGCTTAGTGTTCTGTTAATTCATCTCACAGAGTTACATCTGTATTTCGTGGATCTCTTTGCTAGCCTTATTTCTGTGGAATCTGAGAACAGATATTTCGGATCCCATTGAAGACTATAGGGCCAAAGGAAATATCCTCCGATAACAAAGAGAAAGAAGCTTTCTGAGAAACTGCTTTGGGCTCTGTGAAATCATCTCACAGAGTTACAGCTTTCCCCTCAAGAAGCCTTTCGCTAAGACAGTTCTTGTGGAATTGGCAAAGTGATATTTGGAAGCCCATAGAGGGCTATGGTAAAAAAGGAAATATCCTCAGATGAAATCTGGAAAGAAGCTTTCTGAGAAACTGCTTAGAGTTCTGTTAATTCATCTCACAGAGTTACATCTGTATTTCGTGGATCTCTTTGCTAGCCTTATTTCTGTGGAATCTGAGAACAGATATTTCGGATCCCATTGAAGACTATAGGGCCAAAGGAAATATCCTCCGATAACAAAGAGAAAGAAGCTTTCTGAGAAACTTCTTTGTGTTCTGTGAAATCATCTCACAGAGTTACAGCTTTCCCCTCAAGAAGCCTTTCGCTAAGACATTTCTTGTGGAATTGGCAAAGTGATATTTGGAAGCCCATAGAGGGCTATGGTGAAAAAGGAAATATCCTCACATGAAATCTGGAAAGAAGCTTTCTGAGAAACTGCTTAGTGTTCTGTTAATTCATCTCACAGAGTTACATCTGTATTTCGTGGATCTCTTTGCTAGCCTTATTTCTGTGGAATCTGAGAGCAGATATTTCGGATCCCTTTGAAGACTATAGGGCCAAAGGAAATATCCTCCGATATCAAAGAGAAAGAAGCTTTCTGAGAAACTTGTTTGTGTTCTGTGAAATCATCCCACAGAGTTACAGCTTTCCCCTCAAGAAGCCTTTCGCTAAGACAGTTCTTGTGGAATTGGCAAAGTGATATTTGGAAGCCCATAGAGGGCTATGGTGAAAAAGGAAATATCCTCAGATGAAATCTGGAAAGAAGTTTTCTGAGAAACTGCCTAGTGTTCTGTTAATTCATCTCACAGAGTTACATCTGTATTTCGTGCATCTCTTTGCTAGCCTTATTTCTGTGGAATCTGAGAACAGATATTTCGGATCCCATTGAAGACTATAGGGCCAAAGGAAATATCCACCAATAACAAAGAGAAAGAAGCTTTCTGAGTAACTTCTTAGTGTTCTGTGAAATCATCTCACAGAGTTACAGCTTTCCCCTCAAGAAGCCTTTCGCTAAGACAGTTCTTGTGGAATTGCCAAAGTGATATTTGGAAGCCCATAGAGGGCTATGGTGAAAAAGGAAATATCCTCAGATGAAATCTAGAAAGAAGCTTTCTGAGAAACTGCTTAGTGTTCTGTTAATTCATCTCACAGAGTTACATCTGTATTTCGTGGATCTCTTTGCTAGCCTTATTTCTTT
The DNA here is from genome assembly GCF_049350105.2 of Macaca mulatta. Taxonomy (NCBI): domain Eukaryota; kingdom Metazoa; phylum Chordata; class Mammalia; order Primates; family Cercopithecidae; genus Macaca; species Macaca mulatta. The sequence continues at coordinate 28,556,751 of NC_133420.1, forward strand.
GGAATCTGAGAACAGATATTTCGGATCCCATTGAAGACTAAAGGGCCAAAGGAAATATCCTCCGATAACAAAGAGAAAGAAGCTTTCTGAGAAACTTCTTTGTGTTCTGTGAAATCATCTCACAGAGTTACAGCTTTTCCCTCAAGAAGCCTTTCGCTAAGACAGTTCTTGTGGAATTGGCAAAGTGATATTTGGAAGCCCATAGAGGGCTATGGTGAAAAAGGAAATATCCTCAGATGAAATCTGGAAGGAAGCTTTCTGAGAAACTGCTGAGTGTTCTGTTAATTCCTCTCACAGAGTTACATCTGTATGTCGTGGATCTCTTTGCTAGCCTTATTTCTTTGGAATCGGAGAACAGATATTTCGGATCCCTTTGAAGACTATAGGGCCAAAGAAAATATCCTCCGATAACAAAGAGAAGGAAGCTTTCAGAGAAACTTCTTTGTATTCTGTGAAATCATCTCACAGAGTTACAGCTTTCCCCTCAAGAAGCCTTTCGCTAAGACAGTTCTTGTGGAATTGGCAAAGTGATATTTGGAAGCCCATAGAGAGCTATGGTGAAAAAGGAAATATCCTCAGATGAAATCTGGAAAGAAGCTTTCTGAGAAACTGCTTAGTGTTCTGTTAATTCATCTCACAGAGTTACATCTGTATTTCGTGGATCTCTTTGCTAGCCTTATTTCTGTGGAATCTGAGAACAGATATTTCGGATCCCATTGAAGACTATAGGGCCAAAGGAAATATCCTCCGATAACAAAGAGACAGAAGCTTTCTGAGAAACTTCTTTGGGCTCTGTGAAATCATCTCACAGAGTTACAGCTTTCCCCTCAAGAAGCCTTTCGCTAAGACAGTTCTTGTGGAATTGGCAAAGTGATATTTGGAAGCCCATAGAGGGCTATGGTGAAAAAGGAAATATCCTCAGATGAAATCTGGAAAGAAGCTTTCTGAGAAACTGCTTAGTGTTCTGTTAATTCATCTCACAGAGTTACATCTGTATTTCGTGGATCTCTTTGCTAGCCTTATTTCTGTGGAATCTGAGAACAGATATTTCGGATCCCATTGAAGACTATAGGGCCAAAGGAAATATCCTCCGATAACAAAGAGACAGAAGCTTTCTGAGAAACTTCTTTGGGCTCTGTGAAATCATCTCACAGAGTTACAGCTTTCCCCTCAAGAAGCCTTTCGCTAAGACAGTTCTTGTGGAATTGGCAAAGTGATATTTGGAAGCCCATAGAGGGCTATGGTGAAAAAGGAAATATCCTCAGATGAAATCTGGAAAGAAGCTTTCTGAGAAACTGCTTAGTGTTCTGTTAATTCATCTCACAGAGTTACATCTGTATTTCGTGGATCTCTTTGCTAGCCTTATTTCTGTGGAATCTGAGAACAGATATTTCGGATCCCATTGAAGACTATAGGGCCAAAGGAAATATCCTCCGATAACAAAGAGAAAGAAGCTTTCTGAGAAACTTCTTTGTGTTCTGGGAAATCACCTCACAGAGTTACAGCTTTCCCCTCAAGAAGCCTTTCGCTAAGACAGTTCTTGTGGAATTGGCAAAGTGATATTTGGAAGCCCATAGAGGGCTATGGTGAAAAAGGAAATATCCTCACATGAAATCTGGAAAGAAGCTTTCTGAGAAACTGCTTAGTGTTCTGTTAATTCATCTCACAGAGTTACATCTGTATTTCGTGGATCTCTTTGCTAGCCTTATTTCTGTGGGATCTGAGAACAGATATTTCGGATCCCTTTGAAGACTATAGGGCCAAAGGAAATATCCTCCGATAACAAAGAGAAAGAAGCTTTCTGAGAAACTTCTTTGTGTTCTGTGAAATCATCTCACAGAGTTACAGCTTTCCCCTCAAGAAGCCTTTCGCTACGACAGTTCTTGTGGAATTGGCAAAGTGGTATTTGGAAGCCCATAGAGGGCTATGGTGAAAAAGGAAATATCCTCACATGAAATCTGGAAAGAAGCTTTCTGAGAAACTGCTTAGTGTTCTGTTAATTCATCTCACAGAGTTACATCTGTATTTCGTGGATCTCTTTGCTAGCCTTATTTCTGTGGAATCTGAGAACAGATATTTCGGATCCCTTTGAAGACTATAGGGCCAAAGGAAATATCCTCCGATATCAAAGAGAAAGAAGCTTTCTGAGAAACTTGTTTGTGTTCTGTGAAATCATCCCACAGAGTTACAGCTTTCCCCTCAAGAAGCCTTTCGCTAAGACAGTTCTTGTGGAATTGGCAAAGTGATATTTGAAAGCCCATAGAGGGCTATGGTGAAAAAGGAAATATCCTCAGATGAAATCTGGAAAGAAGTTTTCTGAGAAACTGCTTAGTGTTCTGTTAATTCATCTCACAGAGTTACATCTGTATTTCGTGCATCTCTTTGCTAGCCTTATTTCTGTGGAATCTGAGAACAGATATTTCGGATCCCTTTGAAGACTATAGGGCCAAAGGAAATATCCTCCGATAACAAAGAGAAAGAAGCTTTCTGAGAAACTTCTTTGTGTTCTGTGAAATCATCTCACAGAGTTACAGCTTTCCCCTCAAGAAACCTTTCTCTAAGACAGTTCTTTTGGAATTGGCAATGTGATATTTGGAAGCCCATAGAGGGCTATGGTGAAAAAGGAAATATCCTCAGATGAAATCTCGAAAGAAGCTTTCTGAGAAACTGCTTAGTGTTCTGTTAATTCATCTCACAGAGTTACATCTGTATTTCGTGGATCTCTTTGCTAGCCTTATTTCTGTGGAATCTGAGAACAGATATTTCGGATCCCTTTGAAGACTATAGGGCCAAAGGAAATATCCTCCGATAACAAAGAGAAAGAAGCTTTCTGAGAAACTTCTTTGTGTTCTGTGAAATCATCTCACAGAGTTACAGCTTTCCCCTCAAGAAGCCTTTCGCTAAGACAGTTCTTGTGGAATTGGCAAAGTGATATTTGGAAGCCCATAGAGGGCTATGGTGAAAAAGGAAATATCCTCACATGAAATCTGGAAAGAAGCTTTCTGAGAAACTGCTTAGTGTTCTGTTAATTCATCTCACAGAGTTACATCTGTATTTCGTGGATCTCTTTGCTAGCCTTATTTCTGTGGAATCTGAGAACAGATATTTCGGATCCCTTTGAAGACTATAGGGCCAAAGGAAATATCCTCCGATATCAAAGAGAAAGAAGCTTTCTGAGAAACTTGTTTGTGTTCTGTGAAATCATCCCACAGAGTTACAGCTTTCCCCTCAAGAAGCCTTTCGCTAAGACAGTTCTTGTGGAATTGGCAAAGTGATATTTGAAAGCCCATAGAGGGCTATGGTGAAAAAGGAAATATCCTCAGATGAAATCTGGAAAGAAGTTTTCTGAGAAACTGCTTAGTGTTCTGTTAATTCATCTCACAGAGTTACATCTGTATTTCGTGCATCTCTTTGCTAGCCTTATTTCTGTGGAATCTGAGAACAGATATTTCGGATCCCTTTTAAGAATATAGGGCCAAAGGAAATATCCTCCGATAACAAAGAGAAAGAAGCTTTCTGAGAAACTTCTTTGTGTTCTGTGAAATCACCCCAAAGAGTTAAAGCTTTCCCCTCAAGAAGCCTTTCGCTAAGACAGTTCTTGTGGAATTGGCAAAGTGATATTTGGAAGCCCATAGAGGGCTATGGTGAAAAAGGAAATATCCTCACATGAAATCTGGAAAGAAGCTTTCTGAGAAACTGCTTAGTGTTCTGTTAATTCATCTCACAGAGTTACATCTGTATTTCGTGGATCTCTTTGCTAGCCTTATTTCTGTGGAATCTGAGAAGAGATATTTCGGATCCCATTGAAGACTATAGGGCCAAAGGAAATATCCTCCGATAACAAAGAGAAAGAAGCTTTCTGAGAAACTTCTTTGGGCTCTGTGAAATCATCTCACAGAGTTACAGCTTTCCCCTCAAGAAGCCTTTCGCTAAGACAGTTCTTGTGGAATTGGCAAAGTGATATTTGGAAGCCCATAGAGGGCTATGGTGAAAAAGGAAATATCCTCAGATGAAATCTGGAAAGAAGCTTTCTGAGAAACTGCTTAGTGTTCTGTTAATTCATCTCACAGAGTTACATCTGTATTTCGTGGATCTCTTTGCTAGCCTTATTTCTGTGGAATCTGAGAACAGATATTTCGGATCCCTTTGAAGACTATAGGGCCAAAGGAAATATCCTCCGATAACAAAGAGAAAGAAGCTTTCTGAGAAACTTCTTTGTGTTCTGTGAAATCATCTCACAGAGTTACAGCTTTCCCCTCAAGAAGCCTTTCGCTAAGACAGTTCTTGTGGAATTGGCAAAGTGATATTTGGAAGCCCATAGAGGGCTATGGTGAAAAAGTAAATATCCTCACATGAAATCTGGAAAGAAGCTTTCTGAGAAACTGCTTAGTGTTCTGTTAATTCATCTCACAGAGTTACATCTGTATTTCGTGGATCTCTTTGCTAGCCTTATTTCTGTGGAATCTGAGAACAGATATTTCGGATCCCTTTTAAGACTATAGGGCCAAAGGAAATATCCTCCGATAACAAAGAGAAAGAAGCTTTCTGAGAAACTTCTTTGTGTTCTGTGAAATCACCCCAAAGAGTTACAGCTTTCCCCTCAAGAAGCCTTTCGCTAAGACAGTTCTTGTGGAATTGGCAAAGTGATATTTGGAAGCCCATAGAGGGCTATGGTGAAAAAGGAAATATCCTCAGATGAAATCTGGAAAGAAGCTTTCTGAGAAACTGCTTAGTGTTCTGTTAATTCATCTCACAGAGTTACATCTGTATTTCGTGGATCTCTTTGCTAGCCTTATTTCTGTGGAATCTGAGAACAGATATTTCGGATCCCTTTGAAGACTATAGGGCCAAAGGAAATATCCTCCGATAACAAAGAGAAAGAAGCTTTCTGAGAAACTTCTTTGTGTTCTGTGAAATCATCTCACAGAGTTACAGCTTTCCCCTCAAGAAGCCTTTCGCTAAGACAGTTCTTGTGGAATTGGCAAAGTGATATTTGGAAGCCCATAGAGGGCTATGGTGAAAAAGGAAATATCCTCACATGAAATCTGGAAAGAAGCTTTCTGAGAAACTGCTTAGTGTTCTGTTAATTCATCTCACAGAGTTACATCTGTATTTCGTGGATCTCTTTGCTAGCCTTATTTCTGTGGAATCTGAGAAGAGATATTTCGGATCCCATTGAAGACTATAGGGCCAAAGGAAATATCCTCCGATAACAAAGAGAAAGAAGCTTTCTGAGAAACTTCTTTGGGCTCTGTGAAATCATCTCACAGAGTTACAGCTTTCCCCTCAAGAAGCCTTTCGCTAAGACAGTTCTTGTGGAATTGGCAAAGTGATATTTGGAAGCCCATAGAGGGCTATGGTGAAAAAGGAAATATCCTCAGATGAAATCTGGAAAGAAGCTTTCTGAGAAACTGCTTAGTGTTCTGTTAATTCATCTCACAGAGTTACATCTGTATTTCGTGGATCTCTTTGCTAGCCTTATTTCTGTGGAATCTGAGAACAGATATTTCGGATCCCTTTGAAGACTATAGGGCCAAAGGAAATATCCTCCGATAACAAAGAGAAAGAAGCTTTCTGAGAAACTTCTTTGTGTTCTGTGAAATCATCTCACAGAGTTACAGCTTTCCCCTCAAGAAGCCTTTCGCTAAGACAGTTCTTGTGGAATTGGCAAAGTGATATTTGGAAGCCCATAGAGGGCTATGGTGAAAAAGTAAATATCCTCACATGAAATCTGGAAAGAAGCTTTCTGAGAAACTGCTTAGTGTTCTGTTAATTCATCTCACAGAGTTACATCTGTATTTCGTGGATCTCTTTGCTAGCCTTATTTCTGTGGAATCTGAGAACAGATATTTCGGATCCCTTTTAAGACTATAGGGCCAAAGGAAATATCCTCCGATAACAAAGAGAAAGAAGCTTTCTGAGAAACTTCTTTGTGTTCTGTGAAATCACCCCAAAGAGTTACAGCTTTCCCCTCAAGAAGCCTTTCGCTAAGACAGTTCTTGTGGAATTGGCAAAGTGATATTTGGAAGCCCATAGAGGGCTATGGTGAAAAAGGAAATATCCTCAGATGAAATCTGGAAAGAAGCTTTCTGAGAAACTGCTTAGTGTTCTGTTAATTCATCTCACAGAGTTACATCTGTATTTCGTGGATCTCTTTGCTAGCCTTATTTCTGTGGAATCTGAGAACAGATATTTCGGATCCCTTTGAAGACTATAGGGCCAAAGGAAATATCCTCCGATAACAAAGAGAAAGAAGCTTTCTGAGAAACTTCTTTGTGTTCTGTGAAATCATCTCACAGAGTTACAGCTTTCCCCTCAAGAAGCCTTTCGCTAAGACAGTTCTTGTGGAATTGGCAAAGTGATATTTGGAAGCCCATAGAGGGCTATGGTGAAAAAGGAAATATCCTCACATGAAATCTGGAAAGAAGCTTTCTAAGAAACTGCTTAGTGTTCTGTTAATTCATCTCACAGAGTTACATCTGTATTTCGTGGATCTCTTTGCTAGCCTTATTTCTGTGGAATCTGAGAACAGATATTTCGGATCCCTTTGAAGACTATAGGGCCAAAGGAAATATCCTCCGATATCAAAGAGAAAGAAGCTTTCTGAGAAACTTGTTTGTGTTCTGTGAAATCATCCCACAGAGTTACAGCTTTCCCCTCAAGAAGCCTTTCGCTAAGACAGTTCTTGTGGAATTGGCAAAGTGATATTTAAAAGCCCATAGAGGGCTATGGTGAAAAAGGAAATATCCTCAGATGAAATCTGGAAAGAAGTTTTCTGAGAAACTGCTTAGTGTTCTGTTAATTCATCTCACAGAGTTACATCTGTATTTCGTGCATCTCTTTGCTAGCCTTATTTCTGTGGAATCTGAGAACAGATATTTCGGATCCTTTGAAGACTATAGGGCCAAAGGAAATATCCTCCGATAACAAAGAGAAAGAAGCTTTCTGAGAAACTTCTTTGTGTTCTGTGAAATCACCTCACAGAGTTACAGCTTTTCCCTCAAGAAGCCTTTCGCTAAGACAGTTCTTGTGGAATTGGCAAAGTGATATTTGGAAGCCCATAGAGGGCTATGGTGAAAAAGGAAATATCCTCAGATGAAATCTGGAAGGAAGCTTTCTGAGAATCTGCTTAGTGTTCTGTTAATTCATCTCACAGAGTTACATCTGTATTTCGTGGATCTCTTTGCTAGCCTTATTTCTGTGGAATCTGAGAACAGATATTTCGGATCCCATTGAAGACTATAGGGCCAAAGGAAATAATCTCCGATAACAAAGAGAAAGAAGCTTTCTGAGAAACTTCTTTGTGTTCTGTGAAATCATCTCACAGAGTTACAGCATTCCCCTCAAGAAGCCTTTCGCTAAGACAGTTCTTGTGGAATTGGCAAAGTGATATTTGGAAGCCCATAGAGGGCTATGGTGAAAAAGGAAATATCCTCAGATGAAATCTGGAAAGAAGCTTTCTGAGAAACTGCTGAGTGTTCTGTTAATTCATCTCACAGAGTTACATCTGTATTTCGTGGATCTCTTTGCTAGACTTATTTCTGTTTAATCTGAGACCAGATATTTCGGATCCTATTGAAGACTATAGGGCCAAAGGAAATATCCTCAGATAACAAAGAGAAAGAAGCTTTCTGAGAAACTTCTTTGTGTTCTGTGAAATCATCTCACAGAGTTACAGCTTTCCCCTCAAGAAGCCTTTCGCTACGACAGTTCTTGTGGAATTGGCAAAGTGATATTTGGAAGCCCGTAGGGCTATGGTGAAAAAGGAAATATCCTCAGATGAAATCTGGAAAGCAGCTTTCTGAGAAACTGCTGAGTGTTCTGTTAATTCATCTCACAGAGTTACATCTGTATTTCGTGGATCTCTTTGCTAGCCTTATTTCTGTGGAATCTGAGAACAGATATTTCGGATCCCATTGAAGACTATAGGGCCAAAGGAAATATCCTCCGATAACAAAGAGAAAGAAGCTTTCTGAGAAACTTCTTTGTGTTCTGTGAAATCACCTCACAGAGTTACAGCTTTCCCCTCAAGAAGCCTTTCGCTAAGACAGTTCTTGTGGAATTGGCAAAGTGATATTTGGAAGCCCATAGAGGGCTATGGTGAAAAAGGAAATATCCTCACATGAAATCTGGAAAGAAGCTTTCTGAGAAACTGCTTAGTGTTCTGTTAATTCATCTAACAGAGTTACATCTGTATTTCGTGGATCTCTTTGCTAGCCTTATTTCTGTGGAATCTGAGAACAGATATTTCGGATCCCTTTTAAGACTATAGGGCCAAAGGAAATATCCTCCGATAACAAAGAGAAAGAAGCTTTCTGAGAAACTTCTTTGTGTTCTGTGAAATCACCCCAAAGAGTTACAGTTTTCCCCTCAAGAAGCCTTTCGCTAAGACAGTTCTTGTGGAATTGGCAAAGTGATATTTGGAAGCCCATAGAGGGCTATGGTGAAAAAGGAAATATCCTCACATGAAATCTGGAAAGAAGCTTTCTGAGAAACTGCTTAGTGTTCTGTTAATTCATCTCACAGAGTTACATCTGTATTTCGTGGATCTCTTTGCTAGCCTTATTTCTGTGGAATCTGAGAACAGATATTTCGGATCCCATTGAAGACTATAGGGCCAAAGGAAATATCCTCCGATAACAAAGAGAAAGAAGCTTTCTGAGAAACTTCTTTGGGCTCTGTGAAATCATCTCACAGAGTTACAGCTTTCCCCTCAAGAAGCCTTTCGCTAAGACAGTTCTTGTGGAATTGGCAAAGTGATATTTGGAAGCCCATAGAGGGCTATGGTGAAAAAGGAAATATCCTCAGATGAAATCTGGAAAGAAGCTTTCTGAGAAACTGCTTAGTGTTCTGTTAATTCATCTCACAGAGTTACATCTGTATTTCGTGGATCTCTTTGCTAGCCTTATTTCTGTGGAATCTGAGAACAGATATTTCGGATCCCATTGAAGACTATAGGGCCAAAGGAAATATCCTCCGATAACAAAAAGAAAGAAGCTTTCTGAGAAACTTCTTTGTGTTCTGTGAAATCATCTCACAGAGTTACAGCTTTCCCCTCAAGAAGCCTTTCGCTAAGACAGTTCTTGTGGAATTGGCAAAGTGATATTTGGAAGCCCATAGAGGGCTATGGTGAAAAAGGAAATATCCTCACATGAAATCTGGAAAGAAGCTTTCTGAGAAACTGCTTAGTGTTCTGTTAATTCATCTCACAGAGTTACATGTGTATTTCGTGGATCTCTTTGCTAGCCTTATTTCTGTGGAATCTGAGAACAGATATTTCGGATCCCTTTGAAGACTATAGGGCCAAAGGAAATATCCTCCGATATCAAAGAGAAAGAAGCTTTCTGAGAAACTTGTTTGTGTTCTGTGAAATCATCCCACAGAGTTACAGCTTTCCCCTCAAGAAGCCTTTCGCTAAGACAGTTCTTGTGGAATTGGCAAAGTGATATTTGGAAGCCCATAGAGGGCTATGGTGAAAAAGGAAATATCCTCAGATGAAATCTGGAAAGAAGTTTTCTGAGAAACTGCTTAGTGTTGTGTTAATTCATCTCACAGAGTTACATCTGTATTTCGTGGATCTCTTTGCTAGCCTTATTTCTGTGGAATCTGAGAACAGATATTTCGGATCCCTTTGAAGACTATAGGGCCAAAGGAAATATCCTCCGATAACAAAGAGAAAGAAGCTTTCTGAGAAACTTCTTTGTGTTCTGTGAAATCATCTCACAGAGTTACAGCTTTCCCCTCAAGAAGCCTTTCGCTAAGACAGTTCTTGTGGAATTGGCAAAGTGATATTTGGAAGCCCATAGAGGGCTGTGGTGAAAAAGGAAATATCCTCAGATGAAATCTCGAAAGAAGCTTTCTGAGAAACTGCTTAGTGTTCTGTTAATTCATCTCACAGAGTTACATCTGTATTTCGTGGATCTCTTTGCTAGCCTTATTTCTTTGGAATCTGAGAACAGATATTTCGGATCCAATTGAAGACTATAGGGCCAAAGGAAATATCCTCCGATAACAAAGAGAAAGAAGCTTTCTGAGAAACTTCTTTGTGTTCTGTGAAATCATCTCACAGAGTTACAGCTTTCCCCTCAAGAAGCCTTTCGCTACGACAGTTCTTGTGGAATTGGCAAAGTGATATTTGGAAGCCCATAGAGGTCTATGGTGAAAAAGGAAATATCCTCAGATGAAATCTGGAAAGCAGCTTTCTGAGAGACTGCTGAGTGTTCTGTTAATTCATCTCACAGAGTTACATCTGTATTTCGTGGATCTCTTTGCTAGCCTTATTTCTGTGGAATCTGAGAACAGATATTTCGGATCCCATTGAAGACTATAGGGCCAAAGGAAATATCCTCCGATAACAAATAGAAAGAAGCTTTCTGAGAAACTTCTTTGGGCTCTGTGAAATCATCTCACAGAGTTACAGCTTTCCCCTCAAGAAGCCTTTCGCTAAACAGTTCTTGTGGAATTGGCAAAGTGATATTTGGAAGCCCATAGAGGGCTATGGTGAAAAAGGAAATATCCTCAGATGAAATCTGGAAAGAAGCTTTCTGAGAAACTGCTTAGTGTTCTGTTAATTCATCTCACAGAGTTACATCTGTATTTCGTGGATCTCTTTGCTTGCCTTATTTCTGTGGAATCTGAGAACAGATATTTCGGATCCCATTGAAGACTATAGGGCCAAAGGAAATATCCTCCGATAACAAAGAGAAAGAAGCTTTCTGAGAAACTTCTTTGTGTTCTGTGAAATCATCTCACAGAGTTACAGCTTTCCCCTCAAGAAGCCTTTCGCTAAGACAGTTCTTGTGGAATTGGAAAAGTGATATTTGGAAGCCCATAGAGGGCTATGGTGAAAAAGGAAATATCCTCACATGAAATCTGGAAAGAAGCTTTCTGAGAAACTGCTTAGTGTTCTGTTAATTCATCTCACAGAGTTACGTCTGTATTTCGTGGATCTCTTTGCTAGCCTTATTTCTGTGGAATCTGAGAATAGATATTTCGGATCCCTTTGAAGACTATAGGGCCAAAGGAAATATCCTCCGATATCAAAGAGAAAGAAGCTTTCTGAGAAACTTGTTTGTGTTCTGTGAAATCATCCCACAGAGTTACAGCTTTCCCCTCAAGAAGCCTTTCGCTAAGACAGTTCTTGTGGAATTGGCAAAGTGATATTTGGAAGCCCATAGAGGGCTATGGTGAAAAAGGAAATATCCTCAGATGAAATCTGGAAAGAAGTTTTCTGAGAAACTACTTAGTGTTCTGTTAATTCATCTCACAGAGTTACATCTGTATTTCGTGCATCTCTTTGCTAGCCTTATTTCTGTGGAATCTGAGAACAGATATTTCGGATCCCATTGAAGACTATAGGGCCAAAGGAAATATCCTCCGATAACAAAGAGAAAGAAGCTTTCTGAGAAACTTCTTTGTGTTCTGTGAAATCATCTCACAGAGTTACAGCTTTCCCCTAAAGAAGCCTTTCGCTAAGACAGTTCTTGTGGAATTGGCAAAGTGATATTTGGAAGCCCATAGAGGCCTATGGTGAAAAAGGAAATATCCTCAGATGAAATCTGGAAAGAAGCTTTCTGAGAAACTGCTTAGTGTTCTGTTAATTCATCTCACAGAGTTACATCTGTATTTCGTGGATCTCTTTGCTAGCCTTATTTCTGAGGAATCTGAGAACAGATATTTCGGATCCCAATGAAGACTATAGGGCCAAAGGAAATATCCTCCGATAACAAAGAGAAAGAAGCTTTCTGAGAAACTTCTTTGTGTTCTGTGAAATCATCTCACAGAGTTACAGCTTTTCCCTCAAGAAGCCTTTCGCTAAGACAGTTCTTGTGGAATTGGCAAAGTGATATTTGGAAGCCCATAGAGGGCTATGGTGAAAAAGGAAATATCCTCAGATGAAATCTGGAAGGAAGCTTTCTGAGAAACTGCTGAGTGTTCTGTTAATTCCTCTCACAGAGTTACATCTGTATGTCGTGGATCTCTTTGCTAGCCTTATTTCTGTGGAATCTGAGAACAGATATTTCGGATCCTATTGAAGACTATAGGGCCAAAGGAAATATCCTCCGATAACAAAGAGAAAGAAGCTTTCTGAGAAACTTCTTTGTGTTCTGTGAAATCATCTCACAGAGTTACAGCTTTCCCCTCAAGAAGCCTTTCCCTAAGACAGTTCTTGTGGAATTGGCAAAGTGATAGTTTGGAAGCCCATAGAGGGCTATGGTGAAAAAGGAAATATCCTCAGATGAAATCTGGAAAGAAGCTTTCTGAGAAACTTCTGAGTGTTCTGTTAATTCATCTCAGAGAGTTACATCTGTATTTCGTGGATCTCTTTGCTAGCCTTATTTCTGTGGAATCTGAGAACAGATATTTCGGATCCCATTGAAGACTATAGGGCCAAAGGAAATATCCTCCGATAACAAAGAGAAAGAAGCTTTCTGAGAAATTCTTTGTGTTCTGTGAAATCATCTCACAGAGTTACAGCTTTCCCCTCAAGAAGCCTTTCGCTAAGACAGTTCTTGTGGAATTGGCAAAGTGATATTTGGAAGCCCATAGAGGGCTATGGTGAAAAAGGAAATATCCTCACTTGAAATCTGGAAAGAAGCTTTCTGAGAAACTGCTGACTGTTCTGTTAATTCATCTCACAGAGTTACATCTGTATTTCGTGGATCTCTTTGCTAGCCTTATTTCTGTGGAATCTGAGAACAGATATTTCGGATGCCATTGAAGACTATAGGGCCAAAGGAAATATCCTCCGTTAACAAAGAGAAAGAAGCTTTCTGAGAAACTTCTTTGTGTTCTGTGAAATCATCTCACAGAGTTACAGCTTTCCCCACAAGAAGCCTTTCGCTAAGAAGTTCTTGTGGAATTGGCAAAGTGATATTTGGAAGCCCATAGAGGGCTATGGTGAAAAAGGAAATATCCTCACATGAAATCTGGAAAGAAGCTTTCTGAGAAACTGCTTAGTGTTCTGTTAATTCATCTCACAGAGTTACATCTGTATTTCGTGGATCTCTTTGCTAGCCTTATTTCTGTGGAATCTGAGAACAGATATTTCGGATTCCTATGAAGACTATAGGGGCAAAGGAAATATCCTCCGATAACAAAGAGAAAGAAGCTTTCTGAGAAACTTCTTTGTGTTCCGTGAAATCATCTCACAGAGTTACAGCTTTCCCCTCAAGAAGCCTTTCGCTAAGACAGTTCTTATGGAATTGGCAAAGTGATATTTGGAAGCCCATAGAGGGCTATGGTGAAAAAGGAAATATCCTCACATGAAATCTGGAAAGAAGCTTTCTGAGAAACTGCTTAGTGTTCGGTTAATTCATCTCACGGAGTTACATCTGTATTTCGTGGATCTCTTTGCTAGCCTTATTTCTTTGGAATCGGAGAACAGATATTTCGGATCCCTTTGAAGACTATAGGGCCAAAGAAAATATCCTCCGATAACAAAGAGAAGGAAGCTTTCTGAGAAACTTCTTTGTATTCTGTGAAATTATCTCACAGAGTTACAGCTTTCCCCTCAAGAAGCCTTTCGCTAAGACAGTTCTTGTGGAATTGGCAAAGTGATATTTGGAAGCCCATAGAGAGCTATGGTGAAAAAGGAAATATCCTCAGATGAAATCTGGAAAGAAGCTTTCTGAGAAACTGCTTAGTGTTCTGTTAATTCATCTCACAGAGTTACATCTGTATTTCGTGGATCTCTTTGCTAGCCTTATTTCTGTGGAATCTGAGAACAGATATTTCGGATCCCATTGAAGACTATAGGGCCAAAGGAAATATCCTCCGATAACAAAGAGAAAGAAGCTTTCTGAGAAACTGCTTTGGGCTCTGTGAAATCATCTCACAGAGTTACAGCTTTCCCCTCAAGAAGCCTTTCGCTAAGACAGTTCTTGTGGAATTGGCAAAGTGATATTTGGAAGCCCGTAGAGGGCTATGGTGAAAAAGGAAATATCCTCAGATGAAATCTGGAAAGAAGCTTTCTGAGAAACTGCTTAGTGTTCTGTTAATTCATCTCACAGAGTTACATCTGTATTTCGTGGATCTCTTTGCTAGCCTTATTTCTGTGGAATCTGAGAACAGATATTTCGGATCCCATTGAAGACTATAGGGCCAAAGGAAATATCCTCCGATAACAAAGAGAAAGAAGCTTTCTGAGAAACTTCTTTGTGTTCTGTGAAATCATCTCACAGAGTTACAGCTTTCCCCTCAAGAAGCCTTTCGCTAAGACAGTTCTTGTGGAATTGGCAAAGTGATATTTGGAAGCCCATAGAGGGCTATGGTGAAAAAGGAAATATCCTCACATGAAATCTGGAAAGAAGCTTTCTGAGAAACTGCTTAGTGTTCTGTTAATTCATCTCACAGAGTTACATCTGTATTTCGTGGATCTCTTTGCTAGCCTTATTTCTGTGGAATCTGAGAGCAGATATTTCGGATCCCTTTGAAGACTATAGGGCCAAAGGAAATATCCTCCGATATCAAAGAGAAAGAAGCTTTCTGAGAAACTTGTTTGTGTTCTGTGAAATCATCCCACAGAGTTACAGCTTTCCCCTCAAGAAGCCTTTCGTTAAGACAGTTCTTGTGGAATTGGCAAAGTGATATTTGGAAGCCCATAGAGGGCTATGGTGAAAAAGGAAATATCCTCAGATGAAATCTGGAAAGAAGTTTTCTGAGAAACTGCCTAGTGTTCTGTTAATTCATCTCACAGAGTTACATCTGTATTTCGTGCATCTCTTTGCTAGCCTTATTTCTGTGGAATCTGAGAACAGATATTTCGGATCCCATTGAAGACTATAGGGCCAAAGGAAATATCCACCAATAACAAAGAGAAAGAAGCTTTCTGAGTAACTTCTTTGTGTTCTGTGAAATCATCTCACAGAGTTACAGCTTTCCCCTCAAGAAGCCTTTCGCTAAGACAGTTCTTGTGGAATTGGCAAAGTGATATTTGGAAGCCCATAGAGGGCTATGGTGAAAAAGGAAATATCCTCAGATGAAATCTAGAAAGAAGCTTTCTGAGAAACTGCTTAGTGTTCTGTTAATTCATCTCACAGAGTTACATCTGTATTTCGTGGATCTCTTTGCTAGCCTTATTTCTTTGGAATCTGAGAACAGATATTTCGGATCCCATTGAAGACTAAAGGGCCAAAGGAAATATCCTCCGATAACAAAGAGAAAGAAGCTTTCTGAGAAACTTCTTTGTGTTCTGTGAAATCATCTCACAGAGTTACAGCTTTTCCCTCAAGAAGCCTTTCGCTAAGACAGTTCTTGTGGAATTGGCAAAGTGATATTTGGAAGCCCATAGAGGGCTATGGTGAAAAAGGAAATATCCTCAGATGAAATCTGGAAGGAAGCTTTCTGAGAAACTGCTGAGTGTTCTGTTAATTCCTCTCACAGAGTTACATCTGTATGTCGTGGATCTCTTTGCTAGCCTTATTTCTTTGGAATCGGAGAACAGATATTTCGGATCCCTTTGAAGACTATAGGGCCAAAGAAAATATCCTCCGATAACAAAGAGAAGGAAGCTTTCAGAGAAACTTCTTTGTATTCTGTGAAATCATCTCACAGAGTTACAGCTTTCCCCTCAAGAAGCCTTTCGCTAAGACAGTTCTTGTGGAATTGGCAAAGTGATATTTGGAAGCCCATAGAGAGCTATGGTGAAAAAGGAAATATCCTCAGATGAAATCTGGAAAGAAGCTTTCTGAGAAACTGCTTAGTGTTCTGTTAATTCATCTCACAGAGTTACATCTGTATTTCGTGGATCTCTTTGCTAGCCTTATTTCTGTGGAATCTGAGAACAGATATTTCGGATCCCATTGAAGACTATAGGGCCAAAGGAAATATCCTCCGATAACAAAGAGACAGAAGCTTTCTGAGAAACTTCTTTGGGCTCTGTGAAATCATCTCACAGAGTTACAGCTTTCCCCTCAAGAAGCCTTTCGCTAAGACAGTTCTTGTGGAATTGGCAAAGTGATATTTGGAAGCCCATAGAGGGCTATGGTGAAAAAGGAAATATCCTCAGATGAAATCTGGAAAGAAGCTTTCTGAGAAACTGCTTAGTGTTCTGTTAATTCATCTCACAGAGTTACATCTGTATTTCGTGGATCTCTTTGCTAGCCTTATTTCTGTGGAATCTGAGAACAGATATTTCGGATCCCATTGAAGACTATAGGGCCAAAGGAAATATCCTCCGATAACAAAGAGAAAGAAGCTTTCTGAGAAACTTCTTTGTGTTCTGTGAAATCATCTCACAGAGTTACAGCTTTCCCCTCAAGAAGCCTTTCGCTAAGACAGTTCTTGTGGAATTGGCAAAGTGATATTTGGAAGCCCATAGAGGGCTATGGTGAAAAAGGAAATATCCTCACATGAAATCTGGAAAGAAGCTTTTTGAGAAACTGCTTAGTGTTCTGTTAATTCATCTCACAGAGTTACATCTGTATTTCGTGGATCTCTTTGCTAGCCTTATTTCTGTGGAATCTGAGAACAGATATTTCGGATCCCTTTGAAGACTATAGGGCCAAAGGAAATATCCTCCGATATCAAAGAGAAAGAAGCTTTCTGAGAAACTTGTTTGTGTTCTGTGAAATCATCCCACAGAGTTACAGCTTTCCCCTCAAGAAGCCTTTCGCTAAGACAGTACTTGTGGAATTGGCAAAGTGATATTTGGAAGCCCATAGAGGGCTATGGTGAAAAAGGAAATATCCTCAGATGAAATCTGGAAAGAAGTTTTCTGAGAAACTGCCTAGTGTTCTGTTAATTCATCTCACAGAGTTACATCTGTATTTCGTGCATCTCTTTGCTAGCCTTATTTCTGTGGAATCTGAGAACAGATATTTCGGATCCCATTGAAGACTATAGGGCCAAAGGAAATATCCTCCAATAACAAAGAGAAAGAAGCTTTCTGAGAAACTTCTTTGTGTTCTGTGAAATCATCTCACAGAGTTACAGCTTTCCCCTCAAGAAGCCTTTCGCTAAGACAGTTCTTGTGGAATTGGCAAAGTGATATTTGGAAGCCCATAGAGGGCTATGGTGAAAAAGGAAATATCCTCAGATGAAATCTCGAAAGAAGCTTTCTGAGAAACTGCTTAGTGTTCTGTTAATTCATCTCACAGAGTTACATCTGTATTTCGTGGATCTCTTTGCTAGCCTTATTTCTTTGGAATCTGAGAACAGATATTTCGGATCCCATTGAAGACTAAAGGGCCAAAGGAAATATCCTCCGATAACAAAGAGAAAGAAGCTTTCTGAGAAACTTCTTTGTGTTCTGTGAAATCATCTCACAGAGTTACAGCTTTTCCCTCAAGAAGCCTTTCGCTAAGACAGTTCTTGTGGAATTGGCAAAGTGATATTTGGAAGCCCATAGAGGGCTATGGTGAAAAAGGAAATATCCTCAGATGAAATCTGGAAGGAAGCTTTCTGAGAAACTGCTGAGTGTTCTGTTAATTCCTCTCACAGAGTTACATCTGTATTTCGTGGATCTCGTTGCTAGCCTTATTTCTGTGGAATCTGAGAACACATATTTCGGATCCCATTGAAGACTATAGGGCCAAAGGAAATATCCTCCGATAACAAAGAGAAAGAAGCTTTCTGAGAAACTTCTTTGGGCTCTGTGAAATCATCTCACAGAGTTACAGCTTTCCCCTCAAGAAGCCTTTCGCTAAGACAGTTCTTGTGGAATTGGCAAAGTGATATTTGGAAGCCCATAGAGGGCTATGGTGAAAAAGGAAATATCCTCAGATGAAATCTGCAAAGAAGCTTTCTGAGAAACTGCTTAGTGTTCTGTTAATTCATCTCACAGAGTTACATCTGTATTTCGTGGATCTCTTTGCTAGCCTTATTTCTGTGGAATCTGAGAACAGATATTTCGGATCCCATTGAAGACTATAGGGCCAAAGGAAATATCCTCCGATAACAAAGAGAAAGAAGCTTTCTGAGAAACTTCTTTGTGTTCTGTGAAATCATCTCACAGAGTTACAGCTTTCCCCTCAAGAAGCCTTTCGCTAAGACAGTTCTTGTGGAATTGGCAAAGTGATATTTGGAAGCCCATAGAGGGCTATGGTGAAAAAGGAAATATCCTCACATGAAATCTGGAAAGAAGCTTTCTGAGAAACTGCTTAGTGTTCTGTTAATTCATCTCACAGAGTTACATCTGTATTTCGTGGATCTCTTTGCTAGCCTTATTTCTGTGGAATCTGAGAACAGATATTTCGGATCCCTTTGAAGACTATAGGGCCAAAGGAAATATCCTCCGATATCAAAGAGAAAGAAGCTTTCTGAGAAACTTGTTTGTGTTCTGTGAAATCATCCCACAGAGTTACAGCTTTCCCCTCAAGAAGCCTTTCGCTAAGACAGTTCTTGTGGAATTGGCAAAGTGATATTTGGAAGCCCATAGAGGGCTATGGTGAAAAAGGAAATATCCTCAGATGAAATCTGGAAAGAAGTTTTCTGAGAAACTGCCTAGTGTTCTGTTAATTCATCTCACAGAGTTACATCTGTATTTCGTGCATCTCTTTGCTAGCCTTATTTCTGTGGAATCTGAGAACAGATATTTCGGATCCCATTGAAGACTATAGGGCCAAAGGAAATATCCTCCAATAACAAAGAGAAAGAAGCTTTCTGAGAAACTTCTTTGTGTTCTGTGAAATCATCTCACAGAGTTACAGCTTTCCCCTCAAGAAGCCTTTCGCTAAGACAGTTCTTGTGGAATTAGCAAAGTGATATTTGGAAGCCCATAGAGGGCTATGTTGAAAAAGGAAATATCCTCAGATGAAATCTCGAAAGAAGCTTTCTGAGAAACTGCTTAGTGTTCTGTTAATTCATCTCACAGAGTTACATCTGTATTTCGTGGATCTCTTTGCTAGCCTTATTTCTTTGGAATCTGAGAACAGATATTTCGGATGCCATTGAAGACTAAAGGGCCAAAGGAAATATCCTCCGATAACAAAGAGAAAGAAGCTTTCTGAGAAACTTCTTTGTGTTCTGTGAAATCATCTCACAGAGTTACAGCTTTTCCCTCAAGAAGCCTTTCGCTAAGACAGTTCTTGTGGAATTGGCAAAGTGATATTGGAAGCCCATAGAGGGCTATGGTGAAAAAGGAAATATCCTCAGATGAAATCTGGAAGGAAGCTTTCTGAGAAACTGCTTAGTGTTCTGTTAATTCCTCTCACAGAGTTACATCTGTATTTCGTGGATCTCGTTGCTAGCCTTATTTCTGTGGAATCTGAGAACAGATATTTCCGATCCCTTTGAAGACTATAGGGCCAAAGGAAATATCCTCCGATAACAAAGAGAAAGAAGCTTTCTGAGAAACTTCTTTGTGTTCTGTGAAATCATCTCACAGAGTTGCAGCTTTCCCCTCAAGAAGCCTTTCGCTAAGACCGTTCTTGTGGAATTGGCATAGTGATATTTGGAAGCCCTTAGAGGGCTATGGTGAAAAAGGAAATATCCTCAGATGAAATCTGGAAAGAAGCTTTCTGAGAAACTGCTTAGTGTTCTGTTAATTCATCTCACAGAGTTACATCTGTATTTCGTGGATCTCTTTGCTAGCCTTATTTCTGTGGAATCTGAGAACAGATATTTCGGATCCCTTTGAAGACTATAGGGCCAAAGGAAATATCCTCCGATATCAAAGAGAAAGAAGCTTTCTGAGAAACTTGTTTGTGTTCTGTGAAATCATCCCACAGAGTTACAGCTTTCCCCTCAAGAAGCCTTTCACTAAGACAGTTCTTGTGGAATTGGCAAAGTGATATTTGGAAGCCCATAGAGGGCTATGGTGAAAAAGGAAATATCCTCAGATGAAATCTGGAAAGAAGCTTTCTGAGAAACTGCTGAGTGTTCTGTTAATTCATCTCACAGAGTTACATCTGTATTTCGTGGATCTCTTTGCTAGCCTTATTTCTGTGGAATCTGAGAACAGATATTTCGGATCCCATTGAAGACTATAGGGCCAAAGGAAATATCCTCCGATAACAAAGAGAAAGAAGCTTTCTGAGAAACTTCTTTGTGTTCTGTGAAATCATCTCACAGAGATACAGCTTTCCCCTCAAGAAGCATTTCGCTAAGACAGTTCTTGTGGAATTGGCAAAGTGATATTTGGAAGCCCATAGAGGGCTATGTTGAAAAAGGAAATATCCTCACATGAAATCTGGAAAGAAGCTTTCTGAGAAACTGCTTAGTGTTCTGTTAATTCATCTCACAGAGTTACATCTGTATTTCGTGGATCTCTTTGCTAGTCTTATTTCTTTGGAATCTGAGAACAGATATTTCGGATCCCATTGAAGACTGTAGGGCCAAAGGAAATATCCTCCGATAACAAAGAGAAAGAAGCTTTCTGAGAAACTTCTTTGTGTTCTGTGAAATCATCTCACAGAGTTACAGCTTTCCCCTCAAGAAGCCTTTCGCTAAGACAGTTCTTGTGGAATTGCCAAAGTGATATTTGGAAGCCCATAGAGGGCTATGGTGAAAAAGGTAATATCCTCAGATGAAATCTGGAAAGAAGCTTTCTGAGAAACTGCTTAGTGTTCTGTTAATTCATCTCACAGAGTTACATCTGTATTTCGTGGATCTCTTTGCTAGCCTTATTTCTGTGGAATCTGAGAACAGATATTTCGGATCCTATTGAAGACCATAGGGCCAAAGGAAATATCCTCCGATAACAAAGAGAAAGAAGCTTTCTGAGAAACTTCTTTGTGCTCTCTGAAATCATCTCAAAGAGTTACAGCTTTCCCCTCAAGAAGCCTTTCGCTAAGACAGTTCTTGTGGAATTGGCAAAGTGATATTTGGAAGCCCATAGAGGGCTATGGTGAAAAAGGAAATATCCTCACATGAAATCTGGAAAGAAGCTTTCTGAGAAACTGCTTAGTGTTCTGTTAATTCATCTCACAGAGTTACATCTGTATTTCGTGGATCTCTTTGCTAGCCTTATTTCTGTGGAATCTGAGAACAGATATTTCGGATCCCATTGAAGACTATAGGGCCAAAGGAAATATCCTCCGATTACAAAGAGAAAGAAGCTTTCTGAGAAACTTCTTTGGGCTCTGTGAAATCATCTCACAGAGTTACAGCTTTCCCCTCAAGAAGCCTTTCGCTAAGACAGTTCTTGTGGAATTGGCAAAGTGATATTTGGAAGCCCATAGAGGGCTATGGTGAAAAAGGAAATATCCTCAGATGAAATCTGGAAAGAAGCTTTCTGAGAAACTGCTTAGTGTTCTGTTAATTCATCTCACAGAGTTACATCTGTATTTCGTGGATCTCTTTGCTAGCCTTATTTCTGTGGAATCTGAGAACAGATATTTCGGATCCCATTGAAGACTATAGGGCCAAAGGAAATATCCTCCGATAACAAAGAGAAAGAAGCTTTCTGAGAAACTTCTTTGTGTTCTGTGAAATCATCTCACAGAGTTACAGCTTTCCCCACAAGAAGCCTTTCGCTAAGAAAGTTCTTGTGGAATTGGCAAAGTGATATTTGGAAGCCCATAGAGGGCTATGGTGAAAAAGGAAATATCCTCAGATGAAATCTGGAAAGAAGCTTTCTGAGAAACTGCTTAGTGTTCTGTTAATTCATCTCACAGAGTTACATCTGTATTTCGTGGATCTCTTTGCTAGCCTTATTTCTGTGGAATCTGAGAACAGATATTTCGGATCCCATTGAAGACTATAGGGCCAAAGGAAATATCCTCCGATAACAAAGAGAAAGAAGCTTTCTGAGAAACTTCTTTGTGTTCTGTGAAATCATCTCACAGAGTTACAGCTTTCCCCTCAAGAAGCCTTTCGCTAAGACAGTTCTTGTGGAATTGGCAAAGTGATATTTGGAAGCCCATAGTGGGCTATGGTGAAAAAGGAAATATCCTCACATGAAATCTGGAAAGAAGCTTTCTGAGAAACTGCTTAGTGTTCTGTTAATTCATCTCACAGAGTTACATCTGTATTTCGTGGATCTCTTTGCTAGCCTTATTTCTGTGGAATCTGAGAACAGATATTTCGGATCCCTTTGAAGACTATAGGGCCAAAGGAAATATCCTCCGATATCAAAGAGAAAGAAGCTTTCTGAGAAACTTGTTTGTGTTCTGTGAAATCATCCCACAGAGTTACAGCTTTCCCCTCAAGAAGCCTTTCACTAAGACAGTTCTTGTGGAATTGGCAAAGTGATATTTGGAAGCCCATAGAGGGCTATGGTGAAAAAGGAAATATCCTCAGATGAAATCTGGAAAGAAGTTTTCTGAGAAACTGCTTAGTGTTCTGTTAATTCATCTCACAGAGTTACATCTGTATTTCGTGCATCTCTTTGCTAGCCTTATTTCTGTGGAATCTGAGAACAGATATTTCGGATCCCATTGAAGACTATAGGGCCAAAGGAAATATCCTCCGATAACAAAGAGAAAGAAGCTTTCTGAGAAACTTCTTTGTGTTCTATGAAATCATCTCACAGAGTTACAGCTTTCCCCTCAAGAAGCCTCTCGCTAAGACATTTCTTGTGGAATTGGCAAAGTGATATTTGGAAGCCCATAGAGGGCTACGGTGAAAAAGGAAATATCCCCAGATGAAATCTAGAAAGAAGCTTTCTGAGAAACGGCTTAGTGTTCTGTTAATTCATCTCACAGAGTTACATCTGTATTTCGTGGATCTCTTTGCTAGCCTTATTTCTTTGGAATCTGAGAACAGATATTTCGGATCCCATTGAAGACTATAGGGCCAAAGGAAATATCCTCCGATAACAAAGAGAAAGAAGCTTTCTGAGAAACTGCTTTGTGTTCTGTGAAATCATCTCACAGAGTTACAGCTTTCCCCTCAAGAAGCCTTTCGCTAAGACAGTTCTTGTGGAATTGGCAAAGTGATATTTGGAAGCCCATAGAGGGCTATGGTGAAAAAGGTAATATCCTCAGATGAAATCTGGAAAGAAGCTTTCTGAGAAACTGCTTAGTGTTCTGTTAATTCATCTCACAGAGTTACATCTGTATTTCGTGGATCTCTTTGCTAGCCTTATTTCTGTGGAATCTGAGAACAGATATTTCGGATCCCATTGAAGACTATAGGGCCAAAGGAAATATCCTCCGATAACAAAGAGAAAGAAGCTTTCTGAGAAACTTCTTTGTGCTCTGTGAAATCATCTCACAGAGTTACAGCTTTCCCCTCAAGAAGCCTTTCGCTAAGACAGTTCTTGTGGAATTGGCAAAGTGATATTTGGAAGCCCATAGAGGGCTATGGTGAAAAAGGAAATATCCTCAGATGAAATCTGGAAAGAAGCTTTCTGAGAAACTGCTGAGTGTTCTGTTAATTCATCTCACAGAGTTACATCTGTATTTCGTGGATCTCTTTGCTAGCCTTATTTCTGTGGAATCTGAGAACAGATATTTCGGATCCCATTGAAGACTATAGGGCCAAAGGAAATATCCTCCGATAACAAAGAGAAAGAAGCTTTCTGAGAAACTTCTTTGTGTTCTGTGAAATCATCTCACAGAGATACAGCTTTCCCCTCAAGAAGCATTTCGCTAAGACAGTTCTTGTGGAATTGGCAAAGTGATATTTGGAAGCCCATAGAGGGCTATGTTGAAAAAGGAAATATCCTCACATGAAATCTGGAAAGAAGCTTTCTGAGAAACTGCTTAGTGTTCTGTTAATTCATCTCACAGAGTTACATCTGTATTTCGTGGATCTCTTTGCTAGTCTTATTTCTTTGGAATCTGAGAACACATATTTCGGATCCCATTGAAGACTGTAGGGCCAAAGGAAATATCCTCCGATAACAAAGAGAAAGAAGCTTTCTGAGAAACTTCTTTGTGTTCTGTGAAATCATCTCACAGAGTTACAGCTTTCCCCTCAAGAAGCCTTTCGCTAAGACAGTTCTTGTGGAATTGGCAAAGTGATATTTGGAAGCCCATAGAGGGCTATGGTGAAAAAGGTAATATCCTCAGATGAAATCTGGAAAGAAGCTTTCTGAGAAACTGCTTAGTGTTCTGTTAATTCATGTCACAGAGTTACATCTGTATTTCGTGGATCTCTTTGCTAGCCTTATTTCTGTGGAATCTGAGAACAGATATTTCGGATCCTATTGAAGACCATAGGGCCAAAGGAAATATCCTCCGATAACAAAGAGAAAGAAGCTTTCTGAGAAACTTCTTTGTGCTCTCTGAAATCATCACAAAGAGTTACAGCTTTCCCCTCAAGAAGCCTTTCGCTAAGACAGTTCTTGTGGAATTGGCAAAGTGATATTTGGAAGCCCATAGAGGGCTATGGTGAAAAAGGAAATATCCTCAGATGAAATCTGGAAAGAAGCTTTCTGAGAAACTGCTGAGTGTTCTGTTAATTCATCTCACAGAGTTACATCTGTATTTCGTGGATCTCTTTGCTAGCCTTATTTCTGTGGAATCTGAGAACAGATATTTCGGATCCCTTTGAAGACTATAGGGCCAAAGGAAATATCCTCCGATAACAAAGAGAAAGAAGCTTTCTGAGAAACTTCTTTGGGCTCTGTGAAATCATCTCACAGAGTTACAGCTTTCCCCTCAAGAAGCCTTTCGCTAAGACAGTTCTTGTGGAATTGGCAAAGTGATATTTGGAAGCCCATAGAGGGCTATGGTGAAAAAGGAAATATCCTCAGATGAAATCTGGAAAGAAGTTTTCTGAGAAACTGCTTAGTGTTCTGTTAATTCATCTCACAGAGTTACATCTGTATTTCGTGCATCTCTTTGCTAGCCTTATTTCTGTGGAATCTGAGAACAGATATTTCGGATCCCTTTGAAGACTATAGGGCCAAAGGAAATATCCTCCGATAACAAAGAGAAAGAAGCTTTCTGAGAAACTTGTTTGTGTTCTGTGAAATCATCTCACAGAGTTACAGCTTCCCCCTCAAGAAGCCTTTCGCTACGACAGTTCTTGTGGAATTGGCAAAGTGATATTTGGAAGCCCATAGAGGTCTATGGTGAAAAAGGAAATATCCTCAGATGAAATCTGGAAAGCAGCTTTCTGAGAAACTGCTGAGTGTTCTGTTAATTCATCTCACAGAGTTACATCTGTATTTCGTGGATCTCTTTGCTAGCCTTATTTCTGTGGAATCTGAGAACAGATATTTCGGATCCCATTGAAGACTATAGGGCAAAAGGAAATATCCTCCGATAACAAAGAGAAAGAAGCTTTCTGAGAAACTTCTTTGGGCTCTGTGAAATCATCTCACAGAGTTACAGCTTTACCCTCAAGAAGCCTTTCGCTAAACAGTTCTTGTGGAATTGGCAAAGTGATATTTGGAAGCCCATAGAGGGCTATGGTGAAAAAGGAAATATCCTCAGATGAAATCTGGAAAGAAGCTTTCTGAGAAACTGCTTAGTGTTCTGTTAATTCATCTCACAGAGTTACATCTGTATTTCGTGGATCTCTTTGCTTGCCTTATTTCTGTGGAATCTGAGAACAGATATTTCGGATCCCATTGAAGACTATAGGGCCAAAGGAAATATCCTCCGATAGCAAAGAGAAAGAAGCTTTCTGAGAAACTTCTTTGTGTTCTGTGAAATCATCTCACAGAGTTACAGCTTTCCCCTCAAGAAGCCTTTCGCTAAGACAGTTCTTGTGGAATTGGCAAAGTGATATTTGGAAGCCCATAGAGGGCTATGGTGAAAAAGGAAATATCCTCACATGAAATCTGGAAAGAAGCTTTCTGAGAAACTGCTTAGTGTTCTGTTAATTCATCTCACAGAGTTACGTCTGTATTTCGTGGATCTCTTTGCTAGCCTTATTTCTGTGGAATCTGAGAATAGATATTTCGGATCCCTTTGAAGACTATAGGGCCAAAGGAAATATCCTCCGATATCAAAGAGAAAGAAGCTTTCTGAGAAACTTGTTTGTGTTCTGTGAAATCATCCCACAGAGTTACAGCTTTCCCCTCAAGAAGCCTTTCGCTAAGACAGTTCTTGTGGAATTGGCAAAGTGATATTTGGAAGCCCATAGAGGGCTATGGTGAAAAAGGAAATATCCTCAGATGAAATCTGGAAAGAAGTTTTCTGAGAAACTACTTAGTGTTCTGTTAATTAATCTCACAGAGTTACATCTGTATTTCGTGCATCTCTTTGCTAGCCTTATTTCTGTGGAATCTGAGAACAGATATTTCGGATCCCATTGAAGACTATAGGGCCAAAGGAAATATCCTCCGATAACAAAGAGAAAGAAGCTTTCTGAGAAACTTCTTTGTGTTCTGTGAAATCATCTCACAGAGTTACAGCTTTCCCCTCAAGAAGCCTTTCGCTAAGACAGTTCTTGTGGAATTGGCAAAGTGATATTTGGAAGCCCATAGAGGGCTATGTTGAAAAAGGAAATATCCTCAGATGAAA
Organism: Macaca mulatta; assembly: GCF_049350105.2. Classification (NCBI taxonomy): domain Eukaryota; kingdom Metazoa; phylum Chordata; class Mammalia; order Primates; family Cercopithecidae; genus Macaca; species Macaca mulatta. The sequence continues at coordinate 28,583,054 of NC_133420.1, forward strand.
TCTGGAAAGAAGCTTTCTGAGAAACTGCTTAGTGTTCTGTTAATTCATCTCACAGAGTTACATCTGTATTTCGTGGATCTCTTTGCTAGCCTTATTTCTGAGGAATCTGAGAACAGATAATTCGGATCCCATTGAAGACTATAGGGCCAAAGGAAATATCCTCCGATAACAAAGAGAAAGAAGCTTTCTGAGAAACTTCTTTGTGTTCTGTGAAATCATCTCACAGAGTTACAGCTTTCCCCTCAAGAAGCCTTTCCCTAAGACAGTTCTTGTGGAATTGGCAAAGTGATAGTTTGGAAGCCCATAGAGGGCTATGGTGAAAAAGGAAATATCCTCAGATGAAATCTGGAAAGAAGCTTTCTGAGAAACTTCTGAGTGTTCTGTTAATTCATCTCAGAGAGTTACATCTGTATTTCGTGGATCTCTTTGCTAGCCTTATTTCTGTGGAATCTGAGAACAGATATTTCGGATCCCATTGAAGACTATAGGGCCAAAGGAAATATCCTCCGATAACAAAGAGAAAGAAGCTTTCTGAGAAATTCTTTGTGTTCTGTGAAATCATCTCACAGAGTTACAGCTTTCCCCTCAAGAAGCCTTTCGCTAAGACAGTTCTTGTGGAATTGGCAAAGTGATATTTTGAAGCCCATAGAGGGCTATGCTGAAAAAGGAAATATCCTCAGATGAAATCTGGAAAGAAGCTTTCTGAGAAACTGCTGAGTGTTCTGTTAATTCATCTCACAGAGTTACATCTGTATTTCGTGGATGTCTTTGCTAGCCTTATTTCTGTGGAATCTGAGAACAGATATTTCGGATCCCATTGAAGACTATACGGCCAAAGGAAATATCCTCCGATAACAAAGAGAAAGAAGCTTTCTGAGAAACTTCTTTGTGTTCTGTGAAATCATCTCACAGAGTTACAGCTTTCCCCTCAAGAAGCCTTTCGCTAAGAAGTTCTTGTGGAATTGGCAAAGTGATATTTGGAAGCCCATAGAGGGCTATGGTGAAAAAGGAAATATCCTCACATGAAATCTGGAAAGAAGCTTTCTGAGAAACTGCTTAGTGTTCTGTTAATTCATCTCACAGAGTTACATCTGTATTTCGTGGATCTCTTTGCTAGCCTTATTTCTGTGGAATCTGAGAACAGATATTTCGGATTCCTATGAAGACTATAGGGGCAAAGGAAATATCCTCCGATAACAAAGAGAAAGAAGCTTTCTGAGAAACTTCTTTGTGTTCTGTGAAATCATCTCACAGAGTTACAGCTTTCCCCTCAAGAAGCCTTTCGCTAAGACAGTTCTTATGGAATTGGCAAAGTGATATTTGGAAGCCAATAGAGGGCTATGGTGAAAAAGGAAATATCCTCACATGAAATCTGGAAAGAAGCTTTCTGAGAAACTGCTTAGTGTTCGGTTAATTCATCTCACGGAGTTACATCTGTATTTCGTGGATCTCTTTGCTAGCCTTATTTCTTTGGAATCGGAGAACAGATATTTCGGATCCCTTTGAAGACTATAGGGCCAAAGAAAATATCCTCCGATAACAAAGAGAAGGAAGCTTTCTGAGAAACTTCTTTGTATTCTGTGAAATCATCTCACAGAGTTACAGCTTTCCCCTCAAGAAGCCTTTCGCTAAGACAGTTCTTGTGGAATTGGCAAAGTGATATTTGAAAGCCCATAGAGAGCTATGGTGAAAAAGGAAATATCCTCAGATGAAATCTGGAAAGAAGCTTTCTGAGAAACTGCTTAGTGTTCTGTTAATTCATCTCACAGAGTTACATCTGTATTTCGTGGATCTCTTTGCTAGCCTTATTTCTGTGGAATCTGAGAACAGATATTTCGGATCCCATTGAAGACTATAGGGCCAAAGGAAATATCCTCCGATAACAAAGAGAAAGAAGCTTTCTGAGAAACTTCTTTGGGCTCTGTGAAATCATCTCACAGAGTTACAGCTTTCCCCTCAAGAAGCCTTTCGCTAAGACAGTTCTTGTGGAATTGGCAAAGTGATATTTGGAAGCCCATAGAGGGCTATGGTGAAAAAGGAAATATCCTCAGATGAAATCTGGAAAGAAGCTTTCTGAGAAACTGCTTAGTGTTCTGTTAATTCATCTCACAGAGTTACATCTGTATTTCGTGGATCTCTTTGCTAGCCTTATTTCTGTGGAATCTGAGAACAGATATTTCGGATCCCATTGAAGACTATAGGGCCAAAGGAAATATCCTCCGATAACAAAGAGAAAGAAGCTTTCTGAGAAACTTCTTTGTGTTCTGTGAAATCATCTCACAGAGTTACAGCTTTCCCCTCAAGAAGCCTTTCGCTAAGACAGTTCTTGTGGAATTGGCAAAGTGATATTTGGAAGCCCATAGAGGGCTATGGTGAAAAAGGAAATATCCTCACATGAAATCTGGAAAGAAGCTTTCTGAGAAACTGCTTAGTGTTCTGTTAATTCATCTCACAGAGTTACATCTGTATTTCGTGGATCTCTTTGCTAGCCTTATTTCTGTGGAATCTGAGAGCAGATATTTCGGATCCCTTTGAAGACTATAGGGCCAAAGGAAATATCCTCCGATATCAAAGAGAAAGAAGCTTTCTGAGAAACTTGTTTGTGTTCTGTGAAATCATCCCACAGAGTTACAGCTTTCCCCTCAAGAAGCCTTTCGCTAAGACAGTTCTTGTGGAATTGGCAAAGTGATATTTGGAAGCCCATAGAGGGCTATGGTGAAAAAGGAAATATCCTCAGATGAAATCTGGAAAGAAGTTTTCTGAGAAACTGCCTAGTGTTCTGTTAATTCATCTCACAGAGTTACATCTGTATTTCGTGCATCTCTTTGCTAGCCTTATTTCTGTGGAATCTGAGAACAGATATTTCGGATCCCATTGAAGACAATAGGGCCAAAGGAAATATCCTCCAATAACAAAGAGAAAGAAGCTTTCTGAGAAACTTCTTTGTGTTCTGTGAAATCATCTCACAGAGTTACAGCTTTCCCCTCAAGAAGCCTTTCGCTAAGACAGTTCTTGTGGAATTGGCAAAGTGATATTTGGAAGCCCATAGAGGGCTAAGGTGAAAAAGGAAATATCCTCAGATGAAATCTCGAAAGAAGCTTTCTGAGAAACTGCTTAGTGTTCTGTTAATTCATCTCACAGAGTTACATCTGTATTTCGTGGATCTCTTTGCTAGCCTTATTTCTTTGGAATCTGAGAACAGATATTTCGGATCCCATTGAAGACTAAAGGGCCAAAGGAAATATCCTCCGATAACAAAGAGAAAGAAGCTTTCTGAGAAACTTCTTTGTGTTCTGTGAAATCATCTCAGAGAGTTACAGCTTTCCCCTCAAGAAGCCTTTCGCTAAGACAGTTCTTGTGGAATTGGCAAAGTGATATTTGGAAGCCCATAGAGGGCTATGGTGAAAAAGGAAATATCCTCAGATGAAATCTGGAAGGAAGCTTTCTGAGACACTGCTGAGTGTTCTGTTAATTCCTCTCACAGAGTTACATCTGTATGTCGTGGATCTCTTTGCTAGCCTTATTTCTTTGGAATCGGAGAACAGATATTTCGGATCCCTTTGAAGACTATAGGGCCAAAGAAAATATCCTCCGATAACAAAGAGAAGGAAGCTTTCTGAGAAACTTCTTTGTATTCTGTGAAATCATCTCTCAGAGTTACAGCTTTCCCCTCAAGAAGCCTTTCGCTAAGACAGTTCTTGTGGAATTGGCAAAGTGATATTTGGAAGCCCATAGAGGGCTATGGTGAAAAAGGAAATATCCTCAGATGAAATCTGGAAAGAAGTTTTCTGAGAAACTGCCTAGTGTTCTGTTAATTCATCTCACAGAGTTACATCTGTATTTCGTGCATCTCTTTGCTAGCCTTATTTCTGTGGAATCTGAGAACAGATATTTCGGATCCCATTGAAGACTATAGGGCCAAAGGAAATATCCTCCAATAACAAAGAGAAAGAAGCTTTCTGAGAAACTTCTTTGTGTTCTGTGAAATCATCTCACAGAGTTACAGCTTTCCCCTCAAGAAGCCTTTCGCTAAGACAGTTCTTGTGGAATTGGCAAAGTGATATTTGGAAGCCCATAGGGGGCTATGGTGAAAAAGGAAATATCCTCAGATGAAATCTCGAAAGAAGCTTTCTGAGAAACTGCTTAGTGTTCTGTTAATTCATCTCACAGAGTTACATCTGTATTTCGTGGATCTCTTTGCTAGCCTTATTTCTTTGGAATCTGAGAACAGATATTTCGGATCCCATTGAAGACTAAAGGGCCAAAGGAAATATCCTCCGATAACAAAGAGAAAGAAGCTTTCTGAGAAACTTCTTTGTGTTCTGTGAAATCATCTCACAGAGTTACAGCTTCCCCCTCAAGAAGCCTTTCGCTACGACAGTTCTTGTGGAATTGGCAAAGTGATATTTGGAAGCCCATAGAGGTCTATGGTGAAAAAGGAAATATCCTCAGATGAAATCTGGAAAGCAGCTTTCTGAGAAACTGCTGAGTGTTCTGTTAATTCATCTCACAGAGTTACATCTGTATTTCGTGGATCTCTTTGCTAGCCTTATTTCTGTGGAATCTGAGAACAGATATTTCGGATCCCATTGAAGACTATAGGGCCAAAGGAAATATCCTCCGATAACAAAGAGAAAGAAGCTTTCTGAGAAACTTCTTTGGGCTCTGTGAAATCATCTCACAGAGTTACAGCTTTCCCCTCAAGAAGCCTTTCGCTAAACAGTTCTTGTGGAATTGGCAAAGTGATATTTGGAAGCCCATAGAGGGCTATGGTGAAAAAGGAAATATCCTCAGATGAAATCTGGAAAGAAGCTTTCTGAGAAACTGCTTAGTGTTCTGTTAATTCATCTCACAGAGTTACATCTGTATTTCGTGGATCTCTTTGCTTGCCTTATTTCTGTGGAATCTGAGAACAGATATTTCGGATCCCATTGAAGACTATAGGGCCAAAGGAAATATCCTCCGATAACAAAGAGAAAGAAGCTTTCTGAGAAACTTCTTTGTGTTCTGTGAAATCATCTCACAGAGTTACAGCTTTCCCCTCAAGAAGCCTTTCGCTAAGACAGTTCTTGTGGAATTGGCAAAGTGATATTTGGAAGCCCATAGAGGGCTATGGTGAAAAAGGAAATATCCTCACATGAAATCTGGAAAGAAGCTTTCTGAGAAACTGCTTAGTGTTCTGTTAATTCATCTCACAGAGTTACGTCTGTATTTCGTGGATCTCTTTGCTAGCCTTATTTCTGTGGAATCTGAGAATAGATATTTCGGATCCCTTTGAAGACTATAGGGCCAAAGGAAATATCCTCCGATATCAAAGAGAAAGAAGCTTTCTGAGAAACTTGTTTGTGTTCTGTGAAATCATCCCACAGAGTTACAGCTTTCCCCTCAAGAAGCCTTTCGCTAAGACAGTTCTTGTGGAATTGGCAAAGTGATATTTGGAAGCCCATAGAGGGCTATGGTGAAAAAGGAAATATCCTCAGATGAAATCTGGAAAGAAGTTTTCTGAGAAACTACTTAGTGTTCTGTTAATTAATCTCACAGAGTTACATCTGTATTTCGTGCATCTCTTTGCTAGCCTTATTTCTGTGGAATCTGAGAACAGATATTTCGGATCCCATTGAAGACTATAGGGCCAAAGGAAATATCCTCCGATAACAAAGAGAAAGAAGCTTTCTGAGAAACTTCTTTGTGTTCTGTGAAATCATCTCACAGAGTTACAGCTTTCCCCTCAAGAAGCCTTTCGCTAAGACAGTTCTTGTGGAATTGGCAAAGTGATATTTGGAAGCCCATAGAGGGCTATGTTGAAAAAGGAAATATCCTCAGATGAAATCTGGAAAGAAGCTTTCTGAGAAACTGCTTAGTGTTCTGTTAATTCATCTCACAGAGTTACATCTGTATTTCGTGGATCTCTTTGCTAGCCTTATTTCTGAGGAATCTGAGAACAGATAATTCGGATCCCATTGAAGACTATAGGGCCAAAGGAAATATCCTCCGATAACAAAGAGAAAGAAGCTTTCTGAGAAACTTCTTTGTGTTCTGTGAAATCATCTCACAGAGTTACAGCTTTCCCCTCAAGAAGCCTTTCCCTAAGACAGTTCTTGTGGAATTGGCAAAGTGATAGTTTGGAAGCCCATAGAGGGCTATGGTGAAAAAGGAAATATCCTCAGATGAAATCTGGAAAGAAGCTTTCTGAGAAACTTCTGAGTGTTCTGTTAATTCATCTCAGAGAGTTACATCTGTATTTCGTGGATCTCTTTGCTAGCCTTATTTCTGTGGAATCTGAGAACAGATATTTCTTATCCCATTGAAGACTATAGGGCCAAAGGAAATATCCTCCGATAACAAAGAGAAAGAAGCTTTCTGAGAAATTCTTTGTGTTCTGTGAAATCATCTCACAGAGTTACAGCTTTCCCCTCAAGAAGCCTTTCGCTAAGACAGTTCTTGTGGAATTGGCAAAGTGATATTTGGAAGCCCATAGAGGGCTATGGTGAAAAAGGAAATATCCTCAGATGAAATCTGGAAAGAAGCTTTCTGAGAAACTGCTGAGTGTTCTGTTAATTCATCTCACAGAGTTACATCTGTATTTCGTGGATCTCTTTGCTAGCCTTATTTCTGTGGAATCTGAGAACAGATATTTCGGATCCCATTGAAGACTATACGGCCAAAGGAAATATCCTCCGATAACAAAGAGAAAGAAGCTTTCTGAGAAACTTCTTTGTGTTCTGTGAAATCATCTCACAGAGTTACAGCTTTCCCCTCAAGAAGCCTTTCGCTAAGAAGTTCTTGTGGAATTGGCAAAGTGATATTTGGAAGCCCATAGAGGGCTATGGTGAAAAAGGAAATATCCTCACATGAAATCTGGAAAGAAGCTTTCTGAGAAACTGCTTAGTGTTCTGTTAATTCATCTCACAGAGTTACATCTGTATTTCGTGGATCTCTTTGCTAGCCTTATTTCTGTGGAATCTGAGAACAGATATTTCGGATTCCTATGAAGACTATAGGGGCAAAGGAAATATCCTCCGATAACAAAGAGAAAGAAGCTTTCTGAGAAACTTCTTTGTGTTCTGTGAAATCATCTCACAGAGTTACAGCTTTCCCCTCAAGAAGCCTTTCGCTAAGACAGTTCTTATGGAATTGGCAAAGTGTTATTTGGAAGCCAATAGAGGGCTATGGTGAAAAAGGAAATATCCTCACATGAAATCTGGAAAGAAGCTTTCTGAGAAACTGCTTAGTGTTCGGTTAATTCATCTCACGGAGTTACATCTGTATTTCGTGGATCTCTTTGCTAGCCTTATTTCTTTGGAATCGGAGAACAGATATTTCGGATCCCTTTGAAGACTATAGGGCCAAAGAAAATATCCTCCGATAACAAAGAGAAGGAAGCTTTCTGAGAAACTTCTTTGTATTCTGTGAAATCATCTCACAGAGTTACAGCTTTCCCCTCAAGAAGCCTTTCGCTAAGACAGTTCTTGTGGAATTGGCAAAGTGATATTTGGAAGCCCATAGAGAGCTATGGTGAAAAAGGAAATATCCTCAGATGAAATATGGAAAGAAGCTTTCTGAGAAACTGCTTAGTGTTCTGTTAATTCATCTCACAGAGTTACATCTGTATTTCGTGGATCTCTTTGCTAGCCTTATTTCTGTGGAATCTGAGAACAGATATTTCGGATCCCATTGAAGACTATAGGGCCAAAGGAAATATCCTCCGATAACAAAGAGAAAGAAGCTTTCTGAGAAACTTCTTTGGGCTCTGTGAAATCATCTCACAGAGTTACAGCTTTCCCCTCAAGAAGCCTTTCGCTAAGACAGTTCTTCTGGAATTGGCAAAGTGATATTTGGAAGCCCATAGAGGGCTATGGTGAAAAAGGAAATATCCTCAGATGAAATCTGGAAAGAAGCTTTCTGAGAAACTGCTTAGTGTTCTGTTAATTCATCTCACAGAGTTACATCTGTATTTCGTGGATCTCTTTGCTAGCCTTATTTCTGTGGAATCTGAGAACAGATATTTCGGATCCCATTGAAGACTATAGGGCCAAAGGAAATATCCTCCGATAACAAAGAGAAAGAAGCTTTCTGAGAAACTTCTTTGTGTTCTGTGAAATCATCTCACAGAGTTACAGCTTTCCCCTCAAGAAGCCTTTCGCTAAGACAGTTCTTGTGGAATTGGCAAAGTGATATTTGGAAGCCCATAGAGGGCTATGGTGAAAAAGGAAATATCCTCACATGAAATCTGGAAAGAAGCTTTCTGAGAAACTGCTTAGTGTTCTGTTAATTCATCTCACAGAGTTACATCTGTATTTCGTGGATCTCTTTGCTAGCCTTATTTCTGTGGAATCTGAGAGCAGATATTTCGGATCCCTTTGAAGACTATAGGGCCAAAGGAAATATCCTCCGATATCAAAGAGAAAGAAGCTTTCTGAGAAACTTGTTTGTGTTCTGTGAAATCATCCCACAGAGTTACAGCTTTCCCCTCAAGAAGCCTTTCGCTAAGACAGTTCTTGTGGAATTGGCAAAGTGATACTTGGAAGCCCATAGAGGGCTATGGTGAAAAAGGAAATATCCTCAGATGAAATCTGGAAAGAAGTTTTCTGAGAAACTGCCTAGTGTTCTGTTAATTCATCTCACAGAGTTACATCTGTATTTCGTGCATCTCTTTGCTAGCCTTATTTCTGTGGAATCTGAGAACAGATATTTCGGATCCCATTGAAGACTATAGGGCCAAAGGAAATATCCTCCAATAACAAAGAGAAAGAAGCTTTCTGAGAAACTTCTTTGTGTTCTGTGAAATCATCTCACAGAGTTACAGCTTTCCCCTCAAGAAGCCTTTCGCTAAGACAGTTCTTGTGGAATTGGCAAAGTGATATTTGGAAGCCCATAGAGGGCTAAGGTGAAAAAGGAAATATCCTCAGATGAAATCTCGAAAGAAGCTTTCTGAGAAACTGCTTAGTGTTCTGTTAATTCATCTCACAGAGTTACATCTGTATTTCGTGGATCTCTTTGCTAGCCTTATTTCTTTGGAATCTGAGAACAGATATTTCGGATCCCATTGAAGACTAAAGGGCCAAAGGAAATATCCTCCGATAACAAAGAGAAAGAAGCTTTCTGAGAAACTTCTTTGTGTTCTGTGAAATCATCTCACAGAGTTACAGCTTTCCCCTCAAGAAGCCTTTCGCTAAGACAGTTCTTGTGGAATTGGCAAAGTGATATTTGGAAGCCCATAGAGGGCTATGGTGAAAAAGGAAATATCCTCAGATGAAATCTGGAAGGAAGCTTTCTGAGACACTGCTGAGTGTTCTGTTAATTCCTCTCACAGAGTTACATCTGTATGTCGTGGATCTCTTTGCTAGCCTTATTTCTTTGGAATCGGAGAACAGATATTTCGGATCCCTTTGAAGACTATAGGGCCAAAGAAAATATCCTCCGATAACAAAGAGAAGGAAGCTTTCTGAGAAACTTCTTTGTATTCTGTGAAATCATCTCTCAGAGTTACAGCTTTCCCCTCAAGAAGCCTTTCGCTAAGACAGTTCTTGTGGAATTGGCAAAGTGATATTTGGAAGCCCATAGAGGGCTATGGTGAAAAAGGAAATATCCTCAGATGAAATCTGGAAAGAAGTTTTCTGAGAAACTGCTTAGTGTTCTGTTAATTCATCTCACAGAGTTACATCTGTATTTCGTGGATCTCTTTGCTAGTCTTATTTCTTTGGAATCTGAGAACAGATATTTCGGATCCCATTGAAGACTGTAGGGCCAAAGGAAATATCCTCCGATAACAAAGAGAAAGAAGCTTTCTGAGAAACTTCTTTGTGTTCTGTGAAATCATCTCACAGAGTTACAGCTTTCCCCTCAAGAAGCCTTTCGCTAAGACAGTTCTTGTGGAATTGGCAAAGTGATATTTGGAAGCCCATAGAGGGCTATGGTGAAAAAGGTAATATCCTCAGATGAAATCTGGAAAGAAGCTTTCTGAGAAACTGCTTAGTGTTCTGTTAATTCATCTCACAGAGTTACATCTGTATTTCGTGGATCTCTTTGCTAGCCTTATTTCTGTGGAATCTGAGAACAGATATTTCGGATCCCATTGAAGACTATAGGGCCAAAGGAAATATCCTCCGATAACAAAGAGAAAGAAGCTTTCTGAGAAACTTCTTTGGGCTCTGTGAAATCATCTCACAGAGTTACAGCTTTCCCCTCAAGAAGCCTTTCGCTAAGACAGTTCTTGTGGAATTGGCAAAGTGATATTTGGAAGCCCATAGAGGGCTATGGTGAAAAAGGAAATATCCTCACATGAAATCTGGAAAGAAGCTTTCTGAGAAACTGCTTAGTGTTCTGTTAATTCCTCTCACAGAGTTACATCTGTATTTCGTGGATCTCTTTGCTAGCCTTATTTCTGTGGAATCTGAGAACAGATATTTCCGATCCCTTTGAAGACTATAGGGCCAAAGGAAATATCCTCCGATAACAAAGAGAAGGAAGCTTTCTGAGAAACTTTTTTGTGTTCTGTGAAATCATCTCACAGAGTTACAGCTTTCCCCTCAAGAAGCCTTTCGCTAAGACCGTTCTTGTGGAATTGGCATAGTGATATTTGGAAGCCCTTAGAGGGCTATGGTGAAAAAGGAAATATCCTCAGATGAAATCTGGAAAGAAGCTTTCTGAGAAACTGCTTAGTGTTCTGTTAATTCATCTCACAGAGTTACATCTGTATTTCGTGGATCTCTTTGCTAGCCTTATTTCTTTGGAATCTGAGAACAGATATTTCGGATCCCTTTGAAGACTATAGGGCCAAAGGAAATATCCTCCGATAACAAAGAGAAAGAAGCTTTCTGAGAAACTGCTTTGTGTTCTGTGAAATCATCTCACAGAGTTACAGCTTTCCCCTCAAGAAGCCTTTCGCTAAGACAGTTCTTGTGGAATTGGCAAAGTGATATTTGGAAGCCCCTAGAGGGCTATGGTGAAAAAGGTAATATCCTCAGATGAAATCTGGAAAGAAGCTTTCTGAGAAACTGCTTAGTGTTCTGTTAATTCATCTCACAGAGTTACATCTGTATTTCGTGGATCTCTTTGCTAGCCTTATTTCTGTGGAATCTGAGAACAGATATTTCGGATCCCATTGAAGACTATAGGGCCAAAGGAAATATCCTCCGATAACAAAGAGAAAGAAGCTTTCTGAGAAACTTCTTTGTGTTCTGTGAAATCATCTCACAGAGTTACAGCTTTCCCCTCAAGAAGCCTTTCGCTAAGACAGTTCTTGTGGAATTGGCAAAGTGATATTTGGAAGCCCATAGAGGGCTATGGTGAAAAAGGAAATATCCTCAGATGAAATCTGGAAAGAAGTTTTCTGAGAAACTGCCTAGTGTTCTGTTAATTCATCTCACAGAGTTACATCTGTATTTCGTGCATCTCTTTGCTAGCCTTATTTCTGTGGAATCTGAGAACAGATATTTCGGATCCCATTGAAGACTATAGGGCCAAAGGAAATATCCTCCAATAACAAAGAGAAAGAAGCTTTCTGAGAAACTTCTTTGTGTTCTGTGAAATCATCTCACAGAGTTACAGCTTTCCCCTCAAGAAGCCTTTCGCTAAGACAGTTCTTGTGGAATTGGCAAAGTGATATTTGGAAGCCCATAGAGGGCTAAGGTGAAAAAGGAAATATCCTCAGATGAAATCTCGAAAGAAGCTTTCTGAGAAACTGCTTAGTGTTCTGTTAATTCATCTCACAGAGTTACATCTGTATTTCGTGGATCTCTTTGCTAGCCTTATTTCTTTGGAATCTGAGAACAGATATTTCGGATCCCATTGAAGACTAAAGGGCCAAAGGAAATATCCTCCGATAACAAAGAGAAAGAAGCTTTCTGAGAAACTTCTTTGTGTTCTGTGAAATCATCTCACAGAGTTACAGCTTTCCCCTCAAGAAGCCTTTCGCTAAGACAGTTCTTGTGGAATTGGCAAAGTGATATTTGGAAGCCCATAGAGGGCTATGGTGAAAAAGGAAATATCCTCAGATGAAATCTGGAAGGAAGCTTTCTGAGACACTGCTGAGTGTTCTGTTAATTCCTCTCACAGAGTTACATCTGTATGTCGTGGATCTCTTTGCTAGCCTTATTTCTTTGGAATCGGAGAACAGATATTTCGGATCCCTTTGAAGACTATAGGGCCAAAGAAAATATCCTCCGATAACAAAGAGAAGGAAGCTTTCTGAGAAACTTCTTTGTATTCTGTGAAATCATCTCTCAGAGTTACAGCTTTCCCCTCAAGAAGCCTTTCGCTAAGACAGTTCTTGTGGAATTGGCAAAGTGATATTTGGAAGCCCATAGAGGGCTATGGTGAAAAAGGAAATATCCTCACATGAAATCTGGAAAGAAGCTTTCTGAGAAACTGCTTAGTGTTCTGTTAATTCCTCTCACAGAGTTACATCTGTATTTCGTGGATCTCTTTGCTAGCCTTATTTCTGTGGAATCTGAGAACAGATATTTCCGATCCCTTTGAAGACTATAGGGCCAAAGGAAATATCCTCCGATAACAAAGAGAAGGAAGCTTTCTGAGAAACTTTTTTGTGTTCTGTGAAATCATCTCACAGAGTTACAGCTTTCCCCTCAAGAAGCCTTTCGCTAAGACCGTTCTTGTGGAATTGGCATAGTGATATTTGGAAGCCCTTAGAGGGCTATGGTGAAAAAGGAAATATCCTCAGATGAAATCTGGAAAGAAGCTTTCTGAGAAACTGCTTAGTGTTCTGTTAATTCATCTCACAGAGTTACATCTGTATTTCGTGGATCTCTTTGCTAGCCTTATTTCTTTGGAATCTGAGAACAGATATTTCGGATCCCTTTGAAGACTATAGGGCCAAAGGAAATATCCTCCGATAACAAAGAGAAAGAAGCTTTCTGAGAAACTGCTTTGTGTTCTGTGAAATCATCTCACAGAGTTACAGCTTTCCCCTCAAGAAGCCTTTCGCTAAGACAGTTCTTGTGGAATTGGCAAAGTGATATTTGGAAGCCCCTAGAGGGCTATGGTGAAAAAGGTAATATCCTCAGATGAAATCTGGAAAGAAGCTTTCTGAGAAACTGCTTAGTGTTCTGTTAATTCATCTCACAGAGTTACATCTGTATTTCGTGGATCTCTTTGCTAGCCTTATTTCTGTGGAATCTGAGAACAGATATTTCGGATCCCATTGAAGACTATAGGGCCAAAGGAAATATCCTCCGATAACAAAGAGAAAGAAGCTTTCTGAGAAACTTCTTTGTGCTCTGTGAAATCATCTCACAGAGTTACAGCTTTCCCCTCAAGAAGCCTTTCGCTAAGACAGTTCTTGTGGAATTGGCAAAGTGATATTTGGAAGCCCATAGAGGGCTATGGTGAAAAAGGAAATATCCTCAGATGAAATCTGGAAAGAAGCTTTCTGAGAAACTGCTGAGTGTTCTGTTAATTCATCTCACAGAGTTACATCTGTATTTCGTGGATCTCTTTGCTAGCCTTATTTCTGTGGAATCTGAGAACAGATATTTCGGATCCCATTGAAGACTATAGGGCCAAAGGAAATATCCTCCGATAACAAAGAGAAAGAAGCTTTCTGAGAAACTTCTTTGTGTTCTGTGAAATCATCTCACAGAGTTACAGCTTTCCCCTCAAGAAGCCTTTCGCTAAGACAGTTCTTGTGGAATTGGCAAAGTGATATTTGGAAGCCCATAGAGGGCTATGTTGAAAAAGGAAATATCCTCACATGAAATCTGGAAAGAAGCTTTCTGAGAAACTGCTTAGTGTTCTGTTAATTCATCTCACAGAGTTACATCTGTATTTCGTGGATCTCTTTGCTAGTCTTATTTCTTTGGAATCTGAGAACAGATATTTCGGATCCCATTGAAGACAGTAGGGCCAAAGGAAATATCCTCCGATAACAAAGAGAAAGAAGCTTTCTGAGAAACTTCTTTGTGTTCTGTGAAATCATCTCACAGAGTTACAGCTTTCCCCTCAAGAAGCCTTTCGCTAAGACAGTTCTTGTGGAATTGGCAAAGTGATATTTGGAAGCCCATAGAGGGCTATGGTGAAAAAGGTAATATCCTCAGATGAAATCTGGAAAGAAGCTTTCTGAGAAACTGCTTAGTGTTCTGTTAATTCATCTCACAGAGTTACATCTGTATTTCGTGGATCTCTTTGCTAGCCTTATTTCTGTGGAATCTGAGAACAGATATTTCGGATCCCATTGAAGACTATAGGGCCAAAGGAAATATCCTCCGATAACAAAGAGAAAGAAGCTTTCTGAGAAACTTCTTTGTGCTCTGTGAAATCATCTCACAGAGTTACAGCTTTCCCCTCAAGAAGCCTTTCGCTAAGACAGTTCTTGTGGAATTGGCAAAGTGATATTTGGAAGCCCATAGAGGGCTATGGTGAAAAAGGAAATATCCTCAGATGAAATCTGGAGAGAAGCTTTCTGAGAAACTGCTGAGTGTTCTGTTCATTCATCTCACAGAGTTACATCTGTATTTCGTGGATCTCTTTGCTAGCCTTATTTCTGTGGAATCTGAGAACAGATATTTCGGATCCCATTGAAGACTATAGGGCCAAAGGAAATATCCTCCGATAACAAAGAGAAAGAAGCTTTCTGAGAAACTTCTTTGGGCTCTGTGAAATCATCTCACAGAGTTACAGCTTTCCCCTCAAGAAGCCTTTCGCTAAGACAGTTCTTGTGGAATTGGCAAAGTGATATTTGGAAGCCCATAGAGGGCTACGGTGAAAAAGGAAATATCCTCAGATGACATCTGGAAAGAAGCTTTCTGAGAAACTGCTTAGTGTTCTGTTAATTCATCTCACAGAGTTACATCTGTATTTCGTGGATCTCTTTGCTAGCCTTATTTCTGTGGAATCTGAGAACAGATATTTCGGATCCCATTGAAGACTATAGGGCCAAAGGAAATATCCTCCGATAACAAAGAGAAAGAAGCTTTCTGAGAAACTTCTTTGTGTTCTGTGAAATCATCTCACAGAGTTACAGCTTTCCCACAAGAAGCCTTTCGCTAAGAAAGTTCTTGTGGAATTGGCAAAGTGATATTTGGAAGCCCATAGAGGGCTATGGTGAAAAAGGAAATATCCTCACATGAAATCTGGAAAGAAGCTTTCTGAGAAACTGCTTAGTGTTCTGTTAATTCATCTCACAGAGTTACATCTGTATTTCGTGGATCTCTTTGCTAGCCTTATTTCTGTGGAATCTGAGAACAGATATTTCGGATCCCTTTGAAGACTATAGGGCCAAAGGAAATATCCTCCGATATCAAAGAGAAAGAAGCTTTCTGAGAAACTTGTTTGTGTTCTGTGAAATCATCCCACAGAGTTACAGCTTTCCCCTCAAGAAGCCTTTCACTAAGACAGTTCTTGTGGAATTGGCAAAGTGATATTTGGAAGCCCATAGAGGGCTATGGTGAAAAAGGAAATATCCTCAGATGAAATCTGGAAAGAAGTTTTCTGAGAAACTGCTTAGTGTTCTGTTAATTCATCTCACAGAGTTACATCTGTATTTCGTGGATCTCTTTGCTAGCCTTATTTCTGTGGAATCTGAGATCAGATATTTCGGATCCCATTGAAGACTATAGGGCCAAAGGAAATATCCTCCGATAACAAAGAGAAAGAAGCTTTCTGAGAAACTGCTTTGTGTTCTGTGAAATCATCTCACAGAGTTACAGCTTTCCCCTCAAGAAGCCTTTCGCTAAGACAGTTCTTGTGGAATTGGCAAAGTGATATTTGGAAGCCCATAGAGGGCTATGGTGAAAAAGGTAATATCCTCAGATGAAATCTGGAAAGAAGCTTTCTGAGAAACTGCTTAGTGTTCTGTTAATTCATCTCACAGAGTTACATCTGTATTTCGTGGATCTCTTTGCTAGCCTTATTTCTGTGGAATCTGAGAACAGATATTTCGGATCCCTTTGAAGACTATAGGGCCAAAGGAAATATCCTCCGATAACAAAGAGAAAGAAGCTTTCTGAGAAACTTCTTTGTGCTCTGTGAAATCATCTCACAGAGTTACAGCTTTCCCCTCAAGAAGCCTTTCGCTAAGACAGTTCTTGTGGAATTGGCAAAGTGATATTTGGAAGCCCATAGAGGGCTATGGTGAAAAAGGAAATATCCTAAGATGAAATCTGGAAAGAAGCTTTCTGAGAAACTGCTGAGTGTTCTGTTAATTCATCTCAGAGAGTTACATCTGTATTTCGTGGATCTCTTTGCTAGCCTTATTTCTGTGGAATCTGAGAACAGATATTTCGGATCCCTTTGAAGACTATAGGGCCAAAGGAAATATCCTCCGATAACAAAGAGAAAGAAGCTTTCTGAGAAACTTCTTTGTGTTCTGTGAAATCATCTCACAGAGTTACAGCTTTCCCCTCAAGAAGCCTTTCGCTAAGACAGTTCTTGTGGAATTGGCAAAGTGATATTTGGAAGCCCATAGAGGGCTATGTTGAAAAAGGAAATATCCTCACATGAAATCTGGAAAGAAGCTTTCTGAGAAACTGCTTAGTGTTCTGTTAATTCATCTCACAGAGTTACATCTGTATTTCGTGGATCTCTTTGCTAGCCTTATTTCTGTGGAATCTGAGAACAGATATTTCCGATCCCTTTGAAGACTATAGGGCCAAAGGAAATATCCTCCGATATCAAAGAGAAAGAAGCTTTCTGAGAACCTTGTTTGTGTTCTGTGAAATCATCCCACAGAGTTACAGCTTTCCCCTCAAGAAGCCTTTCGCTAAGACAGTTCTTGTGGAATTGGCAAAGTGATATTTGGAAGCCCATAGAGGGCTATGTTGAAAAAGGAAATATCCTCAGATGAAATCTGGAAAGAAGCTTTCTGAGAAACTGCTTAGTGTTCTGTTAATTCATCTCACAGAGTTACATCTGTATTTCGTGCATGTCTTTGCTAGCCTTATTTCTGTGGAATCTGAGAAGAGATATTTCGGATCCCTTTGAAGACTATAGGGCCAAAGGAAATATCCTCCGATAACAAAGAGAAAGAAGCTTTCTGAGAAACTTCTTTGTGTTCTGTGAAATCATCTCACAGAGTTACAGCTTTCCCCTCAAGAAGCCTTTCGCTAAGACAGTTCTTGTGGAATTGGCAAAGTGATATTTGGAAGCCCATAGAGGGCTATGGTGAAAAAGGTAATATCCTCAGATGAAATCTGGAAAGAAGCTTTCTGAGAAACTGCTTAGTGTTCTGTTAATTCATCTCACAGAGTTACATCTGTATTTCGTGGATCTCTTTGCTAGCCTTATTTCTGTGGAATCTGAGAGCAGATATTTCGGATCCTATTGAAGACCATAGGGCCAAAGGAAATATCCTCCGATAACAAAGAGAAAGAAGCTTTCTGAGAAACTTCTTTGTGCTCTCTGAAATCATCTCAAAGAGTTACAGCTTTCCCCTCAAGAAGCCTTTCGCTAAGACAGTTCTTGTGGAATTGGCAAAGTGATATTTGGAAGCCCATAGAGGGCTATGGTGAAAAAGGAAATATCCTCAGATGAAATCTGGAAAGAAGCTTTCTGAGAAACTGCTGAGTGTTCTGTTAATTCATCTCACAGAGTTACATCTGTATTTCGTGGATCTCTTTGCTAGCCTTATTTCTGTGGAATCTGAGAACAGATATTTCGGATCCCATTGAAGACTATAGGGCCAAAGGAAATATCCTCCGATAACAAAGAGAAAGAAGCTTTCTGAGAAACTTCTTTGTGCTCTGTGAAATCATCTCACAGAGTTACAGCTTTCCCCTCAAGAAGCCTTTCGCTAAGACAGTTCTTGTGGAATTGGCAAAGTGATATTTGGAAGCCCATAGAGGGCTACGGTGAAAAAGGAAATATCCTCAGATGAAATCTGGAAAGAAGCTTTCTGAGAAACTGCTTAGTGTTCTGTTAATTCATCTCACAGAGTTACATCTGTATTTCGTGGATCTCTTTGCTAGCCTTATTTCTGTGGAATCTGAGAACAGATATTTCGGATCCCATTGAAGACTATAGGGCCAAAGGAAATATCCTCCGATAACAAAGAGAAAGAAGCTTTCTGAGAAACTTCTTTGTGTTCTGTGAAATCATCTCACAGAGTTACAGCTTTCCCCTCAAGAAGCCTTTCGCTAAGAAAGTTCTTGTGGAATTGGCAAAGTGATATTTGGAAGCCCATAGAGGGCTATGGTGAAAAAGGAAATATCCTCAGATGAAATCTGGAAAGAAGCTTTCTGAGAAACTGCTTAGTGTTCTGTTAATTCATCTCACAGAGTTACATCTGTATTTCGTGGATCTCTTTGCTAGCCTTATTTCTGTGGAATCTGAGAACAGATATTTCGGATCCCTTTGAAGACTATAGGGCCAAAGGAAATATCCTCCGATATCAAAGAGAAAGAAGCTTTCTGAGAAACTTGTTTGTGTTCTGTGAAATCATCCCACAGAGTTACAGCTTTCCCCTCAAGAAGCCTTTCACTAAGACAGTTCTTGTGGAATTGGCAAAGTGATATTTGGAAGCCCATAGAGGGCTATGGTGAAAAAGGAAATATCCTCAGATGAAATCTGGAAAGAAGTTTTCTGAGAAACTGCTTAGTGTTCTGTTAATTCATCTCACAGAGTTACATCTGTATTTCGTGCATCTCTTTGCTAGCCTTATTTCTGTGGAATCTGAGAACAGATATTTCGGATCCCATTGAAGACTATAGGGCCAAAGGAAATATCCTCCGATAACAAAGAGAAAGAAGCTTTCTGAGAAACTTCTTTGTGTTCTATGAAATCACCTCACAGAGTTACAGCTTTCCCCTCAAGAAGCCTCTCGCTAAGACAGTTCTTGTGGAATTGGCAAAGTGATATTTGGAAGCCCATAGAGGGCTATGGTGAAAAAGGAAATATCCCCAGATGAAATCTCGAAAGAAGCTTTCTGAGAAACTGCTTAGTGTTCTGTTAATTCATCTCACAGAGTTACATCTGTATTTCGTGGATCTCTTTGCTAGCCTTATTTCTGTGGAATCTGAGAACAGATATTTCGGATCCCATTGAAGACTATAGGGCCAAAGGAAATATCCTCCGATAACAAAGAGAAAGAAGCATTCTGAGAAATTTCTTTGTGTTCTGTGAAATCATCTCACAGAGTTACAGCTTTTCCCTCAAGAAGCCTTTCGCTAAGACAGTTCTTGTGGAATTGGCAAAGTGATATTTGGAAGCCCATAGAGGGCTACGGTGAAAAAGGAAATATCCTCAGATGAAATCTGGAAGGAAGCTTTCTGAGAAACTGCTGAGTGTTCTGTTAATTCCTCTCACAGAGTTACATCTGTATGTCGTGGATCTCTTTGCCAGCCTTATTTCTGTGGAATCTGAGAACAGATATTTCGGATCCTATTGAAGACTATAGGGCCAAAGGAAATATCCTCCGATAACAAAGAGAAAGAAGCTTTCTGAGAAACTTCTTTGTTTTCTGTGAAATCATCTCACAGAGTTACAGCTTTCCCCTCAAGAAGCCTTTCGCTAAGAAGTTCTTGTGGAATTGGCAAAGTGATATTTGGAAGCCCATAGAGGGCTATGGTGAAAAAGGAAATATCCTCAGATGAAATCTGGAAAGAAGCTTTCTGAGAAACTGCTTAGTGTTCTGTTAATTCATCTCAGAGAGTTACATCTGTATTTCGTGGATATCTTTGCTAGCCTTATTTCTGTGGAATCTGAGAACAGATATTTCCGATCCTTTGAAGACTATAGGGCCAAAGGAAATATCCTCCGATAACAAAGAGAAAGAAGCTTTCTGAGAAACTTCTTTGTGTTCTGTGAAATCATCTCACAGAGTTACAGCTTTCCCCTCAAGAAGCCTTTCGCTAAGACCGTTCTTCTGGAATTGGCATAGTGATATTTGGAAGCCCTTAGAGGGCTATGGTGAAAAAGGAAATATCCTCAGATGAAATCTGGAAAGAAGCTTTCTGAGAAACTGCTTAGTGTTCTGTTAATTCATCTCACAGAGTTACATCTGTGTTTCGTGGATCTCTTTGCTAGCCTTATTTCTGTGGAATCTGAGAACAGATATTTCGGATTCCTATGAAGACTACAGGGGCAAAGGAAATATCCTACGATAACAAAGAGAAAGAAGCTTTCTGAGAAACTTCTTTGTGTTCTGTGAAATCATCTCACAGAGTTACAGCTTTCCCCTCAAGAAGCCTTTCGCTAAGACAGTTCTTGTGGAATTGGCAAAGTGATATTTGGAAGCCCATAGAGGGCTATGTTGAAAAAGGAAATATCCTCAGATGAAATCTGGAAAGAAGCTTTCTGAGAAACTGCTTAGTGTTCTGTTAATTCATCTCACAGAGTTACATCTGTATTTCGTGCATGTCTTTGCTAGCCTTATTTCTGTGGAATCTGAGAACAGATATTTCGGATCCCATTGAAGACTATAGGGCCAAAGGAAATATCCTCCGATAACAAAGAGAAAGAAGCTTTCTGAGAAACTTCTTTGTGTTCTGTGAAATCATCTCACAGAGTTACAGCTTTCCCCTCAAGAAGCCTTTCGCTAAGACAGTTCTTGTGGAATTGGCAAAGTGATATTTGGAAGCCCATAGAGGGCTATGGTGAAAAAGGTAATATCCTCAGATGAAATCTGGAAAGAAGCTTTCTGAGAAACTGCTGAGTGTTCTGTTAATTCATCTCACAGAGTTACATCTGTATTTCGTGGATCTCTTTGCTAGCCTTATTTCTGTGGAATCTGAGAACAGATATTTCGGATCCTATTGAAGACCATAGGGCCAAAGGAAATATCCTCCGATAACAAAGAGAAAGAAGCTTTCTGAGAAACTTCTTTGTGCTCTCTGAAATCATCTCAAAGAGTTACAGCTTTCCCCTCAAGAAGCCTTTCGCTAAGACAGTTCTTGTGGAATTGGCAAAGTGATATTTGGAAGCCCATAGAGGGCTATGGTGAAAAAGGAAATATCCTCAGATGAAATCTGGAAAGAAGCTTTCTGAGAAACTGCTGAGTGTTCTGTTAATTCATCTCACAGAGTTACATCTGTATTTCGTGGATCTCTTTGCTAGCCTTATTTCTGTGGAATCTGAGAACAGATATTTCGGATCCCATTGAAGACTATAGGGCCAAAGGAAATATCCTCCGATAACAAAGAGAAAGAAGCTTTCTGAGAAACTTCTTTGGGCTCTGTGAAATCATCTCACAGAGTTACAGCTTTCCCCTCAAGAAGCCTTTCGCTAAGACAGTTCTTGTGGAATTGGCAAAGTGATATTTGGAAGCCCATAGAGGGCTACGGTGAAAAAGGAAATATCCTCAGATGAAATCTGGAAAGAAGCTTTCTGAGAAACTGCTTAGTGTTCTGTTAATTCATCTCACAGAGTTACATCTGTATTTCGTGGATCTCTTTGCTAGCCTTATTTCTGTGGAATCTGAGAACAGATATTTCGGATCCCATTGAAGACTATAGGGCCAAAGGAAATATCCTCCGATAACAAAGAGAAAGAAGCTTTCTGAGAAACTTCTTTGTGTTCTGTGAAATCATCTCACAGAGTTACAGCTTTCCCCACAAGAAGCCTTTCGCTAAGAAAGTTCTTGTGGAATTGGCAAAGTGATATTTGGAAGCCCTTAGAGGGCTATGGTGAAAAAGGAAATATCCTCACATGAAATCTGGAAAGAAGCTTTCTGAGAAACTGCTTAGTGTTCTGTTAATTCATCTCACAGAGTTACATCTGTATTTCGTGGATCTCTTTGCTAGCCTTATTTCTGTGGATTCTGAGAACAGATATTTCGGATCCCTTTGAAGACTATAGGGCCAAAGGAAATATCCTCCGATATCAAAGAGAAAGAAGCTTTCTGAGAAACTTGTTTGTGTTCTGTGAAATCATCCCACAGAGTTACAGCTTTCCCCTCAAGAAGCCTTTCACTAAGACAGTTCTTGTGGAATTGGCAAAGTGATATTTGGAAGCCCATAGAGGGCTATGGTGAAAAAGGAAATATCCTCAGATGAAATCTGGAAAGAAGTTTTCTGAGAAACTGCTTAGTGTTCTGTTAATTCATCTCACAGAGTTACATCTGTATTTCGTGCATCTCTTTGCTAGCCTTATTTCTGTGGAATCTGAGAACAGATATTTCGGATCCCATTGAAGACTATAGGGCCAAAGGAAATATCCTCCGATAACAAAGAGAAAGAAGCTTTCTGAGAAACTTCTTTGTGTTCTATGAAATCACCTCACAGAGTTACAGCTTTCCCCTCAAGAAGCCTCTCGCTAAGACAGTTCTTGTGGAATTGGCAAAGTGATATTTGGAAGCCCATAGAGGGCTATGGTGAAAAAGGAAATATCCCCAGATGAAATCTCGAAAGAAGCTTTCTGAGAAACTGCTTAGTGTTCTGTTAATTCATCTCACAGAGTTACATCTGTATTTCGTGGATCTCTTTGCTAGCCTTATTTCTGTGGAATCTGAGAACAGATATTTCGGATCCCATTGAAGACTATAGGGCCAAAGGAAATATCCTCCGATAACAAAGAGAAAGAAGCTTTCTGAGAAACTTGTTTGTGTTCTGTGAAATCATCTCACAGAGTTACAGCTTTTCCCTCAAGAAGCCTTTCGCTAAGACAGTTCTTGTGGAATTGGCAAAGTGATATTTGGAAGCCCATAGAGGGCTACGGTGAAAAAGGAAATATCCTCAGATGAAATCTGGAAGGAAGCTTTCTGAGAAACTGCTGAGTGTTCTGTTAATTCCTCTCACAGAGTTACATCTGTATGTCGTGGATCTCTTTGCCAGCCTTATTTCTGTGGAATCTGAGAACAGATATTTCGGATCCTATTGAAGACTATAGGGCCAAAGGAAATATCCTCCGATAACAAAGAGAAAGAAGCTTTCTGAGAAACTTCTTTGTTTTCTGTGAAATCATCTCACAGAGTTACAGCTTTCCCCTCAAGAAGCCTTTCGCTAAGAAGTTCTTGTGGAATTGGCAAAGTGATATTTGGAAGCCCATAGAGGGCTATGGTGAAAAAGGAAATATCCTCAGATGAAATCTGGAAAGAAGCTTTCTGAGAAACTGCTTAGTGTTCTGTTAATTCATCTCAGAGAGTTACATCTGTATTTCGTGGATCTCTTTGCTAGCCTTATTTCTGTGGAATCTGAGAACAGATATTTCCGATCCCTTTGAAGACTATAGGGCCAAAGGAAATATCCTCCGATAACAAAGAGAAAGAAGCTTTCTGAGAAACTTCTTTGTGTTCTGTGAAATCATCTCACAGAGTTACAGCTTTCCCCTCAAGAAGCCTTTCGCTAAGACCGTTCTTCTGGAATTGGCATAGTGATATTTGGAAGCCCTTAGAGGGCTATGGTGAAAAAGGAAATATCCTCAGATGAAATCTGGAAAGAAGCTTTCTGAGAAACTGCTTAGTGTTCTGTTAATTCATCTCACAGAGTTACATCTGTGTTTCGTGGATCTCTTTGCTAGCCTTATTTCTGTGGAATCTGAGAACAGATATTTCGGATTCCTATGAAGACTACAGGGGCAAAGGAAATATCCTCCGATAACAAAGAGAAAGAAGCTTTCTGAGAAACTTCTTTGTGTTCTGTGAAATCATCTCACAGAGTTACAGCTTTCCCCTCAAGAAGCCTTTCGCTAAGACAGTTCTTGTGGAATTGGCAAAGTGATATTTGGAAGCCCATAGAGGGCTATGGTGAAAAAGGAAATATCCTCACATGAAATCTGGAAAGAAGCTTTCTGAGAAACTGCTTAGTGTTCTGTTAATTCATCTCACGGAGTTACATCTGTATTTCGTGGATCTCTTTGCTAGCCTTATTTCTTTGGAATCGGAGAACAGATATTTCGGATTCCTATGAAGAATATATGGGCAAAGGAAATATGCTCCGATAACAAAGAGAAAGAAGCTTTCTGAGAAACTTCTTTGTGTTCTGTGAAATCATCTCACAGAGTTACAGCTTTCCCCTCAAGAAGCCTTTCGCTAAGACAGTTCTTGTGGAATTGGCAAAGTGATATTTGGAAGCCCATAGAGGGCTATAGTGAAAAAGGAAATATCCTCAGATGAAATCTGGAAAGAAGCTTTCTGAGAAACTTCTGAGTGTTCTGTTAATTCATCTCACTGAGTTACATCTGTATTTCGTGGATCTCTTTGCTAGCCTTATTTCTGTGGAATCTGAGAACAGGTATTTCGGATCCCTTTGAAGACTATAGGGCCAAAGGAAATATCCTCCGATAACAAAGAGAAAGAAGCTTTCTGAGAAACTTCTTTGTGTTCTGTGAAATCATCTCACAGAGTTACAGCTTTCCCCTCAAGAAGCCTTTCGCTAAGACAGTTCTCGTGGAATTGGCAAAGTGATATTTGGAAGCCCACAGAGGGCTATGGTGAAAAAGGAAATATCCTCACATGAAATCTGGAAAGAAGCTTTCTGAGAAACTGCTTAGTGTTCTGTTAATTCATCTCACAGAGTTACATCTGTATTTCGTGGATCTCTTTGCTAGCCTTATTTCTGTGGAATCTGAGAACAGATATTTCGGATCCCTTTGAAGACTATAGGGCCAAAGAAAATATCCTCCGATAACAAAGAGAAGGAAGCTTTCTGAGAAACTTCTTTGTATTCTGTGAAATCATCTCACAGAGTTACAGCTTTCCCCTCAAGAAGCCTTTCGCTAAGACAGTTCTTGTGCAATTGGCAAAGTGATATTTGGAAGCCCATAGAGAGCTATGGTGAAAAAGGAAATATCCTCAGATGAAATCTGGAAAGAAGCTTTCTGAGAAACTGCTTAGTGTTCTGTTAATTCATCTCACAGAGTTACATCTGTATTTCGTGGATCTCTTTGCTAGCCTTATTTCTTTGGAATCTGAGATCAGATATTTCGGATCCCATTGAAGACTATAGGGCCAAAGGAAATATCCTCCGATAACAAAGAGAAAGAAGCTTTCTGAGAAACTGCTTTGTGTTCTGTGAAATCATCTCACAGAGTTACAGCTTTCCCCTCAAGAAGCCTTTCGCTAAGACAGTTCTTGTGGAATTGGCAAAGTGATATTTGGAAGCCCATAGAGGGCTATGGTGAAAAAGGTAATATCCTCAGATGAAATCTGGAAAGAAGCTTTCTGAGAAACTGCTTAGTGTTCTGTTAATTCATCTCACAGAGTTACATCTGTATTTCGTGGATCTCTTTGCTAGCCTTATTTCTGTGGAATCTGAGAACAGATATTTCGGATCCCTTTGAAGACTATAGGGCCAAAGGAAATATCCTCCGATAACAAAGAGAAAGAAGCTTTCTGAGAAACTTCTTTGTGCTCTGTGAAATCATCTCACAGAGTTACAGCTTTCCCCTCAAGAAGCCTTTCGCTAAGACAGTTCTCGTGGAATTGGCAAAGTGATATTTGGAAGCCCACAGAGGGCTATGGTGAAAAAGGAAATATCCTCACATGAAATCTGGAAAGAAGCTTTCTGAGAAACTGCTTAGTGTTCTGTTAATTCATCTCACAGAGTTACATCTGTATTTCGTGGATCTCTTTGCTAGCCTTATTTCTGTGGAATCTGAGAACAGATATTTCGGATCCCTTTGAAGACTATAGGGCCAAAGAAAATATCCTCCGATAACAAAGAGAAGGAAGCTTTCTGAGAAACTTCTTTGTATTCTGTGAAATCATCTCACAGAGTTACAGCTTTCCCCTCAAGAAGCCTTTCGGTAAGACAGTTCTTGTGCAATTGGCAAAGTGATATTTGGAAGCCCATAGAGAGCTATGGTGAAAAAGGAAATATCCTCAGATGAAATCTGGAAAGAAGCTTTCTGAGAAACTGCTTAGTGTTCTGTTAATTCATCTCACAGAGTTACATCTGTATTTCGTGGATCTCTTTGCTAGCCTTATTTCTTTGGAATCTGAGATCAGATATTTCGGATCCCATTGAAGACTATAGGGCCAAAGGAAATATCCTCCGATAACAAAGAGAAAGAAGCTTTCTGAGAAACTGCTTTGTGTTCTGTGAAATCATCTCACAGAGTTACAGCTTTCCCCTCAAGAAGCCTTTCGCTAAGACACTTCTTGTGGAATTGGCAAAGTGATATTTGGAAGCCCATAGAGGGCTATGGTGAAAAAGGTAATATCCTCAGATGAAATCTGGAAAGAAGCTTTCTGAGAAACTGCTTAGTGTTCTGTTAATTCATCTCACAGAGTTACATCTGTATTTCGTGGATCTCTTTGCTAGCCTTATTTCTGTGGAATCTGAGAACAGATATTTCGGATCCCTTTGAAGACTATAGGGCCAAAGGAAATATCCTCCGATAACAAAGAGAAAGAAGCTTTCTGAGAAACTTCTTTGTGCTCTGTGAAATCATCTCACAGAGTTACAGCTTTCCCCTCAAGAAGCCTTTCGCTAAGACAGTTCTTGTGGAATTGGCAAAGTGATATTTGGAAGCCCATAGAGGGCTATGGTGAAAAAGGAAATATCCTCAGATGAAATCTGGAAAGAAGCTTTCTGAGAAACTGCTGAGTGTTCTGTTAATTCATCTCAGAGAGTTACATCTGTATTTCGTGGATCTCTTTGCTAGCCTTATTTCTGTGGAATCTGAGAACAGATATTTCGGATCCCATTGAAGACTATAGGGCCAAAGGAAATATCCTCCGATAACAAAGAGAAAGAAGCTTTATGAGAAACTTCTTTGTGTTCTGTGAAATCATCTCACAGAGTTACAGCTTTCCCCTCAAGAAGCCTTTCGCTAAGACAGTTCTTGTGGAATTGGCAAAGTGATATTTGGAAGCCCATAGAGGGCTATGGTGAAAAAGGAAATATCCTCAGATGAAATCTGGAAAGAAGCTTTCTGAGAAACTGCTTAGTGTTCTGTTAATTCATCTCACAGTGTTACATCTGTATTTCGTGCATCTCTTTGCTAGCCTTATTTCTGTGGAATCTGAGAACAGATATTTCGGATCCCATTGAAGACTATAGGGCCAAAGGAAATATCCTCCGATAACAAAGAGAAAGAAGCTTTCTGAGAAATTTCTTTGTGTTCTGTGAAATCATCTCACAGAGTTACAGCTTTTCCCTCAAGAAGCCTTTCGCTAAGACAGTTCTTGTGGAATTGGCAAAGTGATATTTGGAAGCCCATAGAGGGCTACGGTGAAAAAGGAAATATCCTCAGATGAAATCTGGAAGGAAGCTTTCTGAGAAACTGCTGAGTGTTCTGTTAATTCCTCTCACAGAGTTACATCTGTATGTCGTGGATCTCTTTGCTAGCCTTATTTCTGTGGAATCTGAGAACAGATATTTCGGATCCTATTGAAGACTATAGGGCCAAAGGAAATATCCTCCGATAACAAAGAGAAAGAAGCTTTCTGAGAAACTTCTTTGTTTTCTGTGAAATCATCTCACAGAGTTACAGCTTTCCCCTCAAGAAGCCTTTCGCTAAGAAGTTCTTGTGGAATTGGCAAAGTGATATTTGGAAGCCCATAGAGGGCTATGGTGAAAAAGGAAATATCCTCAGATGAAATCTGGAAAGAAGCTTTCTGAGAAACTGCTTAGTGTTCTGTTAATTCATCTCAGAGAGTTACATCTGTATTTCGTGGATCTCTTTGCTAGCCTTATTTCTGTGGAATCTGAGAACAGATATTTCCGATCCCTTTGAAGACTATAGGGCCAAAGGAAATATCCTCCGATAACAAAGAGAAAGAAGCTTTCTGAGAAACTTCTTTGTGTTCTGTGAAATCATCTCACAGAGTTACAGCTTTCCCCTCAAGAAGCCTTTCGCTAAGACCGTTCTTCTGGAATTGGCATAGTGATATTTGGAAGCCCTTAGAGGGCTATGGTGAAAAAGGAAATATCCTCAGATGAAATCTGGAAAGAAGCTTTCTGAGAAACTGCTTAGTGTTCTGTTAATTCATCTCACAGAGTTACATCTGTGTTTCGTGGATCTCTTTGCTAGCCTTATTTCTGTGGAATCTGAGAACAGATATTTCGGATTCCTATGAAGACTACAGGGGCAAAGGAAATATCCTCCGATAACAAAGAGAAAGAAGCTTTCTGAGAAACTTCTTTGTGTTCTGTGAAATCATCTCACAGAGTTACAGCTTTCCCCTCAAGAAGCCTTTCGCTAAGACAGTTCTTGTGGAATTGGCAAAGTGATATTTGGAAGCCCATAGAGGGCTATGGTGAAAAAGGAAATATCCTCACATGAAATCTGGAAAGAAGCTTTCTGAGAAACTGCTTAGTGTTCTGTTAATTCATCTCACGGAGTTACATCTGTATTTCGTGGATCTCTTTGCTAGCCTTATTTCTTTGGAATCGGAGAACAGATATTTCGGATTCCTATGAAGAATATATGGGCAAAGGAAATATGCTCCGATAACAAAGAGAAAGAAGCTTTCTGAGAAACTTCTTTGTGTTCTGTGAAATCATCTCACAGAGTTACAGCTTTCCCCTCAAGAAGCCTTTCGCTAAGACAGTTCTTGTGGAATTGGCAAAGTGATATTTGGAAGCCCATAGAGGGCTATGGTGAAAAAGGTAATATCCTCAGATGAAATCTGGAAAGAAGCTTTCTGAGAAACTGCTTAGTGTTCTGTTAATTCATCTCACAGAGTTACATCTGTATTTCGTGGATCTCTTTGCTAGCCTTATTTCTGTGGAATCTGAGAACAGATATTTCGGATCCCTTTGAAGACTATAGGGCCAAAGGAAATATCCTCCGATAACAAAGAGAAAGAAGCTTTCTGAGAAACTTCTTTGTGCTCTGTGAAATCATCTCACAGAGTTACAGCTTTCCCCTCAAGAAGCCTTTCGCTAAGACAGTTCTCGTGGAATTGGCAAAGTGATATTTGGAAGCCCACAGAGGGCTATGGTGAAAAAGGAAATATCCTCACATGAAATCTGGAAAGAAGCTTTCTGAGAAACTGCTTAGTGTTCTGTTAATTCATCTCACAGAGTTACATCTGTATTTCGTGGATCTCTTTGCTAGCCTTATTTCTGTGGAATCTGAGAACAGATATTTCGGATCCCTTTGAAGACTATAGGGCCAAAGAAAATATCCTCCGATAACAAAGAGAAGGAAGCTTTCTGAGAAACTTCTTTGTATTCTGTGAAATCATCTCACAGAGTTACAGCTTTCCCCTCAAGAAGCCTTTCGCTAAGACAGTTCTTGTGCAATTGGCAAAGTGATATTTGGAAGCCCATAGAGAGCTATGGTGAAAAAGGAAATATCCTCAGATGAAATCTGGAAAGAAGCTTTCTGAGAAACTGCTTAGTGTTCTGTTAATTCATCTCACAGAGTTACATCTGTATTTCGTGGATCTCTTTGCTAGCCTTATTTCTTTGGAAACTGAGATCAGATATTTCGGATCCCATTGAAGACTATAGGGCCAAAGGAAATATCCTCCGATAACAAAGAGAAAGAAGCTTTCTGAGAAACTGCTTTGTGTTCTGTGAAATCATCTCACAGAGTTACAGCTTTCCCCTCAAGAAGCCTTTCGCTAAGACAGTTCTTGTGGAATTGGCAAAGTGATATTTGGAAGCCCATAGAGGGCTATGGTGAAAAAGGTAATATCCTCAGATGAAATCTGGAAAGAAGCTTTCTGAGAAACTGCTTAGTGTTCTGTTAATTCATCTCACAGAGTTACATCTGTATTTCGTGGATCTCTTTGCTAGCCTTATTTCTGTGGAATCTGAGAACAGATATTTCGGATCCCTTTGAAGACTATAGGGCCAAAGGAAATATCCTCCGATAACAAAGAGAAAGAAGCTTTCTGAGAAACTTCTTTGTGCTCTGTGAAATCATCTCACAGAGTTACAGCTTTCCCCTCAAGAAGCCTTTCGCTAAGACAGTTCTTGTGGAATTGGCAAAGTGATATTTGGAAGCCCATAGAGGGCTATGGTGAAAAAGGAAATATCCTCAGATGAAATATGGAAAGAAGCTTTCTGAGAAACTGCTGAGTGTTCTGTTAATTCATCTCAGAGAGTTACATCTGTATTTCGTGGATCTCTTTGCTAGCCTTATTTCTGTGGAATCTGAGAACAGATATTTCGGATCCCATTGAAGACTATAGGGCCAAAGGAAATATCCTCCGATAACAAAGAGAAAGAAGCTTTCTGAGAAACTGCTTTGTGTTCTGTGAAATCATCTCACAGAGTTACAGCTTTCCCCTCAAGAAGCCTTTCGCTAAGACAGTTCTTGTGGAATTGGCAAAGTGATATTTGGAAGCCCATAGAGGGCTATGGTGAAAAAGGAAATATCCTCAGATGAAATCTGGAAAGAAGCTTTCTGAGAAACTGCTTAGTGTTCTGTTAATTCATCTCACAGAGTTACATCTGTATTTCGTGCATCTCTTTGCTAGCCTTATTTCTGTGGAATCTGAGAACAGATATTTCGGATCCCATTGAAGACTATAGGGCCAAAGGAAATATCCTCCGATAACAAAGAGAAAGAAGCTTTCTGAGAAACTTCTTTGTGTTCTGTGAAATCATCTCACAGAGTTACAGCTTTCCCCTCAAGAAGCCTTTCGCTAAGACAGTTCTCGTGGAATTGGCAAAGTGATATTTGGAAGCCCATAGAGGGCTATGGTGAAAAAGGAAATATCCTCAGATGAAATCTGGAAAGAAGCTTTCTGAGAAACTGCTTAGTGTTCTGTTAATTCATCTCACAGAGTTACATCTGTATTTCGTGGATCTCTTTGCTAGCCTTATTTCTGTGGAATCTGAGAACAGATATTTCGGATCCCTTTGAAGACTATAGGGCCAAAGAAAATATCCTCCGATAACAAAGAGAAGGAAGCTTTCTGAGAAACTTCTTTGTATTCTGTGAAATCATCTCACAGAGTTACAGCTTTCCCCTCAAGAAGCCTTTCGCTAAGACAGTTCTTGTGGAATTGGCAAAGTGATATTTGGAAGCCCGTAGAGAGCTATGGTGAAAAAGGAAATATCCTCAGATGAAATCTGGAAAGAAGCTTTCTGAGAAACTGCTTAGTGTTCTGTTAATTCATCTCACAGAGTTACATCTGTATTTCGTGGATCTCTTTGCTAGCCTTATTTCTTTGGAATCTGAGAACAGATATTTCGGATTCCTATGAAGACTATAGGGCCAAAGGAAATATCCTCCGATAACAAAGAGAAAGAAGCTTTCTGAGAAACTGCTTTGTGTTCTGTGAAATCATCTCACAGAGTTACAGCTTTCCCCTCAAGAAGCCTTTCGCTAAGACAGTTCTTGTGGAATGGGCAAAGTGATATTTGGAAGCCCATTGAGGGCTATAGTGAAAAAGGAAATATCCTCAGATGAAATCTGGAAAGAAGCTTTCTGAGAAACTTCTGAGTGTTCTGTTAATTCATCTCACAGAGTTATATCTGTATTTCTTGGATCTCTTTGCTAGCCTTATTTCTGTGGAATCTGAGAACAGATATTTCGGATCCCATTGAAGACTATAGGGCCAAAGGAAATATCCTCCGATAACAAAGAGAAAGAAGCTTTCTGAGAAACTTCTTTGTGTTCTCTGAAATCATCTCACAGAGTTACAGCTTTCCCCTCAAGAAGCCTTTCGCTAAGACAGTTCTCGTGGAATTGGCAAAGTGATATTTGGAAGCCCATAGAGGGCTATGGTGAAAAAGTAAATATCCTCAGATGAAATCTGGAAAGAAGCTTTCTGAGAAACTGCTTAGTGTTCTGTTAATTCATCTCACAGAGTTACATCTGTATTTCGTGGATCTCTTTGCTAGCCTTATTTCTGTGGAATCTGAGAACAGATATTTCGGATCCCTTTGAAGACTGTAGGGCCAGAGAAAATATCCTCCGATAACAAAGAGAAGGAAGCTTTCTGAGAAACTTCTTTGTATTCTGTGAAATCATCTCACAGAGTTACAGCTTTCCCCTCAAGAAGGCTTTCGCTAAGACAGTTCTTGTGGAATTGGAAAAGTGATATTTGGAAGTACATAGAGGGCTACGGTGAAAAAGGAAATATCCTCACATGAAATCTGGAAAGAAGCTTTCTGAGAAACTGCTTAGTGTTCTGTTAATTCATCTCACAGAGTTACATCTGTATTTCGTGGATCTCTTTGCTAGCCTTATTTCTGTGGAATCTGAGAATACATATTTCGGATCCCTTTGAAGACTATAGGGCCAAAGGAAATAATCTCTGATAACAAAGAGAAAGAAGCTTTCTGAGAAACTTCTTTGTGTTCTGTGAAATCATCTCACAGAGTTACAGCATTCCCCTCAAGAAGCCTTTCGCTAAGACAGTTCTTGTGGAATTGGCAAAGTGATATTTGGAAGCCCTTAGAGGGCTATGGTGAAAAAGGAAATATCCTCAGATGAAATCTGGAAAGAAGCTTTCTGAGAAACTGCTTAGTGTTCTGTGAAATCATCTCACAGTGTTACAGCTTTCTCCTCAAGAAGCCTTTCGCTATGACAGTTCTTGTGGAATTGGCAAAGTGATATTTGGAAGCCCATAGAGGGCTATGGTGAAAAAGGAAATATCCTCACTTGAAATCTGGAAAGAAGCTTTCTGAGAAACTGCTGAGTGTTCTGTTAATTCATCTCACAGAGTTACATCTGTATTTCGTGGATCTCTTTGCTAGCCTTATTTCTGTGGAATCTGAGAACAGATATTTCGGATCCCATTGAAGACTATAGGACCAAAGGAAATATCCTCCGATAACAAAGAGAAAGAAGCTTTCTGAGAAACTTCTTTGTGTTCTGTGAAATCATCTCACAGAGTTACAGCTTTCCCCTCAAGAAGCCTTTCGCTAAGACAGTTCTCGTGGAATTGGCAAAGTGATATTTGGATGCCCATAGAGGGCTTTGGTGAAAAAGGAAATATCCTCATATGAAATCTGCAAAGAAGCTTTCTGAGAAACTGCTTAGTGTTCTGTTAATTCATCTCACAGAGTTACATCTGTATTTCGTGGATCTCTTTGCTAGCCTTATTTCTGTGGAATCTGAGAACAGATATTTCGGATCCCATTGAAGACTATAGGGCCAAAGAAAATATCCTCCGATAACAAAGAGAAAGAAGCTTTCTGAGAAACTTCTTTGTATTCTGTGAAATCATCTCACAGAGTTACAGCTTCCCCTCAAAAAGCCTTTCGCTGAGACAGTTCTTGTGGAATTGGCAAAGTGATATTTGGAAGCCCATAGAGGGCTATGGTGAAAAAGGAAATATCCTCAGATGAAATCTGGAAAGAAGCTTTCTGAGAAACTGCTTAGTGTTTTGTTAATTCATCTCACAGAGTTACATCTGTATTTCGTGGATCTCTTTCCTAGCCTTATTTCTGTGGAATCTGAGAACAGATATTTCGGGTCCCATTGAAGACTATAGGGCCAAAGGAAATAATCTCCGATAACAAAGAGAAAGAAGTTTTCTGAGAAACTTCTTTGTGTTCTGTGAAATCATCTCACAGAGTTACAGCTTTCCCCTCAAGAAGCCTTTCGCTAAGACAGTTCTTGTGGAATTGGCAAGGTGATATTTTGAAGTTCATAGAGGGCTAGGGTGAAAAAGGAAATATCCTCAGATGAAATCTAGAAGGAAGCTTTCTGAGAAACTGCTGAGGGTTCTGTTAATTCATCTCACAGAGTTACATCTGTATTTTGTGGATCTCTTTGCTAGCTTTATTTCTGTGGAATCTGAGAACAGATATTTCGGATCCCATTGAACACTACAGGGCCAAAGGAAATATCCTCCGATAACAAAGAGAAAGAAGCTTTCTGAGAAACTTCTTTGTGTTCTGTGAAATCATCTCACAGAGTTACAGCTTTCCCCTCAAGAAGCCTTTCGCTAAGACAGTTCTTGTGGAATTGGCAAAGTGATATTTGGAAGCCCATAGAGGGCTACGGTGAAAAAGGAAATATCCTCAGATGAAATCTGGAAAGCAGCTTTCTGAGAAACTGCTGAGTGTTCTGTTAATTCATCTCACAGAGTTACATCTGTATTTCGTGGATCTCTTTGCTAGCCTTATTTCTGTGGAATCTGAGAACAGATATTTCGGATCCCTTTGAAGACTATAGAGCCAAAGGAAATATCCTCCGATAACAAAGAGAAAGAAGCTTTCTGAGAAACTTCTTTGTGTTATGTGAAATCATCTCACAGAGTTACAGCTTTCCCCTCAAGAAGCCTTTCGCAAAGACAGTTCTTGTGGAATTGACAAAGTGATATTTGGAAGCCCTTAGAGGGCTATGGTGAAATAGGAAATATCCTCAGATGAAATCTGGAAAGAAGCTTTCTGAGAAACTGCTTAGTGTTCTGTGAAATCATCTCACAGAGTTACAGCTTTCCCCTCAAGAAGCCTGTCGCTAAGACAGTTCTTGTGGAATTGGCTAAGTGATATTTGGAAGCCCATAGAGGGCTATGGTGAAAAAGGAAATATCCTCACTTGAAATCTGGAAAGAAGCTTTCTGAGAAACTGCTGAGTGTTCTGTTAATTCATCTCACAGAGTTACATCTGTATTTCGTGGATCTCTTTGCTAGCCTTATTTCTGTGGAATCTGAGAACAGATTTTTCGGATCCCATTGAAGACTATAGGACCAAAGGAAATATCCTCCGATAACAAAGAGAAAGAAGCTTTCTGAGAAACTTCTTTCTGTTCTGTGAAATCATCTCACAGAGTTACAGCTTTCCCCTCAAGAAGCCTTTCGCTAAGACAGTTCTTGTGGAATTGGCAAAGTGATATTTGGAAGCCCATAGAGGGCTATGGTGAAAAAGGCAATATCCTCACATGAAACCTGGAAAGAAGCTTTCTGAGAAACTTCTGAGTGTTCTGTTAATTCATCTCACAGAGTTACATCTGCATTTCGTGGATCTCTTTGCTAGCCTTATTTCTGTGGAATCTGAGAACAGATATTTCGGATCCCTTTGAAGACTATAGGACCAAAGGAAATATCCTCCGATAACAAAGAGAAAGAAGCTTTCTGAGAAACTTCGTTGTGTTCTGTGAAATCATCTCACAGAGTTACAGCTTTCCCCTCAAGAAGCCTTTCGCTAAGACAGTTCTCGTGGAATTGGCAAAGTGATATTTGGAAGCCCATAGAGGGCTATGGTGAAAAAGGAAATATCCTCATATGAAATCTGGAAAGAAGCTTTCTGAGAAACTGCTTAGTGTTCTGTTAATTCATCTCACAGAGTTACATCTGTATGTCCTGGATCTCTTTGCTAGCTTTATTTCTGTGGAATCTGAGAACAGATATTTCGGATCCCATTGAACACTACAGGGCCAAAGGAAATATCCTCCGATAACAAAGAGAAAGAAGCTTTCTGAGAAACTTCTTTGTGTTCTGTGAAATCATCTCACAGAGTTACAGCTTTCCCCTCAAGAAGCCTTTCGCTAAGACAGTTCTTGTGGAATTGGCAAAGTGATATTTGGAAGCCCATAGAGGACTATGGTGAAAAAGGAAATATCCTCAGATGAAATCTGGAAATAAGCTTTCTGAGAAACTGCTTAGTGTTGTGTAAATTCATCTCACAGAGTTACATCTGTATTTCGTGGATCTCTTTGCTAGACTTATTTCTGTGGAATCTGAGGACAGATATTTCGGATCCCTTTGAAGACTATAAGGCCAAAGGAATTATCCTCCGATAACAAAGAGAAAGTAGCTTTCTGAGAAACTTCTTAGTGTTCTGTGAAATCATCGCACAGAGTTACAGCTTTCCCCTCAAGAAGACTTTCGCTAAGACAGTTCTTGTGGAATTGGCAAAGTGATATTTGGAAGCCCATTGAGGGCTATGGTGAAAAAGGAAATATCCTCACATGAAATCTGGAAAGAAGCTTTCTGAGAAACT
Source organism: Macaca mulatta (assembly GCF_049350105.2). Taxonomy (NCBI): domain Eukaryota; kingdom Metazoa; phylum Chordata; class Mammalia; order Primates; family Cercopithecidae; genus Macaca; species Macaca mulatta. The sequence continues at coordinate 28,618,744 of NC_133420.1, forward strand.
GCTGAGTGTTCTGTTAATTCATCTCACAGAGTTACATCTGTATTTCGTGGATCTCTTTGCTAGCCTTATTTCTGTGGAATCTGAGAACAGATATTTCGGAACCCCTTGAAGACTATAGGACCAAAGGAAATATCCTCCGATAACAAAGAGAAAGAAGCTTTCTGAGAAACTTCTTTGTGTTCTGTGAAATCATCTCACAGAGTTACAGCTTTCCCCTCAAGAAGCCTTTCGCTAAGACAGTTCTCGTGGAATTGGCAAAGTGATATTTGGAAGCCCATAGAGGGCTTTGGTGAAAAAGGAAATATCCTCATATGAAATCTGGAAAGAAGCTTTCTGAGAAACTGCTTAGTGTTCTGTTAATTCATCTCACAGAGTTACATCTGTATTTCGTGGATCTCTTTGCTAGCCTTATTTCTGTGGAATCTGAGAACAGATATTTCGGATCCCATTGAAGACTATAGGGCCAAAGAAAATGTCCTCCGATAACAAAGAGAAAGAAGCTTTCTGAGAAACTTCTTTGTATTCTGTGAAATCATCTCACAGAGTTACAGCTTTCCCCTCAAAAAGCCTTTCGCTAAGACAGTTCTTGTGGAATTGGCAAGGTGATATTTGGAAGTTCATAGAGTGCTAGGGTGAAAAAGGAAATATCCTCAGATGAAATCTAGAAGGAAGCTTTCTGAGAAACTGCTGAGTGTTCTGTTAATTCATCTCACAGAGTTACATCTGTATTTTGTGGATCTCTTTGCTAGCTTTATTTCTGTGGAATCTGAGAACAGATATTTCGGATCCCATTGAAAACTACAGGGCCAAAGGAAATATCCTCCGATAACAAAGAGAAAGAAGCTTTCTGAGAAACTTCTTTGTGTTCTGTGAAATCATCTCACAGAGTTACAGCTTTCCCCTCAAGAAGCCTTTCGCTAAGACAGTTCTTGTGGAATTGGCAAAGTGATATTTGGAAGCCCATAGAGGGCTATGGTGAAAAAGGAAATATCCTCACATGAAACCTGGAAAGAAGCTTTCTGAGAAACTTCTGAGTGTTCTGTTAATTCATCTCACAGAGTTACATCTGCATTTCGTGGATCTCTTTGCTAGCCTTATTTCTTTGGAATCTGAGAACAGATATTTCGGATCCCTTTGAAGACTATAGGACCAAAGGAAATATCCTCCGATAACAAAGAGAAAGAAGCTTTCTGAGAAACTTCGTTGTGTTCTGTGAAATCATCTCACAGAGTTACAGCTTTCCCCTCAAGAAGCCTTTCGCTAAGACAGTTCTCGTGGAATTGGCAAAGTGATATTTGGAAGCCCATAGAGGGCTATGGTGAAAAAGGAAATATCCTCATATGAAATCTGGAAAGAAGCTTTCTGAGAAACTGCTTAGTGTTCTGTTAATTCATCTCACAGAGTTACATCTGTATGTCCTGGATCTCTTTGCTAGCTTTATTTCTGTGGAATCTGAGAACAGATATTTCGGATCCCATTGAACACTACAGGGCCAAAGGAAATATCCTCCGATAACAAAGAGAAAGAAGCTTTCTGAGAAACTTCTTTGTGTTCTGTGAAATCATCTCACAGAGTTACAGCTTTCCCCTCAAGAAGCCTTTCGCTAAGACAGTTCTTGTGGAATTGGCAAAGTGATATTTGGAAGCCCATAGAGGACTATGGTGAAAAAGGAAATATCCTCAGATGAAATCTGGAAAGAAGCTTTCTGAGAAACTGCTTAGTGTTGTGTAAATTCATCTCACAGAGTTACATCTGTATTTCGTGGATCTCTTTGCTAGACTTATTTCTGTGGAATCTGAGGACAGATATTTCGGATCCCTTTGAAGACTATAAGGCCAAAGGAATTATCCTCCGATAACAAAGAGAAAGTAGCTTTCTGAGAAACTTCTTTGTGTTCTGTGAAATCATCGCACAGAGTTACAGCTTTCCCCTCAAGAAGCCTTTCGCTAAGACAGTTCTTGTGGAATTGGCAAAGTGATATTTGGAAGCCCATAGAGGGCTATGGTGAAAAAGGAAATATCCTCACATGAAATCTGGAAAGAAGCTTTCTGAGAAACTGCTGAGTGTTCTGTTAATTCATCTCACAGAGTTACATCTGTATTTCGTGGATCTCTTTGCTAGCCTTATTTCTGTGGAATCTGAGAACAGATATTTCGGAACCCCTTGAAGACTATAGGACCAAAGGAAATATCCTCCGATAACAAAGAGAAAGAAGCTTTCTGAGAAACTTCTTTGTGTTCTGTGAAATCATCTCACAGAGTTACAGCTTTCCCCTCAAGAAGCCTTTCGCTAAGACAGTTCTCGTGGAATTGGCAAAGTGATATTTGGAAGCCCATAGAGGGCTTTGGTGAAAAAGGAAATATCCTCATATGAAATCTGGAAAGAAGCTTTCTGAGAAACTGCTTAGTGTTCTGTTAATTCATCTCACAGAGTTACATCTGTATTTCGTGGATCTCTTTGCTAGCCTTATTTCTGTGGAATCTGAGAACAGATATTTCGGATCCCATTGAAGACTATAGGGCCAAAGAAAATATCCTCCGATAACAAAGAGAAAGAAGCTTTCTGAGAAACTTCTTTGTATTCTGTGAAATCATCTCACAGAGTTACAGCTTTCCCCTCAAAAAGCCTTTCGCTAAGACAGTTCTTGTGGAATTGGCAAGGTGATATTTGGAAGTTCATAGAGGGCTAGGGTGAAAAAGGAAATATCCTCAGATGAAATCTAGAAGGAAGCTTTCTGAGAAACTGCTGAGTGTTCTGTTAATTCATCTCACAGAGTTACATCTGTATTTTGTGGATGTCTTTGCTAGCTTTATTTCTGTGGAATCTGAGAACAGATATTTCGGATCCCATTGAACACTACAGGGCCAAAGGAAATATCCTCCGATAACAAAGAGAAAGAAGCTTTCTGAGAAACTTCTTTGTGTTCTGTGAAATCATCTCACAGAGTTACAGCTTTCCCCTCAAGAAGCCTTTCGCTAAGACAGTTCTTGTGGAATTGACAAAGTGATATTTGGAAGCCCATAGAGGGCTACGGTGAAAAAGGAAATATCCTCAGATGAAATCTGGAAAGCAGCTTTCTGAGAAACTGCTGAGTGTTCTGTTAATTCATCTCACAGAGTTACATCTGTATTTCGTGGATCCCTTTGCTAGCATTATTTCTGTGGAATCTGAGAACAGATATTTCGGATCCCTTTGAAGACTATAGGGCCAAAGGAAATATCCTCCGATAACAAAGAGAAAGAAGCTTTCTGAGAAACTTCTTTGTGTTCTGTGAAATCATCTCACAGAGTTACAGCTTTCCCCTCAAGAAGCCTTCCGCAAAGACAGTTCTTGTGGAATTGGCAAGGTGATATTTGGAAGCCCTTAGAGGGCTATGGTGAAAAAGGAAATATCCTCAGATTAAATCTGGAAAGAAGCTTTCTGAGAAACTGCTTAGTGTTCTGTGAAATCATCTCACAGAGTTACAGCTTTCCCCTCAAGAAGCCTTTCGCTAAGACAGTTCTTGTGGAATTGGCTAAGTGATATTTGGAAGCCCATAGAGGGCTATGGTGAAAAAGGAAATATCCTCACTTGAAATCTGGAAAGAAGCTTTCTGAGAAACGGCTGAGTGTTCTGTTAATTCATCTCACAGAGTTACATCTGTATTTCGTGGATCTCTTTGCTAGCCTTATTTCTGTGGAATCTGAGAACAGATTTTTCGGATCCCATTGAAGACTATAGGGCCAAAGGAAATATCCTCCTATAACAAAGAGAAAGAAGCTTTCTGAGAAACTTCTTTGTGTTCTGTGAAATCATCTCACAGAGTTACAGCTTTCCCCTCAAGAAGCCTTTCGCTAAGACAGTTCTTGTGGAATTGGCAAAGTGATATTTGGAAGCCCATAGAGGGCTATGGTGAAAAAGGAAATATCCTCACATGAAATCTGGAAAGAAGCTTTCTGAGAAACTTCTGAGTGTTCTGTTAATTCATCTCACAGAGTTACATCTGTATTTCGTGGATCTCTTTGCTAGCCTTATTTCTGTGGAATCTGAGAACAGATATTTCGGATCCCTTTGAAGACTATAGGACCAAAGGAAATATCCTCCGATAACAAAGAGAAAGAAGCTTTCTGAGAAACTTCTTTGTGTTCTGTGAAATCATCTCACAGAGTTACAGCTTTCCCCTCAAGAAGCCTTTCGCTAAGACAGTTCTCGTGGAATTGGCAAAGTGATATTTGGAAGCCCATAGAGGGCTATGGTGAAAAAGGAAATATCCTCATATGAAATCTGGAAAGAAGCTTTCTGAGAAACTGCTTAGTGTTCTGTTAATTCATCTCAGAGAGTTACATCTGTATGTCCTGGATCTCTTTGCTAGCTTTATTTCTGTGGACTCTGAGAACAGATATTTCGGATCCCATTGAACACTACACGCCAAAGGAAATATCCTCCGATAACAAAGAGAAAGAAGCTTTCTGAGAAACTTCTTTGTGTTCTGTGAAATCATCTCACAGAGTTACAGCTTTCCCCTCAAGAAGCCTTTCGCTAAGACAGTTCTTGTGGAATTGGCAAAGTGATATTTGGAAGCCCATAGAGGGCTATGGTGAAAAAGGAAATATCCTCAGATGAAATCTGGAAAGAAGCTTTCTGAGAAACTGCTTAGTGTTCTGTTAATTCATCTCACAGAGTTACATCTGTGTTTCGTGGATCTCTTTGCTAGCCTTATTTCTGTGGAATGTGAGAACAGATATTTCGGATTCCTATGAAGACTATAGGGGCAAAGGAAATATCCTCCGATAACAAAGAGAAAGAAGCTTTCTGAGAAACTTCTTTGTGTTCTGTGAAATCATCTCACAGAGTTACAGCTTTCCCCTCAAGAAGCCTTTCGCTAAGACAGTTCTTGTGGAATTGGCAAAGTGATATTTGGAAGCCCATGGAGGGCTATGGTGAAAAAGGAAATATCCTCACATGAAATCTGGAAAGAAGCTTTCTGAGAAACTGCTGAGTGTTCTGTTAATTCATCTCACGGCGTTACATCTGTATTTCGTGGATCTCTTTGCTAGCCTTATTTCTTTGGAATCGGAGAACAGATATTTCGGATTCCTATGAAGAATATAGGGGCAAAGGAAATATGCTCCGATAACAAAGAGAAAGAAGCTTTCTGAGAAACTTCTTTGTGTTCTGTGAAATCATCTCACAGAGTTACAGCTTTCCCCTCAAGAAGCCTTTCGCTAAGACAGTTCTTGTGGAATTGGCAAAGTGATAGTTGGAAGCCCATAGAGGGCTATAGTGAAAAAGGAAATATCCTCAGATGAAATCTGGAAAGAAGCTTTCTGAGAAACTTCTGAGTGTTCTGTTAATTCATCTCACTGAGTTACATCTGTATTTCGTGGATCTCTTTGCTAGCCTTATTTCTGTGTAATCTGAGAACAGGTATTTCGGATCCCTTTGAAGACTATAGGGCCAAAGGAAATATCCTCCGATAACAAAGAGAAAGAAGCTTTCTGAGAAACTTCTTTGTGTTCTGTGAAATCATCTCACAGAGTTACAGCTTTCCCCTCAAGAAGCCTTTCGCTAAGACAGTTCTTGTGGAATTGGCAAAGCGATATTTGGAAGCCCATAGAGGGCTATGGTGAAAAAGGTAATATCCTCAGATGAAATCTGGAAAGAAGCTTTCTGAGAAACTGCTTAGTGTTCTGTTAATTCATCTCACAGAGTTACATCTGTATTTCGTGGATCTCTTTGCTAGCCTTATTTCTGTGGAATCTGAGAACAGATATTTCGGATCCCATTGAAGACTATAGGGCCAAAGGAAATATCCTCCGATAACAAAGAGAAAGAAGCTTTCTGAGAAACTTCTTTGTGCTCTGTGAAATCATCTCACAGAGTTACAGCTTTCCCCTCAAGAAGCCTTTCGCTAAGACAGTTCTTGTGGAATTGGCAAAGTGATATTTGGAAGCCCATAGAGGGCTATGGTGAAAAAGGAAATATCCTCACATGAAATCTGGAAAGAAGCTTTCTGAGAAACTGCTGAGTGTTCTGTTAATTCATCTCACAGAGTTACATCTGTATTTCGTGGATCTCTTTGCTAGCCTTATTTCTGTGGAATCTGAGAACAGATATTTCGGATCCCATTGAAGACTATAGGGCCAAAGGAAATATCCTCCGATAACAAAGAGAAAGAAGCTTTCTGAGAAACTTCTTTGTGTTCTGTGAAATCATCTCACAGAGTTACAGCTTTCTCCTCAAGAAGCCTTTCGCTAAGACAGTTCTTGTGGAATTGGCAAAGTGATATTTGGAAGCCCATAGAGGGCTATGTTAAAAAGGAAATATCCTCACATGAAATCTGGAAAGAAGCTTTCTGAGAAACTGCTTAGTGTTCTGTTAATTCATCTCACAGAGTTACATCTGTGTTTCGTGGATCTCTTTGCTAGCCTTATTTCTGTGGAATCTGAGAACAGATATTTCGGATCCCTTTGAAGACTATAGGGCCAAAGGAAATATCCTCCGATATCAAAGAGAAAGAAGCTTTCTGAGAAACTTGTTTGTGTTCTGTGAAATCATCCCACAGAGTTACAGCTTTCCCCTCAAGAAGCCTTTCGCTAAGACAGTTCTTGTGGAATTGGCAAAGTGATATTTGGAAGCCCATAGAGGGCTATGGTGAAAAAGGAACTATCCTCAGATGAAATCTGGAAAGAAGCTTTCTGAGAAACTGCTTAGTGTTCTGTTAATTCATCTCACAGAGTTACATCTGTATTTCGTGCATCTCTTTGCTAGCCTTATTTCTGTGGAATCTGAGAACAGATATTTCGGATCCCATTGAAGACTATAGGGCCAAAGGAAATATCCTCCGATAACAAAGAGAAAGAAGCTTTCTGAGAAACTTCTTTGTGATCTGTGAAATCATCTCACAGAGTTACAGCTTTCCCCTCAAGAAGCCTTTCGCTAAGACAGTTCTCGTGGAATTGGCAAAGTGATATTTGGAAGCCCATAGAGGGCTATGGTGAAAAAGGAAATATCCTCAGATGAAATCTCGAAAGAAGCTTTCTGAGAAACTGCTTAGTGTTCTGTTAATTCATCTCACAGAGTTACATCTGTATTTCGTGGATCTCTTTGCTAGCCTTATTTCTGTGGAATCTGAGAACAGATATTTCCGAACCCTTTGAAGACTATAGGGCCAAAGGAAATATCCTCCGATAACAAAGAGAAAGAAGCTTTCTGAGAAACTTCTTTGTTTTCTGTGAAATCATCTCACAGAGTTACAGCTTTCCCCTCAAGAAGCCTTTCGCTAAGACAGTTCTCGTAGAATTGGCAAAGTGATATTTGGAAGCCCATAGAGGGCTATGGTGAAAAAGGTAATATCCTCAGATGAAATCTGGAAAGAAGCTTTCTGAGAAACTGCTTAGTGTTCTGTTAATTCAGCTCACAGAGTTACATCTGTATTTCGTGGATCTCTTTGCTAGCCTTATTTCTGTGGAGTCTGAGAACAGATATTTCGGATCCCATTGAAGACTATAGGGCCAAAGGAAATATCCTCCGATAACAAAGAGAAAGAAGCTTTCTGAGAAACTTCTTTGTGCTCTGTGAAATCATCTCACAGAGTTACAGCTTTCCCCTCAAGAAGCCTTTCGCTAAGACAGTTCTTGTGGAATTGGCAAAGTGATATTTGGAAGCCCATAGAGGGCTATCGTGAAAAAAGAAATATCCTCAGATGAAATCTGGAAAGAAGCTTTCTGGGAAACTGTTTAGTGTTCTGTTAATTCATCTCACAGAGTTACATCTGTATTTCGTGGATCTCTTTGCTAGCCTTATTTCTTTGGAATCTGAGAACAGATATTTCGGATCCCATTGAAGACTATAGGGCCAAAGGAAATATCCTCCGATAACAAAGAGAAAGAAGCTTTCTGAGAAACTGCTTTGTGTTCTGTGAAATCATCTCACAGAGTTACAGCTTTCCCCTCAAGAAGCCTTTCGCTAAGACAGTTCTTGTGGAATTGGCAAAGTGATATTTGGAAGCCCATAGAGGCTATGGTGAAAAAGGTAATATCCTCAGATGAAATCTGGAAAGAAGCTTTCTGAGAAACTGCTTAGTGTTCTGTTAATTCATCTCACAGAGTTACATCTGTATTTCGTGGATCTCTTTGCTAGCCTTATTTCTGTGGAATCTGAGAACAGATATTTCGGATCCCACTGAAGACTATAGGGCCAAAGGAAATATCCTCCGATAACAAAGAGAAAGAAGCTTTCTGAGAAACTTCTTTGTGCTCTGTGAAATCATCTCACAGAGTTACAGCTTTCCCCTCAAGAAGCCTTTCGCTAAGACAGTTCTTGTGGAATTGGCAAAGTGATATTTGGAAGCCCATAGAGGGCTATGGTGAAAAAGGAAATATCCTCACATGAAATCTGGAAAGAAGCTTTCTGAGAAACTGCTTAGTGTTGTGTAAATTCATCTCACAGAGTTACATCTGTATTTCGTGGATCTCTTTGCTAGACTTATTTCTGTGGAATCTGAGGACAGATATTTCGGATCCCTTTGAAGACTATAAGGCCAAAGGAAATATCCTCCGATAACAAAGAGAAAGTAGCTTTCTGAGAAACTTCTTTGTGTTCTGTGAAATCATCTCACAGAGTTACAGCTTTCCCCTCAAGAAGCCTTTCGCTAAGACAGTTCTTGTGGAATTGGCAAAGTGATATTTGGAAGCCCGTAGAGGGCTATGGTGAAAAAGGAAATATCCTCACATGAAATCTGGAAAGAAGCTTTCTGAGAAACTGCTGAGTGTTCTGTTAATTCATCTTACAGAGTTACATCTGTATTTCGTGGATCTCTTTGCTAGCCTTATTTCTGTGGAATCTGAGAACAGATATTTCGGAACCCCTTGAAGACTATAGGACCAAAGGAAATATCCTCCGATAACAAAGAGAAAGAAGCTTTCTGAGAAACTTCTTTGTGTTCTGTGAAATCATCTCACAGAGTTACAGCTTTCCCCTCAAGAAGCCTTTCGCTAAGACAGTTCTTGTGGAATTGGCAAGGTGATATTTGGAAGTTCATAGAGGGCTAGGGTGAAAAAGGAAATATCCTCAGATGAAATCTAGAAGGAAGCTTTCTGAGAAACTGCTGAGTGTTCTGTTAATTCATCTCACAGAGTTACATCTGTATTTTGTGGATCTCTTTGCTAGCTTTATTTCTGTGGAATCTGAGAACAGATATTTCGGATCCCATTGAACACTACAGGGCCAAAGGAAATATCCTCCGATAACAAAGAGAAAGAAGCTTTCTGAGAAACTTCTTTGTGTTCTGTGAAATCATCTCACAGAGTTACAGCTTTCCCCTCAAGAAGCCTTTCGCTAAGACAGTTCTTGTGGAATTGGAAAAGTGATATTTGGAAGCCCATAGAGGGCTACGGTGAAAAAGGAAATATCCTCAGATGAAATCTGGAAAGCAGCTTTCTGAGAAACTGCTGAGTGTTCTGTTAATTCATCTCACAGAGTTACATATGTATTTCGTGGATCTCTTTGCTAGCCTTCTTTCTGTGGAATCTGAGAACAGATATTTCGGATCCCTTTGAAGACTATAGGGCCGAAGGAAATATCCTCCGATAACAAAGAGAAGGAAGCTTTCTGAGAAACTTCTTTGTGTTCTGTGAAATCATCTCACAGAGTTACAGCTTTCCCCTCAAGAAGCCTTTCGCAAAGACAGTTCTTGTGGAATTGGCAAAGTGATATTTGGAAGCCCTTAGAGGGCTATGGTGAAAAAGGAAATATCCTCAGATGAAATCTGGAAAGAAGCTTTCTGAGAAACTGCTTAGTGTTCTGTGAAATCATCTCACAGAGTTACAGCTTTACCCTCAAGAAGCCTTTCGCTAAGACAGTTCTTGTGGAATTGGCAAAGTGATATTTGGAAGCCCATAGAGGGCTATGGTGAAAAAGGAAATATCCTCACATGAAATCTGGAAAGAAGCTTTCTGAGAAACTGCTGAGTGTTCTGTTAATTCATCTCACAGAGTTACATCTGTATTTCGTGGATCTCTTTGCTAGCCTTATTTCTGTGGAATCTGAGAACAGATATTTCCGATCCCTTTGAAGACTATAGGGCCAAAGGAAATATCCTCCGATAACAAAGAGAAAGAAGCTTTCTGAGAAACTTCTTTGTGTTCTGTGAAATCATCTCACAGAGTTACAGCTTTCCCCTCAAGAAGCCTTTCGCTAAGACCGTTCTTGTGGAATTGGCATAGTGATATTTGGAAGCCCTTAGAGGGCTATGGTGAAAAAGGAAATATCCTCAGATGAAATCTGGAAAGAAGCTTTCTGAGAAACTGCTAAGTGTTCTGTTAATTCATCTCACAGAGTTACATCTGTGTTTCGTGGATCTCTTTGCTAGCCTTATTTCTGTGGAATCTGAGAACAGATATTTCGGATTCCTATGAAGACTATAGGGGCAAAGGAAATATCCTCCGATAACAAAGAGAAAGAAGCTTTCTGAGAAACTTCTTTGTGTTCTGTGAAATCATCTCACAGAGTTACAGCTTTCCCCTCAAGAAGCCTTTCGCTAAGACAGTTCTTGTGGAATTGGCAAAGTGATATTTGGAAGCCCATAGAGGGCTATGGTGAAAAAGGAAATATCCTCACATGAAATCTGGAAAGAAGCTTTCTGAGAAACTGCTTAGTGTTCTGTTAATTCATCTCACGGAGTTACATCTGTATTTCGTGGATCTCTTTGCTAGCCTTATTTCTTTGGAATCGGAGAAGAGATATTTCGGATTCCTATGAAGAATATAGGGGCAAAGGAAATATGCTCCGATAACAAAGAGAAAGAAGCTTTCTGAGAAACTTCTTTGTGTTTTGTGAAATCATCTCACAGAGTTACAGCTTTCCCCTCAAGAAGCCTTTCGCTAAGACAGTTCTTGTGGAATTGGCAAAGTGATATTTGGAAGCCCATAGAGGGCTATAGTGAAAAAGGAAATATCCTCAGATGAAATCTGGAAAGAAGCTTTCTGAGAAACTTCTGAGTGTTCTGTTAATTCATCTCACTGAGTTACATCTGTATTTCGTGGATCTCTTTGCTAGCCTTATTTCTGTGGAATCTGAGAACAGGTATTTCGGATCCCTTTGAAGACTATAGGGCCAAAGGAAATATCCTCCGATAACAAAGAGAAAGAAGCTTTCTGAGAAACTTCTTTGTGTTCTGTGAAATCATCTCACAGAGTTACAGCTTTCCCCTCAAGAAGCCTTTCGCTAAGACAGTTCTCGTGGAATTGGCAAAGTGATATTTGGAAGCCCATAGAGGGCTATGGTGAAAAAGGAAATATCCTCACATGAAATCTGGAAGGAAGCTTTCCGAGAAACTGCTTAGTGTTCTGTTAATTCATCTCACAGAGTTACATCTGTATTTCGTGGATCTCTTTGCTAGCCTTATTTCTGTGGAATCTGAGAACAGATATTTCGGATCCCTTTGAAGACTATAGGGCCAAAGAAAATATCCTCCGATAACAAAGAGAAGGAAGCTTTCTGAGAAACTTCTTTGTGTTCTGTGAAATCATCTCACAGAGTTACAGCTTTCCCCTCAAGAAGCCTTTCGCTAAGACTGTTCTTGTGCAATTGGCAAAGTGATATTTGGAAGCCCATAGAGAGCTATGGTGAAAAAGGAAATATCCTCAGATGAAATCTGGAAAGAAGCTTTCTGAGAAGCTGCTTAGTGTTCTGTTAATTCATCTCACAGAGTTACATCTGTATTTCGTGGATCTCTTTGCTAGCCTTATTTCTTTGGAATCTGAGAACAGATATTTCGGATCCCATTGAAGACTATAGGGCCAAAGGAAATATCCTCCGATAACAAAGAGAAAGAAGCTTTCTGAGAAACTGCTTTGTGTTCTGTGAAATCATCTCACAGAGTTACAGCTTTCCCCTCAAGAAGCCTTTCGCTAAGACAGTTCTTGTGGAATTGGCAAAGTGATATTTGGAAGCCCATAGAGGGCTATGGTGAAAAAGGTAATATCCTCAGATGAAATCTGGAAAGAAGCTTTCTGAGAAACTTCTTAGTGTTCTGTTAATTCATCTCACAGAGTTACATCTGTATTTCGTGGATCTCTTTGCTCGCCTTATTTCTGTGGAATCTGAGAACAGATATTTCGGATCCCTTTGAAGACTATAGGGCCAAGGAAATATCCTCCGATAACAAAGAGAAAGAAGCTTTCTGAGAAACTTCTTTGTGCTCTGTGAAATCATCTCACAGAGTTACAGCTTTCCCCTCAAGAAGCCTTTCGCTAAGACAGTTCTTGTGGAATTGGCAAAGTGATATTTGGAAGCCCATAGAGGGCTATGTTGAAAAAGGAAATATCCTCAGATGAAATCTGGAAAGAAGCTTTCTGAGAAACTGCTGAGTGTTCTGTTAATTCATCTCACAGAGTTACATCTGTATTTCGTGGATCTCTTTGCTAGCCTCATTTCTGTGGAATCTGAGAACAGATATTTCGGATCCCATTGAAGACTATAGGGCCAAAGGAAATATCCTCCGATAACAAAGAGAAAGAAGCTTTCTGAGAAACTTCTTTGTGTTCTGTGAAATCATCTCACAGAGTTACAGCTTTCCCCTCAAGAAGCCTTTCGCTAAGACAGTTCTTGTGGAATTGGCAAAGTGATATTTGGAAGCCCATAGAGGGCTATGTTGAAAAAGGAAATATCCTCACATGAAATCTGGAAAGAAGCTTTCTGAGAAACTGCTTAGTGTTCTGTTAATTCATCTCACAGAGTTACATCTGTATTTCGTGGATCTCTTTGCTAGCCTTATTTCTGTGGAATCTGAGAACAGATATTTCGGATCCCTTTGAAGACTATAGGGCCAAAGGAAATATCCTCCGATATCAAAGAGAAAGAAGCTTTCTGAGAAACTTGTTTGTGTTCTGTGAAATCATCCCACAGAGTTACAGCTTTCCCCTCAAGAAGCCTTTCGCTAAGACAGTTCTTGTGGAATTGGCAAAGTGATATTTGGAAGCCCATAGAGGGCTATGGTGAAAAAGGAAATATCCTCAGATGAAATCTGGAAAGAAGCTTTCTGAGAAACTGCTTAGTGTTCTGTTAATTCATCTCACAGAGTTACATCTGTATTTCGTGCATCTCTTTGCTAGCCTTATTTCTGTGGAATATGAGAACAGATATTTCGGATCCCATTGAACACTATAGGGCCAAAGGAAATATCCTCCGATAACAAAGAGAAAGAAGCTTTCTGAGAAACTTCTTTGTGTTCTGTGAAATCATCTCACAGAGTTACAGCTTTCCCCTCAAGAAGCCTTTCGCTAAGACAGTTCTCGTGGAATTGGCAAAGTGATATTTGGAAGCCCATAGAGGTCTATGGTGAAAAAGGAAATATCCTCAGATGAAATCTCGAAAGAAGCTTTCTGAGAAACTGCTTAGTGTTCTGTTAATTCATCTCACAGAGTTACATCTGTATTTCGTGGATCTCTTTGCTAGCCTTATTTCTGTGGAATCTGAGAACAGATATTTCCGATCCCTTTGAAGACTATAGGGCCAAAGGAAATATCCTCCGATAACAAAGAGAAAGAAGCTTTCTGAGAAACTTCTTTGTTTTCTGTGAAATCATCTCACAGAGTTACAGCTTTCCCCTCAAGATGCCTTTCGCTAAGACCGTTCTTGTGGAATTGGCATAGTGATATTTGGAAGCCCTTAGAGGGCTATGGTGAAAAAGGAAATATCCTCAGATGAAATCTGGAAAGAAGCTTTCTGAGAAACTGCTTAGTGTTCTGTTAATTCATCTCACAGAGTTACATCTGTATTTCGTGGATCTCTTTGCTAGCCTTATTTCTGTGGAATCGGAGAACAGATATTTCGGATTCCTATGAAGAATATAGGGGCAAAGGAAATATCCTCCGATAACAAAGAGAAAGAAGCTTTCTGAGAAACTTCTTTGTGTTCTGTGAAATCATCTCACAGAGTTACAGCTTTCCCCTCAAGAAGCCTTTCGCTAAGACAGTTCTTGTGGAATTGGCAAAGTGATATTTGGAAGCCCATAGAGGGCTATAGTGAAAAAGGAAATATCCTCAGAAGAAATCTGGAAAGAAGCTTTCTGAGAAACTTCTGAGTGTTCTGTTAATTCATCTCACTGAGTTACATCTGTATATCGTGGATCTCTTTGCTAGCCTTATTTCTGTGGAATCTGAGAACAGGTATTTCGGATCCCATTGAAGACTATAGGGCCAAAGGAAATATCCTCCGATAACAAAGAGAAAGAAGCTTTCTGAGAAACTTCTTTGTGTTCTGTGAAATCATCTCACAGAGTTGCAGCTTTCCCCTCAAGAAGCCTTTCGCAAAGACAGTTCTTGTGGAATTGGCAAAGTGATATTTGGAAGCCCTTAGAGGGCTATGGTGAAAAAGGAAATATCCTCAGATGAAATCTGGAAAGAAGCTTTCTGAGAAACTGCTTAGTGTTCTGTGAAATCATCTCACAGAGTTACAGCTTTCCCCTCAAGAAGCCTTTCGCTAAGACAGTTCTTGTGGAATTGGCTAAGTGATATTTGGAAGCCCATAGAGGGCTATGGTGAAAAAGGAAATATCCTCACTTGAAATCTGGAAAGAAGCTTTCTGAGAAACTGCTGAGTGTTCTGTTAATTCATCTCACAGAGTTACATCTGTATTTCGTGGATCTCTTTGCTAGCCTTATTTCTGTGGAATCTGAGAACAGATTTTTCGGATCCCATTGAAGACTATAGGGCCAAAGGAAATATCCTCCGATAACAAAGAGAAAGAAGCTTTCTGAGAAACTTCTTTGTGTTCTGTGAAATCATCTCACAGAGTTACAGCTTTCCCCTCAAGAAGCCTTTCGCTAAGACAGTTCTTGTGGAATTGGCAAAGTGATATTTGGAAGCCCATAGAGGGCTATGGTGAAAAAGGAAATATCCTCACATGAAACCTGGAAAGAAGCTTTCTGAGAAACTTCTGAGTGTTCTGTTAATTCATCTCACAGAGTTACATCTGCATTTCGTGGATCTCTTTGCTAGCCTTATTTCTGTGGAATCTGAGAACAGATATTTCGGATCCCTTTGAAGACTATAGGACCAAAGGAAATATCCTCCGATAACAAAGAGAAAGAAGCTTTCTGAGAAACTTCGTTGTGTTCTGTGAAATCATCTCACAGAGTTACAGCTTTCCCCTCAAGAAGCCTTTCGCTAAGACAGTTCTCGTGGAATTGGCAAAGTGATATTTGGAAGCCCATAGAGGGCTATGGTGAAAAAGGAAATATCCTCATATGAAATCTGGAAAGAAGCTTTCTGAGAAACTGCTTAGTGTTCTGTTAATTCATCTCACAGAGTTACATCTGTATGTCCTGGATCTCTTTGCTAGCTTTATTTCTGTGGAATCTGAGAACAGATATTTCGGATCCCATTGAACACTACAGGGCCAAAGGAAATATCCTCCGATAACAAAGAGAAAGAAGCTTTCTGAGAAACTTCTTTGTGTTCTGTGAAATCATCTCACAGAGTTACAGCTTTCCCCTCAAGAAGCCTTTCGCTAAGACAGTTCTTGTGGAATTGGCAAAGTGATATTTGGAAGCCCATAGAGGACTATGGTGAAAAAGGAAATATCCTCAGATGAAATCTGGAAAGAAGCTTTCTGAGAAACTGCTTAGTGTTGTGTAAATTCATCTCACAGAGTTACATCTGTATTTCGTGGATCTCTTTGCTAGACTTATTTCTGTGGAATCTGAGGACAGATATTTCGGATCCCTTTGAAGACTATAAGGCCAAAGGAATTATCCTCCGATAACAAAGAGAAAGTAGCTTTCTGAGAAACTTCTTTGTGTTCTGTGAAATCATCGCACAGAGTTACAGCTTTCCCCTCAAGAAGCCTTTCGCTAAGACAGTTCTTGTGGAATTGGCAAAGTGATATTTGGAAGCCCATAGAGGGCTATGGTGAAAAAGGAAATATCCTCACATGAAATCTGGAAAGAAGCTTTCTGAGAAACTGCTGAGTGTTCTGTTAATTCATCTCACAGAGTTACATCTGTATTTCGTGGATCTCTTTGCTAGCCTTATTTCTGTGGAATCTGAGAACAGATATTTCGGAACCCCTTGAAGACTATAGGACCAAAGGAAATATCCTCCGATAACAAAGAGAAAGAAGCTTTCTGAGAAACTTCTTTGTGTTCTGTGAAATCATCTCACAGAGTTACAGCTTTCCCCTCAAGAAGCCTTTCGCTAAGACAGTTCTCGTGGAATTGGCAAAGTGATATTTGGAAGCCCATAGAGGGCTTTGGTGAAAAAGGAAATATCCTCATATGAAATCTGGAAAGAAGCTTTCTGAGAAACTGCTTAGTGTTCTGTTAATTCATCTCACAGAGTTACATCTGTATTTCGTGGATCTCTTTGCTAGCCTTATTTCTGTGGAATCTGAGAACAGATATTTCGGATCCCATTGAAGACTATAGGGCCAAAGAAAATATCCTCCGATAACAAAGAGAAAGAAGCTTTCTGAGAAACTTCTTTGTATTCTGTGAAATCATCTCACAGAGTTACAGCTTTCCCCTCAAAAAGCCTTTCGCTAAGACAGTTCTTGTGGAATTGGCAAGGTGATATTTGGAAGTTCATAGAGGGCTAGGGTGAAAAAGGAAATATCCTCAGATGAAATCTAGAAGGAAGCTTTCTGAGAAACTGCTGAGTGTTCTGTTAATTCATCTCACAGAGTTACATCTGTATTTTGTGGATCTCTTTGCTAGCTTTATTTCTGTGGAATCTGAGAACAGATATTTCGGATCCCATTGAACACTACAGGGCCAAAGGAAATATCCTCCGATAACAAAGAGAAAGAAGCTTTCTGAGAAACTTCTTTGTGTTCTGTGAAATCATCTCACAGAGTTACAGCTTTCCCCTCAAGAAGCCTTTCGCTAAGACAGTTCTTGTGGAATTGGCAAAGTGATATTTGGAAGCCCATAGAGGGCTACGGTGAAAAAGGAAATATCCTCAGATGAAATCTGGAAAGCAGCTTTCTGAGAAACTGCTGAGTGTTCTGTTAATTCATCTCACAGAGTTACATCTGTATTTCGTGGATCCCTTTGCTAGCATTATTTCTGTGGAATCTGAGAACAGATATTTCGGATCCCTTTGAAGACTATAGGGCCAAAGGAAATATCCTCCGATAACAAAGAGAAAGAAGCTTTCTGAGAAACTTCTTTGTGTTCTGTGAAATCATCTCACAGAGTTACAGCTTTCCCCTCAAGAAGCCTTCCGCAAAGACAGTTCTTGTGGAATTGGCAAGGTGATATTTGGAAGCCCTTAGAGGGCTATGGTGAAAAAGGAAATATCCTCAGATTAAATCTGGAAAGAAGCTTTCTGAGAAACTGCTTAGTGTTCTGTGAAATCATCTCACAGAGTTACAGCTTTCCCCTCAAGAAGCCTTTCGCTAAGACAGTTCTTGTGGAATTGGCTAAGTGATATTTGGAAGCCCATAGAGGGCTATGGTGAAAAAGGAAATATCCTCACTTGAAATCTGGAAAGAAGCTTTCTGAGAAACGGCTGAGTGTTCTGTTAATTCATCTCACAGAGTTACATCTGTATTTCTTGGATCTCTTTGCTAGCCTTATTTCTGTGGAATCTGAGAACAGATTTTTCGGATCCCATTGAAGACTATAGGGCCAAAGGAAATATCCTCCTATAACAAAGAGAAAGAAGCTTTCTGAGAAACTTCTTTGTGTTCTGTGAAATCATCTCACAGAGTTACAGCTTTCCCCTCAAGAAGCCTTTCGCTAAGACAGTTCTTGTGGAATTGGCAAAGTGATATTTGGAAGCCCATAGAGGGCTATGGTGAAAAAGGAAATATCCTCACATGAAATCTGGAAAGAAGCTTTCTGAGAAACTTCTGAGTGTTCTGTTAATTCATCTCACAGAGTTACATCTGTATTTCGTGGATCTCTTTGCTAGCCTTATTTCTGTGGAATCTGAGAACAGATATTTCGGATCCCTTTGAAGACTATAGGACCAAAGGAAATATCCTCCGATAACAAAGAGAAAGAAGCTTTCTGAGAAACTTCTTTGTGTTCTGTGAAATCATCTCACAGAGTTACAGCTTTCCCCTCAAGAAGCCTTTCGCTAAGACCGTTCTCGTGGAATTGGCAAAGTGATATTTGGAAGCCCATAGAGGGCTATGGTGAAAAAGGAAATATCCTCATATGAAATCTGGAAAGAAGCTTTCTGAGAAACTGCTTAGTGTTCTGTTAATTCATCTCAGAGAGTTACATCTGTATGTCCTGGATCTCTTTGCTAGCTTTATTTCTGTGGAATCTGAGAACAGATATTTCGGATCCCATTGAACACTACACGCCAAAGGAAATATCCTCCGATAACAAAGAGAAAGAAGCTTTCTGAGAAACTTCTTTGTGTTCTGTGAAATCATCTCACAGAGTTACAGCTTTCCCCTCAAGAAGCCTTTCGCTAAGACAGTTCTTGTGGAATTGGCAAAGTGATATTTGGAAGCCCATAGAGGGCTATGGTGAAAAAGGAAATATCCTCAGATGAAATCTGGAAAGAAGCTTTCTGAGAAACTGCTTAGTGTTCTGTTAATTCATCTCACAGAGTTACATCTGTGTTTCGTGGATCTCTTTGCTAGCCTTATTTCTGTGGAATGTGAGAACAGATATTTCGGATTCCTATGAAGACTATAGGGGCAAAGGAAATATCCTCCGATAACAAAGAGAAAGAAGCTTTCTGAGAAACTTCTTTGTGTTCTGTGAAATCATCTCACAGAGTTACAGCTTTCCCCTCAAGAAGCCTGTCGCTAAGACAGTTCTTGTGGAATTTGCAAAGTGATATTTGGAAGCCCATGGAGGGCTATGGTGAAAAAGGAAATATCCTCACATGAAATCTGGAAAGAAGCTTTCTGAGAAACTGCTGAGTGTTCTGTTAATTCATCTCACGGCGTTACATCTGTATTTCGTGGATCTCTTTGCTAGCCTTATTTCTTTGGAATCGGAGAACAGATATTTCGGATTCCTATGAAGAATATAGGGGCAAAGGAAATATGCTCCGATAACAAAGAGAAAGAAGCTTTCTGAGAAACTTCTTTGTGTTCTGTGAAATCATCTCACAGAGTTACAGCTTTCCCCTCAAGAAGCCTTTCGCTAAGACAGTTCTTGTGGAATTGGCAAAGCGATATTTGGAAGCCCATAGAGGGCTATGGTGAAAAAGGTAATATCCTCAGATGAAATCTGGAAAGAAGCTTTCTGAGAAACTGCTTAGTGTTCTGTTAATTCATCTCACAGAGTTACATCTGTATTTCGTGGATCTCTTTGCTAGCCTTATTTCTGTGGAATCTGAGAACAGATATTTCGGATCCCATTGAAGACTATAGGGCCAAAGGAAATATCCTCCGATAACAAAGAGAAAGAAGCTTTCTGAGAAACTTCTTTGTGCTCTGTGAAATCATCTCACAGAGTTACAGCTTTCCCCTCAAGAAGCCTTTCGCTAAGACAGTTCTTGTGGAATTGGCAAAGTGATATTTGGAAGCCCATAGAGGGCTATGGTGAAAAAGGAAATATCCTCACATGAAATCTGGAAAGAAGCTTTCTGAGAAACTGCTGAGTGTTCTGTTAATTCATCTCACAGAGTTACATCTGTATTTCGTGGATCTCTTTGCTAGCCTTATTTCTGTGGAATCTGAGAACAGATATTTCGGATCCCATTGAAGACTATAGGGCCAAAGGAAATATCCTCCGATAACAAAGAGAAAGAAGCTTTCTGAGAAACTTCTTTGTGTTCTGTGAAATCATCTCACAGAGTTACAGCTTTCTCCTCAAGAAGCCTTTCGCTAAGACAGTTCTTGTGGAATTGGCAAAGTGATATTTGGAAGCCCATAGAGGGCTATGTTGAAAAAGGAAATATCCTCACATGAAATCTGGAAAGAAGCTTTCTGAGAAACTGCTTAGTGTTCTGTTAATTCATCTCACAGAGTTACATCTGTATTTCGTGGATCTCTTTGCTAGCCTTATTTCTGTGGAATCTGAGAACAGATATTTCGGATCCCTTTGAAGACTATAGGGCCAAAGGAAATATCCTCCGATAACAAAGAGAAAGAAGCTTTCTGAGAAACTTGTTTGTGTTCTGTGAAATCATCCCACAGAGTTACAGCTTTCCCCTCAAGAAGCCTTTCGCTAAGACAGTTCTTGTGGAATTGGCAAAGTGATATTTGGAAGCCCATAGAGGGCTATGGTGAAAAAGGAACTATCCTCAGATGAAATCTGGAAAGAAGCTTTCTGAGAAACTGCTTAGTGTTCTGTTAATTCATCTCACAGAGTTACATCTGTATTTCGTGCATCTCTTTGCTAGCCTTATTTCTGTGGAATCTGAGAACAGATATTTCGGATCCCATTGAAGACTATAGGGCCAAAGGAAATATCCTCCGATAACAAAGAGAAAGAAGCTTTCTGAGAAACTTCTTTGTGATCTGTGAAATCATCTCACAGAGTTACAGCTTTCCCCTCAAGAAGCCTTTCGCTAAGACAGTTCTCGTGGAATTGGCAAAGTGATATTTGGAAGCCCATAGAGGGCTATGGTGAAAAAGGAAATATCCTCAGATGAAATCTCGAAAGAAGCTTTCTGAGAAACTGCTTAGTGTTCTGTTAATTCATCTCACAGAGTTACATCTGTATTTCGTGGATCTCTTTGCTAGCCTTATTTCTGTGGAATCTGAGAACAGATATTTCCGAACCCTTTGAAGACTATAGGGCCAAAGGAAATATCCTCCGATAACAAAGAGAAAGAAGCTTTCTGAGAAACTTCTTTGTTTTCTGTGAAATCATCTCACAGAGTTACAGCTTTCCCCTCAAGAAGCCTTTCGCTAAGACAGTTGTTGTGGAATTGGCAAAGTGATATTTGGAAGCCCATAGAGGGCTATGGTGAAAAAGGTAATATCCTCAGATGAAATCTGGAAAGAAGCTTTCTGAGAAACTGCTTAGTGTTCTGTTAATTCAGCTCACAGAGTTACATCTGTATTTCGTGGATCTCTTTGCTAGCCTTATTTCTGTGGAGTCTGAGAACAGATATTTCGGATCCCATTGAAGACTATAGGGCCAAAGGAAATATCCTCCGATAACAAAGAGAAAGAAGCTTTCTGAGAAACTTCTTTGTGCTCTGTGAAATCATCTCACAGAGTTACAGCTTTCCCCTCAAGAAGCCTTTCGCTAAGACAGTTCTTGTGGAATTGGCAAAGTGATATTTGGAAGCCCATAGAGGGCTATCGTGAAAAAAGAAATATCCTCAGATGAAATCTGGAAAGAAGCTTTCTGGGAAACTGCTTAGTGTTCTGTTAATTCATCTCACAGAGTTACATCTGTATTTCGTGGATCTCTTTGCTAGCCTTATTTCTTTGGAATCTGAGAACAGATATTTCGGATCCCATTGAAGACTATAGGGCCAAAGGAAATATCCTCCGATAACAAAGAGAAAGAAGCTTTCTGAGAAACTGCTTTGTGTTCTGTGAAATCATCTCACAGAGTTACAGCTTTCCCCTCAAGAAGCCTTTCGCTAAGACAGTTCTTGTGGAATTGGCAAAGTGATATTTGGAAGCCCATAGAGGCTATGGTGAAAAAGGTAGTATCCTCAGATGAAATCTGGAAAGAAGCTTTCTGAGAAACTGCTTAGTGTTCTGTTAATTCATCTCACAGAGTTACATCGGTATTTCGTGGATCTCCTTGCTAGCCTTATTTCTGTGGAATCTGAGAACAGATATTTCGGATCCCACTGAAGACTATAGGGCCAAAGGAAATATCCTCCGATAACAAAGAGAAAGAAGCTTTCTGAGAAACTTCTTTGTGCTCTGTGAAATCATCTCACAGAGTTACAGCTTTCCCCTCAAGAAGCCTTTCGCTAAGACAGTTCTTGTGGAATTGGCAAAGTGATATTTGGAAGCCCATAGAGGGCTATGGTGAAAAAGGAAATATCCTCACATGAAATCTGGAAAGAAGCTTTCTGAGAAACTGCTTAGTGTTGTGTAAATTCATCTCACAGAGTTACATCTGTATTTCGTGGATCTCTTTGCTAGACTTATTTCTGTGGAATCTGAGGACAGATATTTCGGATCCCTTTG
The DNA here is from genome assembly GCF_049350105.2 of Macaca mulatta. Classification (NCBI taxonomy): domain Eukaryota; kingdom Metazoa; phylum Chordata; class Mammalia; order Primates; family Cercopithecidae; genus Macaca; species Macaca mulatta. The sequence continues at coordinate 28,640,800 of NC_133420.1, forward strand.
AAGACTATAAGGCCAAAGGAAATATCCTCCGATAACAAAGAGAAAGTAGCTTTCTGAGAAACTTCTTTGTGTTCTGTGAAATCATCTCACAGAGTTACAGCTTTCCCCTCAAGAAGCCTTTCGCTAAGACAGTTCTTGTGGAATTGGCAAAGTGATATTTGGAAGCCCATAGAGGGCTATGGTGAAAAAGGAAATATCCTCACATGAAATCTGGAAAGAAGCTTTCTGAGAAACTGCTGAGTGTTCTGTTAATTCATCTTACAGAGTTACATCTGTATTTCGTGGATCTCTTTGCTAGCCTTATTTCTGTGGAATCTGAGAACAGATATTTCGGAACCCCTTGAAGACTATAGGACCAAAGGAAATATCCTCCGATAACAAAGAGAAAGAAGCTTTCTGAGAAACTTCTTTGTGTTCTGTGAAATCATCTCACAGAGTTACAGCTTTCCCCTCAAGAAGCCTTTCGCTAAGACAGTTCTTGTGGAATTGGCAAGGTGATATTTGGAAGTTCAAAGAGGGCTAGGGTGAAAAAGGAAATATCCTCAGATGAAATCTAGAAGGAAGCTTTCTGAGAAACTGCTGAGTGTTCTGTTAATTCATCTCACAGAGTTACATCTGTATTTTGTGGATCTCTTTGCTAGCTTTATTTCTGTGGAATCTGAGAACAGATATTTCGGATCCCATTGAACACTACAGGGCCAAAGGAAATATCCTCCGATAACAAAGAGAAAGAAGCTTTCTGAGAAACTTCTTTGTGTTCTGTGAAATCATCTCACAGAGTTACAGCTTTCCCCTCAAGAAGCCTTTCGCTAAGACAGTTCTTGTGGAATTGGCAAAGTGATATTTGGAAGCCCATAGAGGGCTACGGTGAAAAAGGAAATATCCTCAGATGAAATCTGGAAAGCAGCTTTCTGAGAAACTGCTGAGTGTTCTGTTAATTCATCTCACAGAGTTACATATGTATTTCGTGGATCTCTTTGCTAGCCTTATTTCTGTGGAATCTGAGAACAGATATTTCGGATCCCTTTGAAGACTACAGGGCCGAAGGAAATATCCTCCGATAACAAAGAGAAGGAAGCTTTCTGAGAAACTTCTTTGTGTTCTGTGAAATCATCTCACAGAGTTACAGCTTTCCCCTCAAGAAGCCTTTCGCAAAGACAGTTCTTGTGGAATTGGCAAAGTGATATTTGGAAGCCCTTAGAGGGCTATGGTGAAAAAGGAAATATCCTCAGATGAAATCTGGAAAGAAGCTTTCTGAGAAACTGCTTAGTGTTCTGTGAAATCATCTCACAGAGTTACAGCTTTACCCTCAAGAAGCCTTTCGCTAAGACAGTTCTTGTGGAATTGGCTAAGTGATATTTGGAAGCCCATAGAGGGCTATGGTGAAAAAGGAAATATCCTCACTTGAAATCTGGAAAGAAGCTTTCTGAGAAACTGCTGAGTGTTCTGTTAATTCATCTCACAGAGTTACATCTGTATTTCGTGGATCTCTTTGCTAGACTTATTTCTGTGGAATCTGAGAACAGATATTTCCGATCCCTTTGAAGACTATAGGGCCAAAGGAAATATCCTCCGATAACAAAGAGAAAGAAGCTTTCTGAGAAACTTCTTTGTGTTCTGTGAAATCATCTCACAGAGTTACAGCTTTCCCCTCAAGAAGCCTTTCGCTAAGACCGTTCTTGTGGAATTGGCATAGTGATATTTGGAAGCCCTTAGAGGGCTATGGTGAAAAAGGAAATATCCTCAGATGAAATCTGGAAAGAAGCTTTCTGAGAAACTGCTAAGTGTTCTGTTAATTCATCTCACAGAGTTACATCTGTGTTTCGTGGATCTCTTTGCTAGCCTTATTTCTGTGGAATCTGAGAACAGATATTTCGGATTCCTATGAAGACTATAGGGGCAAAGGAAATATCCTCCGATAACAAAGAGAAAGAAGCTTTCTGAGAAACTTCTTTGTGTTCTGTGAAATCATCTCACAGAGTTACAGCTTTCCCCTCAAGAAGCCTTTCGCTAAGACAGTTCTTGTGGAATTGGCAAAGTGATATTTGGAAGCCCATAGAGGGCTATGGTGAAAAAGGAAATATCCTCACATGAAATCTGGAAAGAAGCTTTCTGAGAAACTGCTTAGTGTTCTGTTAATTCATCTCACGGAGTTACATCTGTATTTCGTGGATCTCTTTGCTAGCCTTATTTCTTTGGAATCGGAGAACAGATATTTCGGATTCCTATGAAGAATATAGGGGCAAAGGAAATATGCTCCGATAACAAAGAGAAAGAAGCTTTCTGAGAAACTTCTTTGTGTTTTGTGAAATCATCTCACAGAATTACAGCTTTCCCCTCAAGAAGCCTTTCGCTAAGACAGTTCTTGTGGAATTGGCAAAGTGATATTTGGAAGCCCATAGAGGGCTATAGTGAAAAAGGAAATATCCTCAGATGAAATCTGGAAAGAAGCTTTCTGAGAAACTTCTGAGTGTTCTGTTAATTCATCTCACTGAGTTACATCTGTATTTCGTGGATCTCTTTGCTAGCCTTATTTCTGTGGAATCTGAGAACAGGTATTTCGGATCCCTTTGAAGACTATAGGGCCAAAGGAAATATCCTCCGATAACAAAGAGAAAGAAGCTTTCTGAGAAACTTCTTTGTGTTCTGTGAAATCATCTCACAGAGTTACAGCTTTCCCCTCAAGAAGCCTTTCTCTAAGACAGTTCTCGTGGAATTGGCAAAGTGATATTTGGAAGCCCATAGAGGGCTATGGTGAAAAAGGAAATATCCTCACATGAAATCTGGAAGGAAGCTTTCCGAGAAACTGCTTAGTGTTCTGTTAATTCATCTCACAGAGTTACATCTGTATTTCGTGGATCTCTTTGCTAGCCTTATTTCTGTGGAATCTGAGAACAGATATTTCGGATCCCTTTGAAGACTATAGGGCCAAAGAAAATATCCTCCGATAACAAAGAGAAGGAAGCTTTCTGAGAAACTTCTTTGTGTTCTGTGAAATCATCTCACAGAGTTACAGCTTTCCCCTCAAGAAGCCTTTCGCTAAGACTGTTCTTGTGCAATTGGCAAAGTGATATTTGGAAGCCCATAGAGAGCTATGGTGAAAAAGGAAATATCCTCAGATGAAATCTGGAAAGAAGCTTTCTGAGAAGCTGCTTAGTGTTCTGTTAATTCATCTCACAGAGTTACATCTGTATTTCGTGGATCTCTTTGCTAGCCTTATTTCTTTGGAATCTGAGAACAGATATTTCGGATCCCATTGAAGACTATAGGGCCAAAGGAAATATCCTCCGATAACAAAGAGAAAGAAGCTTTCTGAGAAACTGCTTTGTGTTCTGTGAAATCATCTCACAGAGTTACAGCTTTCCCCTCAAGAAGCCTTTCGCTAAGACAGTTCTTGTGGAATTGGCAAAGTGATATTTGGAAGCCCATAGAGGGCTATGGTGAAAAAGGTAATATCCTCAGATGAAATCTGGAAAGAAGCTTTCTGAGAAACTTCTTAGTGTTCTGTTAATTCATCTCACAGAGTTACATCTGTATTTCGTGGATCTCTTTGCTAGCCTTATTTCTGTGGAATCTGAGAACAGATATTTCGGATCCCTTTGAAGACTATAGGGCCAAGGAAATATCCTCCGATAACAAAGAGAAAGAAGCTTTCTGAGAAACTTCTTTGTGCTCTGTGAAATCATCTCACAGAGTTACAGCTTTCCCCTCAAGAAGCCTTTCGCTAAGACAGTTCTTGTGGAATTTTCAAAGTGATATTTGGAAGCCCATAGAGGGCTATGTTGAAAAAGGAAATATCCTCAGATGAAATCTGGAAAGAAGCTTTCTGAGAAACTGCTGAGTGTTCTGTTAATTCATCTCACAGAGTTACATCAGTATTTCGTGGATCTCTTTGCTAGCCTCATTTCTGTGGAATCTGAGAACAGATATTTCGGATCCCATTGAAGACTATAGGGCCAAAGGAAATATCCTCCGATAACAAAGAGAAAGAAGCTTTCTGAGAAACTTCTTTGTGTTCTGTGAAATCATCTCACAGAGTTACAGCTTTCCCCTCAAGAAGCCTTTCGCTAAGACAGTTCTTGTGGAATTGGCAAAGTGATATTTGGAAGCCCATAGAGGGCTATGTTGAAAAAGGAAATATCCTCACATGAAATCTGGAAAGAAGCTTTCTGAGAAACTGCTTAGTGTTCTGTTAATTCATCTCACAGAGTTACATCTGTATTTCGTGGATCTCTTTGCTAGCCTTATTTCTGTGGAATCTGAGAACAGATATTTCGGATCCCTTTGAAGACTATAGGGCCAAAGGAAATATCCTCCGATATCAAAGAGAAAGAAGCTTTCTGAGAAACTTGTTTGTGTTCTGTGAAATCATCCCACAGAGTTACAGCTTTCCCCTCAAGAAGCCTTTCGCTAAGACAGTTCTTGTGGAATTGGCAAAGTGATATTTGGAAGCCCATAGAGGGCTATGGTGAAAAAGGAAATATCCTCAGATGAAATCTGGAAAGAAGCTTTCTGAGAAACTGCTTAGTGTTCTGTTAATTCATCTCACAGAGTTACATCTGTATTTCGTGCATCTCTTTGCTAGCCTTATTTCTGTGGAATATGAGAACAGATATTTCGTATCCCATTGAACACTATAGGGCCAAAGGAAATATCCTCCGATAACAAAGAGAAAGAAGCTTTCTGAGAAACTTCTTTGTGTTCTGTGAAATCATCTCACAGAGTTACAGCTTTCCCCTCAAGAAGCCTTTCGCTAAGACAGTTATCGTGGAATTGGCAAAGTGATATTTGGAAGCCCATAGAGGTCTATGGTGAAAAAGGAAATATCCTCAGATGAAATCTCGAAAGAAGCTTTCTGAGAAACTGCTTAGTGTTCTGTTAATTCATCTCACAGAGTTACATCTGTATTTCGTGGATCTCTTTGCTAGCCTTATTTCTGTGGAATCTGAGAACAGATATTTCCGATCCCTTTGAAGACTATAGGGCCAAAGGAAATATCCTCCGATAACAAAGAGAAAGAAGCTTTCTGAGAAACTTCTTTGTTTTCTGTGAAATCATCTCACAGAGTTACAGCTTTCCCCTCAAGATGCCTTTCGCTAAGACCGTTCTTGTGGAATGGGCATAGTGATATTTGGAAGCCCTTAGAGGGCTATGGTGAAAAAGGAAATATCCTCAGATGAAATCTGGAAAGAAGCTTTCTGAGAAACTGCTTAGTGTTCTGTTAATTCATCTCACAGAGTTACATCTGTATTTCGTGGATCTCTTTGCTAGCCTTATTTCTGTGGAATCGGAGAACAGATATTTCGGATTCCTATGAAGAATATAGGGGCAAAGGAAATATCCTCCGATAACAAAGAGAAAGAAGCTTTCTGAGAAACTTCTTTGTGTTCTGTGAAATCATCTCACAGAGTTACAGCTTTCCCCTCAAGAAGCCTTTCGCTAAGACAGTTCTTGTGGAATTGGCAAAGTGATATTTGGAAGCCCATAGAGGGCTATAGTGAAAAAGGAAATATCCTCAGAAGAAATCTGGAAAGAAGCTTTCTGAGAAACTTCTGAGTGTTCTGTTAATTCATCTCACTGAGTTACATCTGTATTTCGTGGATCTCTTTGCTAGCCTTATTTCTGTGGAATCTGAGAACAGGTATTTCGGATCCCATTTAAGACTATAGGGCCAAAGGAAATATCCTCCGATAACAAAGAGAAAGAAGCTTTCTGAGAAACTTCTTTGTGTTCTGTGAAATCATCTCACAGAGTTACAGCTTTCCCCTCAAGAAGCCTTTCGCTAAGACAGTTCTTGTGGAATTGGCAAAGTGATATTTGGAAGCCCATAGAGGGCTATGGTGAAAAAGGAAATATCCTCAGATGAAATCTGGAAAGAAGCTTTCTGAGAAACTGCTTAGTGTTGTGTAAATCCACTCACAGAGTTACATCTGTATTTCGTGGATCTCTTTGCTAGACTTATTTCTGTGGAATCTGAGGACAGATATTTCGGATCCCTTTGAAGACTATAAGGCCAAAGGAATTATCCTCCGATAACAAAGAGAAAGTAGCTTTCTGAGAAACTTCTTTGAGTTCTGTGAAATCATCTCACAGAGTTACAGCTTTCCCCTCAAGAAGCCTTTCGCTAAGACAGTTCTTGTGGAATTGGCAAAGTGATATTTGGAAGCCCATAGAGGGCTATGGTGAAAAAGGAAATATCCTCACATGAAATCTGGAAAGAAGCTTTCTGAGAAACTGCAGAGTGTTCTGTTAATTCATCTCACAGAGTTACATCTGTATTTCGTGGATCTCTTTGCTAGCCTTATTTCTGTGGAATCTGAGAACAGATATTTCGGATCCCATTGATATAGGACCAAAGGAAATATCCTCCGATAACAAAGAGAAAGAAGCTTTCTGAGAAACTTCTTTGTGTTCTGTGAAATCATCTCACAGAGTTACAGCTTTCCCCTCAAGAAGCCTTTCGCTAAGACAGTTCTCGTGGAATTGGCAAAGTGATATTTGGAAGCCCATAGAGGGCTTTGGTGAAAAAGGAAATATCCTCATATGAAATCTGGAAAGAAGCTTTCTGAGAAACTGCTTAGTGTTCTGTTAATTCATCTCACAGAGTTACATCTGTATTTCGTGGATCTCTTTGCTAGCCTTATTTCTGTGGAATCTGAGAACAGATATTTCGGATCCCATTGAACACTACATGGCCAAAGGAAATATCCTCCGATAACAAAGAGAAAGAAGCTTTCTGAGAAACTTCTTTGTGTTCTGTGAAATCATCTCACAGAGTTACAGCTTTCCCCTCAAGAAGCCTTTCGCTAAGACAGTTCTTGTGGAATTGGCAAAGTGATATTTGGAAGCCCATAGAGGGCTACGGTGAAAAAGGAAATATCCTCAGATGAAATCTGGAAAGCAGCTTTCTGAGAAACTGCTGAGTGTTCTGTTAATTCATCTCACAGAGTTACATATGTATTTCGTGGATCTCTTTGCTAGCCTTATTTCTGTGGAATCTGAGAACAGATATTTCGGATCCCTTTGAAGACTATAGGGCCAAAGGAAATATCCTCCGATAACAAAGAGAAAGAAGCTTTCTAAGAAACTTCTTTGTGTTCTGTGAAATCATCTCACAGAGTTACAGCTTTCCCCTCAAGAAGCCTTTCGCTAAGACAGTTCTTGTGGAATTGGCAAAGTGATATTTGGAAGCCCATAGAGGGCTATGGTGAAAAAGGAAATATCCTCAGATGAAATCTGGAAAGAAGCTTTCTGAGAAACTGCTAAGTGTTCTGTTAATTCATCTCACGGAGTTACATCTGTATTTCGTGGATCTCTTTGCTAGCCTTATTTCTTTGGAATCGGAGAACAGATATTTCGGATTCCTATGAAGAATATAGGGGCAAAGGAAATATCCTCCGATAACAAAGAGAAAGAAGCTTTCTGAGAAACTTCTTTGTGTTCTGTGAAATCATCTCACAGAGTTACAGCTTTCCCCTCAAGAAGCCTTTCGCTAAGACAGTTCTTGTGGAATTGGCAAAGTGATATTTGGAAGCCCATAGAGGGCTATAGTGAAAAAGGAAATATTCTCAGATGAAATCTGGAAAGAAGCTTTCTTAGAAACTTCTGAGTGTTCTGTTAATTCATCTCACTGAGTTACATCTGTATTTCGTGGATCTCTTTGCTAGCCTTATTTCTGTGGAATCTGAGAACAGATATTTCGGATCCCATTGAAGACTATAGGGCCAAAGGAAATATCCTCCGATAACAAAGAGAAAGAAGCTTTCTGAGAAACTTCTTCGTGTTCTGTGAAATCATCTCACAGAGTTACAGCTTTCCCCTCAAGAAGCCTTTCGCTAAGACAGTTCTCGTGGAATTGGCAAAGTGATATTTGGAAGCCCATAGAGGGCAATGGTGAAAAAGGAAATATCCTCAGATGAAATCTGGAAAGAAGCTTTCTGAGAAACTGCTTAGTGTTCTGTTAATTCATCTCACAGAGTTACATCTGTATTTCGTGGATCTCTTTGCTAGCCTTATTTCTGTGGAATCTGAGAACAGATATTTCGGATCCCTTTGAAGACTATAGGGCCAAAGAAAATATCCTCAGATAACAAAGAGAAAGAAGCTTTCTGAGAAACTGCTTTGTGTTCTGTGAAATCATCTCACAGAGTTATAGCTTTCCCCTCAAGAAGCCTTTCGCTAAGACAGTTCTTGTGGAATTGGCAAATTGATATTTGGAAGCCCATAGAGGGCTATGGTGAAAAAGGTAGTATCCTCAGATGAAATCTGGAAAGAAGCTTTCTGAGAAACTGCTTAGTGTTCTGTTAATTCATCTCACAGAGTTACATCTGTATTTCGTGGATCTCTTTGCTAGCCTTATTTCTGTGGAATCTGAGAACAGATATTTCGGATCCCATTGAACACTATAGGGCCAAAGGAAATATCCTCCGATAACAAAGAGAAAGAAGCTTTCTGAGAAACTTCTTTGTGCTCTGTGAAATCATCTCACAGAGTTACAGCTTTCCCCTCAAGAAGCCTTTCGCTAAGACAGTTCTTGTGGAATTGGCAAAGTGATTTTTGGAAGCCCATAGAGGGCTATGGTGAAAAAGGAAATATCCTCAGATGAAATCTGGAAAGCAGCTTTCTGAGAAACTGCTGAGTGTTCTGTTAATTCATCTCACAGAGTTACATCTGTATTTCGTGGATCTCTTTGCTAGCCTTATTTCTGTGGAATCTGAGAACAGATATTTCGGATCCCATTGAAGACTATAGGGCCAAAGGAAATATCCTCCGATAACAAAGAGAAAGAAGCTTTCTGAGAAACTTCTTTGTGTTCTGTGAAATCATCTCACAGAGTTACAGCTTTCCCCTCAAGAAGCCTTTCGCTAAGTCAGTTCTTGTGGAATTGGCAAAGTGATATTTGGAAGCCCATCGAGGGCTATGTTGAAAAAGGAAATATCCTCACATGAAATCTGGAAAGAAGCTTTCTGAGAAACTGCTTAGTGTTCTGTTAATTCATCTCACAGAGTTACATCTGTATTTCGTGGATCTCTTTGCTAGCCTTTTTTTTGTGGAATCTGAGAACAGATATTTCGGATCCCTTTGAAGACTATAGGGCCAAAGGAAATATCCTCCGATATCAAAGAGAAAGAAGCTTTCTGAGAAACTTGCTTGTGTTCTGTGAAATCATCCCACAGAGTTACAGCTTTCCCCTCAAGAAGCCTTTCGCTAAGACAGTTCTTGTGGAATTGGCAAAGTGATATTTGGAAGCCCATAGAGGGCTATGGTGAAAAAGGAAATATCCTCAGATGAAATCTGGAAAGAAGCTTTCTGAGAAACTGCTTAGTGTTCTGTTAATTCATCTCACAGTGTTACATCTGTATTTCGTGCATCTCTTTGCTAGCCTTATTTCTGTGGAATCTGAGAACAGATATTTCGGATCCCATTGAAGACTATAGGGCCAAAGGAAATATCCTCCGATAACAAAGAGAAAGAAGCTTTCTGAGAAACTTCTTTGTGTTCTGTGAAATCATCTCACAGAGTTACAGCTTTCTCCTCAAGAAGCCTTTCGCTAAGACAGTTCTTGTGGAATTGGCAAAGTGATATTTGGAAGCCCATAGAGGGCTATGGTGAAAAAGGAAATATCCTCAGATGAAATCTCGAAAGAAGCTTTCTGAGAAACTGCTTAGTGTTCTGTTAATTCATCTCACAGAGTTACATCTGTATTTCGTGGATCTCTTTGCTAGCCTTATTTCTGTGGAATCTGAGAACAGATATTTCCGATCCCTTTGAAGACTATAGGGCCAAAGGAAATATCCTCCGATAACAAAGAGAAAGAAGCTTTCTGAGAAACTTCTTTGTTTTCTGTGAAATCGTGTCACAGAGTTACAGCTTTCCCCTCAAGAAGCCTTTCGCTAAGACCGTTCTTGTGGAATTGGCATAGTGATATTTGGAAGCCCTTAGAGGGCTATGGTGAAAAAGGAAATATCCTCAGATGAAATCTGGAAAGAAGCTTTCTGAGAAACTACTTAGTGTTCTGTTAATTCATCTCACAGAGTTACATCTGTATTTCGTGGATCTCTTTGCTAGCCTTATTTCTGTGGAATCTGAGAACAGATATTTCGGATCCCATTGAAGACTATAGGGCCAAAGGAAATATCCTCCGATAACAAAGAGAAAGAAGCTTTCTGAGAAACTTCTTTGTGCTCTGTGAAATCGTCTCACAGAGTTACAGCTTTCCCCTCAAGAAGCCTTTCGCTAAGACAGTTCTTGTGGAATTGGCAAAGTGATATTTGGAAGCCCATAGAGGGCTATGGTGAAAAAGGAAATATCCTCCGATGAAATCTCGAAAGAAGCTTTCTGAGAAACTGCTTAGTGTTCTGTTAATTCATCTCACAGAGTTACATCTGTATTTCGTGGATCTCTTTGCTAGCCTTATTTCTGTGGAATCTGAGAACAGATATTTCCGATCCCTTTGAAGACTATAGGGCCAAAGAAAATATCCTCCGATAACAAAGAGAAAGAAGCTTTCTGAGAAACTTCTTTGTTTTCTGTGAAATCATCTCAAAGAGTTACAGCTTTCCCCTCAAGAAGCCTTTCGCTAAGACCGTTCTTGTGGAATTGGCATAGTGATATTTGGAAGCCCTTAGAGGGCTATGGTGAAAAAGGAAATATCCTCAGATGAAATCTGGAAAGAAGCTTTCTGAGAAACTGCTTAGTGTTCTCTTAATTCATCTCACAGAGTTACATCTGTATTTCGTGGATCTCTTTGCTAGCCTTATTTCTGTGGAATCTGAGAACAGATATTTCGGATTCCTATGAAGACTATAGGGCCAAAGGAAATATCCTCCGATAACAAAGAGAAAGAAGCTTTCTGAGAAACTTCTTTGTGTTCTGTGAAATCATCTCACAGAGTTACACCTTTCCCCTCAAGAAGCCTTTCGCTAAGAGAGTTCTTGTGGAATTGGCAAAGTGATATTTGGAAGCCCATAGAGGGCTATGGTGAAAAAGGAAATATCCTCAGATGAAATCTGGAAAGAAGCTTTCTGAGAAACTGCTGAGTGTTCTGTTAATTCATCTCACAGAGTTACATCTGTATTTCGTGGATCTCTTTGCTAGCCTTATTTCTGTGGAATCTGAGAACAGATATTTCGGATCCCATTGAAGACTATAGGGCCAAAGGAAATATCCTCCGATAACAAAGAGAAAGAAGCTTTCTGAGAAACTTCTTTGTGTTCTGTGAAATCATCTCACAGAGTTACAGCTTTCCCCTCAAAAAGCCTTTCGCTAAGACAGTTCTTGTGGAATTGGCAAAGTGATATTTGGAAGCCCTTAGAGGGCTATGGTGAAAAAGGAAATATCCTCAGATGAAATCTGGAAAGAAGCTTTCTGAGAAACTTCTGAGTGTTCTGTTAGTTCATCTCACAGAGTTACATCTGTATTTCGTGGATCTCTTTGCTAGCCTTATTTCTGTGGAATCTGAGAACAGATATTTCGGATCCCATTGAAGACTATAGGACCAAAGGAAATATCCTCCGATAACAAAGAGAAAGAAGCTTTCTGAGAAACTACTTTGTGTTCTGTGAAATCATCTCTCAGAGTTACAGCTTTCCCCTCAAGAAGCCTTTCGCTAAGACAGTTCTTGTGGAATTTGCAAAGTGATATTTGGAAGCCCATAGAGGGCTATGGTGAAAAAGGAAATATCCTCAGATGAAATCTGGAAAGAAGCTTTCTGAGAAACTGCTTAGTGTTCTGTTAATTCATCTCACAGAGTTACATCTGTATTTCGTGGATCTCTTTGCTAGCCTTATTTCTGTGGAATCTGAGAACAGATATTTCGGATCCCATTGAAGACTATAGGCCCAAAGAAAATATCCTCCGATAACAAACAGAAAGAAACTTTCTGAGAAACTTCTTTGTATTCTGTGAAATCATCTCACAGAGTTACAGCTTTCCCCTCAAGAAGCCTTTCGCTAAGACAGTTCTTGTGGATTTGGCAAAGTGATATTTGGAAGCCCATAGAGGGCTATAGTGAAAAAGGAAATATCCTCAGAAGAAATCTGGAAAGAAGCTTTCTGAGAAACTTCTGAGTGTTCTGTTAATTCATCTCACTGAGTTACATCTGTATTTCGTGGATCTCTTTGCTAGCCTTATTTCTGTGGAATCTGAGAACAGGTATTTCAGATCCCATTTAAGACTATAGGGCCAAAGGAAATATCCTCCGATAACAAAGAGAAAGAAGCTTTCTGAGAAACTTCTTTGTGTTCTGTGAAATCATCTCACAGAGTTACAGCTTTCCCCTCAAGAAGCCTTTCGCTAAGACAGTTCTTGTGGAATTGGCAAAGTGATATTTGGAAGCCCATAGAGGGCTATGGTGAAAAAGGAAATATCCTCAGATGAAATCTGGAAAGAAGCTTTCTGAGAAACTGCTTAGTGTTGTGTAAATCCACTCACAGAGTTACATCTGTATTTCGTGGATCTCTTTGCTAGACTTATTTCTGTGGAATCTGAGGACAGATATTTCGGATCCCTTTGAAGACTATAAGGCCAAAGGAATTATCCTCCGATAACAAAGAGAAAGTAGCTTTCTGAGAAACTTCTTTGAGTTCTGTGAAATCATCTCACAGAGTTACAGCTTTCCCCTCAAGAAGCCTTTCGCTAAGACAGTTCTTGTGGAATTGGCAAAGTGATATTTGGAAGCCCATAGAGGGCTATGGTGAAAAAGGAAATATCCTCACATGAAATCTGGAAAGAAGCTTTCTGAGAAACTGCAGAGTGTTCTGTTAATTCATCTCACAGAGTTACATCTGTATTTCGTGGATCTCTTTGCTAGCCTTATTTCTGTGGAATCTGAGAACAGATATTTCGGATCCCATTGATATAGGACCAAAGGAAATATCCTCCGATAACAAAGAGAAAGAAGCTTTCTGAGAAACTTCTTTGTGTTCTGTGAAATCATCTCACAGAGTTACAGCTTTCCCCTCAAGAAGCCTTTCGCTAAGACAGTTCTCGTGGAATTGGCAAAGTGATATTTGGAAGCCCATAGAGGGCTTTGGTGAAAAAGGAAATATCCTCATATGAAATCTGGAAAGAAGCTTTCTGAGAAACTGCTTAGTGTTCTGTTAATTCATCTCACAGAGTTACATCTGTATTTCGTGGATCTCTTTGCTAGCCTTATTTCTGTGGAATCTGAGAACAGATATTTCGGATCCCATTGAACACTACATGGCCAAAGGAAATATCCTCCGATAACAAAGAGAAAGAAGCTTTCTGAGAAACTTCTTTGTGTTCTGTGAAATCATCTCACAGAGTTACAGCTTTCCCCTCAAGAAGCCTTTCGCTAAGACAGTTCTTGTGGAATTGGCAAAGTGATATTTGGAAGCCCATAGAGGGCTACGGTGAAAAAGGAAATATCCTCAGATGAAATCTGGAAAGCAGCTTTCTGAGAAACTGCTGAGTGTTCTGTTAATTCATCTCACAGAGTTACATATGTATTTCGTGGATCTCTTTGCTAGCCTTATTTCTGTGGAATCTGAGAACAGATATTTCGGATCCCTTTGAAGACTATAGGGCCAAAGGAAATATCCTCCGATAACAAAGAGAAAGAAGCTTTCTAAGAAACTTCTTTGTGTTCTGTGAAATCATCTCACAGAGTTACAGCTTTCCCCTCAAGAAGCCTTTCGCTAAGACAGTTCTTGTGGAATTGGCAAAGTGATATTTGGAAGCCCATAGAGGGCTATGGTGAAAAAGGAAATATCCTCAGATGAAATCTGGAAAGAAGCTTTCTGAGAAACTGCTAAGTGTTCTGTTAATTCATCTCACGGAGTTACATCTGTATTTCGTGGATCTCTTTGCTAGCCTTATTTCTTTGGAATCGGAGAACAGATATTTCGGATTCCTATGAAGAATATAGGGGCAAAGGAAATATCCTCCGATAACAAAGAGAAAGAAGCTTTCTGAGAAACTTCTTTGTGTTCTGTGAAATCATCTCACAGAGTTACAGCTTTCCCCTCAAGAAGCCTTTCGCTAAGACAGTTCTTGTGGAATTGGCAAAGTGATATTTGGAAGCCCATAGAGGGCTATAGTGAAAAAGGAAATATTCTCAGATGAAATCTGGAAAGAAGCTTTCTTAGAAACTTCTGAGTGTTCTGTTAATTCATCTCACTGAGTTACATCTGTATTTCGTGGATCTCTTTGCTAGCCTTATTTCTGTGGAATCTGAGAACAGATATTTCGGATCCCATTGAAGACTATAGGGCCAAAGGAAATATCCTCCGATAACAAAGAGAAAGAAGCTTTCTGAGAAACTTCTTCGTGTTCTGTGAAATCATCTCACAGAGTTACAGCTTTCCCCTCAAGAAGCCTTTCGCTAAGACAGTTCTCGTGGAATTGGCAAAGTGATATTTGGAAGCCCATAGAGGGCAATGGTGAAAAAGGAAATATCCTCAGATGAAATCTGGAAAGAAGCTTTCTGAGAAACTGCTTAGTGTTCTGTTAATTCATCTCACAGAGTTACATCTGTATTTCGTGGATCTCTTTGCTAGCCTTATTTCTGTGGAATCTGAGAACAGATATTTCGGATCCCTTTGAAGACTATAGGGCCAAAGAAAATATCCTCAGATAACAAAGAGAAAGAAGCTTTCTGAGAAACTGCTTTGTGTTCTGTGAAATCATCTCACAGAGTTATAGCTTTCCCCTCAAGAAGCCTTTCGCTAAGACAGTTCTTGTGGAATTGGCAAATTGATATTTGGAAGCCCATAGAGGGCTATGGTGAAAAAGGTAGTATCCTCAGATGAAATCTGGAAAGAAGCTTTCTGAGAAACTGCTTAGTGTTCTGTTAATTCATCTCACAGAGTTACATCTGTATTTCGTGGATCTCTTTGCTAGCCTTATTTCTGTGGAATCTGAGAACAGATATTTCGGATCCCATTGAACACTATAGGGCCAAAGGAAATATCCTCCGATAACAAAGAGAAAGAAGCTTTCTGAGAAACTTCTTTGTGCTCTGTGAAATCATCTCACAGAGTTACAGCTTTCCCCTCAAGAAGCCTTTCGCTAAGACAGTTCTTGTGGAATTGGCAAAGTGATTTTTGGAAGCCCATAGAGGGCTATGGTGAAAAAGGAAATATCCTCAGATGAAATCTGGAAAGCAGCTTTCTGAGAAACTGCTGAGTGTTCTGTTAATTCATCTCACAGAGTTACATCTGTATTTCGTGGATCTCTTTGCTAGCCTTATTTCTGTGGAATCTGAGAACAGATATTTCGGATCCCATTGAAGACTATAGGGCCAAAGGAAATATCCTCCGATAACAAAGAGAAAGAAGCTTTCTGAGAAACTTCTTTGTGTTCTGTGAAATCATCTCACAGAGTTACAGCTTTCCCCTCAAGAAGCCTTTCGCTAAGTCAGTTCTTGTGGAATTGGCAAAGTGATATTTGGAAGCCCATCGAGGGCTATGTTGAAAAAGGAAATATCCTCACATGAAATCTGGAAAGAAGCTTTCTGAGAAACTGCTTAGTGTTCTGTTAATTCATCTCACAGAGTTACATCTGTATTTCGTGGATCTCTTTGCTAGCCTTTTTTTTGTGGAATCTGAGAACAGATATTTCGGATCCCTTTGAAGACTATAGGGCCAAAGGAAATATCCTCCGATATCAAAGAGAAAGAAGCTTTCTGAGAAACTTGCTTGTGTTCTGTGAAATCATCCCACAGAGTTACAGCTTTCCCCTCAAGAAGCCTTTCGCTAAGACAGTTCTTGTGGAATTGGCAAAGTGATATTTGGAAGCCCATAGAGGGCTATGGTGAAAAAGGAAATATCCTCAGATGAAATCTGGAAAGAAGCTTTCTGAGAAACTGCTTAGTGTTCTGTTAATTCATCTCACAGTGTTACATCTGTATTTCGTGCATCTCTTTGCTAGCCTTATTTCTGTGGAATCTGAGAACAGATATTTCGGATCCCATTGAAGACTATAGGGCCAAAGGAAATATCCTCCGATAACAAAGAGAAAGAAGCTTTCTGAGAAACTTCTTTGTGTTCTGTGAAATCATCTCACAGAGTTACAGCTTTCTCCTCAAGAAGCCTTTCGCTAAGACAGTTCTTGTGGAATTGGCAAAGTGATATTTGGAAGCCCATAGAGGGCTATGGTGAAAAAGGAAATATCCTCAGATGAAATCTCGAAAGAAGCTTTCTGAGAAACTGCTTAGTGTTCTGTTAATTCATCTCACAGAGTTACATCTGTATTTCGTGGATCTCTTTGCTAGCCTTATTTCTGTGGAATCTGAGAACAGATATTTCCGATCCCTTTGAAGACTATAGGGCCAAAGGAAATATCCTCCGATAACAAAGAGAAAGAAGCTTTCTGAGAAACTTCTTTGTTTTCTGTGAAATCGTGTCACAGAGTTACAGCTTTCCCCTCAAGAAGCCTTTCGCTAAGACCGTTCTTGTGGAATTGGCATAGTGATATTTGGAAGCCCTTAGAGGGCTATGGTGAAAAAGGAAATATCCTCAGATGAAATCTGGAAAGAAGCTTTCTGAGAAACTACTTAGTGTTCTGTTAATTCATCTCACAGAGTTACATCTGTATTTCGTGGATCTCTTTGCTAGCCTTATTTCTGTGGAATCTGAGAACAGATATTTCGGATCCCATTGAAGACTATAGGGCCAAAGGAAATATCCTCCGATAACAAAGAGAAAGAAGCTTTCTGAGAAACTTCTTTGTGCTCTGTGAAATCGTCTCACAGAGTTACAGCTTTCCCCTCAAGAAGCCTTTCGCTAAGACAGTTCTTGTGGAATTGGCAAAGTGATATTTGGAAGCCCATAGAGGGCTATGGTGAAAAAGGAAATATCCTCCGATGAAATCTCGAAAGAAGCTTTCTGAGAAACTGCTTAGTGTTCTGTTAATTCATCTCACAGAGTTACATCTGTATTTCGTGGATCTCTTTGCTAGCCTTATTTCTGTGGAATCTGAGAACAGATATTTCCGATCCCTTTGAAGACTATAGGGCCAAAGGAAATATCCTCCGATAACAAAGAGAAAGAAGATTTCTGAGAAACTTCTTTGTTTTCTGTGAAATCATCTCAAAGAGTTACAGCTTTCCCCTCAAGAAGCCTTTCGCTAAGACCGTTCTTGTGGAATTGGCATAGTGATATTTGGAAGCCCTTAGAGGGCTATGGTGAAAAAGGAAATATCCTCAGATGAAATCTGGAAAGAAGCTTTCTGAGAAACTGCTTAGTGTTCTCTTAATTCATCTCACAGAGTTACATCTGTATTTCGTGGATCTCTTTGCTAGCCTTATTTCTGTGGAATCTGAGAACAGATATTTCGGATTCCTATGAAGACTATAGGGCCAAAGGAAATATCCTCCGATAACAAAGAGAAAGAAGCTTTCTGAGAAACTTCTTTGTGTTCTGTGAAATCATCTCACAGAGTTACACCTTTCCCCTCAAGAAGCCTTTCGCTAAGAGAGTTCTTGTGGAATTGGCAAAGTGATATTTGGAAGCCCATAGAGGGCTATGGTGAAAAAGGAAATATCCTCAGATGAAATCTGGAAAGAAGCTTTCTGAGAAACTGCTGAGTGTTCTGTTAATTCATCTCACAGAGTTACATCTGTATTTCGTGGATCTCTTTGCTAGCCTTATTTCTGTGGAATCTGAGAACAGATATTTCGGATCCCATTGAAGACTATAGGGCCAAAGGAAATATCCTCCGATAACAAAGAGAAAGAAGCTTTCTGAGAAACTTCTTTGTGTTCTGTGAAATCATCTCACAGAGTTACAGCTTTCCCCTCAAAAAGCCTTTCGCTAAGACAGTTCTTGTGGAATTGGCAAAGTGATATTTGGAAGCCCTTAGAGGGCTATGGTGAAAAAGGAAATATCCTCAGATGAAATCTGGAAAGAAGCTTTCTGAGAAACTTCTGAGTGTTCTGTTAGTTCATCTCACAGAGTTACATCTGTATTTCGTGGATCTCTTTGCTAGCCTTATTTCTGTGGAATCTGAGAACAGATATTTCGGATCCCATTGAAGACTATAGGACCAAAGGAAATATCCTCCGATAACAAAGAGAAAGAAGCTTTCTGAGAAACTACTTTGTGTTCTGTGAAATCATCTCTCAGAGTTACAGCTTTCCCCTCAAGAAGCCTTTCGCTAAGACAGTTCTCGTGGAATTTGCAAAGTGATATTTGGAAGCCCATAGAGGGCTATGGTGAAAAAGGAAATATCCTCAGATGAAATCTGGAAAGAAGCTTTCTGAGAAACTGCTTAGTGTTCTGTTAATTCATCTCACAGAGTTACATCTGTATTTCGTGGATCTCTTTGCTAGCCTTATTTCTGTGGAATCTGAGAACAGATATTTCGGATCCCATTGAAGACTATAGGCCCAAAGAAAATATCCTCCTATAACAAAGAGAAAGAAGCTTTCTGAGAAGCTTCTTTGTGCTCTGTGAAATCATCTCACAGAGTTACAGCTTTCCCCTCAAGAAGCCTTTCGCTAAGACAGTTCTTGTGGAATTGGCAAAGTGATATTTGGAAGCCCATAGAGGGCTATGGTGAAAAAGGAAATATCCTCAGATGAAATCTGGAAAGAAGCTTTCTGAGAAACTGCTGAGTGTTCTGTTAATTCATCTCACAGAGTTACATCTGTATTTCGTGGATCTCTTTGCTAGCCTTATTTCTGTGGAATCTGAGAACAGATATTTCGGATCCCATTGAAGACTACAGTGCCAAAGGAAATATCCTCCGATAACAAAGAGAAAGAAGCTTTCTGAGAAACTTCTTTGTGTTCTGTGAAATCATCTCACAGAGTTACAGCTTTCCCCTCAAGAAGCCTTTCGCTAAGTCAGTTCTTGTGGAATTGGCAAAGTGATATTTGGAAGCCCATAGAGGGCTATGTTGAAAAAGGAAATATCCTCACATGAAATCTGGAAAGAAGCTTTCTGAGAAACTGCTTAGTGTTCTGTTAATTCATCTCACAGAGTAACATGTGTATTTCGTGGATCTCTTTGCTAGCCTTATTTCTGTGGAATCTGAGAACAGATATTTCGGATCCCTTTGAAGACTATAGGGCCAAAGGAAATATCCTCCGATATCAAAGAGAAGGAAGCTTTCTGAGAAACTTGCTTGTTTTCTGTGAAATCATCCCACAGAGTTACAGCTTTCCCCTCAAGAAGCCTTTCGCTAAGACAGTTCTTGTGGAATTGGCAAAGTGATATTTGGAAGCCCATAGAGGGCTATGGTGAAAAAGGAAATATCCTCAGATGAAATCTGGAAAGAAGCTTTCTGAGAAACTGCTTAGTGTTCTGTTAATTCATCTCACAGAGTTACATCTGTGTTTCGTGCATCTCTTTGCTAGCCTTATTTCTGTGGAATCTGAGAACAGATATTTCGGATCCCATTGAAGACTATAGGGCCAAAGGAAATATCCTCCGATAACAAAGAGAAAGAAGCTTTCTGAGAAACTTCTTTGTGTTCTGTGAAATCATCTCACAGAGTTACAGCTTTCCCCTCAAGAAGCCTTTCGCTAAGACAGTTCTTGTGGAATTGGCAAAGTGATATTTGGAAGCCCATAGAGGGCTATGGTGAAAAAGGAAATATCCTCAGATGAAATCTCGAAAGAGGCTTTCTGAGAAACTGCTTAGTGTTCTGTTAATTCATCTCACAGAGTTACATCTGTATTTCGTGGATCTCTTTGCTAGCCTTATTTCTGTGGAATCTGAGAACAGATATTTCGGATCCCTTTGAAGACTATAGGGAAAAAGGAAATATCCTCCGATAACAAAGAGAAAGAAGCTTTCTGAGAAACTTCTTTGTTTTCTGTGAAATCGTGTCACAGAGTTACAGCTTTCCCCTCAAGAAGCCTTTCGCTAAGACCGTTCTTGTGGAATTGGCATAGTGATATTTGGAAGCCCTTAGAGGGCTATGGTGAAAAAGGAAATATCCTCAGATGAAATCTGGAAAGAAACTTTCTGAGAAACTGCTTAGTGTTCTGTTAATTCATCTCACAGAGTTACATCTGTATTTCGTGCATCTCTTTGCTAGCCTTATTTCTGTGGAATCTGAGAACAGATATTTCGGATCCCATTGAAGACTATAGGGCCAAAGGAAATATCCTCCGATAACAAAGAGAAAGAAGCTTTCTGAGAAACTTCTTTGTGTTCTGTGAAATCGTCTCACAGAGTTACAGCTTTCCCCTCAAGAAGCCTTTCGCTAAGACAGTTCTTGTGGAATTGGCAAAGTGATATTTGGAAACCCATAGAGGGCTATGGTGAAAAAGGAAATATCCTCAGATGAAATCTCGAAAGAAGCTTTCTGAGAAACTGCTTAGTGTTCTGTTAATTCATCTCACAGAGTTACATCTGTATTTCGTGGATCTCTTTGCTAGCCTTATTTCTGTGGAATCTGAGAACAGATATTTCCGATCCCTTTGAAGACTATAGGGCCAAAGGAAATATCCTCCGATAACAAAGAGAAAGAAGCTTTCTGAGAAACTTCTTTGTTTTCTGTGAAATCATCTCACAGAGTTACAGCTTTCCCCTCAAGAAGCCTTTCGCTAAGACCGTTCTTGTGGAATTGGCATAGTGATATTTGGAAGCCCTTAGAGGGCTATGGTGAAAAAGGAAATATCCTCAGATGAAATCTGGAAAGAAGCTTTCTGAGAAACTGCTTAGTGTTCTGTTAATTCATCTCACAGAGTTACATCTGTATTTCGTGGATCTCTTTGCTTGCCTTATTTCTGTGGAATCTGAGAACAGATATTTCGGATTCCTATGAAGACTATAGGGCCAAAGGAAATATCCTCCGATAACAAAGAGAAAGAAGCTTTCTGCGAAACTTCTTTGTGTTCTGTGAAATCATCTCACAGAGTTACACCTTTCCCCTCAAGAAGCCTTTCGCTAAGAGAGTTCTTGTGGAATTGGCAAAGTGATATTTGGAAGCCCATAGAGGGCTATGGTGAAAAAGGAAATATCCTCAGATGAAATCTGGAAAGAAGCTTTCTGAGAAACTGCTGAGTGTTCTGTTAATTCATCTCACAGAGTTACATCTGTATTTCGTGGATCTCTTTGCTAGCCTTATTTCTGTGGAATCTGAGAACAGATATTTCGGATCCCATTGAAGACTATAGGACCAAAGGAAATATCCTCCGATAACAAAGAGAAAGAAGCTTTCTGAGAAACTTCTTTGTGTTCTGTGAAATCATCTCTCAGAGTTACAGCTTTCCCCTCAAGAAGCCTTTCGCTAAGACAGTTCTCGTGGAATTGGCAAAGTGATATTTGGAAGCCCATAGAGGGCTATGGTGAAAAAGGAAATATCCTCAGATGAAATCTGGAAAGAAGCTTTCTGAGAAACTGCTTAGTGTTCTGTTAATTCATCTCACAGAGTTACATCTGTATTTCGTGGATCTCTTTGCTAGCCTTATTTCTGTGGAATCTGAGAAGAGATATTTCGGATCCCATTGAAGACTATAGGCCCAAAGAAAATATCCTCCGATAACAAAGAGAAAGAAACTTTCTGAGAAACTTCTTTGTATTCTGTGAAATCATCTCACAGAGTTACAGCTTTCCCCTCAAGAAGCCTTTCGCTAAGACAGTTCTTGTGGATTTGGCAAAGTGATATTTGGAAGCCCATAGAGGGCTATGGTGAAAAAGGAAATATCCACAGATGAAATCTGGAAAGAAGCTTTCGGTGAAACTGCTTAGTGTTCTGTTAATTCTTCTCACAGAGTTACATCTGTATTTCGTGGATCTCTTTGCTAGACTTATTTCTGTGGAATCTGAGAACAGATATTTCGGATCCCTTTGAAGACTATAGGGCCAAAGGAAATATCCTCTGATAACAAAGAGAAAGAAGCTTTCTGAGAAACTTCTTTGTGTTCTGTGAAATCATCTCACAGAGTTACAGCTTTCCCCTCAAGAAGCCTTTCGCTAAGACAGTTCTTGTGGAATTGGCAAAGTGATATTTGGAAGCCCATAGAGGGCTATGGTGAAACAGGAAATATCCTCAGATGAAATCTGGAAAGAAGCTTTCTGAGAAACTGCTTAGTGTTCTGTTAATTCATCTCACAGAGTTACATCTGTATTTCGTGGATCTCTTTGCTAGCCTTATTTCTGTGGAATCTGAGAACAGATATTTCCGATCCCTTTGAAGACTATAGGGCCAAAGGAAATATCCTCCGATACCAAAGAGAAAAAAGCTTTCTGAGAAACTTCTTTGTTTTCTGTGAAATCATCTCACAGAGTTACAGCTTTCCCCTCAAGAAGCCTTTCGCTAAGACCGTTCTTGTGGAATTGGCATAGTGATATTTGGAAGGCCTTAGAGGGCTATGGTGAAAAAGGAAATATCCTCAGATGAAATCTGGAAAGAAGCTTTCTGAGAAACTGCTTAGTGTTCTGTTAATTCATCTCACAGAGTTACATCTGTATTTCGTGGATCTCTTTGCTAGCCTTATTTCTGTGGAATCTGAGAACAGATATTTCGGATTCCTATGAAGACTATAGGGGCAAAGGAAATATCCTCCGATAACAAAGAGAAAGAAGCTTTCTGAGAAACTTCTTTGTGTTCTGTGAAATCATCTCACAGAGTTACAGCTTTCCCCTCAAGAAGCCTTTCGCTAAGACAGTTCTTGTGGAATTGGCAAAGTGATATTTGGAAGCCCATAGAGGGCTATAGTGAAAAAGGAAATATCCTCACATGAAATCTGGAAAGAAGCTTTCTGAGAAACTGCTTAGTGTTCTGTTAATTCATCTCACGGAGTTACATCTGTATTTCGTGGATCTCTTTGCTAGCCTTATTTCTTTGGAATCGGAGAACAGATATTTCGGATTCCTATGAAGAATATAGGGGCAAAGGAAATATCCTCCGATAACAAAGAGAAAGAAGCTTTCTGAGAAACTTCTTTGTGTTCTGTGAAATCATCTCACAGAGTTACAGCTTTCCCCTCAAGAAGCCTTTCGCTAAGACAGTTCTTGTGGAATTGGCAAAGTGATATTTGGAAGCCCATAGAGGGCTATAGTGAAAAAGGAAATATCCTCAGATGAAATCTGGAAAGAAGTTTTCTGAGAAACTTCTGAGTGTTCTGTTAATTCATCTCACTGAGTTACATCTGTATTTCGTGGATCTCTTTGCTAGCCTTATTTCTGTGGAATCTGAGAACAGGTATTTCGGATTCCATTGAAGACTATAGGGCCAAAGGAAATATCCTCCGATAACAAAGAGAAAGAAGCTTTCTGAGAAACTTCTTTGTGTTCTGTGAAATCATCTCACAGAGTTACAGCTTTCCCCTCAAGAAGCCTTTCGCTAAGACAGTTCTCGTGGAATTGGCAAAGTGATATTTGGAAGCCCATAGAGGGCAATGGTGAAAAAGGAAATATCCTCAGATGAAATCTGGAAAGAAGCTTTCTGAGAAACTGCTTAGTGTTCTGTTAATTCATCTCACAGAGTTACATCTGTATTTCGTGGATCTCTTTGCTAGCCTTATTTCTGTGGAATCTGAGAACAGATATTTCGGATCCCTTTGAAGACTATAGGGCCAAAGAAAATATCCTCCGATAACAAAGAGAAAGAAGTTTTCTGAGAAACTGCTTTGTGTTCTGTGAAATCATCTCACAGAGTTACAGCTTTCCCCTCAAGAAGCCTTTCGCTAAGACAGTTCTTGTGGAATTGGCAAAGTGATATTTGGAAGCCCATAGAGGGCTATGGTGAAAAAGGAAATATCCTCAGCTGAAATCTGGAAAGAAGCTTCCTGAGAAACTGCTGAGTGTTCTGTTAATTCATCTCACAGAGTTACATCTGTATTTCGTGGATCTCTTTGCTAGCCTTATTTCTGTGGAATCTGAGAACAGATATTTCGGATCCCATTGAAGACTATAGGGCCAAAGGAAATATCCTCCGATAACAAAGAGAAAGAAGGTTTCTGAGAAACTTCTTTGTGTTCTGTGAAATCATCTCACAGAGTTACAGCTTTCCCCTCAAGAAGCCTTTCGCTAAGACAGTTCTTGTTGAATTGGCAAAGTGATATTTGGAAGCCCATAGAGGGCTATGTTGAAAAAGGAAATATCCTCACATGAAATCTGGAAAGAAGCTTTCTGAGAAACTGCTTAGTGTTCTGTTAATTCATCTCACAGAGTTACATCTGTATTTCGTGGATCTCTTTGCTAGCCTTATTTCTGTGGAATCTGAGAACAGATATTTCGGATCCCTTTGAAGACTATAGGGCCAAAGGAAATATCCTCCGATATCAAAGAGAAAGAAGCTTTCTGAGAAACTTGTTTGTGTTCTGTGAAATCATCCCACAGAGTTACAGCTTTCCCCTCAAGAAGCCTTTCGCTAAGACAGTTCTTGTGGAATTGTCAAAGTGATATTTGGAAGCCCATAGAGGGCTATGGTGAAAAAGGAAATATCCTCACATGAAATCTGGAAAGAAGCTTTCTGAGAAACTGCTTAGTGTTCTGTTAATTCATCTCACGGAGTTACATCTGTATTTCGTGGATCTCTTTGCTAGCCTTATTTCTGTGGATTCTGAGAACAGATATTTCGGATATCATTGAAGACTATAGGGCCAAAGGAAATATCCTCCGATAACAAAGAGAAAGAAGCTTTCTGAGAAACTTCTTTGTGCTCTGTGAAATCATCTCACAGAGTTACAGCTTTCCCCTCAAGAAGCCTTTCGCTAAGACAGTTCTTGTGGAATTGGCAAAGTGATATTTGGAAGCCCATAGAGGGCTATGGTGAAAAAGGAAATATCCTCAGATGAAATCTGGAAAGAAGCTTTCTGAGAAACTGCTGAGTGTTCTGTTAATTCATCTCACAGAATTACATCTGTATTTCGTGGATCTCTTTGCTAGCCTTATTTCTGTGGAATCTGAGAACAGATATTTCGGATCCCATTGAAGACTAAAGGGCCAAAGGAAATATCCTCTGATAACAAAGAGAAAGAAGCTTTCTGAGAAACTTCTTTGTGTTCTGTGAAATCATCTCACAGAGTTACAGCTTTCCCCTCAAGAAGCCTTTCGCTAAGACAGTTCTTGTGGAATTGGCAAAGTGATATTTGGAAGCCCATAGAGGGCTATGTTGAAAAAGGAAATATCCTCACATGAAATCTGGAAAGAAGCTTTCTGAGAAACTGCTTAGTGTTCTGTTAATTCATCTCACAGAGTTACATCTGTATTTCGTGGATCTCTTTGCTAGCCTTATTTCTGTGGAATCTGAGAACAGATATTTCGGATCCCTTTGAAGACTATAGGGCCAAAGGAAATATCCTCCGATATCAAAGAGAAAGAAGCTTTCTGAGAAACTTGTTTGTGTTCTGTGAAATCATCCCACAGAGTTACAGCTTTCCCCTCAAGAAGCCTTTCGCTAAGACAGTTCTTGTGGAATTGGCAAAGTGATATTTGGAAGCCCATAGAGGGCTTTGGTGAAAAAGGAAATATCCTCAGATGAAATCTGGAAAGAAGCTTTCTGAGAAACTGCTTAGTGTTCTGTTAATTCATCTCACAGAGTTACATCTGTATTTCGTGGATCTCTTTGCTAGCCTTATTTCTGTGGAATCTGAGAACAGATATTTCGGATCCCATTGAAGACTATAGGGCCAAAGGAAATATCCTCCGATAACAAAGAGAAAGAAGCTTTCTGAGAAACTTCTTTGTGTTCTGTGAAATCATCTCACAGAGTTACAGCTTTCCCCTCAAGAAGCCTTTCGCTAAGACAGTTCTCGTGGAATTGGCAAAGTGATATTTGGAAGCCCATAGAGGGCAATGGTGAAAAAGGAAATATCCTCAGATGAAATCTGGAAAGAAGCTTTCTGAGAAACTGCTTAGTGTTCTGTTAATTCATCTCACAGAGTTACATCTGTATTTCGTGGATCTCTTTGCTAGCCTTATTTCTGTGGAATCTGAGAAAAGATATTTCCGATCCCTTTGAAGACTATAGGGCCAAAGAAAATATCCTCCGATAACAAAGAGAAAGAAGTTTTCTGAGAAACTGCTTTGTGTTCTGTGAAATCATCTCACAGAGTTACAGCTTTCCCCTCAAGAAGCCTTTCGCTAAGACAGTTCTTGTGGAATTGGCAAAGTGATATTTGGAAGCCCATAGAGGGCTATGGTGAAAAAGGAAATATCCTCAGCTGAAATCTGGAAAGAAGCTTCCTGAGAAACTGCTGAGTGTTCTGTTAATTCATCTCACAGAGTTACATCTGTATTTCGTGGATCTCTTTGCTAGCCTTATTTCTGTGGAATCTGAGAACAGATATTTCGGATCCCATTGAAGACTATAGGGCCAAAGGAAATATCCTCCGATAACAAAGAGAAAGAAGGTTTCTGAGAAACTTCTTTGTGTTCTGTGAAATCATCTCACAGAGTTACAGCTTTCCCCTCAAGAAGCCTTTCGCTAAGACAGTTCTTGTTGAATTGGCAAAGTGATATTTGGAAGCCCATAGAGGGCTATGTTGAAAAAGGAAATATCCTCACATGAAATCTGGAAAGAAGCTTTCTGAGAAACTGCTTAGTGTTCTGTTAATTCATCTCACAGAGTTACATCTGTATTTCGTGGATCTCTTTGCTAGCCTTATTTCTGTGGAATCTGAGAACAGATATTTCGGATCCCTTTGAAGACTATAGGGCCAAAGGAAATATCCTCCGATATCAAAGAGAAAGAAGCTTTCTGAGAAACTTGTTTGTGTTCTGTGAAATCATCCCACAGAGTTACAGCTTTCCCCTCAAGAAGCCTTTCGCTAAGACAGTTCTTGTGGAATTGGCAAAGTGATATTTGGAAGCCCATAGAGGGCTATGGTGAAAAAGGAAATATCCTCACATGAAATCTGGAAAGAAGCTTTCTGAGAAACTGCTTAGTGTTCTGTTAATTCATCTCACGGAGTTACATCTGTATTTCGTGGATCTCTTTGCTAGCCTTATTTCTGTGGATTCTGAGAACAGATATTTCGGATATCATTGAAGACTATAGGGCCAAAGGAAATATCCTCCGATAACAAAGAGAAAGAAGCTTTCTGAGAAACTTCTTTGTGCTCTGTGAAATCATCTCACAGAGTTACAGCTTTCCCCTCAAGAAGCCTTTCGCTAAGACAGTTCTTGTGGAATTGGCAAAGTGATATTTGGAAGCCCATAGAGGGCTATGGTGAAAAAGGAAATATCCTCAGATGAAATCTGGAAAGAAGCTTTCTGAGAAACTGCTGAGTGTTCTGTTAATTCATCTCACAGAATTACATCTGTATTTCGTGGATCTCTTTGCTAGCCTTATTTCTGTGGAATCTGAGAACAGATATTTCGGATCCCATTGAAGACTATAGGGCCAAAGGAAATATCCTCTGATAACAAAGAGAAAGAAGCTTTCTGAGAAACTTCTTTGTGTTCTGTGAAATCATCTCACAGAGTTACAGCTTTCCCCTCAAGAAGCCTTTCGCTAAGACAGTTCTTGTGGAATTGGCAAAGTGATATTTGGAAGCCCATAGAGGGCTATGGTGAAAAAGGAAATATCCTCAGATGAAATCTGCAAAGAAGCTTTCTGAGAAACTGCTGAGTGTTCTGTTAATTCATCTCACAGAATTACATCTGTATTTCGTGGATCTCTTTGCTAGCCTTATTTCTGTGGAATCTGAGAAACGATATTTCGGATCCCATTGAAGACTATAGGGCCAAAGGAAATATCCTCCGATAACAAAGAGAAAGAAGCTTTCTGAGAAACTTCTTTGTGTTCTGTGAAATCATCTCACAGAGTTACAGCTTTCCCCTCAAGAAGCCTTTCGCTAAGACAGTTCTCGTGGAATTGGCAAAGTGATATTTGGAAGCCCATAGAGGGCTATGTTGAAAAAGGAAATATCCTCACATGAAATCTGGAAAGAAGCTTTCTGAGAAACTGCTTAGTGTTCTGTTAATTCATCTCACAGAGTTACATCTGTATTTCGTGGATCTCTTTGCTAGCCTTATTTCTGTGGAATCTGAGAACAGATATTTCGGATCCCTTTGAAGACTATAGGGCCAAAGGAAATATCCTCCGATATCAAAGAGAAAGAAGCTTTCTGAGAAACTTGTTTGTGTTCTGTGAAATCATCCCACAGAGTTACAGCTTTCCCCTCAAGAAGCCTTTCGCTAAGACAGTTCTTGTGGAATTGGCAAAGTGATATTTGGAAGCCCATAGAGGGCTATGGTGAAAAAGGAAATATCCTCAGATGAAATCTGGAAAGAAGCTTTCTGAGAAACTGCTTAGTGTTCTGTTAATTCATCTCACAGAGTTACATCTGTATTTCGTGGATCTCTTTGCTAGCCTTATTTCTGTGGAATCTGAGAACAGATATTTCGGATCCCATTGAAGACTATAGGGCCAAAGGAAATATCCTCCGATAACAAAGAGAAAGAAGGTTTCTGAGAAACTTCTTTGTGTTCTGTGAAATCATCTCACAGAGTTACAGCTTTCCCCTCAAGAAGCCTTTCGCTAAGACAGTTCTTGTGGAATTGGCAAAGTGATATTTGGAAGCCCATAGAGGGCTATGTTGAAAAAGGAAATATCCTCACATGAAATCTGGAAAGAAGCTTTCTGAGAAACTGCTTAGTGTTCTGTTAATTCATCTCACAGAGTTACATCTGTATTTCGTGGATCTCTTTGCTAGCCTTATTTCTGTGGAATCTGAGAACAGATATTTCGGATCCCTTTGAAGACTATAGGGCCAAAGGAAATATCCTCCGATATCAAAGAGAATGAAGCTTTCTGAGAAACTTGTTTGTGTTCTGTGAAATCATCCCACAGAGTTACAGCTTTCCCCTCAAGAAGCCTTTCGCTAAGACAGTTCTTGTGGAATTGGCAAAGTGATATTTGGAAGCCCATAGAGGGCTATGGTGAAAAAGGAAATATCCTCACATGAAATCTGGAAAGAAGCTTTCTGAGAAACTGCTTAGTGTTCTGTTAATTCATCTCACGGAGTTACATCTGTATTTCGTGGATCTCTTTGCTAGCCTTATTTCTTTGGAATCGGAGAAAAGATATTTCGGATTCCTATGAAGAATATAGGGGCAAAGGAAATATCCTCCGATAACAAAGAGAAAGAAGCTTTCTGAGAAACTTCTTTGTGTTCTGTGAAATCATCTCACAGAGTTACAGCTTTCCCCTCAAGAAGCCTTTCGCTAAGACAGTTCTTGTGGAATTGGCAAAGTGATATTTGGAAGCCCATAGAGGGCTATAGTGAAAAAGGAAATATCCTCAGATGAAATCTGGAAAGAAGCTTTCTGAGAAACTTCTGAGTGTTCTGTTAATTCATCTCACTGAGTTACATCTGTATTTCGTGGATCTCTTTGCTAGCCTTCTTTCTGTGGAATCTGAGAACAGATATTTCGGATCCCATTGAAGACTATAGGGCCAAAGGAAATATCCTCCGATAACAAAGAGAAAGAAGCTTTCTGAGAAACTTCTTTGTGCTCTGTGAAATCTTCTCACAGAGTTACAGATTTCCTCTCAAGAAGCCTTTCGCTAAGACAGTTCTTGTGGAATTGGCAAAGTGATATTTGGAAGCCCATAGAGGGCTATGGTGAAAAAGGAAATATCCTCAGATGAAATCTGGAAAGAAGCTTTCTGAGAAACTGCTGAGTGTTCTGTTAATTCATCTCACAGAATTACATCTGTATTTCGTGGATCTCTTTGCTAGCCTTATTTCTGTGGAATCTGAGAAACGATATTTCGGATCCCATTGAAGACTATAGGGCCAAAGGAAATATCCTCCGATAACAAAGAGAAAGAAGCTTTCTGAGAAACTTCTTTGTGTTCTGTGAAATCATCTCACAGAGTTACAGCTTTCCCCTCAAGAAGCCTTTCGCTAAGACAGTTCTTGTGGAATTGGCAAAGTGATATTTGGAAGCCCATAGAGGGCTATGTTGAAAAAGGAAATATCCTCACATGAAATCTGGAAAGAAGCTTTCTGAGAAACTGCTTAGTGTTCTGTTAATTCATCTCACAGAGTTACATCTGTATTTCGTGGATCTCTTTGCTAGCCTTATTTCTGTGGAATCTGAGAACAGATATTTCGGATCCCTTTGAAGACTATAGGGCCAAAGGAAATATCCTCCGATATCAAAGAGAAAGAAGCTTTCTGAGAAACTTGTTTGTGTTCTGTGAAATCATCCCACAGAGTTACAGCTTTCCCCTCAAGAAGCCTTTCGCTAAGACAGTTCTTGTGGAATTGGCAAAGTGATATTTGGAAGCCCATAGAGGGCTATGGTGAAAAAGGAAATATCCTCAGATGAAATCTGGAAAGAAGCTTTCTGAGAAACTGCTTAGTGTTCTGTTAATTCATCTCACAGAGTTACATCTGTATTTCGTGGATCTCTTTGCTAGCCTTATTTCTGTGGAATCTGAGAACAGATATTTCGGATCCCATTGAAGACTATAGGGCCAAAGGAAATATCCTCCGATAACAAAGAGAAAGAAACTTTCTGAGAAACTGCTTTGTGTTCTGTGAAATCATCTCACAGAGTTACAGCTTTCCCCTCAAGAAGCCTTTCGCTAAGACAGTTCTTGTGGAATTGGCAAAGTGATATTTGGAAGCCCATAGAGGGCTATGGTGAAACAGGAAATATCCTCAGATGAAATCTGGAAAGAAGCTTTCTGAGAAACTGCTTAGTGTTCTGTTAATTCATCTCACAGAGTTACATCTGTATTTCGTGGATCTCTTTGGCAGCCTTATTTCTGTGGAATCTGAGAACAGATATTTCCGATCCCTTTGAAGACTATAGGGCCAAAGGAAATATCCTCCGATACCAAAGAGAAAGAAGCTTTCTGAGAAACTTCTTTGTTTTCTGTGAAATCATCTCACAGAGTTACAGCTTTCCCCTCAAGAAGCCTTTCGCTAAGACCGTTCTTGTGGAATTGGCATAGTGATATTTGGAAGCCCTTAGAGGGCTAAGGTGAAAAAGGAAATATCCTCAGATGAAATCTGGAAAGAAGCTTTCTGAGAAACTGCTTAGTGTTCTGTTAATTCATCTCACAGAGTTACATCTGTATTTCGTTGATCTCTTTGCTAGCCTTATTTCTGTGGAATCTGAGAACAGATATTTCGGATTCCTATGAAGACTATAGGGGCAAAGGAAATATCCTCCGATAACAAAGAGAAAGAAGCTTTCTGAGAAACTTCTTTGTGTTCTGTGAAATCATCTCACAGAGTTACAGCTTTCCCCTCAAGAAGCCTTTCGCTAAGACAGTTCTTGTGGAATTGGCAAAGTGATATTTGGAATCCCATAGAGGGCTATGGTGAAAAAGGAAATATCCTCACATGAAATCTGGAAAGAAGCTTTCTGAGAAACTGCTTAGTGTTCTGTTAATTCATCTCACGGAGTTACATCTGTATTTCGTGGATCTCTTTGCTAGCCTTATTTCTTTGGAATCGGAGAACAGATATTTCGGATTCCTATGAAGAATATAGGGGCAAAGGAAATATCCTACGATAACAAAGAGAAAGAAGCTTTCTGAGAAACTTCTTTGTGTTCTGTGAAATCATCTCACAGAGTTACAGCTTTCCCCTCAAGAAGCCTTTCGCTAAGACAGTTCTTGTGGAATTGGCAAAGTGATATTTGGAAGCCCATAGAGGGCTATAGTGAAAAAGGAAATATCCTCAGATGAAATCTGGAAAGAAGTTTTCTGAGAAACTTCTGAGTGTTCTGTTAATTCATCTCACTGAGTTACATCTGTATTTCGTGGATCTCTTTGCTAGCCTTATT
This sequence comes from Macaca mulatta, assembly GCF_049350105.2. NCBI lineage: Eukaryota > Metazoa > Chordata > Mammalia > Primates > Cercopithecidae > Macaca > Macaca mulatta. The sequence goes on from NC_133420.1 coordinate 28,672,479, forward strand.
TCTGTGGAATCTGAGAACAGGTATTTCGGATTCCATTGAAGACTATAGGGCCAAAGGAAATATCCTCCGATAACAAAGAGAAAGAAGCTTTCTGAGAAACTTCTTTGTGTTCTGTGAAATCATCTCACAGAGTTACAGCTTTCCCCTCAAGAAGCCTTTCGCTAAGACAGTTCTCGTGGAATTGGCAAAGTGATATTTGGAAGCCCATAGAGGGCAATGGTGAAAAAGGAAATATCCTCAGATGAAATCTGGAAAGAAGCTTTCTGAGAAACTGCTTAGTGTTCTGTTAATTCATCTCACAGAGTTACATCTGTATTTCGTGGATCTCTTTGCTAGCCTTATTTCTGTGGAATCTGAGAACAGATATTTCGGATCCCTTTGAAGACTATAGGGCCAAAGAAAATATCCTCCGATAACAAAGAGAAAGAAGTTTTCTGAGAAACTGCTTTGTGTTCTGTGAAATCATCTCACAGAGTTACAGCTTTCCCCTCAAGAAGCCTTTCGCTAAGACAGTTCTTGTGGAATTGGCAAAGTGATATTTGGAAGCCCATAGAGGGCTATGTTGAAAAAGGAAATATCCTCAGCTGAAATCTGGAAAGAAGCTTTCTGAGAAACTGCTGAGTGTTCTGTTAATTCATCTCACAGAGTTACATCTGTATTTCGTGGATCTCTTTGCTAGCCTTATTTCTGTGGAATCTGAGAACAGATATTTCGGATCCCATTGAAGACTATAGGGCCAAAGGAAATATCCTCCGATAACAAAGAGAAAGAAGCTTTCTGAGAAACTTCTTTGTGTTCTGTGAAATCATCTCACAGAGTTACAGCTTTCCCCTCAAGAAGCCCTTCGCTAAGACAGTTCTTGTGGAATTGGCAAAGTGATATTTGGAAGCCCATAGAGGGCTATGTTGAAAAAGGAAATATCCTCACATGAAATCTGGAAAGAAGCTTTCTGAGAAACTGCTTAGTGTTCTGTTAATTCATCTCACAGAGTTACATCTGTATTTCGTGGATCTCTTTGCTAGCCTTATTTCTGTGGAATCTGAGAACAGATATTTCGGATCCCTTTGAAGACTATAGGGCCAAAGGAAATATCCTCCGATATCAAAGAGAAAGAAGCTTTCTGAGAAACTTGTTTGTGTTCTGTGAAATCATCCCACAGAGTTACAGCTTTCCCCTCAAGAAGCCTTTCGCTAAGACAGTTCTTGTGGAATTGGCAAAGTGATATTTGGAAGCCCATAGAGGGCTATGGTGAAAAAGGAAATATCCTCACATGAAATCTGGAAAGAAGCTTTCTGAGAAACTGCTTAGTGTTCTGTTAATTCATCTCACGGAGTTACATCTGTATTTCGTGGATCTCTTTGCTAGCCTTATTTCTTTGGAATCGGAGAAAAGATATTTCGGATTCCTATGAAGAATATAGGGGCAAAGGAAATATCCTCCGATAACAAAGAGAAAGAAGCTTTCTGAGAAACTTCTTTGTGTTCTGTGAAATCATCTCACAGAGTTACAGCTTTCCCCTCAAGAAGCCTTTCGCTAAGACAGTTCTTGTGGAATTGGCAAAGTGATATTTGGAAGCCCATAGAGGGCTATAGTGAAAAAGGAAATATCCTCAGATTAAATCTGGAAAGAAGCTTTCTGAGAAACTTCTGAGTGTTCTGTTAATTCATCTCACTGAGTTACATCTGTATTTCGTGGATCTCTTTGCTAGCCTTATTTCTGTGGAATCTGAGAACAGATATTTCGGATCCCATTGAAGACTATAGGGCCAAAGGAAATATCCTCCGATAACAAAGAGAAAGAAGCTTTCTGAGAAACTTCTTTGTGCTCTGTGAAATCATCTCACAGAGTTACAGATTTCCCCTCAAGAAGCCTTTCGCTAAGACAGTTCTTGTGGAATTGGCAAAGTGATATTTGGAAGCCCATAGAGGGCTATGGTGAAAAAGGAAATATCCTCAGATGAAATCTGGAAAGAAGCTTTCTGAGAAACTGCTTAGTGTTCTGTTAATTCATCTCACAGAGTTACATCTGTATTTCGTGGATCTCTTTGCTAGCCTTATTTCTGTGGATTCTGAGAACAGATATTTCGGATATCATTGAAGACTATAGGGCCAAAGGAAATATCCTCCGATAACAAAGAGAAAGAAGCTTTCTGAGAAACTTCTTTGTGCTCTGTGAAATCATCTCACAGAGTTACAGCTTTCCCCTCAAGAAGCCTTTCGCTAAGACAGTTCTTGTGGAATTGGCAAAGTGATATTTGGAAGCCCATAGAGGGCTATGGTGAAAAAGGAAATATCCTCAGATGAAATCTGGAAAGAAGCTTTCTGAGAAACTGCTGAGTGTTCTGTTAATTCATCTCACAGAATTACATCTGTATTTCGTGGATCTCTTTGCTAGCCTTATTTCTGTGGAATCTGAGAACAGATATTTCGGATCCCATTGAAGACTATAGGGCCAAAGGAAATATCCTCTGATAACAAAGAGAAAGAAGCTTTCTGAGAAACTTCTTTGTGTTCTGTGAAATCATCTCACAGAGTTACAGCTTTCCCCTCAAGAAGCCTTTCGCTAAGACAGTTCTTGTGGAATTGGCAAAGTGATATTTGGAAGCCCATAGAGGGCTATGTTGAAAAAGGAAATATCCTCACATGAAATCTGGAAAGAAGCTTTCTGAGAACCTGCTTAGTGTTCTGTTAATTCATCTCACAGAGTTACATCTGTATTTCGTGGATCTCTTTGCTAGCCTTATTTCTGTGGAATCTGAGAACAGATATTTCGGATCCCTTTGAAGACTATAGGGCCAAAGGAAATATCCTCCGATATCAAAGAGAAAGAAGCTTTCTGAGAAACTTGTTTGTGTTCTGTGAAATCATCCCACAGAGTTACAGCTTTCCCCTCAAGAAGCCTTTCGCTAAGACAGTTCTTGTGGAATTGGCAAAGTGATATTTGGAAGCCCATAGAGGGCTTTGGTGAAAAAGGAAATATCCTCAGATGAAATCTGGAAAGAAGCTTTCTGAGAAACAGCTTAGTGTTCTGTTAATTCATCTCACAGAGTTACATCTGTATTTCGTGGATCTCTTTGCTAGCCTTATTTCTGTGGAATCTGAGAACAGATATTTCGGATCCCATTGAAGACTATAGGGCCAAAGGAAATATCCTCCGATAACAAAGAGAAAGAAGCTTTCTGAGAAACTTCTTTGTGTTCTGTGAAATCATCTCACAGAGTTACAGCTTTCCCCTCAAGAAGCCTTTCGCTAAGACAGTTCTTGTGGAATTGGCAAAGTGATATTTGGAAGCCCATAGAGGGCTATGTTGAAAAAGGAAATATCCTCACATGAAATCTGGAAAGAAGCTTTCTGAGAAACTGCTTAGTGTTCTGTTAATTCATCTCACAGAGTTACATCTGTATTTCGTGGATCTCTTTGCTAGCCTTATTTCTGTGGAATCTGAGAACAGATATTTCGGATCCCTTTGAAGACTATTGGGCCAAAGGAAATATCCTCCGATATGAAAAAGAAAGAAGCTTTCTGAGAAACTTGTTTGTGTTCTGTGAAATCATCCCACAGAGTTACAGCTTTCCCCTCAAGAAGCCTTTCGCTAAGACAGTTCTTGTGGAATTGGCAAAGTGATATTTGGAAGCCCATAGAGGGCTATGGTGAAAAAGGAAATATCCTCACATGAAATCTGGAAAGAAGCTTTCTGAGAAACTGCTTAGTGTTCTGTTAATTCATCTCACGGAGTTACATCTGTATTTCGTGGATCTCTTTGCTAGCCTTATTTCTTTGGAATCGGAGAACAGATATTTCGGATTCCTATGAAGAATATAGGGGCAAAGGAAATATCCTCCGATAACAAAGAGAAAGAAGCTTTCTGAGAAACTTCTTTGTGTTCTGTGAAATCATCTCACAGAGTTACAGCTTTCCCCTCAAGAAGCCTTTCGCTAAGACAGTTCTTGTGGAATTGGCAAAGTGATATTTGGAAGCCCATAGAGGGCTATAGTGAAAAAGGAAATATCCTCAGATGAAATCTGGAAAGAAGCTTTCTGAGAAACTTCTGAGTGTTCTGTTAATTCATCTCACTGAGTTACATCTGTATTTCGTGGATCTCTTTGCTAGCCTTATTTCTGTGGAATCTGAGAACAGGTATTTCGGATCCCATTGAAGACTATAGGGCCAAAGGAAATATCCTCCGATAACAAAGAGAAAGAAGCTTTCTGAGAAACTTCTTTGTGTTCTGTGAAATCATCTCACAGAGTTACAGCTTTCCCCTCAAGAAGCCTTTCGCTAAGACAGTTCTCGTGGAATTGGCAAAGTGATATTTGGAAGCCCATAGAGGGCAATGGTGAAAAAGGAAATATCCTCAGATGGAATCTGGAAAGAAGCTTTCTGAGAAACTGCTTAGTGTTCTGTTAATTCTTCTCACAGAGTTACATCTGTATTTCGTGGATCTCTTTGCTAGCCTTATTTCTGTGGAATCTGAGAACAGATATTTCGGATCCCTTTGAAGACTATAGGGCCAAAGAAAATATCCTCCGATAACAAAGAGAAAGAAGTTTTCTGAGAAACTGCTTTGTGTTCTGTGAAATCATCTCACAGAGTTACAGCTTTCCCCTCAAGAAGCCTTTCGCTAAGACAGTTCTTGTGGAATTGGCAAAGTGATATTTGGAAGCCCATAGAGGGCTATGGTGAAAAAGGTAGTATCCTCAGATGAAATCTGGAAAGAAGCTTTCTGAGAAACTGCTTAGTGTTCTGTTAATTCATCTCACAGAGTTACATCAGTATTTCGTGGATCTCTTTGCTAGCCTTATTTCTGTGGAATCTGAGAACAGATATTTCGGATCCCATTGAAGACTATAGGGCCAAAGGAAATATCCTCCGATAACAAAGAGAAAGAAGCTTTCTGAGAAACTTCTTTGTGCTCTGTGAAATCATCTCACAGAGTTACAGATTTCCCCTCAAGAAGCCTTTCGCTAAGACAGTTCTTGTGGAATTGGCAAAGTGATATTTGGAAGCCCATAGAGGGCTATGGTGAAAAAGGAAATATCCTCAGATGAAATCTGGAAAGAAGCTTTCTGAGAAATTGCTGAGTGTTCTGTTAATTCATCTCACAGAATTACATCTGTATTTCGTGGATCTCTTTGCTAGCCTTATTTCTGTGGAATCTGAGAAACGATATTTCGGATCCCATTGAAGACTAGAGGGCCAAAGGAAATATCCTCCGATAACAAAGAGAAAGAAGCTTTCTGAGAAACTTCTTTGTGTTCTGTGAAATCATCTCACAGAGTTACAGCTTTCCCCTCAAGAAGCCTTTCGCTAAGACAGTTCTTGTGGAATTGGCAAAGTGATATTTGGAAGCCCATAGAGGGCTATGTTGAAAAAGGAAATATCCTCACATGAAATCTGGAAAGAAGCTTTCTGAGAAACTGCTTAGTGTTCTGTTAATTCATCTCACAGAGTTACATCTGTATTTCGTGGATCTCTTTGCTAGCCTTATTTCTGTGGAATCTGAGAACAGATATTTCGGATCCCTTTGAAGACTATAGGGCCAAAGGAAATATCCTCCGATATCAAAGAGAAAGAAGCTTTCTGAGAAACTTGTTTGTGTTCTGTGAAATCATCCCACAGAGTTACAGCTTTCCCCTCAAGAAGCCTTTCGCTAAGACAGTTCTTGTGGAATTGGCAAAGTGATATTTGGAAGCCCATAGAGGGCTATGGTGAAAAAGGAAATATCCTCAGATGAAATCTGGAAAGAAGCTTTCTGAGAAACTGCTTAGTGTTCTGTTAATTCATCTCACAGAGTTACATCTGTATTTCGTGGATCTCTTTGCTAGCCTTATTTCTGTGGAATCTGAGAACAGATATTTCGGATCCCATTGAAGACTATAGGGCCAAAGGAAATATCCTCCGATAACAAAGAGAAAGAAGCTTTCTGAGAAACTTCTTTGTGTTCTGTGAAATCATCACACAGAGTTACAGCTTTCCCCTCAAGAAGCCTTTCGCTAAGACAGTTCTTGTGCAATTGGCAAAGTGATATTTGGAAGCCCATAGAGGGCTATGTTGAAAAAGGAAATATCCTCACATGAAATCTGGAAAGAAGCTTTCTGAGAAACTGCTTAGTGTTCTGTTAATTCATCTCACAGAGTTACATCTGTATTTCGTGGATCTCTTTGCTAGCCTTATTTCTGTGGAATCTGAGAACAGATATTTCGGATCCCTTTGAAGACTATAGGGCCAAAGGAAATATCCTCCGATATCAAAAAGAAAGAAGCTTTCTGAGAAACTTGTTTGTGTTCTGTGAAATCATCCCACAGAGTTACAGCTTTCCCCTCAAGAAGCCTTTCGCTAAGACAGTTCTTGTGGAATTGGCAAAGTGATATTTGGAAGCCCATAGAGGGCTATAGTGAAAAAGGAAATATCCTCAGATGAAATCTGGAAAGAAGCTTTCTGAAAAACTTCTGAGTGTTCTGTTAATTCATCTCACTGAGTTACATCTGTATTTCGTGGATCTCTTTGCTAGCCTTATTTCTGTGGAATCTGAGAACAGATATTTCGGATCCCTTTGAAGACTATAGGGCCAAAGGAAATATCCTCCGATATCAAAAAGAAAGAAGCTTTCTGAGAAACTTGTTTGTGTTCTGTGAAATCATCCCACAGAGTTACAGCTTTCCCCTCAAGAAGCCTTTCGCTAAGACAGTACTTGTGGAATTGGCAAAGTGATATTTGGAAGCCCATAGAGGGCTATAGTGAAAAAGGAAATATCCTCAGATGAAATCTGGAAAGAAGCTTTCTGAGAAACTTCTGAGTGTTCTGTTAATTCATCTCACTGAGTTACATCTGTATTTCGTGGATCTCTTTGCTAGCCTTATTTCTGTGGAATCTGAGAACAGGTATTTCGGATCCCATTGAAGACTATAGGGCCAAAGGAAATATCCTCCGATAACAAAGAGAAAGAAGCTTTCTGAGAAACTTCTTTGTGTTCTGTGAAATCATCTCACAGAGTTACAGCTTTCCCCTCAAGAAGCCTTTCGCTAAGACAGTTCTCGTGGAATTGGCAAAGTGATATTTGGAAGCCCATAGAGGGCAATGGTGAAAAAGGAAATATCCTCAGATGGAATCTGGAAAGAAGCTTTCTGAGAAACTGCTTAGTGTTCTGTTAATTCTTCTCACAGAGTTACATCTGTATTTCGTGGATCTCTTTGCTAGCCTTATTTCTGTGGAATCTGAGAACAGATATTTCGGATCCCTTTGAAGACTATAGGGCCAAAGAAAATATCCTCCGATAACAAAGAGAAAGAAGTTTTCTGAGAAACTGCTTTGTGTTCTGTGAAATCATCTCACAGAGTTACAGCTTTCCCCTCAAGAAGCCTTTCGCTAAGACAGTTCTTGTGGAATTGGCAAAGTGATATTTGGAAGCCCATAGAGGGCTATGGTGAAAAAGGTAGTATCCTCAGATGAAATCTGGAAAGAAGCTTTCTGAGAAACTGCTTAGTGTTCTGTTAATTCATCTCACAGAGTTACATCTGTATTTCGTGGATCTCTTTGCTAGCCTTATTTCTGTGGAATCTGAGAACAGATATTTCGGATCCCATTGAAGACTATAGGGCCAAAGGAAATATCCTCCGATAACAAAGAGAAAGAAGCTTTCTGAGAAACTTCTTTGTGCTCTGTGAAATCATCTCACAGAGTTACAGCTTTCCCCTCAAGAAGCCTTTCGCTAAGACAGTTCTTGTGGAATTGGCAAAGTGATATTTGGAAGCCCATAGAGGGCTATGGTGAAAAAGGAAATATCCTCACATGAAATCTGGAAAGAAGCTTTCTGAGAAACTGCTGAGTGTTCTGTTAATTCATCTCACAGAGTTACATCTGTATTTCGTGGATCTCTTTGCTAGCCTTATTTCTGTGGAATCTGAGAACAGATATTTCGGATCCCATTGAAGACTATAGGGCCAAAGGAAATATCCTCCGATATCAAAGAGAAAGAAGCTTTATGAGAAACTTCTTTGTGTTCTGTGAAATCATCTCACAGAGTTACAGCTTTCCCCTCAAGAAGCCTTTCTCTAAGACAGTTCTTGTGGAATTGGCAAAGTGATATTTGGAAGCCCATAGAGGGCTATGGTGAAAAAGGAAATATCCTCAGATGAAATCTCGAAAGAAGCTTTCTGAGAAACTGCTTAGTGTTCTGTTAATTCATCTCACAGAGTTACATCTGTATTTCGTGGATCTCTTTGCTAGCCTTATTTCTGTGGAATCTGAGAACAGATATTTCCGATCCCTTTGAAGACTATAGGGCCAAAGGAAATATCCTCCGATAACAAAGAGAAAGAAGCTTTCTGAGAAACTTCTTTGTTTTCTGTGAAATCATCTCACAGAGTTACAGCTTTCCCCTCAAGAAGCCTTTCGCTAAGACCGTTCTTGTGGAATTGGCATAGTGATATTTGGAAGCCCTTAGAGGGCTATGGTGAAAAAGGAAATATCCTCAGATGAAATCTGGAAAGAAGCTTTCTGAGAAACTGCTTAGTGTTCTGTTAATTCATCTCACGGAGTTACATCTGTATTTCGTGGATCTCTTTGCTAGCCTTATTTCTGTGGAATCTGAGAACAGGTATTTCGGATCCCTTTGAAGACTATAGGGCCAAAGGAAATATCCTCCGATAACAAAGAGAAAGAAGCTTTCTGAGAAACTTCTTTGTGTTCTGTGAAATCATCTCACAGAGTTACAGCTTTTTCCTCAAGAAGCCTTTCGCTAAGACAGTTCTCGTGGAATTGGCAAAGTGATATTTGGAAGCCCTTAGAGGGCAATGGTGAAAAAGGAAATATCCTCAGATGAAATCTGGAAAGAAGCTTTCTGAGAAACTGCTTAGTGTTCTGTTAATTCATCTCACAGAGTTACATCTGTATTTCGTGGATCTCTTTGCTAGCCTTATTTCTGTGGAATCTGAGAACAGATATTTCGGATCCCTTTGAAGACTATAGGGCCAAAGAAAATATCCTACGATAACAAAGAGAAGGAAGCTTTCTGAGAAACTTCTTTGTATTCTGTGAAATCATCTCACAGAGTTACAGCTTTCCCCTCAAGAAGCCTTTCGCTAAGACAGTTCTTGTGGAATTGGCAAAGTGATATTTGGAAGCCCATAGAGGGCTATGGTGAAAAAGGAAATATCCTCAGATGAAATCTGGAAAGAAGCTTTCTGAGAAACTGCTGAGTGTTCTGTTAATTCATCTCACAGAGTTACATCTGTATTTCGTGGATCTCTTTGCTAGCCTTATTTCTGTGGATTCTGAGAACAGATATTTCGGATATCATTGAAGACTATAGGGCCAAAGGAAATATCCTCCGATAACAAAGAGAAAGAAGCTTTCTGAGAAACTTCTTTGTGCTCTGTGAAATCATCTCACAGAGTTACAGCTTTCCCCTCAAGAAGCCTTTCGCTAAGACAGTTCTTGTGGAATTGGCAAAGTGATATTTGGAAGCCCATAGAGGGCTATGGTGAAAAAGGAAATATCCTCAGATGAAATCTGGAAAGAAGCTTTCTGAGAAACTGCTGAGTGTTCTGTTAATTCATCTCACAGAATTACATCTGTATTTCGTGGATCTCTTTGCTAGCCTTATTTCTGTGGAATCTGAGAACAGATATTTCGGATCCCATTGAAGACTATAGGGCCAAAGGAAATATCCTCTGATAACAAAGAGAAAGAAGCTTTCTGAGAAACTTCTTTGTGTTCTGTGAAATCATCTCACAGAGTTACAGCTTTCCCCTCAAGAAGCCTTTCGCTAAGACAGTTCTTGTGGAATTGGCAAAGTGATATTTGGAAGCCCATAGAGGGCTATGTTGAAAAAGGAAATATCCTCACATGAAATCTGGAAAGAAGCTTTCTGAGAAACTGCTTAGTGTTCTGTTAATTCATCTCACAGAGTTACATCTGTATTTCGTGGATCTCTTTGCTAGCCTTATTTCTGTGGAATCTGAGAACAGATATTTCGGATCCCTTTGAAGACTATAGGGCCAAAGGAAATATCCTCCGATATCAAAGAGAAAGAAGCTTTCTGAGAAACTTGTTTGTGTTCTGTGAAATCATCCCACAGAGTTACAGCTTTCCCCTCAAGAAGCCTTTCGCTAAGACAGTTCTTGTGGAATTGGCAAAGTGATATTTGGAAGCCCATAGAGGGCTTTGGTGAAAAAGGAAATATCCTCAGATGAAATCTGGAAAGAAGCTTTCTGAGAAACTGCTTAGTGTTCTGTTAATTCATCTCACAGAGTTACATCTGTATTTCGTGGATCTCTTTGCTAGCCTTATTTCTGTGGAATCTGAGAACAGATATTTCGGATCCCATTGAAGACTATAGGGCCAAAGGAAATATCCTCCGATAACAAAGAGAAAGAAGCTTTCTGAGAAACTTCTTTGTGTTCTGTGAAATCATCTCACAGAGTTACAGCTTTCCCCTCAAGAAGCCTTTCGCTAAGACAGTTCTTGTGGAATTGGCAAAGTGATATTTGGAAGCCCATAGAGGGCTATGTTGAAAAAGGAAATATCCTCACATGAAATCTGGAAAGAAGCTTTCTGAGAAACTGCTTAGTGTTCTGTTAATTCATCTCACAGAGTTACATCTGTATTTCGTGGATCTCTTTGCTAGCCTTATTTCTGTGGAATCTGAGAACAGATATTTCGGATCCCTTTGAAGACTATTGGGCCAAAGGAAATATCCTCCGATATCAAAAAGAAAGAAGCTTTCTGAGAAACTTGTTTGTGTTCTGTGAAATCATCCCACAGAGTTACAGCTTTCCCCTCAAGAAGCCTTTCGCTAAGACAGTTCTTGTGGAATTGGCAAAGTGATATTTGGAAGCCCATAGAGGGCTATGGTGAAAAAGGAAATATCCTCACATGAAATCTGGAAAGAAGCTTTCTGAGAAACTGCTTAGTGTTCTGTTAATTCATCTCACGGAGTTACATCTGTATTTCGTGGATCTCTTTGCTAGCCTTATTTCTGTGGAATCGGAGAACAGATATTTCGGATTCCTATGAAGAATATAGGGGCAAAGGAAATATCCTCCGATAACAAAGAGAAAGAAGCTTTCTGAGAAACTTCTTTGTGTTCTGTGAAATCATCTCACAGAGTTACAGCTTTCCCCTCAAGAAGCCTTTCGCTAAGACAGTTCTTGTGGAATTGGCAAAGTGATATTTGGAAGCCCATAGAGGGCTATAGTGAAAAAGGAAATATCCTCAGATGAAATCTGGAAAGAAGCTTTCTGAGAAACTTCTGAGTGTTCTGTTAATTCATCTCACTGAGTTACATCTGTATTTCGTGGATCTCTTTGCTAGCCTTATTTCTGTGGAATCTGAGAACAGGTATTTCGGATCCCATTGAAGACTATAGGGCCAAAGGAAATATCCTCCGATAACAAAGAGAAAGAAGCTTTCTGAGAAACTTCTTTGTGTTCTGTGAAATCATCTCACAGAGTTACAGCTTTCCCCTCAAGAAGCCTTTCGCTAAGACAGTTCTCGTGGAATTGGCAAAGTGATATTTGGAAGCCCATAGAGGGCAATGGTGAAAAAGGAAATATCCTCAGATGGAATCTGGAAAGAAGCTTTCTGAGAAACTGCTTAGTGTTCTGTTAATTCTTCTCACAGAGTTACATCTGTATTTCGTGGATCTCTTTGCTAGCCTTATTTCTGTGGAATCTGAGAACAGATATTTCGGATCCCTTTGAAGACTATAGGGCCAAAGAAAATATCCTCCGATAACAAAGAGAAAGAAGTTTTCTGAGAAACTGCTTTGTGTTCTGTGAAATCATCTCACAGAGTTACAGCTTTCCCCTCAAGAAGCCTTTCGCTAAGACAGTTCTTGTGGAATTGGCAAAGTGATATTTGGAAGCCCATAGAGGGCTATGGTGAAAAAGGTAGTATCCTCAGATGAAATCTGGAAAGAAGATTTCTGAGAAACTGCTTAGTGTTCTGTTAATTCATCTCACAGAGTTACATCAGTATTTCGTGGATCTCTTTGCTAGCCTTATTTCTGTGGAATCTGAGAACAGATATTTCGGATCCCATTGAAGACTATAGGGCCAAAGGAAATATCCTCCGATAACAAAGAGAAAGAAGCTTTCTGAGAAACTTCTTTGTGCTCTGTGAAATCATCTCACAGAGTTACAGATTTCCCCTCAAGAAGCCTTTCGCTAAGACAGTTCTTGTGGAATTGGCAAAGTGATATTTGGAAGCCCATAGAGGGCTATGGTGAAAAAGGAAATATCCTCAGATGAAATCTGGAAAGAAGCTTTCTGAGAAACTGCTGAGTGTTCTGTTAATTCATCTCACAGAGTTACATCTGTATTTCGTGGATCTCTTTGCTAGCCTTATTTCTGTGGATTCTGAGAACAGATATTTCGGACATCATTGAAGACTATAGGGCCAAAGGAAATATCCTCCGATAACAAAGAGAAAGAAGCTTTCTGAGAAACTTCTTTGTGCTCTGTGAAATCATCTCACAGAGTTACAGCTTTCCCCTCAAGAAGCCTTTCGCTAAGACAGTTCTTGTGGAATTGGCAAAGTGATATTTGGAAGCCCATAGAGGGCTATGGTGAAAAAGGAAATATCCTCAGATGAAATCTGGAAAGAAGCTTTCTGAGAAACTGCTGAGTGTTCTGTTAATTCATCTCACAGAATTACATCTGTATTTCGTGGATCTCTTTGCTAGCCTTATTTCTGTGGAATCTGAGAAACGATATTTCGGATCCCATTGAAGACTATAGGGCCAAAGGAAATATCCTCCGATAACAAAGAGAAAGAAGCTTTCTGAGAAACTTCTTTGTGTTCTGTGAAATCATCTCACAGAGTTACAGCTTTCCCCTCAAGAAGCCTTTCGCTAAGACAGTTCTTCTGGAATTGGCAAAGTGATATTTGGAAGCCCATAGAGGGCTATGTTGAAAAAGGAAATATCCTCACATGAAATCTGGAAAGAAGCTTTCTGAGAAACTGCTTAGTGTTCTGTTAATTCATCTCACAGAGTTACATCTGTATTTCGTGGATCTCTTTGCTAGCCTTATTTCTGTGGAATCTGAGAACAGATATTTCGGATCCCTTTGAAGACTATAGGGCCAAAGGAAATATCCTCCGATATCAAAGAGAAAGAAGCTTTCTGAGAAACTTGTTTGTGTTCTGTGAAATCATCCCACAGAGTTACAGCTTTCCCCTCAAGAAGCCTTTCGCTAAGACAGTTCTTGTGGAATTGGCAAAGTGATATTTGGAAGCCCATAGAGGGCTATGGTGAAAAAGGAAATATCCTCAGATGAAATCTGGAAAGAAGCTTTCTGAGAAACTGCTTAGTGTTCTGTTAATTCATCTCACAGAGTTACATCTGTATTTCGTGGATCTCTTTGCTAGCCTTATTTCTGTGGAATCTGAGAACAGATATTTCGGATCCCATTGAAGACTATAGGGCCAAAGGAAATATCCTCCGATAACAAAGAGAAAGAAGCTTTCTGAGAAACTTCTTTGTGTTCTGTGAAATCATCACACAGAGTTACAGCTTTCCCCTCAAGAAGCCTTTCGCTAAGACAGTTCTTGTGGAATTGGCAAAGTGATATTTGGAAGCCCATAGAGGGCTATGTTGAAAAAGGAAATATCCTCACATGAAATCTGGAAAGAAGCTTTCTGAGAAACTGCTTAGTGTTCTGTTAATTCATCTCACAGAGTTACATCTGTATTTCGTGGATCTCTTTGCTAGCCTTATTTCTGTGGAATCTGAGAACAGATATTTCGGATCCCTTTGAAGACTATAGGGCCAAAGGAAATATCCTCCGATATCAAAAAGAAAGAAGCTTTCTGAGAAACTTGTTTGTGTTCTGTGAAATCATCCCACAGAGTTACAGCTTTCCCCTCAAGAAGCCTTTCGCTAAGACAGTTCTTGTGGAATTGGCAAAGTGATATTTGGAAGCCCATAGAGGGCTATAGTGAAAAAGGAAATATCCTCAGATGAAATCTGGAAAGAAGCTTTCTGAGAAACTTCTGAGTGTTCTGTTAATTCATCTCACTGAGTTACATCTGTATTTCGTGGATCTCTTTGCTAGCCTTATTTCTGTGGAATCTGAGAACAGATATTTCGGATCCCTTTGAAGACTATAGGGCCAAAGGAAATATCCTCCGATATCAAAAAGAAAGAAGCTTTCTGAGAAACTTGTTTGTGTTCTGTGAAATCATCCCACAGAGTTACAGCTTTCCCCTCAAGAAGCCTTTCGCTAAGACAGTTCTTGTGGAATTGGCAAAGTGATATTTGGAAGCCCATAGAGGGCTATAGTGAAAAAGGAAATATCCTCAGATGAAATCTGGAAAGAAGCTTTCTGAGAAACTTCTGAGTGTTCTGTTAATTCATCTCACTGAGTTACATCTGTATTTCGTGGATCTCTTTGCTAGCCTTATTTCTGTGGAATCTGAGAACAGGTATTTCGGATCCCATTGAAGACTATAGGGCCAAAGGAAATATCCTCCGATAACAAAGAGAAAGAAGCTTTCTGAGAAACTTCTTTGTGTTCTGTGAAATCATCTCACAGAGTTACAGCTTTCCCCTCAAGAAGCCTTTCGCTAAGACAGTTCTCGTGGAATTGGCAAAGTGATATTTGGAAGCCCATAGAGGGCAATGGTGAAAAAGGAAATATCCTCAGATGGAATCTGGAAAGAAGCTTTCTGAGAAACTGCTTAGTGTTCTGTTAATTCTTCTCACAGAGTTACATCTGTATTTCGTGGATCTCTTTGCTAGCCTTATTTCTGTGGAATCTGAGAACAGATATTTCGGATCCCTTTGAAGACTATAGGGCCAAAGAAAATATCCTCCGATAACAAAGAGAAAGAAGTTTTCTGAGAAACTGCTTTGTGTTCTGTGAAATCATCTCACAGAGTTACAGCTTTCCCCTCAAGAAGCCTTTCGCTAAGACAGTTCTTGTGGAATTGGCAAAGTGATATTTGGAAGCCCATAGAGGGCTATGGTGAAAAAGGTAGTATCCTCAGATGAAATCTGGAAAGAAGCTTTCTGAGAAACTGCTTAGTGTTCTGTTAATTCATCTCACAGAGTTACATCTGTATTTCGTGGATCTCTTTGCTAGCCTTATTTCTGTGGAATCTGAGAACAGATATTTCGGATCCCATTGAAGACTATAGGGCCAAAGGAAATATCCTCCGATAACAAAGAGAAAGAAGCTTTCTGAGAAACTTCTTTGTGCTCTGTGAAATCATCTCACAGAGTTACAGCTTTCCCCTCAAGAAGCCTTTCGCTAAGACAGTTCTTGTGGAATTGGCAAAGTGATATTTGGAAGCCCTTAGAGGGCTATGGTGAAAAAGGAAATATCCTCAGATGAAATCTGGAAAGAAGCTTTCTGAGAAACTGCTGAGTGTTCTGTTAATTCATCTCACAGAGTTACATCTGTATTTCGTGGATCTCTTTGCTAGCCTTATTTCTGTGGAATCTGAGAACAGATATTTCGGATCCCATTGAAGACTATAGGGCCAAAGGAAATATCCTCCGATATCAAAGAGAAAGAAGCTTTATGAGAAACTTCTTTGTGTTCTGTGAAATCATCTCACAGAGTTACAGCTTTCCCCTCAAGAAGCCTTTCTCTAAGACAGTTCTTGTGGAATTGGCAAAGTGATATTTGGAAGCCCATAGAGGGCTATGGTGAAAAAGGAAATATCCTCAGATGAAATCTCGAAAGAAGCTTTCTGAGAAACTGCTTAGTGTTCTGTTAATTCATCTCACAGAGTTACATCTGTATTTCGTGGATCTCTTTGCTAGCCTTATTTCTGTGGAATCTGAGAACAGATATTTCCGATCCCTTTGAAGACTATAGGGCCAAAGGAAATATCCTCCGATAACAAAGAGAAAGAAGCTTTCTGAGAAACTTCTTTGTTTTCTGTGAAATCATCTCACAGAGTTACAGCTTTCCCCTCAAGAAGCCTTTCGCTAAGACCGTTCTTGTGGAATTGGCATAGTGATATTTGGAAGCCCTTAGAGGGCTATGGTGAAAAAGGAAATATCCTCAGATGAAATCTGGAAAGAAGCTTTCTGAGAAACTGCTTAGTGTTCTGTTAATTCATCTCACGGAGTTACATCTGTATTTCGTGGATCTCTTTGCTAGCCTTATTTCTGTGGAATCTGAGAACAGGTATTTCGGATCCCATTGAAGACTATAGGGCCAAAGGAAATATCCTCCGATAACAAAGAGAAAGAAGCTTTCTGAGAAACTTCTTTGTGTTCTGTGAAATCATCTCACAGAGTTACAGCTTTTTCCTCAAGAAGCCTTTCGCTAAGACAGTTCTCGTGGAATTGGCAAAGTGATATTTGGAAGCCCTTAGAGGGCAATGGTGAAAAAGGAAATATCCTCAGATGAAATCTGGAAAGAAGCTTTCTGAGAAACTGCTTAGTGTTCTGTTAATTCATCTCACAGAGTTACATCTGTATTTCGTGGATCTCTTTGCTAGCCTTATTTCTGTGGAATCTGAGAACAGATATTTCGGATCCCTTTGAAGACTATAGGGCCAAAGAAAATATCCTACGATAACAAAGAGAAGGAAGCTTTCTGAGAAACTTCTTTGTATTCTGTGAAATCATCTCACAGAGTTACAGCTTTCCCCTCAAGAAGCCTTTCGCTAAGACAGTTCTTGTGGAATTGGCAAAGTGATATTTGGAAGCCCATAGAGAGCTATGGTGAAAAAGGAAATATCCTGAGATGAAATTTGGAAAGAAGCTTTCTGAGAAACTGCTTAGTGTTCTGTTAATTCATCTCACAGAGTTACATCTGTATTTCGTTGATCTCTTTGCTAGCCTTATTTCTTTGGAATCTGAGAACAGATATTTCGGATCCCATTGAAGACTATAGGGCCAAAGGAAATATCCTCCGATAACAAAGAGAAAGAAACTTTCTGAGAAACTGCTTTGTGTTCTGTGAAATCATCTCACAGAGTTACAGCTTTCCCCTCAAGAAGCCTTTCGCTAAGACAGTTCTTGTGGAATTGGCAAAGTGATATTTGGAAGCCCTTAGAGGGCTATGGTGAAAAAGGTAATATCCTCAGATGAAATCTGGAAAGAAGCTTTCTGAGAAACTGCTTAGTGTTCTGTTAATTCATCTCACGGAGTTACATCTGTATTTCGTGGATCTCTTTGCTAGCCTTATTTCTGTGGAACCTGAGAACAGATATTTCGGATCCCATTGAAGACTATAGGGCCAAAGGAAATATCCTCCGATAACAAAGAGAAAGAAGCTTTCTGAGAAACTTCTTTGTGCTCTGAGAAATCATCTCACAGAGTTACAGCTTTCCCCTCAAGAAGCCTTTCGCTAAGACAGTTCTTGTGGAATTGGCAAAGTGATATTTGGAAGCCCATAGAGGGCTATCGTGAAAAAGGAAATATCCTCAGATGAAATCTGGAAAGAAGCTTTCTGAGAAACTGCTGAGTGTTCTGTTAATTCATCTCACAGAGTTACATCTGTATTTCTTGGATCTCTTTGCTAGCCTTATTTCTGTGGAATCTGAGAACAGATATTTCGGATCCCATTGAAGACTATAGGGCCAAAGGAAATATCCTCCGATAACAAAGAGAAAGAAGCTTTTTGAGAAACTTCTTTGTGTTCTGTGAAATCATCTCACAGAGTTACAGCTTTCCCCTCAAGAAGCCTTTCGCTAAGACAGTTCTTGTGGAATTGGCAAAGTGATATTTGGAAGCCCATAGAGGGCTATGTTGAAAAAGGAAATATCCTCACATGAAATCTGGAAAGAAGCTTTCTGAGAAACTGCTTAGTGTTCTGTTAATTCATCTCACAGAGTTACATCTGTATTTCATGGATCTCTTTGCTAGCCTTATTTCTTTGGAATCTGAGAACAGATATTTCGGATCCCATTGAAGACTATAGGGCCAAAGGAAATATCCTCCGATAAAAAAGAGAAAGAAGCTTTCTGAGAAACTTCTTTGTGCTCTGAGAAATCATCTCACAGAGTATAGCATTCCCCTCAAGAAGCCTTTCGCTAAGACAGTTCTTGTGGAATTGGCAAAGTGATATTTGGAAGCCCATAGAGGGCTACGGTGAAAAAGGAAATATCCTCAGATGAAATCTGGAAAGAAGCTTTCTGAGAAACTGCTTAGTGTTCTGTTAATTCATCTCACAGAGTTACATCTGTATTTCGTGGATCTCTTTGCTAGCCTTATTTCTGTGGAATCTGAGAACAGATATTTCGGATTCCATTGAAGACTATAGGGCCAAAGGAAATATCCTCCGATAACAAAGAGAAAGAAGCTTTCTGAGAAACTTCTTTGTGCTCTGTGAAATCATCTCACAGAGTTACAGCTTTCCCCTCAAGAAGCCTTTCGCTAAGACAGTTCTTGTGGAATTGGCAAAGTGATATTTGGAAGCCCATAGAGGGCTATGGTGAAAAAGGAAATATCCTCACATGAAATCTGGAAAGAAGCTTTCTGAGAAACTGCTTAGTGTTCTGTTAATTCATCTCACGGAGTTACATCTGTATTTCGTGGATCTCTTTGCTAGCCTTATTTCTGTGGAATCGGAGAACAGATATTTCGGATTCCTATGAAGAATATAGGGGCAAAGGAAATATCCTCCGATAACAAAGAGAAAGAAGCTTTCTGAGAAACTTCTTTGTGTTCTGTGAAATCATCTCACAGAGTTACAGCTTTCCCCTCAAGAAGCCTTTCGCTAAGACAGTTCTTGTGGAATTGGCAAAGTGATATTTGGAAGCCCATAGAGGGCTACAGTGAAAAAGGAAATATCCTCAGATGAAATCTGGAAAGAAGCTTTCTGAGAAACTTCTGAGTGTTCTGTTAATTCATCTCACTGAGTTACATCTGTATTTCGTGGATCTCTTTGCTAGCCTTATTTCTGTGGAATCTGAGAACAGGTATTTCGGATCCCATTGAAGACTATAGGGCCAAAGGAAATATCCTCCGATAACAAAGAGAAAGAAGCTTTCTGAGAAACTTCTTTGTGTTCTGTGAAATCATCTCACAGAGTTACAGCTTTCCCCTCAAGAAGCCTTTCGCTAAGACAGTTCTCGTGGAATTGGCAAAGTGATATTTGGAAGCCCATAGAGGGCAATGGTGAAAAAGGAAATATCCTCAGATGAAATCTGGAAAGAAGCTTTCTGAGAAACTGCTTAGTGTTCTGTTAATTCATCTCACAGAGTTACATCTGTATTTCGTGGATCTCTTTGCTAGCCTTATTTCTGTGGAATCTGAGAACAGATATTTCGGATCCCTTTGAAGACTATAGGGCCAAAGGAAATATCCTCCGATATCAAAGAGAAAGAAGCTTTCTGAGAAACTTGTTTGTGTTCTGTGAAATCATCCCACAGAGTTACAGCTTTCCCCTCAAGAAGCCTTTCGCTAAGACAGTTCTTGTGGAATTGGCAAAGTGATATTTGGAAGCCCATAGAGGGCTATGGTGAAAAAGGAAATATCCTCAGATGAAATCTGGAAAGAAGCTTTCTGAGAAACTGCTTAGTGTTCTGTTAATTCATCTCACAGAGTTACATCTGTATTTCGTGGATCTCTTTGCTAGCCTTATTTCTGTGGAATCTGAGAACAGATATTTCGGATCCCATTGAAGACTATAGGGCCAAAGGAAATATCCTCCGATAACAAAGAGAAAGAAGCTTTCTGAGAAACTTCTTTGTGTTCTGTGAAATCATCACACAGAGTTACAGCTTTCCCCTCAAGAAGCCTTTCGCTAAGACAGTTCTTGTGGAATTGGCAAAGTGATATTTGGAAGCCCATAGAGGGCTATGTTGAAAAAGGAAATATCCTCACATGAAATCTGGAAAGAAGCTTTCTGAGAAACTGCTTAGTGTTCTGTTAATTCATCTCACAGAGTTACATCTGTATTTCGTGGATCTCTTTGCTAGCCTTATTTCTGTGGAATCTGAGAACAGATATTTCGGATCCCTTTGAAGACTATAGGGCCAAAGGAAATATCCTCCGATATCAAAAAGAAAGAAGCTTTCTGAGAAACTTGTTTGTGTTCTGTGAAATCATCCCACAGAGTTACAGCTTTCCCCTCAAGAAGCCTTTCGCTAAGACAGTTCTTGTGGAATTGGCAAAGTGATATTTGGAAGCCCATAGAGGGCTATAGTGAAAAAGGAAATATCCTCAGATGAAATCTGGAAAGAAGCTTTCTGAGAAACTTCTGAGTGTTCTGTTAATTCATCTCACTGAGTTACATCTGTATTTCGTGGATCTCTTTGCTAGCCTTATTTCTGTGGAATCTGAGAACAGATATTTCGGATCCCTTTGAAGACTATAGGGCCAAAGGAAATATCCTCCGATATCAAAAAGAAAGAAGCTTTCTGAGAAACTTGTTTGTGTTCTGTGAAATCATCCCACAGAGTTACAGCTTTCCCCTCAAGAAGCCTTTCGCTAAGACAGTTCTTGTGGAATTGGCAAAGTGATATTTGGAAGCCCATAGAGGGCTATAGTGAAAAAGGAAATATCCTCAGATGAAATCTGGAAAGAAGCTTTCTGAGAAACTTCTGAGTGTTCTGTTAATTCATCTCACTGAGTTACATCTGTATTTCGTGGATCTCTTTGCTAGCCTTATTTCTGTGGAATCTGAGAACAGGTATTTCGGATCCCATTGAAGACTATAGGGCCAAAGGAAATATCCTCCGATAACAAAGAGAAAGAAGCTTTCTGAGAAACTTCTTTGTGTTCTGTGAAATCATCTCACAGAGTTACAGCTTTCCCCTCAAGAAGCCTTTCGCTAAGACAGTTCTCGTGGAATTTGCAAAGTGATATTTGGAAGCCCATAGAGGGCAATGGTGAAAAAGGAAATATCCTCAGATGGAATCTGGAAAGAAGCTTTCTGAGAAACTGCTTAGTGTTCTGTTAATTCTTCTCACAGAGTTACATCTGTATTTCGTGGATCTCTTTGCTAGCCTTATTTCTGTGGAATCTGAGAACAGATATTTCGGATCCCTTTGAAGACTATAGGGCCAAAGAAAATATCCTCCGATAACAAAGAGAAAGAAGTTTTCTGAGAAACTGCTTTGTGTTCTGTGAAATCATCTCACAGAGTTACAGCTTTCCCCTCAAGAAGCCTTTCGCTAAGACAGTTCTTGTGGAATTGGCAAAGTGATATTTGGAAGCCCATAGAGGGCTATGGTGAAAAAGGTAGTATCCTCAGATGAAATCTGGAAAGAAGCTTTCTGAGAAACTGCTTAGTGTTCTGTTAATTCATCTCACAGAGTTACATCTGTATTTCGTGGATCTCTTTGCTAGCCTTATTTCTGTGGAATCTGAGAACAGATATTTCGGATCCCATTGAAGACTATAGGGCCAAAGGAAATATCCTCCGATAACAAAGAGAAAGAAGCTTTCTGAGAAACTTCTTTGTGCTCTGTGAAATCATCTCACAGAGTTACAGCTTTCCCCTCAAGAAGCCTTTCGCTAAGACAGTTCTTGTGGAATTGGCAAAGTGATATTTGGAAGCCCTTAGAGGGCTATGGTGAAAAAGGAAATATCCTCAGATGAAATCTGGAAAGAAGCTTTCTGAGAAACTGCTGAGTGTTCTGTTAATTCATCTCACAGAGTTACATCTGTATTTCGTGGATCTCTTTGCTAGCCTTATTTCTGTGGAATCTGAGAACAGATATTTCGGATCCCATTGAAGACTATAGGGCCAAAGGAAATATCCTCCGATATCAAAGAGAAAGAAGCTTTATGAGAAACTTCTTTGTGTTCTGTGAAATCATCTCACAGAGTTACAGCTTTCCCCTCAAGAAGCCTTTCTCTAAGACAGTTCTTGTGGAATTGGCAAAGTGATATTTGGAAGCCCATAGAGGGCTATGGTGAAAAAGGAAATATCCTCAGATGAAATCTCGAAAGAAGCTTTCTGAGAAACTGCTTAGTGTTCTGTTAATTCATCTCACAGAGTTACATCTGTATTTCGTGGATCTCTTTGCTAGCCTTATTTCTGTGGAATCTGAGAACAGATATTTCCGATCCCTTTGAAGACTATAGGGCCAAAGGAAATATCCTCCGATAACAAAGAGAAAGAAGCTTTCTGAGAAACTTCTTTGTTTTCTGTGAAATCATCTCACAGAGTTACAGCTTTCCCCTCAAGAAGCCTTTCGCTAAGACCGTTCTTGTGGAATTGGCATAGTGATATTTGGAAGCCCTTAGAGGGCTATGGTGAAAAAGGAAATATCCTCAGATGAAATCTGGAAAGAAGCTTTCTGAGAAACTGCTTAGTGTTCTGTTAATTCATCTCACGGAGTTACATCTGTATTTCGTGGATCTCTTTGCTAGCCTTATTTCTGTGGAATCTGAGAACAGGTATTTCGGATCCCATTGAAGACTATAGGGCCAAAGGAAATATCCTCCGATAACAAAGAGAAAGAAGCTTTCTGAGAAACTTCTTTGTGTTCTGTGAAATCATCTCACAGAGTTACAGCTTTTTCCTCAAGAAGCCTTTCGCTAAGACAGTTCTCGTGGAATTGGCAAAGTGATATTTGGAAGCCCTTAGAGGGCAATGGTGAAAAAGGAAATATCCTCAGATGAAATCTGGAAAGAAGCTTTCTGAGAAACTGCTTAGTGTTCTGTTAATTCATCTCACAGAGTTACATCTGTATTTCGTGGATCTCTTTGCTAGCCTTATTTCTGTGGAATCTGAGAACAGATATTTCGGATCCCTTTGAAGACTATAGGGCCAAAGAAAATATCCTACGATAACAAAGAGAAGGAAGCTTTCTGAGAAACTTCTTTGTATTCTGTGAAATCATCTCACAGAGTTACAGCTTTCCCCTCAAGAAGCCTTTCGCTAAGACAGTTCTTGTGGAATTGGCAAAGTGATATTTGGAAGCCCATAGAGAGCTATGGTGAAAAAGGAAATATCCTGAGATGAAATTTGGAAAGAAGCTTTCTGAGAAACTGCTTAGTGTTCTGTTAATTCATCTCACAGAGTTACATCTGTATTTCGTTGATCTCTTTGCTAGCCTTATTTCTTTGGAATCTGAGAACAGATATTTCGGATCCCATTGAAGACTATAGGGCCAAAGGAAATATCCTCCGATAACAAAGAGAAAGAAACTTTCTGAGAAACTGCTTTGTGTTCTGTGAAATCATCTCACAGAGTTACAGCTTTCCCCTCAAGAAGCCTTTCGCTAAGACAGTTCTTGTGGAATTGGCAAAGTGATATTTGGAAGCCCTTAGAGGGCTATGGTGAAAAAGGTAATATCCTCAGATGAAATCTGGAAAGAAGCTTTCTGAGAAACTGCTTAGTGTTCTGTTAATTCATCTCACGGAGTTACATCTGTATTTCGTGGATCTCTTTGCTAGCCTTATTTCTGTGGAACCTGAGAACAGATATTTCGGATCCCATTGAAGACTATAGGGCCAAAGGAAATATCCTCCGATAACAAAGAGAAAGAAGCTTTCTGAGAAACTTCTTTGTGCTCTGAGAAATCATCTCACAGAGTTACAGCTTTCCCCTCAAGAAGCCTTTCGCTAAGACAGTTCTTGTGGAATTGGCAAAGTGATATTTGGAAGCCCATAGAGGGCTATCGTGAAAAAGGAAATATCCTCAGATGAAATCTGGAAAGAAGCTTTCTGAGAAACTGCTGAGTGTTCTGTTAATTCATCTCACAGAGTTACATCTGTATTTCTTGGATCTCTTTGCTAGCCTTATTTCTGTGGAATCTGAGAACAGATATTTCGGATCCCATTGAAGACTATAGGGCCAAAGGAAATATCCTCCGATAACAAAGAGAAAGAAGCTTTTTGAGAAACTTCTTTGTGTTCTGTGAAATCATCTCACAGAGTTACAGCTTTCCCCTCAAGAAGCCTTTCGCTAAGACAGTTCTTGTGGAATTGGCAAAGTGATATTTGGAAGCCCATAGAGGGCTATGTTGAAAAAGGAAATATCCTCACATGAAATCTGGAAAGAAGCTTTCTGAGAAACTGCTTAGTGTTCTGTTAATTCATCTCACAGAGTTACATCTGTATTTCATGGATCTCTTTGCTAGCCTTATTTCTTTGGAATCTGAGAACAGATATTTCGGATCCCATTGAAGACTATAGGGCCAAAGGAAATATCCTCCGATAAAAAAGAGAAAGAAGCTTTCTGAGAAACTTCTTTGTGCTCTGAGAAATCATCTCACAGAGTATAGCATTCCCCTCAAGAAGCCTTTCGCTAAGACAGTTCTTGTGGAATTGGCAAAGTGATATTTGGAAGCCCATAGAGGGCTACGGTGAAAAAGGAAATATCCTCAGATGAAATCTGGAAAGAAGCTTTCTGAGAAACTGCTTAGTGTTCTGTTAATTCATCTCACAGAGTTACATCTGTATTTCGTGGATCTCTTTGCTAGCCTTATTTCTGTGGAATCTGAGAACAGATATTTCGGATTCCATTGAAGACTATAGGGCCAAAGGAAATATCCTCCGATAACAAAGAGAAAGAAGCTTTCTGAGAAACTTCTTTGTGCTCTGTGAAATCATCTCACAGAGTTACAGCTTTCCCCTCAAGAAGCCTTTCGCTAAGACAGTTCTTGTGGAATTGGCAAAGTGATATTTGGAAGCCCATAGAGGGCTATGGTGAAAAAGGAAATATCCTCACATGAAATCTGGAAAGAAGCTTTCTGAGAAACTGCTTAGTGTTCTGTTAATTCATCTCACGGAGTTACATCTGTATTTCGTGGATCTCTTTGCTAGCCTTATTTCTGTGGAATCGGAGAACAGATATTTCGGATTCCTATGAAGAATATAGGGGCAAAGGAAATATCCTCCGATAACAAAGAGAAAGAAGCTTTCTGAGAAACTTCTTTGTGTTCTGTGAAATCATCTCACAGAGTTACAGCTTTCCCCTCAAGAAGCCTTTCGCTAAGACAGTTCTTGTGGAATTGGCAAAGTGATATTTGGAAGCCCATAGAGGGCTACAGTGAAAAAGGAAATATCCTCAGATGAAATCTGGAAAGAAGCTTTCTGAGAAACTTCTGAGTGTTCTGTTAATTCATCTCACTGAGTTACATCTGTATTTCGTGGATCTCTTTGCTAGCCTTATTTCTGTGGAATCTGAGAACAGGTATTTCGGATCCCATTGAAGACTATAGGGCCAAAGGAAATATCCTCCGATAACAAAGAGAAAGAAGCTTTCTGAGAAACTTCTTTGTGTTCTGTGAAATCATCTCACAGAGTTACAGCTTTCCCCTCAAGAAGCCTTTCGCTAAGACAGTTCTCGTGGAATTGGCAAAGTGATATTTGGAAGCCCATAGAGGGCAATGGTGAAAAAGGAAATATCCTCAGATGGAATCTGGAAAGAAGCTTTCTGAGAAACTGCTTAGTGTTCTGTTAATTCTTCTCACAGAGTTACATCTGTATTTCGTGGATCTCTTTGCTAGCCTTATTTCTGTGGATTCTGAGAACAGATATTTCGGATCCCATTGAAGACTATAGGGCCAAAGGAAATATCCTCCGATAACAAAGAGAAAGAAGCTTTCTGAGAAACTTCTTTGTGCTCTGAGAAATCATCTCACAGAGTTACAGCTTTCCCCTCAAGAAGCCTTTCGCTAAGACAGTTCTTGTGGAATTGGCAAAGTGATATTTGGAAGCCCATAGAGGGCTATCGTGAAAAAGGAAATATCCTCAGATGAAATCTGGAAAGAAGCTTTCTGAGAAACTGCTGAGTGTTCTGTTAATTCATCTCACAGAGTTACATCTGTATTTCGTGGATCTCTTTGCTAGCCTTATTTCTGTGGAATCTGAGAACAGATATTTCGGATCC
The DNA here is from genome assembly GCF_049350105.2 of Macaca mulatta. Taxonomy (NCBI): domain Eukaryota; kingdom Metazoa; phylum Chordata; class Mammalia; order Primates; family Cercopithecidae; genus Macaca; species Macaca mulatta. Next base: position 28,698,235 of record NC_133420.1, read on the forward strand.
CTTTGAAGACTATAGGGCCAAAGGAAATATCCTCCGATAACAAAGAGAAAGAAGCTTTTTGAGAAACTTCTTTGTGTTCTGTGAAATCATCTCACAGAGTTACAGCTTTCCCCTCAAGAAGCCTTTCGCTAAGACAGTTCTTGTGGAATTGGCAAAGTGATATTTGGAAGCCCATAGAGGGCTATGTTGAAAAAGGAAATATCCTCACATGAAATCTGGAAAGAAGCTTTCTGAGAAACTGCTTAGTGTTCTGTTAATTCATCTCACAGAGTTACATCTGTATTTCGTGGATCTCTTTGCTAGCCTTATTTCTTTGGAATCTGAGAACAGATATTTCGGATCCCATTGAAGACTATAGGGCCAAAGGAAATATCCTCCGATAACAAAGAGAAAGAAGCTTTCTGAGAAACTTCTTTGTGCTCTGAGAAATCATCTCACAGAGTATAGCATTCCCCTCAAGAAGCCTTTCGCTAAGACAGTTCTTGTGGAATTGGCAAAGTGATATTTGGAAGCCCATAGAGGGCTATCGTGAAAAAGGAAATATCCTCAGATGAAATCTGGAAAGAAGCTTTCTGAGAAACTGCTGAGTGTTCTGTTAATTCATCTCACAGAGTTACATCTGTATTTCGTGGATCTCTTTGCTAGCCTTATTTCTGTGGAATCTGAGAACAGATATTTCGGATCCCATTGAAGACTATAGGGCCAAAGGAAATATCCTCCGATAACAAAGAGAAAGAAGCTTTCTGAGAAACTTCTTTGTGCTCTGTGAAATCATCTCACAGAGTTACAGCTTTCCCCTCAAGAAGCCTTTCGCTAAGACAGTTCTTGTGGAATTGGCAAAGTGATATTTGGAAGCCCATAGAGGGCTATGGTGAAAAAGGAAATATCCTCACATGAAATCTGGAAAGAAGCTTTCTGAGAAACTGCTTAGTGTTCTGTTAATTCATCTCACGGAGTTACATCTGTATTTCGTGGATCTCTTTGCTAGCCTTATTTCTGTGGAATCGGAGAACAGATATTTCGGATTCCTATGAAGAATATAGGGGCAAAGGAAATATCCTCCGATAACAAAGAGAAAGAAGCTTTCTGAGAAACTTCTTTGTGTTCTGTGAAATCATCTCACAGAGTTACAGCTTTCCCCTCAAGAAGCCTTTCGCTAAGACAGTTCTTGTGGAATTGGCAAAGTGATATTTGGAAGCCCATAGAGGGCTATAGTGAAAAAGGAAATATCCTCAGATGAAATCTGGAAAGAAGCTTTCTGAGAAACTTCTGAGTGTTCTGTTAATTCATCTCACTGAGTTACATCTGTATTTCGTGGATCTCTTTGCTAGCCTTATTTCTGTGGAATCTGAGAACAGGTATTTCGGATCCCATTGAAGACTATAGGGCCAAAGGAAATATCCTCCGATAACAAAGAGAAAGAAGCTTTCTGAGAAACTTCTTTGTGTTCTGTGAAATCATCTCACAGAGTTACAGCTTTCCCCTCAAGAAGCCTTTCGCTAAGACAGTTCTCGTGGAATTGGCAAAGTGATATTTGGAAGCCCATAGAGGGCAATGGTGAAAAAGGAAATATCCTCAGATGGAATCTGGAAAGAAGCTTTCTGAGAAACTGCTTAGTGTTCTGTTAATTCTTCTCACAGAGTTACATCTGTATTTCGTGGATCTCTTTGCTAGCCTTATTTCTGTGGATTCTGAGAACAGATATTTCGGATCCCATTGAAGACTATAGGGCCAAAGGAAATATCCTCCGATAACAAAGAGAAAGAAGCTTTCTGAGAAACTTCTTTGTGCTCTGAGAAATCATCTCACAGAGTTACAGCTTTCCCCTCAAGAAGCCTTTCGCTAAGACAGTTCTTGTGGAATTGGCAAAGTGATATTTGGAAGCCCATAGAGGGCTATCGTGAAAAAGGAAATATCCTCAGATGAAATCTGGAAAGAAGCTTTCTGAGAAACTGCTGAGTGTTCTGTTAATTCATCTCACAGAGTTACATCTGTATTTCGTGGATCTCTTTGCTAGCCTTATTTCTGTGGAATCTGAGAACAGATATTTCGGATCCCATTGAAGACTATAGGGCCAAAGGAAATATCCTCCGATAACAAAGAGAAAGAAGCTTTTTGAGAAACTTCTTTGTGTTCTGTGAAATCATCTCACAGAGTTACAGCTTTCCCCTCAAGAAGCCTTTCGCTAAGACAGTTCTTGTGGAATTGGCAAAGTGATATTTGGAAGCCCATAGAGGGCTATGTTGAAAAAGGAAATATCCTCACATGAAATCTGGAAAGAAGCTTTCTGAGAAACTGCTTAGTGTTCTGTTAATTCATCTCACAGAGTTACATCTGTATTTCGTGGATCTCTTTGCTAGCCTTATTTCTTTGGAATCTGAGAACAGATATTTCGGATCCCATTGAAGACTATAGGGCCAAAGGAAATATCCTCCGATAACAAAGAGAAAGAAGCTTTCTGAGAAACTTCTTTGTGCTCTGAGAAATCATCTCACAGAGTATAGCATTCCCCTCAAGAAGCCTTTCGCTAAGACAGTTCTTGTGGAATTGGCAAAGTGATATTTGGAAGCCCATAGAGGGCTATCGTGAAAAAGGAAATATCCTCAGATGAAATCTGGAAAGAAGCTTTCTGAGAAACTGCTGAGTGTTCTGTTAATATATCTCACAGAGTTACATCTGTATTTCGTGGATCTCTTTGCTAGCCTTATTTCTGTGGAATCTGAGAACAGATATTTCGGATTCCATTGAAGACTATAGGGCCAAAGGAAATATCCTCCGATAACAAAGAGAAAGAAGCTTTCTGAGAAACTTCTTTGTGCTCTGTGAAATCATCTCACAGAGTTACAGCTTTTCCCTCAAGAAGCCTTTCGCTAAGACAGTTCTTGTGGAATTGGCAAAGTGATATTTGGAAGCCCATAGAGGGCTATGGTGAAAAAGGAAATATCCTCACATGAAATCTGGAAAGAAGCTTTCTGAGAAACTGCTTAGTGTTCTGTTAATTCATCTCACGGAGTTACATCTGTATTTCGTGGATCTCTTTGCTAGCCTTATTTCTGTGGAATCGGGGAACAGATATTTCGGATTCCTATGAAGAATATAGGGGCAAAGGAAATATCCTCCGATAACAAAGAGAAAGAAGCTTTCTGAGAAACTTCTTTGTGTTCTGTGAAATCATCTCACAGAGTTACAGCTTTCCCCTCAAGAAGCCTTTCGCTAAGACAGTTCTTGTGGAATTGGCAAAGTGATATTTGGAAGCCCATAGAGGGCTATAGTGAAAAAGGAAATATCCTCAGATGAAATCTGGAAAGAAGCTTTCTGAGAAACTTCTGAGTGTTCTGTTAATTCATCTCACTGAGTTACATCTGTATTTCGTGGATCTCTTTGCTAGCCTTATTTCTGTGGAATCTGAGAACAGGTATTTCGGATCCCATTGAAGACTACAGGGCCAAAGGAAATATCCTCCGATAACAAAGAGAAAGAAGCTTTCTGAGAAACTTCTTTGTGTTCTGTGAAATCATCTCTCAGAGTTACAGCTTTCCCCTCAAGAAGCCTTTCGCTAAGACAGTTCTCGTGGAATTGGCAAAGTGATATTTGGAAGCCCATAGAGGGCAATGGTGAAAAAGGAAATATCCTCAGATGGAATCTGGAAAGAAGCTTTCTGAGAAACTGCTTAGTGTTCTGTTAATTCTTCTCACAGAGTTACATCTGTATTTCGTGGATCTCTTTGCTAGCCTTATTTCTGTGGATTCTGAGAACAGATATTTCGGATCCCTTTGAAGACTATAGGGCCAAAGAAAATATCCTCCGATAACAAAGAGAAAGAAGTTTTCTGAGAAACTGCTTTGTGTTCTGTGAAATCATCTCACAGAGTTACAGCTTTCCCCTCAAGAAGCCTTTCGCTAAGACAGTTCTTGTGGAATTGGCAAAGTGATATTTGGAAGCCCCTAGAGGGCTATGGTGAAAAAGGTAGTATCCTCAGATGAAATCTGGAAAGAAGCTTTCTGAGAAACTGCTTAGTGTTCTGTTAATTCATCTCACAGAGTTACATCTGTATTTCGTGGATCTCTTTGCTAGCCTTATTTCTGTGGAATCTGAGAACAGATATTTCGGATCCCATTGAAGACTATAGGGCCAAAGGAAATATCCTCCGATAACAAAGAGAAAGAAGCTTTCTGAGAAACTTCTTTGTGCTCTGTGAAATCATCTCACAGAGTTACAGCTTTCCCCTCAAGAAGCCTTTCGCTAAGACAGTTCTTGTGGAATTGGCAAAGTGATATTTGGAAGCCCATAGAGGGCTATGGTGAAAAAGGAAATATCCTCAGATGAAATCTGGAAAGAAGCTTTCTGAGAAACTGCTGAGTGTTCTGTTAATTCATCTCACAGAGTTACATCTGTATTTCGTGGATCTCTTTGCTAGCCTTATTTCTGTGGAATCTGAGAACAGATATTTCGGATCCCATTGAAGACTATAGGGCCAAAGGAAATATCCTCCGATATCAAAGAGAAAGAAGCTTTCTGAGAAACTTCTTTGTGTTCTGTGAAATCATCTCACAGAGTTACAGCTTTCCCCTCAAGAAGCCTTTCTCTAAGACAGTTCTTGTGGAATTGGCAAAGTGATATTTGGAAGCCCATAGAGAGCTATGGTGAAAAAGGAAATATCCTCAGATGAAATTTGGAAAGAAGCTTTCTGAGAAACTGCTTAGTGTTCTGTTAATTCATCTCACAGAGTTACATCTGTATTTCGTGGATCTCTTTGCTAGCCTTATTTCTTTGGAATCTGAGAACAGATATTTCGGATCCCATTGAAGACTATAGGGCCAAAGGAAATATCCTCCGATAACAAAGAGAAAGAAGCTTTCTGAGAAACTGCTTTGTGTTCTGGGAAATCATCTCACAGAGTTACAGCTTTCCCCTCAATAAGCCTTTCGCTAAGACAGTTCTTGTGGAATTGGCAAAGTGATATTTGGAAGCCCATAGAGGGCTATGGTGAAAAAGGTAATATCCTCAGATGAAATCTGGAAAGAAGCTTTCTGAGAAACTGCTTAGTGTTCTGTTAATTCATCTCACGGAGTTACATCTGTATTTCGTGGATCTCTTTGCTAGCCTTATTTCTGTGGAATCTGAGAACAGATATTTCGGATCCCATTGAAGACTATAGGGCCAAAGGAAATATCCTCCGATAACAAAGAGAAAGAAGCTTTCTGAGAAATTTCTTTGTGCTCTGTGAAATCATCTCACAGAGTTACAGCTTTCCCCTCAAGAAGCCTTTCGCTAAGACAGTTCTTGTGGAATTGGCAAAGTGATATTTGGAAGCCCATAGAGGGCTATCTTGAAAAACGAAATATCCTCAGATGAAATCTGGAAAGAAGCTTTCTGAGAATCTGCTGAGTGTTCTGTTAATTCATCTCACAGAGTTACATCTGTATTTCGTGGATCTCTTTGCTAGCCTTATTTCTGTGGAATCTGAGAACAGATATTTCGGATCCCATTGAAGACTATAGTGCCAAAGGAAATATCCTCCGATAACAAAGAGAAAGAAGCTTTTTGAGAAACTTCTTTGTGTTCTGTGAAATCATCTCACAGAGTTACAGCTTTCCCCTCAAGAAGCCTTTCGCTAAGACAGTTCTTGTGGAATTGGCAAAGTGATATTTGGAAGCCCATAGAGGGCTATGTTGAAAAAGGAAATATCCTCAGATGAAATCTGGAAAGAAGCTTTCTGAGAAACTGCTTAGTGTTCTGTTAATTCATCTCACAGAGTTACATCTGTATTTCGTGGATCTCTTTGCTAGCCTTATTTCTGTGGAATCTGAGAACAGATTTTTCGGATCCCATTGAAGACTATAGGGCCAAAGGAAATATCCTCCGATAACAAAGAGAAAGAAGCTTTCTGAGAAACTTCTTTGTGTTCTGTGAAATCATCTCACAGAGTTACAGCATTCCCCGCAAGAAGCCTTTCGCTAAGACAGTTCTTGTGGAATTGGCAAGGTGATATTTGGAAGCCCATAGAGGGCTATGGTGAAAAAGGTAATATCCTCTGATGAAATCTGGAAAGAAGCTTTCTGAGAAACTGCTTAGTGTTCTGTTAATTCATCTCACAGAGTTACATCTGTATTTCGTGGATCTCTTTGCTAGCCTTATTTCTGTGGAATCTGAGAACAGATACTTCGGATCCCATTGAAGACTATAGGGCCAAAGGAAATATCCTCCGATAACAAAGAGAAAGAAGCTTTCTGAGAAACTTCTTTGTGTTCTGTGAAATCATCTCACAGAGTTACAGCTTTCCCCTCAAGAAGCCTTTCGCTAAGACAGTTCTTGTGGAATTGGCAAAGTGATATTTGGAAGCCCATAGAGGGCTATGGTGAAAAAGGATATATCCTCAGATGAAATCTGGAAAGAAGCTTTCTGAGAAACTGCTGAGTGTTCTGTTAATTCATCTCACAGAGTTACATCTGTATTTCGTGGATCTCTTTGCTAGCCTTATTTCTGTGGAATCTGAGAACAGATATTTCGGATCCCATTGAAGACTATAGGGCCAAAGGAAATATCCTCCGATAACAAAGAGAAAGAAGCTTTCTGAGAAACTTCTTTGTGTTCTGTGAAATCATCTCACAGAGTTACAGCTTTCACCTCAAGAAGCCTTTCGCTAAGACAGTTCTTGTGGAATTGGCAAAGTGATATTTGGAAGCCCATAGAGGGCTATGGTGAAAAAGGAAATATCCTCACATGAAATCTGGAAAGAAGCTTTCTGAGAAACTGCTTAGTGTTCTGTTAATTCATCTCACAGAGTTACATCTGTATTTCGTGGATCTCTTTGCTAGCCTTATTTCTGTGGAATCTGAGAACAGATATTGCGGATCCCTTTGAAGACTACAGGGCCAAAGGAAATATCCTCCGATATCAAGGAGAAAGAAGCTTTCTGAGAAACTTGTTTGTGTTCTGTGAAGTCATCCCACAGAGTTACAGCTTTCCCCTCAAGAAGCCTTTCGCTAAGACAGTTCTTCTGGAATTGGCAAAGTGATATTTGGAAGCCCATAGAGGGCTATGGTGAAAAAGGAAATATCCTCAGATGAAATCTGGAAAGAAGTTTTCTGAGAAACTGCTTAGTGTTCTGTTAATTCATCTCACAGAGTTACATCTGTATTTCGTGCATCTCTTTGCTAGCCTTATTTCTGTGGAATCTGAGAACAGATATTTTGGATCCCATTGAAGACTATAGGGCCAAAGGAAATATCCTCCGATAACAAAGAGAAAGAAGCTTTCTGAGAAACTTCTTTGTGTTCTGTGAAATCATCTCACAGAGTTACAGCTTTCCCCTCAAGAAGCCTTTCGCTAAGACAGTTCTTGTGGAATTGGCAAAGTGATATTTGGAAGCCCATAGAGGGCTATGGTGAAAAAGGAAATATCCTCAGATGAAATCTCGAAAGAAGCTTTCTGAGAAACTGCTTAGTGTTCTGTTAATTCATCTCACAGAGTTACATCTGTATTTCGTGGATCTCTTTGCTAGCCTTATTTCTGTGGAATCTGAGAACAGATATTTCGGATCCCATTGAAGACTATAGGGCCAAAGGAAATATCCTCCGATAACAAAGAGAAAGAAGCTTTCTGAGAAACTTCTTTGTGTTCTGTGAAATCATCTCACAGAGTTACAGCTTTCCCCTCAAGAAGCCTTTCGCTAAGACAGTTCTTGTGGAATTGGCAAAGTGATATTTGGAAGCCCATAGAGGGCTATGGTGAAAAGGGAAATATCCTCAGATGAAATCTGGAAAGAAGCTTTCTGAGAAACTGCTTAGTGTTCTGTTAATTGATCTCACAGAGTTACATCTGTATTTCGTGGATCTCTTTGCTAGCCTTATTTCTGTGGAATCTGAGAACAGATATTTCGGATCCCATTGAAGACTATAGGGCCAAAGGAAATATCCTCCGATAACAAAGAGAAAGAAGCTTTCTGAGAAACTTCTTTGTGTTCTGTGAAATCATCTCACAGAGTTACAGCTTTCCCCTCAAGAAGCCTTTCGCTAAGAAGTTCTTGTGGAATTGGCAAAGTGATATTTGGAAGCCCATAGAGGGCTATGGTGAAAAAGGAAATATCCTCAGATGAAATCTGGAAAGAAGCTTTCTGAGAAACTGCTTAGTGTTCTGTTAATTCATCTCACAGAGTTACATCTGTATTTCGTGGATCTCTTTGCTAGCCTTATTTCTGTGGAATCTGAGAACAGATATTTCCGATCCCTTTGAAGACTATAGGGCCAAAGGAAATATCCTCCGATAACAAAGAGAAAGAAGCTTTCTGAGAAACTTCTTTGTGTTCTGTGAAATCATCTCACAGAGTTACAGCTTTCCCCTCAAGAAGCCTTTCGCTAAGACCGTTCTTGTGGAATTGGCATAGTGATATTTGGAAGCCCTTAGAGGGCTATGGTGAAAAAGGAAATATCCTCAGATGAAATCTGGAAAGAAGCTTTCTGAGAAACTGCTTAGTGTTCTGTTAATTCATCTCACAGAGTTACATCTGTGTTTCGTGGATCTCTTTGCTAGCCTTATTTCTGTGGAATCTGAGAACAGATATTTCGGATTCCTATGAGGACTATAGGGCCAACGGAAATATCCTCCGATAACAAAGAGAAAGAAGCTTTCTGAGAAACTTCTTTGTGTTCTGTGAAATCATCTCACAGAGTTACAGCTTTCCCCTCAAGAAGCCTTTCGCTAAGACAGTTCTTGTGGAATTGGCAAAGTGATATTTGGAAGCCCATAGAGGGCTATAGTGAAAAAGGAAATATCCTCAGATGAAATCTGGAAAGAAGCTTTCTGAGAAACTTCTGAGTGTTCTGTTAATTCATCTCACTGAGTTATATCTGTATTTCGTGGATCTCTTTGCTAGCCTTATTTCTGTGGAATCTGAGAACAGGTATTTCGGATCCCTTTGAAGACTATAGGGCCAAAGGAAATATCCTCCGATAACAAAGAGAAAGAAGCTTTCTGAGAAACTTCTTTGTGTTCTGTGAAATCATCTCTCAGAGTTACAGCTTTCCCCTCAAGAAGCCTTTCGCTAAGACAGTTCTCGTGGAATTGGCAAAGTGATATTTGGAAGCCCATAGAGGGCTATGGTGAAAAAGGAAATATCCTCAGATGAAATCTGGAAAGAAGCTTTCTGAGAAACTGCTTAGTGTTCTGTTAATTCATCTCACAGAGTTACATCTGTATTTCGTGGATCTCTTTGCTAGCCTTATTTCTGTGGAATCTAAGAACAGATATTTCAGATCCCTTTGAAGACTGTAGGGCCAAAGAAAATATCCTCCGATAACAAAGAGAAGGAAGCTTTCTGGAAACTTCTTTGTATTCTGTGAAATCATCTCACAGAGTTACAGCATTCCCCTCAAGAAGCCTTTCGCTAAGACAGTTCTTGTGGAATTGGCAAAGTGATATTTGGAAGCCCATAGATGGCTATGGTGAAAAAGGAAATATCCTCAGATGAAATCTGGAAAGAAGCTTTCTGTGAAACTGCTTAGTGTTCTGTTAATTCATCTCACACAGTTACATCTGTATTTCGTGGATCTCTTTGCTAGACTTATTTCTGTGGAATCTGAGAACAGATATTTCGGATCCCTTCGAAGACTATAGGGCCAAAGGAAATATCCTCCGATAACAAAGAGAAAGAAGCTTTCTGAGAAACTTCTTTGTGTTCTGTGAAATCATCTCACAGAGTTACAGCTTTCCCCTCAAGAAGCCTTTCGCTAAGACAGTTCTCGTGGAATTGGCAAAGTGATATTTGGAAGCCCATAGAGGGCTATGGTGAAAAAGGAAATATCCTCATATGAAATCTGGAAAGAAGCTTTCTGAGAAACTGCTTAGTGTTCTATTAATTCATCTCACAGAGTTACATCTGTATGTCCTGGATCTCTTTGCTAGCTTTATTTCTGTGGAATCTGAGAACAGATATTTCGGATCCCATTGAACACAACAGGGCCAAAGGAAATATCCTCCAATAACAAAGAGAAAGAAGCTTTCTGAGAAACTTCTTTGTGTTCTGTGAAATCATCTCACAGAGTTACAGCTTTCCCCTCAAGAATCCTTTCGCTAAGACAGTTCTTGTGGAATTGGCAAAGTGATATTTGGAAGCCCATAGAGGGCTATGGTGAAAAAGGAAATATCCTCAGATGAAATCTGGAAAGAAGTTTTCTGAGAAACTGCTTAGTGTTGTGTAAATTCATCTCACAGAGTTACATCTGTATTTCGTGGATCTCTTTGCTAGCCTTATTTCTGTGGAATCTGAGAACAGATATTTCGGATCCCTTTGAAGACTATAGGGCCAAAGGAATTATCCTCCGATAACAAAGAGAAAGAAGCTTTCTGAGAAACTTGTTTGTGTTCTGTGAAATCACCTGACAGAGTTACAGCTTTCCCCTCAAGAAGCCTTTCGCTAAGACAGTTCTTGTGGAATTGGCAAAGTGATATTTGGAAGCCCATAGAGGGCTATGGTGAAAAAGGAAATATCCGCAGATGAAATCTGGAAAGAAGCTTTCTGAGAAACTGCTTAGTGTTCTGTTAATTCATCTCACAGAGTTACATCTGTATTTCGTGGATCTCTTTGCTAGCCTTATTTCTGTGGAATCTGAGAACAGATATTTCGGATCCCATTGAAGACTATAGGGCCAAAGGAAATAATCTCCGATAACAAAGAGAAAGAAGCTTTCTGAGAAACTTCTTTGTGTTCTGTGAAATCATCTCACAGAGTTACAGCATTCCCCTCAAGAAGCCTTTCGCTAAGACAGTTCTTGTGGAATTGGCAAAGTGATATTTGGAAGCCCATAGAGGGCTATGGTGAAAAAGGAAATATCCTCAGATGAAATCTGGAAAGAAGCTTTCTGATAAACTGCTTAGTGTTCTGTTAATTCATCTCACAGAGTTACATCTGTATTTCGTGGATCTCTTTGCTAGCCTTATTTCTGTGGAATCTGAGAACAGATATTTCGGGTCCCATTGAAGACTATAGGGCCAAAGGAAATAATCTCCGATAACAAAGAGAAAGAAGCTTTCTGAGAAACTTCTTTGTGTTCTGTGAAATCATCTCACAGAGTTACAGCTTTCCCCTCAAGAAGACTTTCGCTAAGACAGTTCTTGTGGAATTGGCAAGGTGATATTTGGAAGTTCATAGAGGGCTAGGGTGAAAAAGGAAATATCCTCAGATGAAATCTAGAAGGAAGCTTTCTGAGAAACTGCTTAGTGTTCTGTTAATTCATCTCACAGAGTTACATCTGTATTTTGTGGATCTCTTTGCTAGCTTTATTTCTGTGGAATCTGAGAACAGATATTTCGGATCCCATTGAACACTACAGGGCCAAAGGAAATATCCTCCGATAACAAAGAGAAAGAAGCTTTCTGAGAAACTTCTTTGTGTTCTGTGAAATCATCTCACAGAGTTACAGCATTCCCCTCAAGAAGCCTTTCGCTAAGACAGTTCTTGTGGAATTGGCAAAGTGATATTTGGAAGCCCATAGAGGGCTATGGTGAAAAAGGAAATATCCTCAGATGAAATCTGGAAAGAAGCTTTCTGATAAACTGCTTAGTGTTCTGTTAATTCATCTCACAGAGTTACATCTGTATTTCGTGGATCTCTTTGCTAGCCTTATTTCTGTGGAATCTGAGAACAGATATTTCGGGTCCCATTGAAGACTATAGGGCCAAAGGAAATAATCTCCGATAACAAAGAGAAAGAAGCTTTCTGAGAAACTTCTTTGTGTTCTGTGAAATCATCTCACAGAGTTACAGCTTTCCCCTCAAGAAGCCTTTCGCTAAGACAGTTCTTGTGGAATTGGCAAGGTGATATTTGGAAGTTCATAGAGGGCTAGGGTGAAAAAGGAAATATCCTCAGATGAAATCTACAAGGAAGCTTTCTGAGAAACTGCTTAGGGTTCTGTTAATTCATCTCACAGAGTTACATCTGTATTTCGTGGATCTCTTTGCTAGCCTTATTTCTGTGGAATCTGAGAACAGATATTTCGGATCCCTTTGAAGACTATAGGGCCAAAGGAAATATCCTCCGATAACAAAGAGAAAGAAGCTTTCTGAGAAACTTCTTTGTGTTCTGTGAAATCATCTCACAGAGTTACAGCTTTCCCCTCAAGAAGCCTTTCGCAAAGACAGTTCTTGTGGTATTGGCAAAGTGATATTTGGAAGCCCTTAGAGGGCTATGGTGAAAAAGGAAATATCCTCAGATGAAATCTGGAAAGAAGCTTTCTGAGAAACTGCTTAGTGTTCTGTGAAATCATCTCACAGAGTTACAGCTTTCCCCTCAAGAAGCCTTTCGCTAAGACAGTTCTTGTGGAATTGGCAACGTGATATTTGGAAGCCCATAGAGGGCTATGGTGAAAAAGGAAATATCCTCAGATGAAATCTGGAAAGAAGCTTTCTGAGAAACTGCTGAGTGTTCTGTTAATTCATCTCACAGAGTTACATCTGTATTTCGTGGATCGCTTTGCTAGACTTATTTCTGTTTAATCTGAGAACAGATATTTCGGATCCTATTGAAGACTATAGGGCCAAAGGAAATATCCTCCGATAACAAAGAGAAAGAAGCTTTCTGAGAAACTTCTTTGTGTTCTGTGAAATCATCTCACAGAGTTACAGCTTTCCCCTCAAGAAGCCTTTCGCAAAGACAGTTCTTGTGGAATTGGCAAAGTGATATTTGGAAGCCCTTAGAGGGCTATGGTGAAAAAGGAAATATCCTCAGATGAAATCTGGAAAGAAGCTTTCTGAGAAACTGCTTAGTGTTGTGTAAATTCATCTCACAGAGTTACATCTGTATTTCGTGGATCTCTTTGCTAGACTTATTTCTGTGGAATCTGAGGACAGATATTTCGGATCCCTTTGAAGACTATAAGGCCAAAGGAATTATCCTCCGATAACAAAGAGAAAGTAGCTTTCTGAGAAACTTCTTTGTGTTCTGTGAAATCATCTCACAGAGTTACAGCTTTCCCCTCAAGAAGCCTTTCGCTAAGACAGTTCTTGTGGAATTGGCAAAGTGATAGTTGGAAGCCCATAGAGGGCTATGGTGAAAAAGGAAATATCCTCACATGAAATCTGGAAAGAAGCTTTCTGAGAAACTGCAGAGTGTTCTGTTAATTCATCTCACAGAGTTACATCTGTGTTTCGTGGATCTCTTTGCTAGCCTTATTTCTGTGGAATCTGAGAACAGATATTTCGGATCCCATTGAAGACTACAGGACCAAAGGAAATATAATCCGATAACAAAGAGAAAGAAGCTTTCTGAGAAACTTCTTTGTGTTCTGTGAAATCATGTCACAGAGTTACAGCTTTCCCCTCAAGAAGCCTTTCGCTAAGACAGTTCTCGTGGAATTGGCAAAGTGATATTTGGAAGCCCATAGAGGGCTTTGGTGAAAAAGGAAATATCCTCAGATGAAATCTGGAAAGAAGCTTTCTGAGAAACTTCTGAGTGTTCTGTTAATTCATCTCACAGAGTTACATCTGTATTTCGTGGATCTCTTTGCTTGCCTTATTTCTGTGGAATCTGTGAACAGATATTTCGGATCCCTTTGAAGACTATAGGGCCAAAGGAAATATCCTCCGATAACAAAGAGAAAGAAGCTTTCTGAGAAACTTCTTTGTGTTCTGTGAAATCATCTCACAGAGTTACAGCTTTCCCCTCAAGAAGCCTTTCGCTAAGACAGTTCTTGTGGAATTGGCAAAGTGATATTTGGAAGCCCATAGAGGGCTATGGTGAAAAAGGAAATATCCTCAGATGAAATCTGGAAAGAAGCTTTCTGTGAAACTGCTTAGTGTTCTGTTAATTCATCTCACAGAGTTACATCTGTATTTCGTGGATCTCTTTGCCTGCCTTATTTCTGTGGAATCTGTGAACAGATATTTCGGATCCCTTTGAAGACTATAGGGCCAAAGGAAATATCCTCCGATAACAAAGAGAAAGAAGCTTTCTGAGAAACTTCTTTGTGTTCTGTGAAATCATCTCACAGAGTTACAGCTTTCCCCTCAAGAAGCCTTTCGCTAAGACAGTTCTTGTGGAATTGGCAAAGTGATATTTGGAAGCCCATAGAGGGCTATGGTGAAAAAGGAAATATCCTCAGATGAAATCTGGAAAGCAGCTTTCTGAGAAACTGCTGAGTGTTCTGTTAATTCATCTCACAGAGTTACATCTGTATTTCGTGGATCTCTTTGCTAGCCTTATTTCTGTGGAATCTGAGAACAGATATTTCGGATCCCATTGAAGACTATAGGGCCAAAGGAAATATCCTCCGATAACAAAGAGAAAGAAGCTTTCTGAGAAACTTCTTTGTGTTCTGTGAAATCATCTCACAGAGTTACAGCTTTCCAATCAAGAAGCCTTTCGCTAAGACAGTTCTTGTGGAATTTGCAAAGTGATATTTGGAAGCCCATAGAGGGCTATGGTGAAAAAGGAAATATCCTCAGATGAAATCTGGAAAGAAGCTTTCTGAGAAACTGCTTAGTGTTGTGTAAATTCATCTCACAGAGTTACATCTGTATTTCGTGGATCTCTTTGCTAGACTTATTTCTGTGGAATCTGAGGACAGATATTTCGGATCCCTTTGAAGACTATAAGGCCAAAGGAATTATCCTCCGATAACAAAGAGAAAGTAGCTTTCTGAGAAACTTCTTTGTGTTCTGTGAAATCATGTCACAGAGTTACAGCTTTTCCCTCAAGAAGCCTTTCGCTAAGACAGTTCTTGTGGAATTGGCAAAGTGATATTTGGAAGCCCATAGAGGGCTATGGTGAAAAAGGAAATATCCTCACATGAAATCTGGAAAGAAGCTTTCTGAGAAACTGCAGAGTGTTCTGTTAATTCATCTCACAGAGTTACATCTGTGTTTCGTGGATCTCTTTGCTAGCCTTATTTCTGTGGAATCTGAGAACAGATATTTCGGATCCCATTGAAGACTACAGGACCAAAGGAAATATCCTCCGATAACAAAGAGAAAGAAGCTTTCTGAGAAACTTGTTTGTGTTCTGTGAAATCATGTCACAGAGTTACAGCTTTCCCCTCAAGAAGCCTTTCGCTAAGACAGTTCTCGTGGAATTGGCAAAGTGATATTTGGAAGCCCATAGAGGGCTTTGGTGAAAAAGGAAATATCCTCAGATGAAATCTGGAAAGAAGCTTTCTGAGAAACTTCTGAGTGTTCTGTTAATTCATCTCACAGAGTTACATCTGTATTTCGTGGATCTCTTTGCTTGCCTTATTTCTGTGGAATCTGTGAACAGATATTTCGGATCCCTTTGAAGACTATAGGGCCAAAGTAAATATCCTCCGATAACAAAGAGAAAGAAGCTTTCTGAGAAACTTCTTTGTGTTCTGTGAAATCATCTCACAGAGTTACAGCTTTCCCCTCAAGAAGCCTTTCGCTAAGACAGTTCTTGTGGAATTGGCAAAGTGATATTTGGAAGCCCATAGAGGGCTATGGTGAAAAAGGAAATATCCTCAGATGAAATCTGGAAAGCAGCTTTCTGAGAAACTGCTGAGTGTTCTGTTAATTCATCTCACAGAGTTACATCTGTATTTCGTGGATCTCTTTGCTAGCCTTATTTCTGTGGTATCTGAGAACAGATTTTTCGGATCCCATTGAAGACTATAGGGCCAAAGGAAATATCCTCCGATAACAAAGAGAAAGAAGCTTTCTGAGAAACTTCTTTGTGTTCTGTGAAATCATCTCACAGAGTTACAGCTTTCCCCTCAAGAAGCCTTTCGCTAAGATAGTTCTTGTGGAATTGGCAAAGTGATATTTGGAAGCCCTTAGAGGGCTATGGTGAAAAAGGAAATATCCTCACATGAAATCTGGAAAGAAGCTTTCTGAGAAACTTCTGAGTGTTCTGTTAATTCATCTCACAGAGTTACATCTGTATTTCGTGGATCTCTTTGCTAGCCTTATTTCTGTGGAATCTGAGAACAGATATTTCGGATCCCATTGAAGACTATAGGACCAAAGGAAATATCCTCCGATAACAAAGAGAAAGAAGCTTTCTGAGAAACTTCTTTGTGTTCTGTGAAATCATCTCACAGAGTTACAGCTTTCCCCTCAAGAAGCCTTTCGCTAAGACAGTTCTCGTGGAATTGGCAAAGTGATATTTGGAAGCCCATGGAGGGCTATGGTGAAAAAGGAAATATCCTCATATGAAATCTGGAAAGAAGCTTTCTGAGAAACTGCTTAGTGTTCTATTAATTCATCTCACAGAGTTACATCTGTATGTCCTGGATCTCTTTGCTAGCTTCATTTCTGTGGAATCTGAGAACAGATATTTCGGATCCCATTGAACACAACAGGGCCAAAGGAAATATCCTCCAATAACAAAGAGAAAGAAGCTTTCTGAGAAACTTCTTTGTGTTCTGTGAAATCATCTCACAGAGTTACAGCTTTCCCCTCAAGAAGCCTTTCGCTAAGACAGTTCTTGTGGAATTGGCAAAGTGATATTTGGAAGCCCATAGAGGGCTATGGTGAAAAAGGAAATATCCTCAGATGAAATCTGGAAAGAAGCTTTCTGAGAAACTGCTTAGTGTTGTGTAAATTCATCTCACAGAGTTACATCTGTATTTCGTGGATCTCTTTGCTAGCCTTATTTCTGTGGAATCTGAGAACAGATATTTCGGATCCCTTTGAAGACTATAGGGCCAAAGGAATTATCCTCCGATAACAAAGAGAAAGAAGCTTTCTGAGAAACTTGTTTGTGTTCTGTGAAATCACCTCACAGAGTTACAGCTTTCCCCTCAAGAAGCCTTTCGCTAAGACAGTTCTTGTGGAATTGGCAAAGTGATATTTGGAAGCCCATAGAGGGCTATGGTGAAAAAGGAAATATCCTCAGATGAAATCTGGAAAGAAGCTTTCTGAGAAACTGCTTAGTGTTCTGTTAATTCATCTCACAGAGTTACATCTGTATTTCGTGGATCTCTTTGCTAGCCTTATTTCTGTGGAATCTGAGAACAGATATTTCGGATCCCATTGAAGACTATAGGGCCAAAGGAAATAATCTCCGATAACAAAGAGAAAGAAGCTTTCTGAGAAACTTCTTTGTGTTCTGTGAAATCATCTCACAGAGTTACAGCATTCCCCTTAAGAAGCCTTTCGCTAAGACAGTTCTTGTGGAATTGGCAAAGTGATATTTGGAAGCCCATAGAGGGCTATGGTGAAAAAGGAAATATCCTCAGATGAAATCTGGAAAGAAGCTTTCTGATAAACTGCT
This sequence comes from Macaca mulatta, assembly GCF_049350105.2. Classification (NCBI taxonomy): domain Eukaryota; kingdom Metazoa; phylum Chordata; class Mammalia; order Primates; family Cercopithecidae; genus Macaca; species Macaca mulatta. The sequence goes on from NC_133420.1 coordinate 28,715,453, forward strand.
TAGTGTTCTGTTAATTCATCTCACAGAGTTACATCTGTATTTCGTGGATCTCTTTGCTAGCCTTATTTCTGTGGAATCTGAGAACAGATATTTCGGGTCCCATTGAAGACTATAGGGCCACAGGAAATAATCTCCGATAACAAAGAGAAAGAAGCTTTCTGAGAAACTTCTTTGTGTTCTGTGAAATCATCTCACAGAGTTACAGCTTTCCCCTCAAGAAGCCTTTCGCTAAGACAGTTCTTGTGGAATTGGCAAAGTGATATTTGGAAGCCCTTAGAGGGCTATGGTGAAAAAGGAAATATCCTCACATGAAATCTGGAAAGAAGCTTTCTGAGAAACTTCTGAGTGTTCTGTTAATTCATCTCACAGAGTTACATCTGTATTTCGTGGATCTCTTTGCTAGCCTTATTTCTGTGGAATCTGAGAACAGATATTTCGGATCCCATTGAAGACTATAGGACCAAAGGAAATATCCTCCGATAACAAAGAGAAAGAAGCTTTCTGAGAAACTTCTTTGTGTTCTGTGAAATCATCTCACAGAGTTACAGCTTTCCCCTCAAGAAGCCTTTCGCTAAGACAGTTCTCGTGGAATTGGCAAAGTGATATTTGGAAGCCCATGGAGGGCTATGGTGAAAAAGGAAATATCCTCATATGAAATCTGGAAAGAAGCTTTCTGAGAAACTGCTTAGTGTTCTATTAATTCATCTCACAGAGTTACATCTGTATGTCCTGGATCTCTTTGCTAGCTTCATTTCTGTGGAATCTGAGAACAGATATTTCGGATCCCATTGAACACAACAGGGCCAAAGGAAATATCCTCCAATAACAAAGAGAAAGAAGCTTTCTGAGAAACTTCTTTGTGTTCTGTGAAATCATCTCACAGAGTTACAGCTTTCCCCTCAAGAAGCCTTTCGCTAAGACAGTTGTTGTGGAATTGGCAAAGTGATATTTGGAAGCCCATAGAGGGCTATGGTGAAAAAGGAAATATCCTCAGATGAAATCTGGAAAGAAGCTTTCTGAGAAACTGCTTAGTGTTGTGTAAATTCATCTCACAGAGTTACATCTGTATTTCGTGGATCTCTTTGCTAGCCTTATTTCTGTGGAATCTGAGAACAGATATTTCGGATCCCTTTGAAGACTATAGGGCCAAAGGAATTATCCTCCGATAACAAAGAGAAAGAAGCTTTCTGAGAAACTTGTTTGTGTTCTGTGAAATCACCTCACAGAGTTACAGCTTTCCCCTCAAGAAGCCTTTCGCTAAGACAGTTCTTGTGGAATTGGCAAAGTGATATTTGGAAGCCCATAGAGGGCTATGGTGAAAAAGGAAATATCCTCAGATGAAATCTGGAAAGAAGCTTTCTGAGAAACTGCTTAGTGTTCTGTTAATTCATCTCACAGAGTTACATCTGTATTTCGTGGATCTCTTTGCTAGCCTTATTTCTGTGGAAACTGAGAACAGATATTTCGGATCCCATTGAAGACTCTAGGGCCAAAGGAAATAATCTCCGATAACAAAGAGAAAGAAGCTTTCTGAGAAACTTCTTTGTGTTCTGTGAAATCATCTCACAGAGTTACAGCATTCCCCTCAAGAAGCCTTTCGCTAAGACAGTTCTTGTGGAATTGGCAAAGTGATATTTGGAAGCCCATAGAGGGCTATGGTGAAAAAGGAAATATCCTCAGATGAAATCTGGAAAGAAGCTTTCTGATAAACTGCTTAGTGTTCTGTTAATTCATCTCACAGAGTTACATCTGTATTTCGTGGATCTCTTTGCTAGCCTTATTTCTGTGGAATCTGAGAACAGATATTTCGGGTCCCATTGAAGACTATAGGGCCAAAGGAAATAATCTCCGATAACAAAGAGAAAGAAGATTTCTGAGAAACTTCTTTGTGTTCTGTGAAATCATCTCACAGAGTTACAGCTTTCCCCTCAAGAAGACTTTCGCTAAGACAGTTCTTGTGGAATTGGCAAGGTGATATTTGGAAGTTCATAGAGGGCTAGGGTGAAAAAGGAAATATCCTCAGATGAAATCTAGAAGGAAGCTTTCTGAGAAACTGCTTAGTGTTCTGTTAATTCATCTCACAGAGTTACATCTGTATTTTGTGGATCTCTTTGCTAGCTTTATTTCTGTGGAATCTGAGAACAGATATTTCGGATCCCATTGAACACTACAGGGCCAAAGGAAATATCCTCCGATAACAAAGAGAAAGAAGCTTTCTGAGAAACTTCTTTGTGTTCTGTGAAATCATCTCACAGAGTTACAGCTTTCCCCTCAAGAAGCCTTTCGCTAAGACAGTTCTTGTGGAATTGGCAAAGTGATATTTGGAAGCCCATAGAGAGCTACGGTGAAAAAGGAAATATCCTCAGATGAAATCTGGAAAGCAGCTTTCTGAGAAACTGCTGAGTGTTCTGTTAATTCATCTCACAGAGTTACATCTGTATTTCGTGGATCTCTTTGCTAGCCTTATTTCTGTGGAATCTGAGAACAGATATTTCGGATCCCTTTGAAGACTATAGGGCCAAAGGAAATATCCTCCGATAACAAAGAGAAAGAAGCTTTCTGAGAAACTTCTTTGTGTTCTGTGAAATCATCTCACAGAGTTACAGCTTTCCCCTCAAGAAGCCTTTCGCAAAGACAGTTCTTGTGGAATTGGCAAAGTGATATTTGGAAGCCCTTAGAGGGCTATGGTGAAAAAGGAAATATCCTCAGATGAAATCTGGAAACAAGCTTTCTGAGAAACTGCTTAGTGTTCTGTGAAATCATCTCACAGAGTTACAGCTTTCCCCTCAAGAAGCCTATCGCTAAGACAGTTCTTGTGGAATTGGCAACGTGATATTTGGAAGCCCATAGAGGGCTATGGTGAAAAAGGAAATATCCTCAGATGAAATCTGGAAAGAAGCTTTCTGAGAAACTGCTGAGTGTTCTGTTAATTCATCTCACAGAGTTACATCTGTATTTCGTGGATCTCTTTGCTAGACTTATTTCTGTTTAATCTGAGAACAGATATTTCGGATCCTATTGAAGACTATAGGGCCAAAGGAAATATCCTCCGATAACAAAGAGAAAGAAGCTTTCTGAGAAACTTCTTTGTGTTCTGTGAAATCATCTCACAGAGTTACAGCTTTCCCCTCAAGAAGCCTTTCGCAAAGACAGTTCTTGTGGAATTGGCAAAGTGATATTTGGAAGCCCTTAGAGGGCTATGGTGAAAAAGGAAATATCCTCAGATGAAATCTGGAAAGAAGCTTTCTGAAAAACTGCTTAGTGTTCTGTGAAATCATCTCACAGAGTTACAGCTTTCCCCTCAAGAAGCCTTTCGCTAAGACAGTTCTTGTGGAATTGGCTTAGTGATATTTGGAAGCCCATAGAGGGCTATGGTGAAAAAGGAAATATCCTCACTTGAAATCTGGAAAGAAGCTTTCTGAGAAACTGCTGAGTGTTCTGTTAATTCATCTCACAGAGTAACATCTGTATTTTGTGGATCTCTTTGCTAGCCTTATTTCTGTGAAATCTGAGAACAGATTTTTCGGATCCCATTGAAGACTATAGGGCCAAAGGAAATATCCTCCGATAACAAAGAGAAAAAAGCTTTCTGAGAAACTTCTTTGTGTTCTGTGAAATCATCTCACAGAGTTACAGCTTTCCCCTCAAGAAGCCTTTCGCTAAGACAGTTCTTGTGGAATTGGCAAAGTGATATTTGGAAGCCCATAGAGGGCTATGGTGAAAAAGGAAATATCCTCTCATGAAATCTGGAAAGAAGCTTTCTGAGAAACTTATGAGTGTTCTGTTAATTCATCTCACAGAGTTACATCTGTATTTCGTGGATCTCTTTGCTAGCCTTATTTCTGTGGAATCTGAGAATAGATATTTCGGATCCCTTTGAAGACTATAGGACCAAAGGAAATATCCTCCGATAACAAAGAGAAAGAAGCTTTCTGAGAAACTTCTTTGTGTTCTGTGAAATCATCTCACAGAGTTACAGCTTTCCCCTCAAGAAGCCTTTCGCTAAGACAGTTCTTGTGGAATTGGCAAAGTGATATTTGGAAGCCCATAGAGGGCTATGGTGAAAAAGGAAATATCCTCACATGAAATCTGGAAAGAAGCTTTCTGAGAAACTGCAGAGTGTTCTGTTAATTCATCTCACAGAGTTACATCTGTATTTCGTGGATCTCGTTGCTAGCCTTATTTCTGTGGAATCTGAGAACAGATATTTCGGATCCCATTGAAGACTATAGGACCAAAGGAAATATCCTCCGATAACAAAGAGAAAGAAGCTTTCTGAGAAACTTCTTTGTGTTCTGTGAAATCATCTCACAGAGTTACAGCTTTCCCCTCAAGAAGCCTTTCGCTAAGACAGTTCTTGTGGAATTGGCAAAGTGATATTTGGAAGCCCATAGAGGGCTATGGTGAAAAAGGAAATATCCTCAGATGAAATCTGGAAAGCAGCTTTCTGAGAAACTGCTGAGTGTTCTGTTAATTCATCTCACACAGTTACATCTGTATTTCGTGGATCTCTTTGCTAGCCTTATTTCTGTGGAATCTGAGAACAGATATTTCGGATCCCATTGAAGACTATAGGGCCAAAGGAAATATCCTCCGATAACAAAGAGAAAGAAGCTTTCTGAGAAACTTCTTTGTGTTCTGTGAAATCATCTCACAGAGTTACAGCTTTCCCCTCAAGAAGCCTTTCGCAAAGACAGTTCTTGTGGAATTGGCAAAGTGATATTTGGAAGCCCTTAGAGGGCTATGGTGAAAAAGGAAATATCCTCAGATGAAATCTGGAAAGAAGCTTTCTGAGAAACTGCTTAGTGTTCTGTGAAATCATCTCACAGAGTTACAGCTTTCCCCTCAAGAAGCCTTTCGCTAAGACAGTTCTTGTGGAATTGGCAAAGTGATATTTGGAAGCCCATAGAGGGCTACGGTGAAAAAGGAAATATCCTCACATGAAATCTGGAAAGAAGCTTTCTAAGAAACTGCTTAGTGTTCTGTTAATTCATCTCACAGAGTTACATCTGTATTTCGTGGATCTCTTTGCTAGCCTTATTTCTGTGGAATCTGAGAACAGATATTTCGGATCCTATTGAAGACTATAGGGCCAAAGGAAATATCCTCCGATAACAAAGAGAAAGAAGCTTTCTGAGAAACTTCTTTGTGTTCTGTGAAATCATCTCACAGAGTTACAGCTTTCCCCTCAAGAAGCCTTTCGCTAAGACAGTTCTTGTGGAATTGGCAAAGTGATATTTGGAAGCCCATAGAGGGCTATGGTGAAAAAGGAAATATCCTCACATGAAATCTGGAAAGAAGCTTTCTGAGAAACTGCTGAGTGTTCTGTTAATTCATCTCACAGAGTTACATCTGTATTTCGTGGATCTCTTTGCTAGCCTTATTTCTGTGGAATCTGAGAACAGATATTTCGGATCCTATTGAAGACTATAGGGCCAAAGGAAATATCCTCCGATAACAAAGAGAAAGAAGCTTTCTGAGAAACTTCTTTGTGTTCTGTGAAATCATCTCACAGAGTTACAGCTTTCCCCTCAAGAAGCCTTTCGCTAAGACAGTTCTTGTGGAATTGGCAAAGTGATATTTGGAAGCCCATAGAGGGCTATGGTGAAAAAGGAAATATCCTCACATGAAATCTGGAAAGAAGCTTTCTGAGAAACTTCTGAGTGTTCTGTTAATTCATCTCACAGAGTTACATCTGTATTTCGTGGATCTCTTTGCTAGCCTTATTTCTGTGGAAACTGAGAATAGATATTTCGGATCCCTTTGAAGACTATAGGACCAAAGGAAATATCCTCCGATAACAAAGAGAAAGAAGCTTTCTGAGAAACTTCTTTGTGTTCTGTGAAATCATCTCACAGAGTTACAGCTTTCCCCTCAAGAAGCCTTTCGCTAAGACAGTTCTCGTGGAATTGGCAAAGTGATATTTGGAAGCCCATAGAGGGCTATGGTGAAAAAGGAAATATCCTCATATGAAATCTGGAAAGAAGCTTTCTGAGAAACTGCTTAGTGTTCTGTTAATTCATCTCACAGAGTTACATCTGTATGTCCTGGATCTCTTTGCTAGCTTTATTTCTGTGGAATCTGAGAACAGATATTTCGGATCCCATTGAACACTACAGGGCCAAAGGAAATATCCTCCGATAACAAAGAGAAAGAAGCTTTCTGAGAAACTTCTTTGTGTTCTGTGAAATCATCTCACAGAGTTACAGCTTTCCAATCAAGAAGCCTTTCGCTAAGACAGTTCTTGTGGAATTTGCAAAGTGATATTTGGAAGCCCATAGAGGGCTATGGTGAAAAAGGAAATATCCTCAGATGAAATCTGGAAAGAAGCTTTCTGAGAAACTGCTTAGTGTTGTGTAAATTCATCTCACAGAGTTACATCTGTATTTCGTGGATCTCTTTGCTAGACTTATTTCTGTGGAATCTGAGGACAGATATTTCGGATCCCTTTGAAGACTATAAGGCCAAAGGAATTATCCTCCGATAACAAAGAAAAAGTAGCTTTCTGAGAAACTTCTTTGTGTTCTGTGAAATCATCTCACAGAGTTACAGCTTTCCCCTCAAGAAGCCTTTCGCTAAGACAGTTCTTGTGGAATTGGCAAAGTGATATTTGGAAGCCCATAGAGGGCTATGGTGAAAAAGGAAATATCCTCACATGAAATCTGGAAAGAAGCTTTCTGAGAAACTGCAGAGTGTTCTGTTAATTCATCTCACAGAGTTACATCTGTGTTTCGTGGATCTCTTTGCTAGCCTTATTTCTGTGGAATCTGAGAACAGATATTTCGGATCCCATTGAAGACTACAGGACCAAAGGAAATATCCTCCGATAACAAAGAGAAAGAAGCTTTCTGAGAAACTTCTTTGTGTTCTGTGAAATCATGTCACAGAGTTACAGCTTTCCCCTAAAGAAGCCTTTCGCTAAGACAGTTCTCGTGAAATTGGCAAAGTGATATTTGGAAGCCCATAGAGGGCTTTGGTGAAAAAGGAAATATCCTCAGATGAAATCTGGAAAGAAGCTTTCTGAGAAACTTCTGAGTGTTCTGTTAATTCATCTCACAGAGTTACATCTGTATTTCGTGGATCTCTTTGCTTGCCTTATTTCTGTGGAATCTGTGAACAGATATTTCGGATCTCTTTGAAGACTATAGGGCCAAAGGAAATATCCTCCGATAACAAAGAGAAAGAAGCTTTCTGAGAAACTTCTTTGTGTTCTGTGAAATCATCTCACAGAGTTACAGCTTTCCCCTCAAGAAGCCTTTCGCTAAGACAGTTCTTGTGGAATTGGCAAAGTGATATTTGGAAGCCCATAGAGGGCTATGGTGAAAAAGGAAATATCCTCAGATGAAATCTGGAAAGCAGCTTTCTGAGAAACTGCTGAGTGTTCTGTTAATTCATCTCACAGAGTAACATCTGTATTTCGTGGATCTCTTTGCTAGCCTTATTTCTGTGGAATCTGAGAACAGATATTTCGGATCCCATTTAAGACTATAGGGCCAAAGGAAATATCCTCCGATAACAAAGAGAAAGAAGCTTTCTGAGAAACTTCTTTGTGTTCTGTGAAATCATGTCACAGAGTTACAGCTTTCCCCTCCAGAAGCCTTTCGCAAAGACAGTTCTTGTGGAATTGGCAAAGTGATATTTGGAAGCCCTTAGAGGGCTATGGTGAAAAAGGAAATATCCTCAGATGAAATCTGGAAAGAAGCTTTCTGAGAAACTGCTTAGTGTTCTGTGAAATCATCTCACAGAGTTACACCTTTCCCCTCAAGAAGCCTTTCGCTAAGACAGTTCTTGTGGAATTGGCAAAGTGATATTTGGAAGCCCATAGAGGGCTACGGTGAAAAAGGAAATATCCTCACATGAAATCTGGAAAGAAGCTTTCTGAGAAACTGCTTAGTGTTCTGTTAATTCATCTCACAGAGTTACATCTGTATTTCGTGGATCTCTTTGCTTGCCTTATTTCTGTGGAATCTGTGAACAGATATTTCGGATCCCTTTGAAGACTATAGGGCCAAAGGAAATATCCTCCGATAACAAAGAGAAAGAAGCTTTCTGAGAAATTTCTTTGTGTTCTGTGAAATCATCTCACAGAGTTACAGCTTTCCCCTCAAGAAGCCTTTCGCTAAGACAGTTCTTGTGGAATTGGCAAAGTGATATTTGGAAGCCCATAGAGGGCTATGGTGAAAAAGGAAATATCCTCAGATGAAATCTGGAAAGCAGCTTTCTGAGAAACTGCTGAGTGTTCTGTTAATTCATCTCACAGAGTTACATCTGTATTTCGTGGATCTCTTTGCTAGCCTTATTTCTGTGGAATCTGAGAACAGATATTTCGGATCCCATTGAAGACTATAGGGCCAAAGGAAATATCCTCCGATAACAAAGAGAAAGAAGCTTTCTGAGAAACTTCTTTGTGTTCTGTGAAATCATCTCACAGAGTTACAGCTTTCCCCTCAAGAAGCCTTTCGCAAAGACAGTTCTTGTGGAATTGGCAAAGTGATATTTGGAAGCCCTTAGAGGGCTATGGTGAAAAAGGAAATATCCTCAGATGAAATCTGGAAAGAAGCTTTCTGAGAAACTGCTTAGTGTTCTGTGAAATCATCTCACAGAGTTACAGCTTTCCCCTCAAGAAGCCTTTCGCTAAGACAGTTCTTGTGGAATTGGCAAAGTGATATTTGGAAGCCCATAGAGGGCTACGGTGAAAAAGGAAATATCCTCACATGAAATCTGGAAAGAAGCTTTCTGAGAAACTGCTTAGTGTTCTGTTAATTCATCTCACAGAGTTACATCTGTATTTCGTGGATCTCTTTGCTAGCCTTATTTCTGTGGAATCTGAGAACAGATATTTCGGATCCTATTGAAGACTATAGGGCCAAAGGAAATATCCTCCGATAACAAAGAGAAAGAAGCTTTCTGAGAAACTTCTTTGTGTTCTGTGAAATCATCTCACAGAGTTACAGCTTTCCCCTCAAGAAGCCTTTCGCTAAGACAGTTCTTGTGGAATTGGCAAAGTGATATTTGGAAGCCCATAGAGGGCTATGGTGAAAAAGGAAATATCCTCACATGAAATCTGGAAAGAAGCTTTCTGAGAAACTGCTTAGTGTTCTGTGAAATCATCTCACAGAGTTACAGCTTTCCCCTCAAGAAGCCTTTCGCTAAGACAGTTCTTGTGGAATTGGCAACGTGATATTTGGAAGCCCATAGAGGGCTATGGTGAAAAAGGAAATATCCTCAGATGAAATCTGGAAAGAAGCTTTCTGAGAAACTGCTGAGTGTTCTGTTAATTCATCTCACAGAGTTACATCTGTATTTCGTGGATCTCTTTGCTAGACTTATTTCTGTTTAATCTGAGAACAGATATTTCGGATCGTATTGTAGACTATAGGGCCAAAGGAAATATCCTCCGATAACAAAGAGAAAGAAGCTTTCTGAGAAACTTCTTTGTGTTCTGTGAAATCATCTCACAGAGTTACAGCTTTCCCCTCAAGAAGCCTTTCGCAAAGACAGTTCTTGTGGAATTGGCAAAGTGATATTTGGAAGCCCTTAGAGGGCTATGGTGAAAAAGGAAATATCCTCAGATGAAATCTGGAAAGAAGCTTTCTGAGAAACTGCTTAGTGTTCTGTGAAATCATCTCACAGAGTTACAGCTTTCCCCTCAAGAAGCCTTTCGCTAAGACAGTTCTTGTGGAATTGGCAAAGTGATATTTGGAAGCCCATAGAGGGCTATGGTGAAAAAGGAAATATCCTCACTTGAAATGTGGAAAGAAGCTTTCTGAGAAACTGCTGAGTGTTCTGTTAATTCATCTCACAGAGTTACATCTGTATTTCGTGGATCTCTTTGCTAGCCTTATTTCTGTGAAATCTGAGAACAGATTTTTCGGATCCCATTGAAGACTATAGGGCCAAAGGAAATATCCTCCGATAACAAAGAGAAAAAAGCTTTCTGAGAAACTTCTTTGTGTTCTGTGAAATCATCTCACAGAGTTACAGCTTTCCCCTCAAGAAGCCTTTCGCTGAGACAGTTCTTGTGGAATTGGCAAAGTGATATTTGGAAGCCCATAGAGGGCTATGGTGAAAAAGGAAATATCCTCACATGAAATCTGGAAAGAAGCTTTCTGAGAAACTTCTGAGTGTTCTGTTAATTCATCTCACAGAGTTACATCTGTATTTCGTGGATCTCTTTGCTAGCCTTATTTCTGTGGAATCTGAGAATAGATATTTCGGATCCCTTTGAAGACTATAGGACCAAAGGAAATATCCTCCGATAACAAAGAGAAAGAAGCTTTCTGAGAAACTTCGTTGTGTTCTGTGAAATCATCTCACAGAGTTACAGCTTTCCCCTCAAGAAGCCTTTCGCTAAGACAGTTCTTGTGGAATTGGCAAAGTGATATTTGGAAGCCCATAGAGGGCTATGGTGAAAAAGGAAATATCCTCACATGAAATCTGGAAAGAAGCTTTCTGAGAAACTGCAGAGTGTTCTGTTAATTCATCTCACAGAGTTACATCTGTATTTCGTGGATCTCGTTGCTAGCCTTATTTCTGTGGAATCTGAGAACAGATATTTCGGATCCCATTGAAGACTATAGGGCCAAAGGAAATATCCTCCGATAACAAAGAGAAAGAAGCTTTCTGAGAAACTTCTTTGTGTTCTGTGAAATCATGTCACAGAGTTACAGCTTTCCCCTCAAGAAGCCTTTCGCTAAGACAGTTCTCGTGGAATTGGCAAAGTGATATTTGGAAGCCCATAGAGGGCTATGGTGAAAAAGGAAATATCCTCAGATGAAATCTGGAAAGAAGCTTTCTGAGAAACTGCTTAGTGTTCTGTTAATTCATCTCACAGAGTTACATCTGTATTTCGTGGATCTCTTTGCTTGCCTTATTTCTGTGGAATCTGTGAACAGATATTTCGGATCCCTTTGAAGACTATAGGGCCAAAGGAAATATCCTCCGATAACAAAGAGAAAGAAGCTTTCTGAGAAACTTCTTTGTGTTCTGTGAAATCATCTCACAGAGTTACAGCTTTCCCCTCAAGAAGCCTTTCGCTAAGACAGTTCTTGTGGAATTGGCAAAGTGATATTTGGAAGCCCATAGAGGGCTATGGTGAAAAAGGAAATATCCTCAGATGAAATCTGGAAAGCAGCTTTCTGAGAAACTGCTGAGTGTTCTGTTAATTCATCTCACAGAGTTACATCTGTATTTCGTGGATCTCTTTGCTAGCCTTATTTCTGTGGAATCTGAGAACAGATATTTCGGATCCCACTGAAGACTATAGGGCCAAAGGAAATATCCTCCGATAACAAAGAGAAAGAAGCTTTCTGAGAAACTTCTTTGTGTTCTGTGAAATCATCTCACAGAGTTACAGCTTTCCCCTCAAGAAGCCTTTCGCAAAGACAGTTCTTGTGGAATTGGCAAAGTGATATTTGGAAGCCCTTAGAGGGCTATGGTGAAAAAGGAAATATCCTCAGATGAAATCTGGAAAGAAGCTTTCTGAGAAACTGCTTAGTGTTCTGTGAAATCATCTCACAGAGTTACAGCTTTCCCCTCAAGAAGCCTTTCGCTAAGACAGTTCTTGTGGAATTGGCAAAGTGATATTTGGAAGCCCATAGAGGGCTACGGTGAAAAAGGAAATATCCTCACATGAAATCTGGAAAGAAGCTTTCTGAGAACCTGCTTAGTGTTCTGTTAATTCATCTCACAGAGTTACATCTGTATTTCGTGGATCTCTTTGCTAGCCTTATTTCTGTGGAATCTGAGAACAGATATTTCGGATCCTATTGAAGACTATAGGGCCAAAGGAAATATCCTCCGATAACAAAGAGAAAGAAGCTTTCTGAGAAACTTCTTTGTGTTCTGTGAAATCATCTCACGGAGTTACAGCTTTCCCCTCAAGAAGCCTTTCGCTAAGACAGTTCTTGTGGAATTGGCAAAGTGATATTTGGAAGCCCATAGAGGGCTATGGTGAAAAAGGAAATATCCTCACATGAAATCTGGAAAGAAGCTTTCTGAGAAACTTCTGAGTGTTCTGTTAATTCATCTCACAGAGTTACATCTGTATTTCGTGGATCTCTTTGCTAGCCTTATTTCTGTGGAAACTGAGAATAGATATTTCGGATCCCTTTGAAGACTATAGGACCAAAGGAAATATCCTCCGATAACAAAGAGAAAGAAGCTTTCTGAGAAACTTCTTTGTGTTCTGTGAAATCATCTCACAGAGTTACAGCTTTCCCCTCAAGAAGCCTTTCGCTAAGACAGTTTTCGTGGAATTGGCAAAGTGATATTTGGAAGCCCATAGAGGGCTTTGGTGAAAAAGGAAATATCCTCAGATGAAATCTGGAAAGAAGCTTTCTGAGAAACTTCTGAGTGTTCTGTTAATTCATCTCACAGAGTTACATCTGTATTTCGTGGATCTCTTTGCTTGCCTTATTTCTGTGGAATCTGTGAACAGATATTTCGGATCCCTTTGAAGACTATAGGGCCAAAGGAAATATCCTCCGATAACAAAGAGAAAGAAGCTTTCTGAGAAACTTCTTTGTGTTCTGTGAAATCATCTCACAGAGTTACAGCTTTCCCCTCAAGAAGCCTTTCGCTAAGACAGTTCTTGTGGAATTGGCAAAGTGATATTTGGAAGCCCATAGAGGGCTATGGTGAAAAAGGAAATATCCTCAGATGAAATCTGGAAAGCAGCTTTCTGAGAAACTGCTGAGTGTTCTGTTAATTCATCTCACAGAGTTACATCTGTATTTCGTGGATCTCTTTGCTAGCCTTATTTCTGTGGAATCTGAGAACAGATATTTCGGATCCCATTTAAGACTATAGGGCCAAAGGAAATATCCTCCGATAACAAAGAGAAAGAAGCTTTCTGAGAAACTTCTTTGTGTTCTGTGAAATCATCTCACAGAGTTACAGCTTTCCCCTCAAGAAGCCTTTCGCAAAGACAGTTCTTGTGGAATTGGCAAAGTGATATTTGGAAGCCCTTAGATGGCTATGGTGAAAAAGGAAATATCCTCAGATGAAATCTGGAAAGAAGCTTTCTGAGAAACTGCTTAGTGTTCTGTGAAATCATCTCACAGAGTTACACCTTTCCCCTCAAGAAGCCTTTCGCTAAGACAGTTCTTGTGGAATTGGCAAAGTGATATTTGGAAGCCCATAGAGGGCTACGGTGAAAAAGGAAATATCCTCACATGAAATCTGGAAAGAAGCTTTCTGAGAAACTGCTTAGTGTTCTGTTAATTCATCTCACAGAGTTACATCTGTATTTCGTGGATCTCTTTGCTAGCCTTATTTCTGTGGAATCTGAGAACAGATATTTCGGATCCTATTGAAGACTATAGGGCCAAAGAAAATATCCTCCGATAACAAAGAGAAAGAAGCTTTCTGAGAAACTTCTTTGTATTCTGTGAAATCATCTCACAGAGTTACAGCTTTCCCCTCAAGAAGCCTTTCGCTAAGACAGTTCTTGTGGAATTGGCAAAGTGATATTTGGAAGCCCATAGAGGGCTATGGTGAAAAAGGAAATATCCTCAGATGAAATCTGGAAAGAAGCTTTCTGAGAACCTGCTTAGTGTTCTGTTAATTCATCTCACAGAGTTACGTCTGCATTTCGTGGATCTCTTTGCTAGACTTATTTCTGTGGAATCTGAGAACAGATATTTCGGATCCCATTGAAGACTATAGAGCCAAAGGAAATATCCTCCGATAACAAAGAGAAAGAAGCTTACTGACAAACTTCTTTGTGTTCTGTGAAATCATCTCACAGAGTTACAGCTTTCCCCTCAAGAAGCCTTTTGCTAAGACAGTTCTTGTGGAATTGGCAAAGCGATATTTGGAAGCCCATAGAGGGCTATGGTGAAAAAGGAAATATCCTCAGATGAAATCTGGAAAGAAGCTTTCTGAGAAACTGCTTAGTGTTCTGTGAATTCATCTCACAGAGTTACATCTGTATTTCGTGGATCTCTTTGCTAGCCTTGTTTCTGTGGAATCTGAGAAGAGATATTTCGGATCCCATTGAAGACTATAGGGCCAAAGGAAATATCCTCCGATAACAAAGAGAAAGAAGCTTTCTGAGAAACTTCTTGGTGTTCTGTGAAATCATCTCACAGAGTTACAGCTTTCCCCTCAAGAAGCCTTTCGTTAAGACAGTTCTCGTGGAATTGGCAAAGTGATATTTGGAAGCCCATAGAGGGCTATGGTGAAAAAGGAAATATCCTCAGATGAAATCTGGAAAGAAGCTTTCTGAGAAACTGCTTAGTGTTCTGTTCATTAATCGCACAGAGTTACATCTGTGTTTCGTGCATCTCTTTGCTAGCCTTATTTCTGTGGAATCTGAGAACAGATATTTCGGATCCCATTGAAGACTATAGGGCCAAAGAAAATATCCTCCGATAACAAAGAGAAAGAAGCTTTCTGAGAAACTTCTTTGTATTCTGTGAAATCATCTCACAGAGTTACAGCTTTCCCCTCAAGAAGCCTTTCGCTAAGACAGTTCTTGTGGAATTGGCAAAGTGATATTTGGAAGCCCATAGAGGGCTATGGTGAAAAAGGAAATATCCTCAGATGAAATCTGGAAAGAAGCTTTCTGAGAAACTGATTAGTGTTCTGTTAATTCATCTCACAGAGTTACATCTGTATTTCGTGGATCTCTTTGCTAGACTTATTTCTGTGGAATCTGAGAACAGATATTTCGTATCCCTTTGAAGACTATAGGGCCAAAGGAAATATCCTCCGATAACAAAGAGAAAGAAGCTTTCTGAGAAACTTCTTTGTGTTCTGTGAAATCATCTCACAGAGTTACAGCTTTCCCCTCAAGAAGCCTTTCGCTAAGACAGTTCTTGTGGAATTGGCAAAGTGATATTTGGAAGCCCATAGAGGGCTATGGTGAAAAAGGAAATATCCTCAGATGAAATCTGGAAAGAAGCTTTCTGAGAACCTGCTTAGTGTTCTGTTAATTCATCTCACAGAGTTACGTCTGCATTTCGTGGATCTCTTTGCTAGCCTTATTTCTGTGGAATCTGAGAACAGATATTTCGGATGCCATTGAAGACTATAGGGCCAAAGGAAATATCCTCCGATAACAAAGAGAAAGAAGCTTTCTGAGAAACTTCTTTGTGTTCTGTGAAATCATCTCACAGAGTTACACCTTTCCCCTCAAGAAGCCTTTCGCTAAGACAGTTCTTGTGGAATTGGCAAAGTGATATTTGGAAGCCCATAGAGGGCTATGGTGAAAAAGGAAATATCCTCAGATGAAATCTGGAAAGCAGCTTTCTGAGAAACTGCTGAGTGTTCTGTTAATTCATCTCACAGAGTTACATCTGTATTTCGTGGATCTCTTTGCTAGCCTTATTTCTGTGGAATCTGAGAACAGATATTTCGGATCCCACTGAAGACTATAGGGCCAAAGGAAATATCCTCCGATAACAAAGAGATAGAAGCTTTCTGAGAAACTTCTTTGTGTTCTGTGAAATCATCTCACAGAGTTACAGCTTTCCCCTCAAGAAGCCTTTCGCAAAGACAGTTCTTGTGGAATTGGCAAAGTGATATTTGGAAGCCCTTAGAGGGCTATGGTGAAAAAGGAAATATCCTCAGATGAAATCTGGAAAGAAGCTTTCTGAGAAACTGCTTAGTGTTCTGTGAAATCATCTCACAGAGTTACAGCTTTCCCCTCAAGAAGCCTTTCGCTAAGACAGTTCTTGTGGAATTGGCAAAGTGATATTTGGAAGCCCATAGAGGGCTACGGTGAAAAAGGAAATATCCTCACATGAAATCTGGAAAGAAGCTTTCTGAGAACCTGCTTAGTGTTCTGTTAATTCATCTCACAGAGTTACATCTGTATTTCGTGGATCTCTTTGCTAGCCTTATTTCTGTGGAATCTGAGAACAGATATTTCGGATCCTATTGAAGACTATAGGGCCAAAGGAAATATCCTCCGATAACAAAGAGAAAGAAGCTTTCTGAGAAACTTCTTTGTGTTCTGTGAAATCATCTCACGGAGTTACAGCTTTCCCCTCAAGAAGCCTTTCGCTAAGACAGTTCTTGTGGAATTGGCAAAGTGATATTTGGAAGCCCATAGAGGGCTATGGTGAAAAAGGAAATATCCTCACATGAAATCTGGAAAGAAGCTTTCTGAGAAACTTCTGAGTGTTCTGTTAATTCATCTCACAGAGTTACATCTGTATTTCGTGGATCTCTTTGCTAGCCTTATTTCTGTGGAAACTGAGAATAGATATTTCGGATCCCTTTGAAGACTATAGGACCAAAGGAAATATCCTCCGATAACAAAGAGAAAGAAGCTTTCTGAGAAACTTCTTTGTGTTCTG
Organism: Macaca mulatta; assembly: GCF_049350105.2. Lineage (NCBI taxonomy): Eukaryota > Metazoa > Chordata > Mammalia > Primates > Cercopithecidae > Macaca > Macaca mulatta. Next base: position 28,731,760 of record NC_133420.1, read on the forward strand.
TGAAATCATCTCACAGAGTTACAGCTTTCCCCTCAAGAAGCCTTTCGCTAAGACAGTTTTCGTGGAATTGGCAAAGTGATATTTGGAAGCCCATAGAGGGCTTTGGTGAAAAAGGAAATATCCTCACATGAAATCTGGAAAGAAGCTTTCTGAGAAACTTCTGAGTGTTCTGTTAATTCATCTCACAGAGTTACATCTGTATTTCGTGGATCTCTTTGCTTGCCTTATTTCTGTGGAATCTGTGAACAGATATTTCGGATCCCTTTGAAGACTATAGGGCCAAAGGAAATATCCTCCGATAACAAAGAGAAAGAAGCTTTCTGAGAAACTTCTTTGTGTTCTGTGAAATCATCTCACAGAGTTACAGCTTTCCCCTCAAGAAGCCTTTCGCTAAGACAGTTCTTGTGGAATTGGCAAAGTGATATTTGGAAGCCCATAGAGGGCTATGGTGAAAAAGGAAATATCCTCAGATGAAATCTGGAAAGCAGCTTTCTGAGAAACTGCTGAGTGTTCTGTTAATTCATCTCACAGAGTTACATCTGTATTTCGTGGATCTCTTTGCTAGCCTTATTTCTGTGGAATCTGAGAACAGATATTTCGGATCCCATTTAAGACTATAGGGCCAAAGGAAATATCCTCCGATAACAAAGAGAAAGAAGCTTTCTGAGAAACTTCTTTGTGTTCTGTGAAATCATCTCACAGAGTTACAGCTTTCCCCTCAAGAAGCCTTTCGCAAAGACAGTTCTTTTGGAATTGGCAAAGTGATATTTGGAAGCCCTTAGATGGCTATGGTGAAAAAGGAAATATCCTCAGATGAAATCTGGAAAGAAGCTTTCTGAGAAACTGCTTAGTGTTCTGTGAAATCATCTCACAGAGTTACACCTTTCCCCTCAAGAAGCCTTTCGCTAAGACAGTTCTTGTGGAATTGGCAAAGTGATATTTGGAAGCCCATAGAGGGCTACGGTGAAAAAGGAAATATCCTCACATGAAATCTGGAAAGAAGCTTTCTGAGAAACTGCTTAGTGTTCTGTTAATTCATCTCACAGAGTTACATCTGTATTTCGTGGATCTCTTTGCTAGCCTTATTTCTGTGGAATCTGAGAACAGATATTTCGGATCCTATTGAAGACTATAGGGCCAAAGAAAATATCCTCCGATAACAAAGAGAAAGAAGCTTTCTGAGAAACTTCTTTGTATTCTGTGAAATCATCTCACAGAGTTACAGCTTTCCCCTCAAGAAGCCTTTCGCTAAGACAGTTCTTGTGGAATTGGCAAAGTGATATTTGGAAGCCCATAGAGGGCTATGGTGAAAAAGGAAATATCCTCAGATGAAATCTGGAAAGAAGCTTTCTGAGAACCTGCTTAGTGTTCTGTTAATTCATCTCACAGAGTTACGTCTGCATTTCGTGGATCTCTTTGCTAGACTTATTTCTGTGGAATCTGAGAACAGATATTTCGGATCCCATTGAAGACTATAGAGCCAAAGGAAATATCCTCCGATAACAAAGAGAAAGAAGCTTACTGACAAACTTCTTTGTGTTCTGTGAAATCATCTCACAGAGTTACAGCTTTCCCCTCAAGAAGCCTTTTGCTAAGACAGTTCTTGTGGAATTGGCAAAGCGATATTTGGAAGCCCATAGAGGGCTATGGTGAAAAAGGAAATATCCTCAGATGAAATCTGGAAAGAAGCTTTCTGAGAAACTGCTTAGTGTTCTGTGAATTCATCTCACAGAGTTACATCTGTATTTCGTGGATCTCTTTGCTAGCCTTGTTTCTGTGGAATCTGAGAAGAGATATTTCGGATCCCATTGAAGACTATAGGGCCAAAGGAAATATCCTCCGATAACAAAGAGAAAGAAGCTTTCTGAGAAACTTCTTTGTGTTCTGTGAAATCATCTCACAGAGTTACAGCTTTCCCCTCAAGAAGCCTTTCGTTAAGACAGTTCTCGTGGAATTGGCAAAGTGATATTTGGAAGCCCATAGAGGGCTATGGTGAAAAAGGAAATATCCTCAGATGAAATCTGGAAAGAAGCTTTCTGAGAAACTGCTTAGTGTTCTGTTCATTAATCGCACAGAGTTACATCTGTGTTTCGTGCATCTCTTTGCTAGCCTTATTTCTGTGGAATCTGAGAACAGATATTTCGGATCCCATTGAAGACTATAGGGCCAAAGAAAATATCCTCCGATAACAAAGAGAAAGAAGCTTTCTGAGAAACTTCTTTGTATTCTGTGAAATCATCTCACAGAGTTACAGCTTTCCCCTCAAGAAGCCTTTCGCTAAGACAGTTCTTGTGGAATTGGCAAAGTGATATTTGGAAGCCCATAGAGGGCTATGGTGAAAAAGGAAATATCCTCAGATGAAATCTGGAAAGAAGCTTTCTGAGAAACTGATTAGTGTTCTGTTAATTCATCTCACAGAGTTACATCTGTATTTCGTGGATCTCTTTGCTAGACTTATTTCTGTGGAATCTGAGAACAGATATTTCGTATCCCTTTGAAGACTATAGGGCCAAAGGAAATATCCTCCGATAACAAAGAGAAAGAAGCTTTCTGAGAAACTTCTTTGTGTTCTGTGAAATCATCTCACAGAGTTACAGCTTTCCCCTCAAGAAGCCTTTCGCTAAGACAGTTCTTGTGGAATTGGCAAAGTGATATTTGGAAGCCCATAGAGGGCTATGGTGAAAAAGGAAATATCCTCAGATGAAATCTGGAAAGAAGCTTTCTGAGAACCTGCTTAGTGTTCTGTTAATTCATCTCACAGAGTTACGTCTGCATTTCGTGGATCTCTTTGCTAGCCTTATTTCTGTGGAATCTGAGAACAGATATTTCAGATGCCATTGAAGACTATAGGGCCAAAGGAAATATCCTCCGATAACAAAGAGAAAGAAGCTTTCTGAGAAACTTCTTTGTGTTCTGTGAAATCATCTCACAGAGTTACACCTTTCCCCTCAAGAAGCCTTTCGCTAAGACAGTTCTTGTGGAATTGGCAAAGTGATATTTGGAAGCCCATAGAGGGCTATGGTGAAAAAGGAAATATCCTCACATGAAATCTGGAAAGAAGCTTTCTGAGAAACTGCTGAGTGTTCTGTTAATTCATCTCACAGAGTTACATCTGTATTTCGTGGATCTCTTTGCTAGACTTCTTCTGTGGAATCTGAGAACAGATATTTCGGATCCCATTGAAGACTATAGGGCCAAAGGAAATATCCTCCGATAACAAAGAGAAAGAAGCTTTCTGAGAAACTTCTTTGTGTTCTGTGAAATCATCTCACAGAGTTACAGCTTTCCCCTCAAGAAGCCTTTCGCTAAGACAGTTCTTGTGGAATTGGCAAAGTGATATTTGGAAGCCCTTAGAGGGCTATGGTGAAAAAGGAAATATCCTCAGATGCAATCTGGAAAGAAGCTTTCTGAGAAACTGCTTAGTGTTCTGTGAAATCATCTCACAGAGTTACAGCTTTACCCTCAAGAAGCCTTTCGCTAAGACAGTTCTTGTGGAATTGGCAAAGTGATATTTGTAAGCCCATAGAGGGCTATGGTGAAAAAGGAAATATCCTCAGATGAAATCTGGAAAGAAGCTTTCTGAGAAACTGCTTAGTGTTGTGTAAATTCATCTCACAGAGTTACATCTGTATTTCGTGGATCTCTTTGCTAGACTTATTTCTGTGGAATCTGAGGACAGATATTTCGGATCCCTTTGAAGACTATAAGGCCAAAGGAATTATCCTCCGATAACAAAGAGAAAGTAGCTTTCTGAGAAACTTCTTTGTGTTCTGTGAAATCATCTCACAGAGTTACAGCTTTTCCCTCAAGAAGCCTTTCGCTAAGACAGTTCTTGTGGAATTGGCAAAGTGATATTTGGAAGCCCATAGAGGGCTATGGTGAAAAAGGAAATATCCTCACATGAAATCTGGAAAGAAGCTTTCTGAGAAACTGCAGAGTGTTCTGTTAATTCATCTCACAGAGTTACATCTGTGTTTCGTGGATCTCTTTGCTAGCCTTATTTCTGTGGAATCTGAGAACAGATATTTCGGATCCCATTGAAGACTACAGGACCAAAGGAAATATCCTCCGATAACAAAGAGAAAGAAGCTTTCTGAGAAACTTGTTTGTGTTCTGTGAAATCATGTCACAGAGTTACAGCTTTCCCCTCAAGAAGCCTTTCGCTAAGACAGTTCTCGTGGAATTGGCAAAGTGATATTTGGAAGCCCATAGAGGGCTTTGGTGAAAAAGGAAATATCCTCAGATGAAATCTGGAAAGAAGCTTTCTGAGAAACTTCTGAGTGTTCTGTTAATTCATCTCACAGAGTTACATCTATATTTCGTGGATCTCTTTGCTTGCCTTATTTCTGTGGAATCTGTGAACAGATATTTCGGATCCCTTTGAAGACTATAGGGCCAAAGGAAATATCCTCCGATAACAAAGAGAAAGAAGCTTTCTGAGAAACTTCTTTGTGTTCTGTGAAATCATCTCACAGAGTTACAGCTTTCCCCTCAAGAAGCCTTTCGCTAAGACAGTTCTTGTGGAATTGGCAAAGTGATATTTGGAAGCCCATAGAGGGCTATGGTGAAAAAGGAAATATCCTCAGATGAAATCTGGAAAGCAGCTTTCTGAGAAACTGCTGAGTGTTCTGTTAATTCATCTCACAGAGTTACATCTGTATTTCGTGGATCTCTTTGCTAGCCTTATTTCTGTGGTATCTGAGAACAGATTTTTCGGATCCCATTGAAGACTATAGGGCCAAAGGAAATATCCTCCGATAACAAAGAGAAAGAAGCTTTCTGAGAAACTTCTTTGTGTTCTGTGAAATCATCTCACAGAGTTACAGCTTTCCCCTCAAGAAGCCTTTCGCTAAGACAGTTCTTGTGGAATTGGCAAAGTGATATTTGGAAGCCCTTAGAGGGCTATGGTGAAAAAGGAAATATCCTCACATGAAATCTGGAAAGAAGCTTTCTGAGAAACTTCTGAGTGTTCTGTTAATTCATCTCACAGAGTTACATCTGTATTTCGTGGATCTCTTTGCTAGCCTTATTTCTGTGGAATCTGAGAACAGATATTTCGGATCCCATTGAAGACTATAGGACCAAAGGAAATATCCTCCGATAACAAAGAGAAAGAAGCTTTCTGAGAAACTTCTTTGTGTTCTGTGAAATCATCTCACAGAGTTACAGCTTTCCCCTCAAGAAGCCTTTCGCTAAGACAGTTCTCGTGGAATTGGCAAAGTGATATTTGGAAGCCCATGGAGGGCTATGGTGAAAAAGGAAATATCCTCATATGAAATCTGGAAAGAAGCTTTCTGAGAAACTGCTTAGTGTTCTATTAATTCATCTCACAGAGTTACATCTGTATGTCCTGGATCTCTTTGCTAGCTTCATTTCTGTGGAATCTGAGAACAGATATTTCGGATCCCATTGAACACAACAGGGCCAAAGGAAATATCCTCCAATAACAAAGAGAAAGAAGCTTTCTGAGAAACTTCTTTGTGTTCTGTGAAATCATCTCACAGAGTTACAGCTTTCCCCTCAAGAAGCCTTTCGCTAAGACAGTTCTTGTGGAATTGGCAAAGTGATATTTGGAAGCCCATAGAGGGCTATGGTGAAAAAGGAAATATCCTCAGATGAAATCTGGAAAGAAGCTTTCTGAGAAACTGCTTAGTGTTGTGTAAATTCATCTCACAGAGTTACATCTGTATTTCGTGGATCTCTTTGCTAGCCTTATTTCTGTGGAATCTGAGAACAGATATTTCGGATCCCTTTGAAGACTATAGGGCCAAAGGAATTATCCTCCGATAACAAAGAGAAAGAAGCTTTCTGAGAAACTTGTTTGTGTTCTGTGAAATCACCTCACAGAGTTACAGCTTTCCCCTCAAGAAGCCTTTCGCTAAGACAGTTCTTGTGGAATTGGCAAAGTGATATTTGGAAGCCCATAGAGGGCTATGGTGAAAAAGGAAATATCCTCAGATGAAATCTGGAAAGAAGCTTTCTGAGAAACTGCTTAGTGTTCTGTTAATTCATCTCACAGAGTTACATCTGTATTTCGTGGATCTCTTTGCTAGCCTTATTTCTGTGGAATCTGAGAACAGATATTTCGGATCCCATTGAAGACTATAGGGCCAAAGGAAATAATCTCCGATAACAAAGAGAAAGAAGCTTTCTGAGAAACTTCTTTGTGTTCTGTGAAATCATCTCACAGAGTTACAGCATTCCCCTTAAGAAGCCTTTCGCTAAGACAGTTCTTGTGGAATTGGCAAAGTGATATTTGGAAGCCCATAGAGGGCTATGGTGAAAAAGGAAATATCCTCAGATGAAATCTGGAAAGAAGCTTTCTGATAAACTGCTTAGTGTTCTGTTAATTCATCTCACAGAGTTACATCTGTATTTCGTGGATCTCTTTGCTAGCCTTATTTCTGTGGAATCTGAGAACAGATATTTCGGGTCCCATTGAAGACTATAGGGCCACAGGAAATAATCTCCGATAACAAAGAGAAAGAAGCTTTCTGAGAAACTTCTTTGTGTTCTGTGAAATCATCTCACAGAGTTACAGCTTTCCCCTCAAGAAGCCTTTCGCTAAGACAGTTCTTGTGGAATTGGCAAAGTGATATTTGGAAGCCCTTAGAGGGCTATGGTGAAAAAGGAAATATCCTCACATGAAATCTGGAAAGAAGCTTTCTGAGAAACTTCTGAGTGTTCTGTTAATTCATCTCACAGAGTTACATCTGTATTTCGTGGATCTCTTTGCTAGCCTTATTTCTGTGGAATCTGAGAACAGATATTTCGGATCCCATTGAAGACTATAGGACCAAAGGAAATATCCTCCGATAACAAAGAGAAAGAAGCTTTCTGAGAAACTTCTTTGTGTTCTGTGAAATCATCTCACAGAGTTACAGCTTTCCCCTCAAGAAGCCTTTCGCTAAGACAGTTCTCGTGGAATTGGCAAAGTGATATTTGGAAGCCCATGGAGGGCTATGGTGAAAAAGGAAATATCCTCATATGAAATCTGGAAAGAAGCTTTCTGAGAAACTGCTTAGTGTTCTATTAATTCATCTCACAGAGTTACATCTGTATGTCCTGGATCTCTTTGCTAGCTTCATTTCTGTGGAATCTGAGAACAGATATTTCGGATCCCATTGAACACAACAGGGCCAAAGGAAATATCCTCCAATAACAAAGAGAAAGAAGCTTTCTGAGAAACTTCTTTGTGTTCTGTGAAATCATCTCACAGAGTTACAGCTTTCCCCTCAAGAAGCCTTTCGCTAAGACAGTTGTTGTGGAATTGGCAAAGTGATATTTGGAAGCCCATAGAGGGCTATGGTGAAAAAGGAAATATCCTCAGATGAAATCTGGAAAGAAGCTTTCTGAGAAACTGCTTAGTGTTGTGTAAATTCATCTCACAGAGTTACATCTGTATTTCGTGGATCTCTTTGCGAGCCTTATTTCTGTGGAATCTGAGAACAGATATTTCGGATCCCTTTGAAGACTATAGGGCCAAAGGAATTATCCTCCGATAACAAAGAGAAAGAAGCTTTCTGAGAAACTTGTTTGTGTTCTGTGAAATCACCTCACAGAGTTACAGCTTTCCCCTCAAGAAGCCTTTCGCTAAGACAGTTCTTGTGGAATTGGCAAAGTGATATTTGGAAGCCCATAGAGGGCTATGGTGAAAAAGGAAATATCCTCAGATGAAATCTGGAAAGAAGCTTTCTGAGAAACTGCTTAGTGTTCTGTTAATTCATCTCACAGAGTTACATCTGTATTTCGTGGATCTCTTTGCTAGCCTTATTTCTGTGGAAACTGAGAACAGATATTTCGGATCCCATTGAAGACTCTAGGGCCAAAGGAAATAATCTCCGATAACAAAGAGAAAGAAGCTTTCTGAGAAACTTCTTTGTGTTCTGTGAAATCATCTCACAGAGTTACAGCATTCCCCTCAAGAAGCCTTTCGCTAAGACAGTTCTTGTGGAATTGGCAAAGTGATATTTGGAAGCCCATAGAGGGCTATGGTGAAAAAGGAAATATCCTCAGATGAAATCTGGAAAGAAGCTTTCTGATAAACTGCTTAGTGTTCTGTTAATTCATCTCACAGAGTTACATCTGTATTTCGTGGATCTCTTTGCTAGCCTTATTTCTGTGGAATCTGAGAACAGATATTTCGGGTCCCATTGAAGACTATAGGGCCAAAGGAAATAATCTCCGATAACAAAGAGAAAGAAGATTTCTGAGAAACTTCTTTGTGTTCTGTGAAATCATCTCACAGAGTTACAGCTTTCCCCTCAAGAAGACTTTCGCTAAGACAGTTCTTGTGGAATTGGCAAGGTGATATTTGGAAGTTCATAGAGGGCTAGGGTGAAAAAGGAAATATCCTCAGATGAAATCTAGAAGGAAGCTTTCTGAGAAACTGCTTAGTGTTCTGTTAATTCATCTCACAGAGTTACATCTGTATTTTGTGGATCTCTTTGCTAGCTTTATTTCTGTGGAATCTGAGAACAGATATTTCGGATCCCATTGAACACTACAGGGCCAAAGGAAATATCCTCCGATAACAAAGAGAAAGAAGCTTTCTGAGAAACTTCTTTGTGTTCTGTGAAATCATCTCACAGAGTTACAGCTTTCCCCTCAAGAAGCCTTTCGCTAAGACAGTTCTTGTGGAATTGGCAAAGTGATATTTGGAAGCCCATAGAGAGCTACGGTGAAAAAGGAAATATCCTCAGATGAAATCTGGAAAGCAGCTTTCTGAGAAACTGCTGAGTGTTCTGTTAATTCATCTCACAGAGTTACATCTGTATTTCGTGGATCTCTTTGCTAGCCTTATTTCTGTGGAATCTGAGAACAGATATTTCGGATCCCTTTGAAGACTATAGGGCCAAAGGAAATATCCTCCGATAACAAAGAGAAAGAAGCTTTCTGAGAAACTTCTTTGTGTTCTGTGAAATCATCTCACAGAGTTACAGCTTTCCCCTCAAGAAGCCTTTCGCAAAGACAGTTCTTGTGGAATTGGCAAAGTGATATTTGGAAGCCCTTAGAGGGCTATGGTGAAAAAGGAAATATCCTCAGATGAAATCTGGAAACAAGCTTTCTGAGAAACTGCTTAGTGTTCTGTGAAATCATCTCACAGAGTTACAGCTTTCCCCTCAAGAAGCCTATCGCTAAGACAGTTCTTGTGGAATTGGCAACGTGATATTTGGAAGCCCATAGAGGGCTATGGTGAAAAAGGAAATATCCTCAGATGAAATCTGGAAAGAAGCTTTCTGAGAAACTGCTGAGTGTTCTGTTAATTCATCTCACAGAGTTACATCTGTATTTCGTGGATCTCTTTGCTAGACTTATTTCTGTTTAATCTGAGAACAGATATTTCGGATCCTATTGAAGACTATAGGGCCAAAGGAAATATCCTCCGATAACAAAGAGAAAGAAGCTTTCTGAGAAACTTCTTTGTGTTCTGTGAAATCATCTCACAGAGTTACAGCTTTCCCCTCAAGAAGCCTTTCGCAAAGACAGTTCTTGTGGAATTGGCAAAGTGATATTTGGAAGCCCTTAGAGGGCTATGGTGAAAAAGGAAATATCCTCAGATGAAATCTGGAAAGAAGCTTTCTGAGAAACTGCTTAGTGTTCTGTGAAATCATCTCACAGAGTTACAGCTTTCCCCTCAAGAAGCCTTTCGCTAAGACAGTTCTTGTGGAATTGGCTAAGTGATATTTGGAAGCCCATAGAGGGCTATGGTGAAAAAGGAAATATCCTCACTTGAAATCTGGAAAGAAGCTTTCTGAGAAACTGCTGAGTGTTCTGTTAATTCATCTCACAGAGTAACATCTGTATTTCGTGGATCTCTTTGCTAGCCTTATTTCTGTGAAATCTGAGAACAGATTTTTCGGATCCCATTGAAGACTATAGGGCCAAAGGAAATATCCTCCGATAACAAAGAGAAAAAAGCTTTCTGAGAAACTTCTTTGTGTTCTGTGAAATCATCTCACAGAGTTACAGCTTTCCCCTCAAGAAGCCTTTCGCTAAGACAGTTCTTGTGGAATTGGCAAAGTGATATTTGGAAGCCCATAGAGGGCTATGGTGAAAAAGGAAATATCCTCTCATGAAATCTGGAAAGAAGCTTTCTGAGAAACTTATGAGTGTTCTGTTAATTCATCTCACAGAGTTACATCTGTATTTCGTGGATCTCTTTGCTAGCCTTATTTCTGTGGAATCTGAGAATAGATATTTCGGATCCCTTTGAAGACTATAGGACCAAAGGAAATATCCTCCGATAACAAAGAGAAAGAAGGTTTCTGAGAAACTTCTTTGTGTTCTGTGAAATCATCTCACAGAGTTACAGCTTTCCCCTCAAGAAGCCTTTCGCTAAGACAGTTCTTGTGGAATTGGCAAAGTGATATTTGGAAGCCCATAGAGGGCTATGGTGAAAAAGGAAATATCCTCACATGAAATCTGGAAAGAAGCTTTCTGAGAAACTGCAGAGTGTTCTGTTAATTCATCTCACAGAGTTACATCTGTATTTCGTGGATCTCGTTGCTAGCCTTATTTCTGTGGAATCTGAGAACAGATATTTCGGATCCCATTGAAGACTATAGGACCAAAGGAAATATCCTCCGATAACAAAGAGAAAGAAGCTTTCTGAGAAACTTCTTTGTGTTCTGTGAAATCATCTCACAGAGTTACAGCTTTCCCCTCAAGAAGCCTTTCGCTAAGACAGTTCTTGTGGAATTGGCAAAGTGATATTTGGAAGCCCATAGAGGGCTATGGTGAAAAAGGAAATATCCTCAGATGAAATCTGGAAAGCAGCTTTCTGAGAAACTGCTGAGTGTTCTGTTAATTCATCTCACAGAGTTACATCTGTATTTCGTGGATCTCTTTGCTAGCCTTATTTCTGTGGAATCTGAGAACAGATATTTCGGATCCCATTGAAGACTATAGGGCCAAAGGAAATATCCTCCGATAACAAAGAGAAAGAAGCTTTCTGAGAAACTTCTTTGTGTTCTGTGAAATCATCTCACAGAGTTACAGCTTTCCCCTCAAGAAGCCTTTCGCAAAGACAGTTCTTGTGGAATTGGCAAAGTGATATTTGGAAGCCCTTAGAGGGCTATGGTGAAAAAGGAAATATCCTCAGATGAAATCTGGAAAGAAGCTTTCTGAGAAACTGCTTAGTGTTCTGTGAAATCATCTCACAGAGTTACAGCTTTCCCCTCAAGAAGCCTTTCGCTAAGACAGTTCTTGTGGAATTGGCAAAGTGATATTTGGAAGCCCATAGAGGGCTACGGTGAAAAAGGAAATATCCTCACATGAAATCTGGAAAGAAGCTTTCTAAGAAACTGCTTAGTGTTCTGTTAATTCATCTCACAGAGTTACATCTGTATTTCGTGGATCTCTTTGCTAGCCTTATTTCTGTGGAATCTGAGAACAGATATTTCGGATCCTATTGAAGACTATAGGGCCAAAGGAAATATCCTCCGATAACAAAGAGAAAGAAGCTTTCTGAGAAACTTCTTTGTGTTCTGTGAAATCATCTCACAGAGTTACAGCTTTCCCCTCAAGAAGCCTTTCGCTAAGACAGTTCTTGTGGAATTGGCAAAGTGATATTTGGAAGCCCATAGAGGGCTATGGTGAAAAAGGAAATATCCTCACATGAAATCTGGAAAGAAGCTTTCTGAGAAACTGCTTAGTGTTCTGTGAAATCATCTCACAGAGTTACAGCTTTCCCCTCAAGAAGCCTTTCGCTAAGACAGTTCTTGTGGAATTGGCAACGTGATATTTGGAAGCCCATAGTGGGCTATGGTGAAAAAGGAAATATCCTCAGATGAAATCTGGAAAGAAGTTTTCTGAGAAACTGCTGAGTGTTCTGTTAATTCATCTCACAGAGTTACATCTGTATTTCGTGGATCTCTTTGCTAGACTTATTTCTGTTTAATCTGAGAACAGATATTTCGGATCCTATTGAAGACTATAGGGCCAAAGGAAATATCCTCCGATAACAAAGAGAAAGAAGCTTTCTGAGAAACTTCTTTGTGTTCTGTGAAATCATCTCACAGAGTTACAGCTTTCCCCTCAAGAAGCCTTTCGCAAAGACAGTTCTTGTGGAATTGGCAAAGTGATATTTGGAAGCCCTTAGAGGGCTATGGTGAAAAAGGAAATATCCTCAGATGAAATCTGGAAAGAAGCTTTCTGAGAAACTGCTTAGTGTTCTGTGAAATCATCTCACAGAGTTACAGCTTTCCCCTCAAGAAGCCTTTCGCTAAGACAGTTCTTGTGGAATTGGCTAAGTGATATTTGGAAGCCCCTAGAGGGCTATGGTGAAAAAGGAAATATCCTCACTTGAAATCTGGAAAGAAGCTTTCTGAGAAACTGCTGAGTGTTCTGTTAATTCATCTCACAGAGTTACATCTGTATTTCGTGGATCTCTTTGCTAGCCTTATTTCTGTGAAATCTGAGAACAGATTTTTCGGATCCCATTGAAGACTATAGGGCCAAAGGAAATATCCTCCGATAACAAAGAGAAAGAAGCTTTCTGAGAAACTTCTTTGTGTTCTGTGAAATCATCTCACAGAGTTACAGCTTTCCCCTCAAGAAGCCTTTCGCTAAGACAGTTCTTGTGGAATTGGCAAAGTGATATTTGGAAGCCCATAGAGGGCTATGGTGAAAAAGGAAATATCCTCACATGAAATCTGGAAAGAAGCTTTCTGAGAAACTTCTGAGTGTTCTGTTAATTCATCTCACAGAGTTACATCTGTATTTCGTGGATCTCTTTGCTAGCCTTATTTCTGTGGAATCTGAGAATAGATATTTCGGATCCCTTTGAAGACTATAGGACCAAAGGAAATATCCTCCGATAACAAAGAGAAAGAAGCTTTCTGAGAAACTTCTTTGTGTTCTGTGAAATCATCTCACAGAGTTACAGCTTTCCCCTCAAGAAGCCTTTCGCTAAGACAGTTCTTGTGGAATTGGCAAAGTGATATTTGGAAGCCCATAGAGGGCTATGGTGAAAAAGGAAATATCCTCACATGAAATCTGGAAAGAAGCTTTCTGAGAAACTGCAGAGTGTTCTGTTAATTCATCTCACAGAGTTACATCTGTATTTCGTGGATCTCGTTGCTAGCCTTATTTCTGTGGAATCTGAGAACAGATATTTCGGATCCCATTGAAGACTATAGGACCAAAGGAAATATCCTCCGATAACAAAGAGAAAGAAGCTTTCAGAGAAACTTCTTTGTGTTCTGTGAAATCATCTCACAGAGTTACAGCTTTCCCCTCAAGAACCCTTTCGCTAAGACAGTTCTCGTGGAATTGCCAAAGTGATATTTGGAAGCCCATAGAGGGCTATGGTGAAAAAGGAAATATCCTCAGATGAAATCTGGAAAGAAGCTTTCTGAGAAACTGCTTAGTGTTCTGTTAATTCATCTCACAGAGTTACATCTGTATTTCGTGGATCTCTTTGCTTGCCTTATTTCTGTGGAATCTGTGAACAGATATTTCGGATCCCTTTGAAGACTATAGGGCCAAAGGAAATATCCTCCGATAACAAAGAGAAAGAAGCTTTCTGAGAAACTTCTTTGTGTTCTGTGAAATCATCTCACAGAGTTACAGCTTTCCCCTCAAGAAGCCTTTCGCTAAGACAGTTCTTGTGGAATTGGCAAAGTGATATTTGGAAGCCCATAGAGGGCTATGGTGAAAAAGGAAATATCCTCAGATGAAATCTGGAAAACAGCTTTCTGAGAAACTGCTGAGTGTTCTGTTAATTCATCTCACAGAGTTACATCTGTATTTCGTGGATCTCTTTGCTAGCCTTATTTCTGTGGAATCTGAGAACAGATATTTTGGATCCCATTGAAGACTATAGGGCCAAAGGAAATATCCTCCGATAACAAAGAGAAAGAAGCTTTCTGAGAAACTTCTTTGTGTTCTGTGAAATCATCTCACAGAGTTACAGCTTTCCCCTCAAGAAGCCTTTCGCAAAGACACTTCTTGTGGAATTGGCAAAGTGATATTTGGAAGCCCTAAGAGGGCTATGGTGAAAAAGGAAATATCCTCAGATGAAATCTGGAAAGAAGCTTTCTGAGAAACTGCTTAGTGTTCTGTGAAATCATCTCACAGAGTTACAGCTTTCCCCTCAAGAAGCCTTTCGCTAAGACAGTTCTTGTGGAATTGGCAAAGTGATATTTGGAAGCCCATAGAGGGCTATGGTGAAAAAGGAAATATCCTCACATGAAATCTGGAAAGAAGCTTTCTGAGAAACTGCTGAGTGTTCTGTTAATTCATCTCACAGAGTTACATCTGTATTTCGTGGATCTCTTTGCTAGCCTTATTTCTGTGGAATCTGAGAACAGATATTTCGGATCCTATTGAAGACTATAGGGCCAAAGGAAATATCCTCCGATAACAAAGAGAAAGAAGCTTTCTGAGAAACTTCTTTGTGTTCTGTGAAATCATCTCACAGAGTTACAGCTTTCCCCTCAAGAAGCCTTTCGCTAAGACAGTTCTTGTGGAATTGGCAAAGTGATATTTGGAAGCCCATAGAGGGCTATGGTGAAAAAGGAAATATCCTCACATGAAATCTGGAAAGAAGCTTTCTGAGAAACTTCTGAGTGTTCTGTTAATTCATCTCACAGAGTTACATCTGTATTTCGTGGATCTCTTTGCTAGCCTTATTTCTGTGGAAACTGAGAATAGATATTTCGGATCCCTTTGAAGACTATAGGACCAAAGGAAATATCCTCCGATAACAAAGAGAAAGAAGCTTTCTGAGAAACTTCTTTGTGTTCTGTGAAATCATCTCACAGAGTTACAGCTTTCCCCTCAAGAAGCCTTTCGCTAAGACAGTTCTCGTGGAATTGGCAAAGTGATATTTGGAAGCCCATAGAGGGCTATGGTGAAAAAGGAAATATCCTCATATGAAATCTGGAAAGAAGCTTTCTGAGAAACTGCTTAGTGTTCTGTTAATTCATCTCACAGAGTTACATCTGTATGTCCTGGATCTCTTTGCTAGCTTTATTTCTGTGGAATCTGAGAACAGATATTTCGGATCCCATTGAACACTACAGGGCCAAAGGAAATATCCTCCGATAACAAAGAGAAAGAAGCTTTCTGAGAAACTTCTTTGTGTTCTGTGAAATCATCTCACAGAGTTACAGCTTTCCAATCAAGAAGCCTTTCGCTAAGACAGTTCTTGTGGAATTTGCAAAGTGATATTTGGAAGCCCATAGAGGGCTATGGTGAAAAAGGAAATATCCTCAGATGAAATCTGGAAAGAAGCTTTCTGAGAAACTGCTTAGTGTTGTGTAAATTCATCTCACAGAGTTACATCTGTATTTCGTGGATCTCTTTGCTAGACTTATTTCTGTGGAATCTGAGGACAGATATTTCGGATCCCTTTGAAGACTATAAGGCCAAAGGAATTATCCTCCGATAACAAAGAAAAAGTAGCTTTCTGAGAAACTTCTTTGTGTTCTGTGAAATCATCTCACAGAGTTACAGCTTTCCCCTCAAGAAGCCTTTCGCTAAGACAGTTCTTGTGGAATTGGCAAAGTGATATTTGGAAGCCCATAGAGGGCTATGGTGAAAAAGGAAATATCCTCACATGAAATCTGGAAAGAAGCTTTCTGAGAAACTGCAGAGTGTTCTGTTAATTCATCTCACAGAGTTACATCTGTGTTTCGTGGATCTCTTTGCTAGCCTTATTTCTGTGGAATCTGAGAACAGATATTTCGGATCCCATTGAAGACTATAGGACCAAAGGAAATATCCTCCGATAACAAAGAGAAAGAAGCTTTCTGAGAAACTTCTTTGTGTTCTGTGAAATCATGTCACAGAGTTACAGCTTTCCCCTAAAGAAGCCTTTCGCTAAGACAGTTCTCGTGAAATTGGCAAAGTGATATTTGGAAGCCCATAGAGGGCTTTGGTGAAAAAGGAAATATCCTCAGATGAAATCTGGAAAGAAGCTTTCTGAGAAACTTCTGAGTGTTCTGTTAATTCATCTCACAGAGTTACATCTGTATTTCGTGGATCTCTTTGCTTGCCTTATTTCTGTGGAATCTGTGAACAGATATTTCGGATCTCTTTGAAGACTATAGGGCCAAAGGAAATATCCTCCGATAACAAAGAGAAAGAAGCTTTCTGAGAAACTTCTTTGTGTTCTGTGAAATCATCTCACAGAGTTACAGCTTTCCCCTCAAGAAGCCTTTCGCTAAGACAGTTCTTGTGGAATTGGCAAAGTGATATTTGGAAGCCCATAGAGGGCTATGGTGAAAAAGGAAATATCCTCAGATGAAATCTGGAAAGCAGCTTTCTGAGAAACTGCTGAGTGTTCTGTTAATTCATCTCACAGAGTTACATCTGTATTTCGTGGATCTCTTTGCTAGCCTTATTTCTGTGGAATCTGAGAACAGATATTTCGGATCCCATTTAAGACTATAGGGCCAAAGGAAATATCCTCCGATAACAAAGAGAAAGAAGCTTTCTGAGAAACTTCTTTGTGTTCTGTGAAATCATGTCACAGAGTTACAGCTTTCCCCTCAAGAAGCCTTTCGCAAAGACAGTTCTTGTGGAATTGGCAAAGTGATATTTGGAAGCCCTTAGAGGGCTATGGTGAAAAAGGAAATATCCTCAGATGAAATCTGGAAAGAAGCTTTCTGAGAAACTGCTTAGTGTTCTGTGAAATCATCTCACAGAGTTACACCTTTCCCCTCAAGAAGCCTTTCGCTAAGACAGTTCTTGTGGAATTGGCAAAGTGATATTTGGAAGCCCATAGAGGGCTACGGTGAAAAAGGAAATATCCTCACATGAAATCTGGAAAGAAGCTTTCTGAGAAACTGCTTAGTGTTCTGTTAATTCATCTCACAGAGTTACATCTGTATTTCGTGGATCTCTTTGCTTGCCTTATTTCTGTGGAATCTGTGAACAGATATTTCGGATCCCTTTGAAGACTATAGGGCCAAAGGAAATATCCTCCGATAACAAAGAGAAAGAAGCTTTCTGAGAAATTTCTTTGTGTTCTGTGAAATCATCTCACAGAGTTACAGCTTTCCCCTCAAGAAGCCTTTCGCTAAGACAGTTCTTGTGGAATTGGCAAAGTGATATTTGGAAGCCCATAGAGGGCTATGGTGAAAAAGGAAATATCCTCAGATGAAATCTGGAAAGCAGCTTTCTGAGAAACTGCTGAGTGTTCTGTTAATTCATCTCACAGAGTTACATCTGTATTTCGTGGATCTCTTTGCTAGCCTTATTTCTGTGGAATCTGAGAACAGATATTTCGGATCCCATTGAAGACTATAGGGCCAAAGGAAATATCCTCCGATAACAAAGAGAAAGAAGCTTTCTGAGAAACTTCTTTGTGTTCTGTGAAATCATCTCACAGAGTTACAGCTTTCCCCTCAAGAAGCCTTTCGCAAAGACAGTTCTTGTGGAATTGGCAAAGTGATATTTGGAAGCCCTTAGAGGGCTATGGTGAAAAAGGAAATATCCTCAGATGAAATCTGGAAAGAAGCTTTCTGAGAAACTGCTTAGTGTTCTGTGAAATCATCTCACAGAGTTACAGCTTTCCCCTCAAGAAGCCTTTCGCTAAGACAGTTCTTGTGGAATTGGCAAAGTGATATTTGGAAGCCCATAGAGGGCTACGGTGAAAAAGGAAATATCCTCACATGAAATCTGGAAAGAAGCTTTCTGAGAAACTGCTTAGTGTTCTGTTAATTCATCTCACAGAGTTACATCTGTATTTCGTGGATCTCTTTGCTAGCCTTATTTCTGTGGAATCTGAGAACAGATATTTCGGATCCTATTGAAGACTATAGGGCCAAAGGAAATATCCTCCGATAACAAAGAGAAAGAAGCTTTCTGAGAAACTTCTTTGTGTTCTGTGAAATCATCTCACAGAGTTACAGCTTTCCCCTCAAGAAGCCTTTCGCTAAGACAGTTCTTGTGGAATTGGCAAAGTGATATTTGGAAGCCCATAGAGGGCTATGGTGAAAAAGGAAATATCCTCACATGAAATCTGGAAAGAAGCTTTCTGAGAAACTGCTTAGTGTTCTGTGAAATCATCTCACAGAGTTACAGCTTTCCCCTCAAGAAGCCTTTCGCTAAGACAGTTCTTGTGGAATTGGCAACGTGATATTTGGAAGCCCATAGAGGGCTATGGTGAAAAAGGAAATATCCTCAGATGAAATCTGGAAAGAAGCTTTCTGAGAAACTGCTGAGTGTTCTGTTAATTCATCTCACAGAGTTACATCTGTATTTCGTGGATCTCTTTGCTAGACTTATTTCTGTTTAATCTGAGAACAGATATTTCGGATCGTATTGAAGACTATAGGGCCAAAGGAAATATCCTCCGATAACAAAGAGAAAGAAGCTTTCTGAGAAACTTCTTTGTGTTCTGTGAAATCATCTCACAGAGTTACAGCTTTCCCCTCAAGAAGCCTTTCGCTAAGACAGTTCTCGTGGAATTGGCAAAGTGATATTTGGAAGCCCTTAGAGGGCTATGGTGAAAAAGGAAATATCCTCAGATGAAATCTGGAAAGAAGCTTTCTGAGAAACTGCTTAGTGTTCTGTGAAATCATCTCACAGAGTTACAGCTTTCCCCTCAAGAAGCCTTTCGCTAAGACAGTTCTTGTGGAATTGGCAAAGTGATATTTGGAAGCCCATAGAGGGCTATGGTGAAAAAGGAAATATCCTCACTTGAAATGTGGAAAGAAGCTTTCTGAGAAACTGCTGAGTGTTCTGTTAATTCATCTCACAGAGTTACATCTGTATTTCGTGGATCTCTTTGCTAGCCTTATTTCTGTGAAATCTGAGAACAGATTTTTCGGATCCCATTGAAGACTATAGGGCCAAAGGAAATATCCTCCGATAACAAAGAGAAAAAAGCTTTCTGAGAAACTTCTTTGTGTTCTGTGAAATCATCTCACAGAGTTACAGCTTTCCCCTCAAGAAGCCTTTCGCTGAGACAGTTCTTGTGGAATTGGCAAAGTGATATTTGGAAGCCCATAGAGGGCTATGGTGAAAAAGGAAATATCCTCACATGAAATCTGGAAAGAAGCTTTCTGAGAAACTTCTGAGTGTTCTGTTAATTCATCTCACAGAGTTACATCTGTATTTCGTGGATCTCTTTGCTAGCCTTATTTCTGTGGAATCTGAGAATAGATATTTCGGATCCCTTTGAAGACTATAGGACCAAAGGAAATATCCTCCGATAACAAAGAGAAAGAAGCTTTCTGAGAAACTTCGTTGTGTTCTGTGAAATCATCTCACAGAGTTACAGCTTTCCCCTCAAGAAGCCTTTCGCTAAGACAGTTCTTGTGGAATTGGCAAAGTGATATTTGGAAGCCCATAGAGGGCTATGGTGAAAAAGGAAATATCCTCACATGAAATCTGGAAAGAAGCTTTCTGAGAAACTGCAGAGTGTTCTGTTAATTCATCTCACAGAGTTACATCTGTATTTCGTGGATCTCGTTGCTAGCCTTATTTCTGTGGAATCTGAGAACAGATATTTCGGATCCCATTGAAGACTATAGGACCAAAGGAAATATCCTCCGATAACAAAGAGAAAGAAGCTTTCTGAGAAACTTCTTTGTGTTCTGTGAAATCATGTCACAGAGTTACAGCTTTCCCCTCAAGAAGCCTTTCGCTAAGACAGTTCTCGTGGAATTGGCAAAGTGATATTTGGAAGCCCATAGAGGGCTATGGTGAAAAAGGAAATATCCTCAGATGAAATCTGGAAAGAAGCTTTCTGAGAAACTGCTTAGTGTTCTGTTAATTCATCTCACAGAGTTACATCTGTATTTCGTGGATCTCTTTGCTTGCCTTATTTCTGTGGAATCTGTGAACAGATATTTCGGATCCCTTTGAAGACTATAGGGCCAAAGGAAATATCCTCCGATAACAAAGAGAAAGAAGCTTTCTGAGAAACTTCTTTGTGTTCTGTGAAATCATCTCACAGAGTTACAGCTTTCCCCTCAAGAAGCCTTTCGCTAAGACAGTTCTTGTGGAATTGGCAAAGTGATATTTGGAAGCCCATAGAGGGCTATGGTGAAAAAGGAAATATCCTCAGATGAAATCTGGAAAGCAGCTTTCTGAGAAACTGCTGAGTGTTCTGTTAATTCATCTCACAGAGTTACATCTGTATTTCGTGGATCTCTTTGCTAGCCTTATTTCTGTGGAATCTGAGAACAGATATTTCGGATCCCACTGAAGACTATAGGGCCAAAGGAAATATCCTCCGATAACAAAGAGAAAGAAGCTTTCTGAGAAACTTCTTTGTGTTTTGTGAAATCATCTCACAGAGTTACAGCTTTCCCCTCAAGAAGCCTTTCGCAAAGACAGTTCTTGTGGAATTGGCAAAGTGATATTTGGAAGCCCTTAGAGGGCTATGGTGAAAAAGGAAATATCCTCAGATGAAATCTGGAAAGAAGCTTTCTGAGAAACTGCTTAGTGTTCTGTGAAATCATCTCACAGAGTTACAGCTTTCCCCTCAAGAAGCCTTTCGCTAAGACAGTTCTTGTGGAATTGGCAAAGTGATATTTGGAAGCCCATAGAGGGCTACGGTGAAAAAGGAAATATCCTCACATGAAATCTGGAAAGAAGCTTTCTGAGAAACTGCTTAGTGTTCTGTTAATTCATCTCACAGAGTTACATCTGTATTTCGTGGATCTCTTTGCTAGCCTTATTTCTGTGGAATCTGAGAACAGATATTTCGGATCCTATTGAAGACTATAGGGCCAAAGGAAATATCCTCCGATAACAAAGAGAAAGAAGCTTTCTGAGAAACTTCTTTGTGTTCTGTGAAATCATCTCACGGAGTTACAGCTTTCCCCTCAAGAAGCCTTTCGCTAAGACAGTTCTTGTGGAATTGGCAAAGTGATATTTGGAAGCCCATAGAGGGCTATGGTGAAAAAGGAAATATCCTCACATGAAATCTGGAAAGAAGCTTTCTGAGAAACTTCTGAGTGTTCTGTTAATTCATCTCACAGAGTTACATCTGTATTTCGTGGATCTCTTTGCTAGCCTTATTTCTGTGGAAACTGAGAATAGATATTTCGGATCCCTTTGAAGACTATAGGACCAAAGGAAATATCCTCCGATAACAAAGAGAAAGAAGCTTTCTGAGAAACTTCTTTGTGTTCTGTGAAATCATCTCACAGAGTTACAGCTTTCCCCTCAAGAAGCCTTTCGCTAAGACAGTTTTCGTGGAATTGGCAAAGTGATATTTGGAAGCCCATAGAGGGCTTTGGTGAAAAAGGAAATATCCTCACATGAAATCTGGAAAGAAGCTTTCTGAGAAACTTCTGAGTGTTCTGTTAATTCATCTCACAGAGTTACATCTGTATTTCGTGGATCTCTTTGCTTGCCTTATTTCTGTGGAATCTGTGAACAGATATTTCGGATCCCTTTGAAGACTATAGGGCCAAAGGAAATATCCTCCGATAACAAAGAGAAAGAAGCTTTCTGAGAAACTTCTTTGTGTTCTGTGAAATCATCTCACAGAGTTACAGCTTTCCCCTCAAGAAGCCTTTCGCTAAGACAGTTCTTGTGGAATTGGCAAAGTGATATTTGGAAGCCCATAGAGGGCTATGGTGAAAAAGGAAATATCCTCAGATGAAATCTGGAAAGCAGCTTTCTGAGAAACTGCTGAGTGTTCTGTTAATTCATCTCACAGAGTTACATCTGTATTTCGTGGATCTCTTTGCTAGCCTTATTTCTGTGGAATCTGAGAACAGATATTTCGGATCCCATTTAAGACTATAGGGCCAAAGGAAATATCCTCCGATAACAAAGAGAAAGAAGCTTTCTGAGAAACTTCTTTGTGTTCTGTGAAATCATCTCACAGAGTTACAGCTTTCCCCTCAAGAAGCCTTTCGCAAAGACAGTTCTTGTGGAATTGGCAAAGTGATATTTGGAAGCCCTTAGATGGCTATGGTGAAAAAGGAAATATCCTCAGATGAAATCTGGAAAGAAGCTTTCTGAGAAACTGCTTAGTGTTCTGTGAAATCATCTCACAGAGTTACACCTTTCCCCTCAAGAAGCCTTTCGCTAAGACAGTTCTTGTGGAATTGGCAAAGTGATATTTGGAAGCCCATAGAGGGCTACGGTGAAAAAGGAAATATCCTCACATGAAATCTGGAAAGAAGCTTTCTGAGAAACTGCTTAGTGTTCTGTTAATTCATCTCACAGAGTTACATCTGTATTTCGTGGATCTCTTTGCTAGCCTTATTTCTGTGGAATCTGAGAACAGATATTTCGGATCCTATTGAAGACTATAGGGCCAAAGAAAATATCCTCCGATAACAAAGAGAAAGAAGCTTTCTGAGAAACTTCTTTGTATTCTGTGAAATCATCTCACAGAGTTACAGCTTTCCCCTCAAGAAGCCTTTCGCTAAGACAGTTCTTGTGGAATTGGCAAAGTGATATTTGGAAGCCCATAGAGGGCTATGGTGAAAAAGGAAATATCCTCAGATGAAATCTGGAAAGAAGCTTTCTGAGAAGCTGCTTAGTGTTCTGTTAATTCATCTCACAGAGTTACGTCTGCATTTCGTGGATCTCTTTGCTAGACTTATTTCTGTGGAATCTGAGAACAGATATTTCGGATCCCATTGAAGACTATAGAGCCAAAGGAAATATCCTCCGATAACAAAGAGAAAGAAGCTTACTGACAAACTTCTTTGTGTTCTGTGAAATCATCTCACAGAGTTACAGCTTTCCCCTCAAGAAGCCTTTTGCTAAGACAGTTCTTGTGGAATTGGCAAAGCGATATTTGGAAGCCCATAGAGGGCTATGGTGAAAAAGGAAATATCCTCAGATGAAATCTGGAAAGAAGCTTTCTGAGAAACTGCTTAGTGTTCTGTGAATTCATCTCACAGAGTTACATCTGTATTTCGTGGATCTCTTTGCTAGCCTTGTTTCTGTGGAATCTGAGAAGAGATATTTCGGATCCCATTGAAGACTATAGGGCCAAAGGAAATATCCTCCGATAACAAAGAGAAAGAAGCTTTCTGAGAAACTTCTTTGTGTTCTGTGAAATCATCTCACAGAGTTACAGCTTTCCCCTCAAGAAGCCTTTCGTTAAGACAGTTCTCGTGGAATTGGCAAAGTGATATTTGGAAGCCCATAGAGGGCTATGGTGAAAAAGGAAATATCCTCAGATGAAATCTGGAAAGAAGCTTTCTGAGAAACTGCTTAGTGTTCTGTTCATTAATCGCACAGAGTTACATCTGTGTTTCGTGCATCTCTTTGCTAGCCTTATTTCTGTGGAATCTGAGAACAGATATT